>NC_138182.1:130599631-131799631 GCF_964194105.1 Spermophilus citellus
GAACAAGACAGGGATTGTTCTTTTACCACTTTTATTTAACATAGTTCTTGAAACTCTAGCCAGAGTAATTAGACAGATTAAAGAAATTCAAGGGATATTGATAGGAAAAGAAGAACTCAAATTATCACTATTTGCTTATGACATGATTCTATACCAAAATAACCCAAAAAATTTCATCAGAAAAACTTCTAGAACTAATAAATGAATTCAGCAAAGTAGCAGGATATAAATCAACACCTCCAAATCAAAGGCATTTCTGTACACCAGTGACAAATCCTCTGAAAGAGAAACTAGGAAAACTACCCCATTTACAATAACTCCAAAAATAAAATACTTGGTAATCTACTTAATGAAAGAAGTGAAAGACCTCTACAAGAAATACTACAGAGCACTAAATAAAGAAATTAAAGAGAATCTTAGAAGATGGAAAGAACTCCCTTTTTCTTGGATTGGCATAATTAATATTGTCAAAATGACCATACTACCAAAAGCACTATACAGATTTAATTCAATTCCAATCAAAATTCCAATGACATTCCTCATAGAAATAGGAAAAGCAATCATGAAATTCATCTGGAAAAATAAGGGACCCAGAATAGCTAAAGCAATCTTTAGCAAGAAGAGTGAAGCTGGTGGCATCACTGTATCAGCCTTTAACTAGGCTACAGAGTAACAGTAACAAGGACAGCATGGTATTGGCACCAAAATAGACTTGTAGATCAATGGTACAGAATACAGGATGCAAAGACAAACCCAGATAAATACAGTTATCTCATATTAGACAAAGGCACCAAAAACATGTATTGGAAAAAAGATAGCCTCTTCAACAAATGGTGTTGGGAGAAATGGAAATCCATATGCAACAAAATGAAATTAAACCCCATCTCTCACCGTGCACAAAACTCAACTCAATGTGTATCAAAGACCTAGGAATTAAATCAGAGACTCTGCATCTAATAGAAGAAAAAGCAGTCTCAAATCTTCAACATGTCAGATCAGGCCCTGTCTTCCTTAGTAAGACTCCTATAGTGCAAAAAAAAAATAAAATAAAGAATCAATAAATGGGATGGATTCAAACTAAAAAGCTTCTTCTCAGCAAAAGAAACAGTGAGATGAATTGAAAGCCTATGTAATAGGAAAAAAAATTTTACCACATGCACATCAGATAGAGCACTAATCTCTAGGATATATAAAGAACTCAAAAATCTTAACACCAGAAAACCAATTAACTGAATCAATAAATGGGCCAAGGAACTGAAAGACACTTTTCAGAAGATGATATACAATCAATCAACAAATATATGAAAAAATGTTCAACATCTCTAGCAATTAAAGAAATGCAAATCAAAACTACTCCAAGATTTCATCTCATTCCAGTCAGAATGGCAGCTATTAAGAATACGAGTAACAGTAAGTGTTGGTGAGGATGTGGGGAAAAAGGCACACTCATACTTTGCTGGTGAGACTGCAAATTGGTGCAGCCAATATGTAAAGCAGTATGGAGAATCCTTGGAAAACCAGAAATGGAAACACCGTTTGACCAGCTATCCCACTCCTTAGTTTATACTCAAAGGACTTAAAAACAGCATACTACAGAGACACAGCCACATCGATGTGTATAGCAGTACAATTCACAATAGATAAATTGTGGAACCAAACTTGATGCCCTTCAGTAGATGAATGGATAAAGAAACTGTGGTATATATACACAATGGAATATTACTCAGCATTAAAGGAGAATAAAACCATGGCATTTGAAGGTAAATGGATGAAGTTGGAGAATATCATGCTAAGTGAAGTAAGCCAATCCCAAAAAAACCAAATGCAAAATGTTTTCTCTGATATGAGGCTGCTGATCCATAATGGGGATGGGGTGGGGACTAGCATGGGAGAAATGGAAGAACTTTAGATAGGGCAAAGGGGAGTGAGGGGATGGGATAGGTTAGGGGGGTAGGAGAGATGGTGGAATGAGATGAACATCATTACCCCAGGTAGATGAATGAAGACATGAATGATGTGACTCTACTTTGTGTACAACCAGAGACATGAGAAATTATGCTCTATATGTATTCATTCTGCTGTCATATATAACAAATTGGAAGAAATAAATTTTAAAAAAGCAAAATGTGAACCTAAAAAAAGTAAACAAAACAAAAAAATTGCAATGCCATGAAATTTTATGGAGGAAGCCCCTACCATTGCACCAACATATATGGAGCTAGAAGACTTTGTGGTAAGGGAAAGAAGATGGTTCCGGAAGGACAGATGTTGCATAGTCTCTCCTATACAGGGCATCCACAGTAACTGGAGTTACAGAAATAGACAGTATAGCAGCCATGGCCAGTGGTGGGGCCGGGCATGCGGGAGTAGTGTTGCCGTGGTGGAGGTCACAGTTGTCCAAGCTGATTCCAGAGATCTACTGTGCTGGTGCCTACAGTCAATAATAAGGTATTTTGTACTTAAAATTTGTTAAGTGGTTAGATCCAATATTAAGTGAAGTTCTTTCCACAAATTACCAAAAAGCAAACTAAAGTAGGGAAATAAGGAATTTTTGGAGATGATAGATGTTTATTACCTAGATTGTGATGATGCTAACAATAAATATGTGTGTCCAAGCTTATCAGGTTGTATTCATTAATTATGTATGGTTTTTACATGCCAGTTATAACTCAATAAAGGTGGACAAATAAACTATAAAATTTTGAAACATCAATCTTGTATTATGCACATTTTCAAAACTTATTTGTCCCAGTAGTATTTGAGTGGATGCTACAGGATTTTCTACAGTATTTTATTGCCTGTTGAAGGAAATTTCAGTTTTACTTCTTTCCCCTTTCCTTCCTTCTTTTCAGTCTTATTTTTCTCCTCCTCCTTGCTCTTCTTCAGTTGTTCCTCCTCCTCCTCCTCTTGGCTAGAACTTCCAGTACCATGTTAGGATAGTGAAAACAGCAAAGAGAATCTTCCTTCTTCCCAAACTTAGGAGGAAAGTCTAATTTGATATTAACTATAGAGTTTTTTATCAGGTTAAGGAAGGTCCCCTTCTTTCTCTACTTTGTAAAGAATCTAAGTGGGAGTAGATGTTAGATTATTGTCAGATGCTTTCTGAGTTTGATGAGATGTTGATGTCATTTTTGTCCTTTAATCCACATGATACATTACTCAATCCTTTGATGTTAAGTGAAATTTACATCATTTCTGGGGTAAATTCCACGTAGTCATGGTGCATACTTTTTAATATAGGTTACTAGATTTGTTCTGTTAATATTTTTTGAGGATTTTTTGTATCTATTTTCACATACATCAAGATGGCTACTGTTGCCTGTTATTTTGGTTCTCTTGTTTCTTTGGTTTGCTAATACTGACCTAATGGTACATATTTTATGGATGAATTGATGAAGGAATACTATTTGTCTTTCTTATTGAGTCAGATTTATAAATTGAGGTAGTTATTGTGCTTTTTAAATACAGAAATCATTTTTCCATTTAAAAATTATTTTTTTCTATTGAGTTTTTGTATTGAATGTGTCATACTTTCACAATTTCCTTTAATTTTTATGAGCATGATTCTTTTAGTGCTTGAACATATGTATAGTGGTTAGACATATTTTGAAAATCAAAATCTCTATCTGCTAAATTCATCATTTGGGAATCTTTACAATTTCAGTGGACTTTTATCCTGCCCTCCAATAGAGGGCATACTTTCCCTTTCCAGATTTCATTTGTTGTTGTTGAAAAATGGAAATTTTTGTTATGTTGTAGCAACTCTGGATTCTGAATTTCTCCCTGCTGAGTTTTTAGTTTTCTTTCTACTGTTTTATTTGTTTAGTAAGTTGCATGGAACCTGCTGTCTTCGCATAGTGCTTTATTACTATCTTAAAAAAAAATTTTTTTTTTCAATTTAAAAATCTGGCTTCCTAGAGGGCCCCCTGGAGTCAACATAACTTGGTGGTTGGACAACAACTGGTCAAACGTTGTGTTCAAGCTTCTCAAGCCAATCACATTTTTATCCTTTGCCAAGGGTGAATATCTGTGTGGTTCAGGAACTGGGTTCAATAATCAGTTTTTGAGTCTTCCCTGCCTTCCTGCTCAGGCCCCTGCTGTTTTCTGACTTCCTGCTCAGCGAGGGATGCATGAATTGCTATCTAGTCTCACCTATGCTTGTGTGAAGCGTCCCAGACTGCTTGGGATGTGCAGTGGCAGACCAAGGCCCACACAGTGCCTGGATCTCCTTGTTACATTACAGATAGTCTGTGACTTGTTACTGGACCCAGCCAGGTTCACCACCTCAGGCTTCCTGTCACTTTGGTCCCCCCTGTGCTTTTAAACATCAAGATGACTAGTATTTCTGACAGCATAGGAGCATAGGCTTTTTCTAACCCTTATTCTGAATCAAGACATCCTCCCTTGGGTAAAAAGCTGCTGGCTTCACAGCCGGTCCCAGGCTGCAAGGCTCTTGGGAGGCTCTTGGGCTGCTCCTGCTGACTGGGCTGGGGATGGAGTTAGGTAGCAGCTTTAGAGACTCCCACTGCTATCACCCAGGGTTCAACAATTATTCTCTGCCATGCTCCCTTTCCATTGACCAGATAGCAGCCTTCTCTGAAACTTAGTGACACCTCATAAATATTGGCCTTCCCTGGCCAGACAACAACCCTCTCTGAGGCTCTAATGGTCCTCATAAATTCTGACGTTGAGGCCAGCAAAAAATGTAAACTACCATTAGTGTGATGCTTGTCAGAGTTCTGTTATCTGTAACTCCCCTTTGTGTAACTTTCTGGGCTATAAAGCTGGGCTGCAGGAAAGCTGGGGTTGCTGTTTTGTTCCCGCCGTTTTGGGAGGGAGAGGCAGCCCGGCCGGTAGAAATAATAAGCTTGCTTTAATTTGATTTTAATTGGAGTCAGTGGTATTTCCTTGCGTCCTGGTCTAACACTTACTTTTCTCCCTTTGAAGTACATCTATCTGCCTCTTCACTCTGTAGATGGCCATGTGAGGTCTTGGTGGGACTGAAGGTTCTAGAGTGGACTTTCTCAGGAGTCTCTGCTTCCCTCAGCTCTTCCATTCTTCTCTTTGGCTAAGGATCTTCCTACATTTCCCCTGTCAAGGAAATCTTTTCAACATGTTTTCAGTCCTTGGTCTGTACCGTCTGTCTTCAGTCCTTCCTCTTACATATTCCTTTGTTTAAAAACGTATGTTTTTCTACTGTATTGTCTGAAAGAACTAATAGTGCACTTAAAATAACTTTTAAATTAATAAAATTCTCTTGCCTAATTGAGGAGGTAAAATGGACGTTTTCTGTATCTTACCCTAGAAAATATGTACTCGTCTTCATTCTCACTGTAAAAGGAAGACATTGCAGTAGGTCAATTCTAGGGCTACGTCCACCCCTGTATCTCTCTGATTCTATGTGGATTTCAATCCTTTTATTAATTATGAAGTATGTTTATATAATATCTTTGGATTTTTACATTGAAACTCAATTAATATGTATGTGCAATAAGAGGGATAGGTATATACATATTCATTATTGGCTCACTTAATAAAATTGTCGTGGTAGGTGAGTGGAACTTAAGAATTGAAATAAATTATTTTCCATGGCATGTTCTCAAACAAAAACTCTCTTTTGGAAGTGATTAGAGTCCAAAAGCTTTCTGTTTTGCAGATGTGTTGAGTGGTGAGAAGTCAGGGCACTGTCAGGTGAGGTTGCAGAGCAGGTTAACTGTGAGAGCTGGAGATGGGATTTCAAACTCTGAATAACCTCCCATTCCCTACTTACCCACAAGTCTTTGCTGCTGCCTGAGTGTGTTTCTGTTTTTAGAAACCCATTTAGCCCAGTTTGAGTAGTGCTAATTATTCAGTGTATATTAAATATCAATGTGAATATTGAGACTGAAATAATTTGCAACATAGTTATTGCAACTACACACCCTCAGAGCATGCTTTGTTTGAGAATTAATCACTGTAATACTCCAACAAATGCCATATAAGAATACATTGATATGTACACTATATATAATTGAAATTTTATAAATTCAGGTTACTTCTTATTTGAAATATTTTAAATCAAATATGTCCATTTATTTACTTGCTGACATAGAAGGTAAATTGTATTTTTAAAGTATGTTTTAAAATCTCTGCTTCTTTTCAGCTGAGATTTAGAATTAATCTTGGTTCTTTAGTTTTTTCCAAATAATTATTGTTTATTGAACATCTACTCTGTGGCAGGTGCCATGCTAAGGGCTTTCCAAAGAGAATATCTAACTCTTTAAGTAAATCTACAAACTGGGGCTTGCTTCACAGAGGGAAAACAATCTAAAGGAGGTGACTCAGGCACTTGCAACTTGTAGGTCCAGTCTTCCCACACAGCCCTTTACCTGGAAGCTTGTACCCTATGGTCACCAGTGCTTATCCTCCTGCCTACTGCCATTACTGGTTGTATTAAAAGGTATTTGTGGATATTGGCTCTCTTTTTTTTTGTAGTCTGTTCTGCATCTGTTCAGTTTGAGAATGGTATTTTTTTCCTGCAACCTGAGATTCTGAAAAGATTCTCAGTCATGTGTCCTTCAGTTCTCTACCAAGAGCACAGGCATGTTACTTAAATAGAGGTGGCACAGTCTGAAGACTGGCATAAACAGTCAAGGGATGCTCTTTCCATTGAATTTGCAGACTATGAGGACCATACTCACACTATCTTTGTCTTTATACAGTAAGAATTTCCTGGGAAAACAGAGACTATGGAAGAAGAAGAAATATGAACCCTTTAACCAGCTCTGCCTGAGTCCGTCCATCTCACTCCCTGCCCTTCTAGGTAAATTGAAGCAAAAACCGCTGTTACTTAAACCAGTTTCCATTGGGTTTCTCATGTTTGCACCCTATCAATACTTGCTGAGAATTGCTAACACATTTGTATAGAACTTGAATAGTCTGACTGGTGACTGCCTGCCTCCTCACCCTAGAGCCCCAGAGAAGGGAACTACTTGCTTCCCCACTCAGTTATGTAAAATTCAGGCTGACTTGGGTAGAGGTGCAGAGTCATCTTACTCAGTTGGGAAGAGAAGTCTAGGGGGAAGGGAATGCAAATGAGTTAAAAATGATAAACCCTTCTTAAGGTTACATTTAATTTGATGTGCTGAAGGTTCTGTTCTGGTGCTGAATATTCATGTTTATTGAGAAGTCCCAGAAGCTTCACAACAGTGTCATTTTTCACAATTTCAGAGGGACAGGAAATGTGCTTTCTGCTGATAATGCACTGGAGCAGTGGTAAAGGTGAGCTCTTGGACCCTTCTTAACCATTTAAGTCCCGACTGAAGCCATTTTTATAAAAAAAAAGAAAGCCTCACATTTCGGAAAATATTAAGAGTACCATAAGGATTGTTGACTTAATTCCTGGCAAGCTTGTTTTTAAATGAGGATACATGAAGGGCAAAAAGGTATAAGTAACCCATCTTTTAATAAACCTTGATTAAACTCAGTATGAGGTGCATGCATTATTTCAAAGTTATTAACTTCTTGACTCAGTTTAAATTGCCATAAATTACATCTGTACAAAATACTTATACCCCCTCCCTCCTACCCAGTAGTACAAAATGTCATGGGATGATAACAGGGTTAAAAGTAAATTGAAACCAAAATGAAATCTTAATTCATGCAGGTTGATAGGTTTCCTTATCACGACTCCCTGTTGGAATAAAAAGCCTTGCTATCTTTTTACTTGCAGCATTTTTTTTTAAATCATGCTACATGGAGATTTCCTAATAAATACAATTCTTAGGGGTCTGCCTTGGGAGAGGTTGAGTATTATGAGAAAGCAAAATTTGGTTAGATTAAGAAAACAGTGGAAGCCCTCTTCCCCAAGTGGTTAGGAACAATGGGTGGTGGACTAGTTGAGAAAACCATTTGGAAAGGGCTGGAAAACATACACCTAATTCAAATATATTATGTTAGTGTAAAACATTTAAAAGTATATTCTTTTGCTAATCTTATTGATATAATCTATGGCCTTACTTTGAGGGACACTCCATTGATTGAATATTTTTATCTTTTTTTGTGGCTACCTTGTACCCATAATTCTTTGTACCTGATGGTCTATTTTCCAGATTTCTGTTTATCTAAAAAGGGTAAAAAATTTAAAATATTTGTGAAGGTGCATGTCTTCACACTCCATCTAGATTTTTGTGATCCTTCTATTTCATTCATACCTAATAAAATATCAAGTTTTGATAGTGGTCATGTTTTGAATGTTTCTCAAAAATGTCAGCTAGGTTTTTGTGGAATAATGTCTTTATATATATATATATATATATATATATATATATATATATATATATATATATATATATTTGGACCTATGTTTAAGTAGTTCATGTAATAGTTAACTAAATGCTTTGATTATCTTATCAACTTCAGCCAGTAGAAACAGAGCAGAAACAAACATATCTGTTGGTCAATATATAGGCCACCTGGTGGGCCTATAATTGAGTAGGGTGATAGAAGGACCCTGTGATATTGTGATATAATAATTATGTCATGTACATGTATCATGGCATAATGAATCTCACTATTAGGTACAATTATAATGGACCAATAAAAATAAATTAAAAAGAAACATATATTTGGTTCCTGTCCCGGTTTCCTGGCACACAGCTTCTAAAACTCTTGGAATCTCCACAGTGATTTTTTTCATATGCTAATGAAGTGACTTATGAAATAATTTATCACTCAGAACCCATAGCTCGCTTCTTGATGGGGACTGGTCACCAGAAAAAGGGAGGCATGTGTAGAAAATCAGGACTTTTAGCCCAACCCTCTGACCTTCAGGAGGGCAGAGGATCTGAAGGGTGCATGGGTCACCAATATCAATGATTTTTATATGATCATGCCTATGTAATAAAGCCTCCATTAGAGAACCCTACAACTGAAGAATTTGAAGAACTTCCAAATTGCTGAACACAGGGGTGTTCTGGAGGATGTTTTTCCCCAAGAGGGCATAGGAGCTCCATAACTCTTTCCAAGTACCTTGTCACGTGCTTCTCTTCTATCTGCCTATTCACCTCTATCCTTTGGAATATCCTTTATAATAAATTAGGAAACATGAGCATATCCCTAAGTTCTGTGAGCTGTTGTAACAATTAACCAAGAAGGGGATCATGGAAACCCCAATTTATAGCCAGTTGGCCACAAACATAGGTCACAACCTGGGGCTTATGATTGGAATCTGCAGGAGGGGGTCGTCTTCTGGGACTGAACTTTTTACTTGTGAGGTCTGAAGCTATCTTCACATAAGTAATGTCAGAATCAAAGTGAATCATAGGACACTAATTTGGTGTCTTCTGGAGAATTGCTCGTGTTGAAGAAAAATCCACAGACATATTTTGGTTACCAATATAAGTGTGTTGTGTTGAGTACATGATAATAGAAAAAAACACTGATTTTTTCCTTTAACAGATGCTTATCATTTGATTTCAACATGGATATTAGTTTGGTGAGGGAGTAATTGAAGTTTTTTTTTTTTTTTCCTGGAGATAGAATCCAGATAGGGCGAAGCAAGTGTGTGTTACCACTGAGCAGTACCCTCAGTCCTTTCGTGAGTAGTTTAAATGGAGGCTAATTAAGAGACTTTCCAAAGGAAATGTTCAAGAAGAAAGAGCTGGATTGTACCTTTTACTCATTGACAGATTTTTTTCTTTAAAGATTCTTGAATTTTGCTTCACGTTTATACATGTTAAAAGAAAATATGCAATTTGTACCATGAAAAGTAGATTCCTTTTCTTTGTGTTTGCTTTCAGAGTGGATAAGCCAATTAGATATGAACTCTTGTGTCCACTGTAGCCAACCTGAACAGGAAGCTAAGGTTATAGGAGGATCCTTCTTGCTTCTTTTGAAACAAGTGCAGAGGAAAGACGATTAAAAATCCTGGGACTGCTGCGAAACATCCCTGTTTAAATTCTGCTCTGAGACCTGACTCAATCCCAATGACATCCTCCATTAAACTTATTATCTCACAGATGTCATTGCATTATTCCCTTACAGGGGTGTGGGGGTAGGGTGGAGTGGCATGGTGATGGAATTGGAGTGAACTTGCTGTCCTTGACCACTTGCTGACTCCTGAAAACATGTATCCAGTGTTCTCAGTGAACATTTCATAGTGCTTGCTTTGTTTGGGTCCCCTTCCCATATCCTAGCAAAGGAATTTGAAAAATGCAAGGCTGCAAGAATAAGTGATTGGTGGCTTGGAGGAGCCTGTAGGTCTTTAATCATTAATGTCTTCTTTTTTCCTACTAAACTATGTTGCCATTAGAGTTTGTAGAAACCATTTTTGATGCATTATTGATTAATGGAGTACAAAGTAGTCATACTTTTTTCATGAAAAATACTGCTTGGGTACACTTGGGAGTAAAGAATTGTTTAATATGTCATCTATCGAATATCTAAAGGCTGTATTTGTTATTGGGGACTAGAGCATAAGAAATGATCTTCACATTTTGGTAGATGCTGAGCAGTATCTGGCTCCTATCTTTTATTCCACATGGGAACAACCATCCAGAGTTTACTACAAAGGACATTACAAGTTGCTGTGCATATTCATACCATGAGTAAAACTCAGATTCACTTCCATTTATCCTGCTTACTGAATGTTGCAGTATCATGCATAAATAATGAAATCTAAGCCTTGGGTATCTTAGAATCTGTGAGATTGAGCTCCTCCTGAGGGGAAAGACATTTCAGTTACATAGGCCCCATTCTGAAGTGTGACCAAAGCTGAGCATTCTGTATCGTACAGGTACTCCTTAACCACAAACAGGGTCCAAGTAGTAAAGAATGGGTGTCTGGGCTCAGAAGAACTGCTTCCGAAATTAGGTCTTGCTTGTTGCCCAGACTGGCTCCAAACTCTTAGACTCAAGCAATTCTCCTGCTTCAGCCTCCCAAGTAGTAGGGAGGCAGCACCATGCCTGGCTAGTGAAAGGCTTTTTAATTATGTTATTAACTTTGCATTTATAACATTAGATGACATTATGGAGACAGAACTATTTTCTGTTAATATGGACAAGAAAATTAGCATATATGTATATACACACATATGCATATATATGGGGGGGCACATTTCAAAGAATTTCTGACTCATTTCTTTTTTCCCTTTTGAGTTCAAGTTCTGATTGAGCCATGAAATTTCTAGGTAGGAAATAAGTGAAAAAGGTTAGATTTCTCTTGTAAGTGCAAGGTAGAAAAATATGATTAGAAACATTAATGTATTTATATTATTATATTTTGTGTACAGAATTATTTATCAGCTATTACATAATTATTTTTTCCAACTTTTTTGCTGCTGTTCTTTATGACACAGGTATTTAAAAATGTTAAATGTCTTTTCCAGTAATTGTAAAAGTTAATACAAGGAAACTGGTTAAGGTTAAATCATCTATAACATCTTTAACATTGGGTTGTGATTATGGGCACATGTATATAAAACAAGAGATAGAGATATTCTTAGGTAAACAGAAGTGGTGTTATAATCACAAAACCCAACTATTATGAATCTTTTCACAATTCACTGAAAAATAAAAATTGTTTTCTAAATAATTGATGTAATATTAATAATTCATGCATTGTACTTGAAAAGTTCAACTTGTCCTTTTGGATACCATCTCTCCTGATTATCAGGTGCTTTCCTTTCTTTCAAATATTTCCTATGCTTGATTTTCCAAAGGTATGTACCTTGTACAGATTCATCTGTTTATTAATGACTCAGCATGTACCCAAAGATAATATTGTCAATTACCTAATGATTTTTCTTCTATATATCTAAGTACTTCATATTTTCATTTAACTCTTATGAAGAATGGATTAACATGTGATGGGTAAAGTCTAATTCCAAGTTCTAAAAGCTTCTAGTATTTGAAAATTAAACAATTTAATTCAGTAGTGCCCAAAAGAATTGTTCTGCTGGTAGAGCAACTCTATGTCCACCAATCTATAAAGAGAGAGAAGTGATATAATACAACAGAAGTAAAATGATCGATTCTCAATAACTAATAGAAATAAAATCATTGCAGGTTTTAGCTCAGTCATAATTTTGGGATCGATTTGAAAAATTTTAATATCTGTGTGTAAATATCACATATTCTCAAAAGACAGAGATGTCCTTGCAATTTACAAGAGGCACTTTTAAGCTATTGAATGTGGAGAATATGCTGCATACACTCCTACTCTATGGGAAAATCAGAGTAGAGTTTTAGAGTGCTGTGTAGTTTCATTATTCCACTTTTTTTGTGAGCTCATCAGAATGGGAAATGCAAAACCTCGATTGCTCTCAAGGGTTTAACAGCTAATCTTGTTTAACTTTTCCTATATCATTGATTTATTTTGGATGGTGATCAAGTCTGACTATGATCCAAGAACTGATGCTTCAGCATTCCAGGGAAGTTGGCCTGGAGTGGAGAAGAGGCAAAGTTAATGACCTTTTGGATCTCATCCACAAGTGAACCTTTAGTAGCCTTATCAGTTTCTCACTGCTTTTAAAATATCATTTCAAAATCAAATTTACCACAATCCAGGGACTCTTGTCAAATGAAATGGAAAGTTGATGGAGAAATGGTATTACTAATTAAACCAGGGCACAACTAACTGCCTCATTCTGTTGTTGGATCCAACTATTGACAGAAGAAAACTATAGATCATTCAGTTATGTTATAATTAATCATAAGACTAATAATAAAATATCAAGATTAGTGTCCTCAAGTGAAAGAAAGCTTTCAAATTCCTCTACTAATTGTTAGGAAGCATTCAATGGCAAGATAGTTTTGATTGATTACCTGACTGAATATTGACATTTTGTAGGCTTCTTTTCCAGGCAATTGGGTTACAATACCTTTGTAAAATCATGTTTATTCATAAGTTAGATTCATGCAAAATTATTTAAAAAAAAGGTTATTTCAGTAAAAACAGAATGGTAACCTATATTTTTCTCTTGTTATGAAATGTAGACTTCTGGAATTTTTGAGGTCTGGTATGTGCCATTTTATGCAACCATATTTATGGACTACTCACATCTATATCCACTTACTCTGTGTTCCCTTCTTTGACTGCAGAAAGCATATCTGTTCTCTGTTTGAGGCCAACACTTCCCCTGGTCCACTTCCTCCCATTTTCCTGTGATTTTTCAAGGATATTATTCTCGTTATTCTCCTTTCTCCTATCAATCATTTTTTTCTGCTATAATTTTTGGTTGGCATAATTGCACCATGATATATTAGACTTAAAAAAATCATTTGGCTGTACTTCCTCCTCTAATTCCCATCCCATTATTTAGCTCCTATATAATCAGCTACTAGAAACAGTTGTCTGTATCATCTGCACCTCTTTCTTTCCTCCCACCTTTTCCCATCATTTCCCTCCTCATTCTATCAAAATTGTGCTTGCCGAGGTCATTAGAGACTTTACTTTTGCTTCATGACTGATCCCCAATTCTTATCTCACTTGACCTTTCAGCTCATTTGACGTTGCTCTTGCCCTAATTTCCAACTTAGTACTGGGGACACCACCCTTTCTTGGATCTTGCTCAGCTCACTGGGCATTTTTCTGTGGTCTTCTTTCTCTTCCTTATCTTTCCTACTTCTCTGAGTTGTCTAGGGGCTAAATCCTTATGCCATGCCTTTTCCCTATCCACATTCCTTCACTTCGTGAATTTATCAGATCTCATGGTTTTAATAAAAACTAAAGATTGACTAAAAAATTCTGTCTTGACCCCTTGACCTCTTCCCTGCACCCCAGACTCATATATTCAAATGCCGACTTGTTATTTCCACTTGGTATAGTATAGACCTACCAAACTTAATATTATATCTCCTAAACTGAACCCTAATTCCTGCCCTTTACTCCCCAACATTACTCTTCCAACAGTACCTTGAGTACCTTCCAGAGTAATTCTCTTCCAAGAGTAACCCCATTATTTTTGTTGACTGACATTCTGACTGATGTGAGATAAATCTCAGTGTAGTTTTGATTTGCATTACCATAATTGCTAATGATGTTGAACTTTTCTTTCATTTATTTGTTGACCATTTGTATTTCTTCTTTTTAGAAATATCTGTTTAATTCATTTGGCCATTTATTAATTGGGTTATTTGATTTTTTGGTGTAAAGTTCTTTATGTATTCTAGATATGAATCCTTGTCAGAAGTGTGGCTAGTAAAAAATTTTTCCAATTTTTAGGTTCTCTCTTCACATTCCTAATTGTTTCCTTTGCTGTTCAGAACCTGCAGAAACTTTTCACCTTGATGCCATTCCATTTATTAACTCATGGTATTATTTCCTGAGCTTTAGGAATCCTATTGAAAAAGTTGTTGCTGGTGCCTACATGCTGGAGTGTTGACCCTAAGTTTTCTTCTAGGCGTTGCATAGTCTTTTTTCAAAGTTCTTTTGCTTAATCACTGCAGCATACAAAAGGCCAGAACAGAACTCCTTACATGGCATGTACCCAATAAATATTTGTTAGAATGAATGAAAGACTACTCACTCCCTATTCTTCAGGGTGATGTGAAAAGTGTGATTTTATCCATTTTTCACTAATGTGTTTCTTACTCTCTGTAACACTTGCTCTTAGATACCATGTTAGATATCAAAACAAGTTAGAAAGGAAGGCTTCCTTTCAATTTTTCCCCCTAATTAAAGGGATTACTGTATAGTTACCCAAATTAAGACTATCTATCTATCACAATTTCACCAAAAAATCAGTCTTGGGCCATTTGAGTTCTACCTCAACCCTGTTTATGTATTTTTTTTGGTATAAGTAATATAATAAATAGAATGTAAATGTAAAAATAAATTCTGAGGAATTTTTGGTAGCTGATAAAACAAAGTAATTCATAAAAGGATTTTTTTTATTAAATTTATTTCTCTGTAGGTGATTTTACCCCCACTACTTCATATAAGCTATTTTGAAGTTAGATTCTAGGGCATATCTTTAACATAGGCATGCATATACTGTCCATTTCACATAATTCTCCTAAAATAATTTTAGATCTGGTATTTTGAAATAATTTTAGACCCAGTAGACCCAAATTTGGGCTATTCCTTGAATAATACCTCTCCAAAAAAAGATAGAAAATGTGCCTGAAAAGCTAAAACGTATCACCTGAGGCCTAGTTTCTGCTCTCAGAATCTTAGAAATCTGGTTATAGGGCTAGATAATAAATATATGAAGTAAGTATTAATGCAATGTAGATCAGTGCTTCCTAAATTTAAAGGATCACTAAAATCATCTAAGGAGATTTATGCAAATTTCCAGATTTCTTTCTTCCGGAGATAGATTGATTTTACTATATCTGAAATAGAGCTTGGGAAGCTGGATTTTTTGTTGTTGTTGTTGTTGTTGTCGTTGTTTATGTGGTGCTGAGGATCAAACCTAAGGCCTCATACATGGTGGGCAAGTGCTCAACCCCCTGAATCACATCCCACTGTGAAGCGGGATGTTTTGAAGTTCTCAGGATTCTTATGGGCAGAGAGAGTTTGTCGACTGTTGTAGATAGTAAGGGTTAATGAACTAGAATAGAGCTCTCTTCCCTTGAAATGAGACTGTCAGATGTTGAAATTTCATTGGACTTGAATAATAGAGGTCAGTGTTAAGAAGACAAACATAACTTGGAGTGGGGAAGAGAAAATTTATGAAGAGTTTAATTAGTCATGTAACAGTTACAATGCTCTTGACTCTAAGTAATATTACACATAACTAAAAACTCTGAAAGCATAAGGACATTTATTATCCTTTTAGCAAAAACTCTGAATATGGGGCCAATTTTCCAAGTCAGTAATTTGGCAGCTCAGTGGTGCTTCAGAAGACAGACTCTTCTACCCTTTAGGGAACCACAGTATTTCATGTTTTGTCTTAGAATGGCCCCATCAGAGTTGCTGCCTGGCTGCTGGAGCTCTGACTTTATGCTCTCATATGATTCCATCCAGAAAATGCACAAGGAAGGAAGGAGGGAAGGGAGTTTTCTTCTTACACTGCTTTTGATTAAGAAGGAAAATTGTTCTGAGAGCCTCTTAGCAGAGTCCCCCTCATATCCACTGGACAGTATTGTATCACATAGGCACTCTGCACCTTTGAAGGATGTGTGAGAAGGTGAGGGTCTGATGCTTTCAGCCTTTGTGGTGCAAGGCAGTTTGTGTCAGCAAACAAGAAATCAGGAAGAATGGCTGGCAGTGGGCACGCGACATTGTCAGAAAAAGAGGTGTGAGTCACTGGTATAAAGTAGTATACGTTTTTAAATCCTATTTGTGAACACTGTTCTCCCTTTCCCTGTCTTGCAAAGTCAAAGTCAAACCTGAGTCCCCAAAATATATACTCCTCTATATTCAATCGCCCAAACTGGGGATTGAATCTGGGGTGTTGTACCACTGGGCCACATCACCATCTCTTTTTCTTAGTGAAACCCTGTCTCTAAATAAGATATAAAAAGGGTTGGGGATGTGGCTCAGTGGTTAAGCACCCCTATTGTTGTAGACAGTAGAACTAGAATAGAGCTCTCTTCCCTTGGAATGAGACTGTCAGATGTTGAACTTTCATTAGACTTGAATAATAGACGTCAGTGTTAATCCTCAGTTCAATCTCCAGTACCCCGCCCCCCCCCAAAAAAAAAATTCCCTGGGTTTTGACAAATGCATTGAGTTATTATTTAATGATAGATACGTGACTGACTCACTGCAATCATCAACTATACCAAATTACTGGTAATCCCACTCTGATCCCTTAAACAATGATAGAAATGAAGAATGTTTTTGATGAGCACAATAGACTTCATGTTTCCAAAGAAAGAATCTTTGGAACTACTGATCTGTTTTGTTTTCTCTGTAGCTTTCTTTGCCTTTTTCAGCATGCTAGATAGTGGGAATCATTCAGCATGTTGATTTTCCAGAATGGCTTCTTTCACTTAGAAAACAGGATTTAAGACCTATTATCTCATGATTCAATAGTTAATTTCTTCAAAGCTTATCACTGTATGGAATGCAGTTTATTCATTCCCCCATTGATGGACATCTTGGTTGCTTTCAGTTTTGTTAATTAATGAATAAAGTTGCTATATACATTAATATGTTGGTTTTGGTATGTGGACCACAATTTTAAAAACATTTGGATAAACACCTGGAAGCACATTTGCTTGGTATTGTTTGGCTGTTTATAAGAAATAGATTTTTGTTTTAAATCTCTGCTCTTTTGCAGTTTCAAAGCACCATGGCTAGGTTTGAATTTTCTTTTGTTTTCTTATATATATGGCTTCTTATTCCCTGAGCTCTTTGAATGTGTGGGTTCATATTTGTCATTATTTTTGAAAAGTTCTCGGTCATTTTCGTTCCAAATACTTCTCTGTTGTTTCTTTTTTTCCCCTCTGGTTTTCCAGTTATGCATATGTTACAACTTTTATAATTGTTCCTTAGTTCTTGGCTGTTCTGTTTCTGTTTCTTTTTTTCTTCTTTCATTTCCTCTTTGTACTTCTGCATGGGAAGTTTCTGTTGATCTGCATTTAAGCTCACTGATTCTTTCTTTGGAAACATGAAGTTTATTGTGCTCATCAAAAATATTCTTCATTTCTATCATTGTGATTTTGACTGCTAGCTTTTCCTTTTGATTCTTTCTTTGAGTTTTCTTCTCTGCACTTACATTACCAGTCATAGAAATGCTCTATTTTCCCACTAAATCCTTAATGTATTAATTATAGTTATTTTAAATTCCCAGCCTGGTAATTCTAATACCTGTGTCATATCTGAGTCTTGCTCAGATGATTACTTTTTGTCTTCAGAATGTGTTGTTTATTTCAATTTTAAGCATGCTTGCAATCGCCTTTTGAAAAGAGGACATATGTATCAGCCAGTAGAAAATAAGGGAGATAGGTTTTTAGTGTGAGAATTATTCCAATGTATTAGGAGCAAGGCTATAGTTAATGATTTTTTATAGTGATAGGTGCCAGTGACTTCAGGTTCTCCTGGAGGGTCTTTGGTCTGCCTCGTCTCTTAACTTAGAACTTCCCTAAATACTTCCTTTCACAGAGACTCTGCCTAACAGCTCTTTCTTTCAGCTGTAAACTTAGTTATTACACTGGACTTGTTTTGGAGTGGTGCTAAGGCATGGGGAAGGGAAACAATCTATGATCTTCTAATACACTTTAGTGGTCTTGTGTTTTAGGACTGTGAGCTTCACAATTCTTTCTCTGGTGACATAGCTTTTGTCCCTTGTCTACTCTTTGCCTGACTGTAGTATTTCTGATTTATTTCCTTGTAGTCCTGAGCTCTATTGATTATGACCTCCCAACCCCTAATAGATTAGACAAGAAAATTCAAGGGAGATGGGCTAAGACTTTTGCCGAGTCCCCCCCCCCCCCCCGCACCCCCCGGAGAGAAGGACATTTTTATGAAGAAGAATCTAGGTGTACTTTACATTTATTATTCTCACTTTGCCCAGCCAGAGCTATGAGGGGATATTTCTTAGGTCATCACTGTGAGTACCTGGTAGGATGTCTGGAGGTAAAGCCCACAAAAGCATCATGTGTGCTGAAACCACAAAGTTCTCTCGCTCTCACACTAGACCACATCCAGCCTCTAGTAACTCCTCAAAACTACCATCTGTAGTGGGCTAATTTTTGTTCCCCCAGAAGATATATTTAAGTTCTTGAGAAGTCTAGGTCCTGGTAAGAAGTCTGGGTGTGGCCAGGTATGGTGGGGCATGTCTGTAATGCCAGCTACTTGGAATGTTAAAGCAGTGAGATCGCACATTCAAGGCCTGTCTCAGCAATCTAGTGAGACTCTGTTTGAAATTAAAAAAAATAAATAAATAAAAAGGACTGGGGGCATAGTTCAGTGGTAGAGTGTCTCTCAGTTCAATCCCCTCAACTGAAAAACAAGCAAAGAAAAATAAAAGAAACTATGTGTGATTTTTTAGGCCCATGCACCAAGCATAGGCAATTACAAAGGCTTTACTTGACAGGTTCCATGCCAGATTGGGTTCCCGGCCAGTGTGTTGCTCTGAGGGGACCTACAGTCTAAGGCTCAGTCCCCCTGGTTAGTCATTCTTCCACAGATATCTTCCCTAGAAGCCTAGGACTCTGTACCTGGAAGCCTTTTTATTGAGGTCCCTCTAGAGTGGTTTTCCTTTGTAGAAACCTCATTATAGGGTAGACAGGAACTCAAAGACGCTTATTCTCCATTCTGCTCCAGAACTTAGTATTTTTCTTTTCTTGGTCCTTCTGTTCTTCCTCTCTTTGACCCCAAAATCCAAAGAGTATGGAGGAGCCTTTTGTTGGGAGAAAGCTCCCTCTGCCTGTCCAGTTCCAGCCTGCTCTCCACCAACACATTCCATGTGGAAAAAGTGGAATGGGGGGCATCACTGCTTTTTCCTGGTTGAGGCCACTGCTTTTACAATCACAGTAACTGATTGAAGGCTTGTTTCCATTTTCCAGTTCAGCTCTCTCCAGCCCACCTCAGCTCTTGCCAGTCTTAACCTTTGTATTTGTGTTCCAGACTTTATTTAGAAATAGACTTTTGCACGTGTAATCAAATTAGAATGAGATGATGCTGAATTTGAGTGGGCTATAAGTACAATGATTGGTGTCTTTTTTTTTTTTTTTAAAGGAGAAAGATAGTTGAATACAGAGATACCGAGGAAAGAAAACCATGTGGAGATGAAGTAGACATTGGAATGATGAAGCCACAGGCCAAAAAGAGACAAGATTGCTAGCATCCATCTCAAAGTAGAAAGAGGAGAGGGAAAATTCTTCCCTCAGAGGAAGGAATGGCCTGATTATATTTTTTTATTTCAGATATCTAGTCTCTAGAAAAGTGATAGAATAAAATTTGAAGCCACCCAGTTTATGACTTTAGTTATGTATTTGAGAACCCTAGGAATCTAGTAAAGATTATGGTACTGACATGGAAAAGTGAGTTTGGAAGTGAGTAGTGATAGAGGCTGGAAGAATTTTGAGGCACATGTCAGAAAAAGCTTAGATTGCTTTGAAGAGGACTTTTAGTGGAAATATGGAAGGTAAAGATACTTCTATTTAGTCTCAGATGGATATGAAAAACATGTTACTAGAGAAGTGGGGAAAAAAAGCAATTCTTGTGACACAGTAGCAGCAAGCTTGGCTGAATTATGTTCTACTATTGGGTGGGAAACAGAATTTGCAAGCAATGAACTTGGATATTCAGCCGAGGAGATATCCTAGCAAAATATTCAAGACATGGGCTATTTCTCTTTGTTCCTCATAGTAAAATGTGAGGAGAAAGATTAATTGAGAAATCATTAAGCAAAGAGGAATGTGAGCTTTGTGATTTTAAAAAAATCTTAGCCAGTCTGCATTGTGAAAGTTGCTGAAACATGTTCTGGATGAAACATCAAGGTCATAAGTAGACAGCCTGCTGCTGGAGTGATTAGACTTGTGATTCCTGGATCTCATCAGCCATCTCAGCAGAAGCCATGTCTAGAGATATGGTTAGCCATGAAAGGTCTGCAGAGAGCACACACATCTAATACTTGAAAGACCCAGTATAGTTTTGAGAATGTTATTTTGCCAATTTAGACAATAGGGGACTTTGATGGGATAGAATAAAGGAACACTGTTAGAGTTTTGAGACTCTATAGGTCAGGAATAACCTGACAAAACTACTCAGCTACAAACATGTTATTCTTCCAAAAGAAGGAAGACTAACTTTGACCAACTCCTGGCTGAGAGAGAGGGGCTGCCTCTTGGGAGCACATGAGGGTGGTGCCACCGCCTCCCACAGTGACAGACTGATGGTGCACAGAGCCTCAGAAGGTTGTTCCTAGGCCTTGAAACTTAATGGGATCTGCCTTGCTGGATTTCAGATTTACTAAAGATTTATGTCCTTCATATTCCTTCTAGCTTCTTTCTTTTGGAATGAAAATGTATGTTCCATGACTGACTTTGACAGTAGATAAGGTGTTTTCTAGTTTCACAGATTCACAAATGGAGAGGAATCTTGCCTTGAAAAAGATCACACCTGATTTAGATATGAGATGTGGGACTTAGATTGGACACAGAAGTGAGTGAAGACTTCGGAGAGGTAGGGAAGATGTAAGTGTATCTTGTACATGGGAAGGACACGGGATTTACAATCCTTAAGGATACTTTGTAGTGGATGGAATTGTGTCTGAAGTAAAGTTCAAGTCCTAATCCCCAGGACCTGTGAGGTGGCTATATTTGAAAATACAGTGTTTGAAGATGTATTCAGTGGAGATGAGGTCATCCTGAATTCGGACAGCCATTAAATCCAATGACTGATGTCTTTTTAGGAGAAAGGAGATAGAGGTTTCTGATAATAGTAAAATGTGAGAGGCAAAAATGTAAATTGATAAAGTAATTTTTTAAGCAAAAAGAAATAAGAATTTTGATGATTTAGAAATATCTTAGCCTATGTATGTTGCATAGAAAGGCAACATGCCAAGGGGAGACAGAGAGGGACACAGTCTGTGAATGTGAAGGAAGAAATTAGAGGGTATATTTCAAACAAAAAAGGTAAAAGATTGTCAGATGGAGAAAGGAAGAGGCAAGAAGAAAACATTCAAAGTGATAATGGCTCTGCCTACACCGTGGTTTTGGATTTCTAGTCTCCAGACCTAGGAGAGAATACATTTCTGTTGTTTTGAAGCCATTCAGTTAGTGTTTTTGGGTTACAATGGCTTAAAAGATAATAAATTGCTAAGTTTATGACTTCTGCTTCTTCTGTTCAGCTGAGCAGATCTTGGCTGTGTCTCTTTGGATGACTCTGTCTCTTCAGATTTTAGGTGAGGGGTTTACCTTGCAATTTCAGTTCTCTGAGTCTGAGAAAAGTCATTGATGCTCAATTTGTCCAAATGTCCAGCTTTTTCTTATAAGGTTGGAAATGACTTTTAAATCTTTAACATGCCAGAGTCAAACTTGAAGTTCTCTCTGTTTCATTATTTTTAATCTATTTTTTCCCTGTTTGGAATTTCTTTCTTTCTTTCTTTTTTCTTTTCTTTTTTTTACAAATATTCTATGCAAGATAGGAACTAGTTTACTACAAGTTCTGAATTGTGGAACACTCTCTTATTCCTTCACATTCTGACAAGTGAATGTCTTATTCTTCAAGACCTAGATCAGAATGTCAGTTACTTCATGAATTCTTGGGTTTCCCTTCTTTGCCTGCGTGGAACAAATCTCTCTCTCCCTTCACCATGTTGTTCACAAAATGCTTTGAAAATATCTCTAATTATAGTGCTCATCAAATTATGTTACACATATTTTCTCACTCAAAAATAAATGTCTTTCTGGGAAGTGATATTGGTCAAATTACATCATTATATTATGTGCATGTATGAATATGTAACAAGGAATCCCATTCTGTAAAACTATAATGTACCAATAAAAATGTGGAAGAGGGAGCCAGGCAAGATGGTGCACTCCTGTAATCTCAGTGGCTTGGGATTCTGAGGCAGGAGGATCACAAGTTCACTAAGCTACTTAGCGAGTCCCTATCTCAAAACTGAAAAAAAGGACTGAGGATATGGTTCAGTGGTTAAATGCCCCTGGATTTAATCCCTGGCACCCCCCACCCCAAATATGGAAAGAGGCAAAAAATAAATAAAATGGCATTTTAGATTTAAAATAACAAGAATACATTTTATATCTTTTAAATATCTGATGCTTTTATCTCAGTTGTAATTGAACATTTTTTTAAATTTATTTTTCCATATTTGTTCACACTTTGAAATGTTATCTTCCCAAGTGAAAGAAATGTGTTCTTATTGTTCAACACTTTATTCGTTTATTGAACAAATATTTTTGCGTTTAGAAAGTGGCAGGCATTAGGCTAAGGACACACTCACATGCACACACACATAATGATCTTAGAAATAGTAATAAGCACTGTGAAGAAATAAGTAGGATATTGAGAAATAATATTAACTCCATAGGCTTCTGTTTGGAGGTAACATATAAACTGAGATATGAAGGATAGTAAGGAAAAAGACCCCCAAAGATAGTAGAATTCTGATCCATCTTTCCATACCAAGCAATCTATATATGGCACTTAGGCAAAAAGAAATTTGAACATTTTCAGACCATAAACTTCTAGGTCAAGGACTAAGCTCCACATCTTTGTGTTTATAACATACACAGAGTAGCACATGGTAGGAGAAGGACCTTGAGGGAAGGAAGAGTAGGTTGATATTTGTAATTGCCTAGTAACTATCAAACTGAGTACAATTACTATACTGAATTCACATGTTATTTCCTGTAATTCCATAACAACCTGGAAAGGCATTATAACTTTTATGCATAACAGGACCTTGAGCCTCAGGAAAATCAGGTTTCTCATCCATGGTGATAGAACTCTGAGACTAATTTGTGAGTGAAGTAGGAAGTGAACCAAGAAGTTTTGTGCCATTCATTATAACATGCTGCTTCCTAATCGTAAATGACTGTCAAATACAGGAACACCTTAAGGCTGGAAAGCCTGATGAATATGGATACTTAAACCATTATTCTGTTACAATGGATTTTTACTTTAAATATCATTGAGTAGATATTTTAAATCCCCTTAATTTTATGTGCATATAGTTCTATTTCGAATCCTGTGTCTATGGCTTTAACAACCATTCCTAGCAAACCAGTGTTTATCAGTCCTAAGATGGTTGGAAGCTCAGGATTTCTGTATGGATGGAAGGACAAGAAGGAAAAGTGAAAATGTCTAGTTGTTTGGCAATCATTAACCAGGAGGGTTTATAATCAAGGCCAGTGTAGAGAGGTGTAGGTATCAAATGAACAAAACAAACTGTAATTTTGTAATTTGGAAAACCTTCTATATTTAATGGGTTCTAAAATGTAAGAAGACCCTTTCTACCTATATAGCCTCTGCAACTGACAGCTTTCTGTTCATCAGCATGGAAAGATATGCTTCATATTAAGTGATGGCAGAAGCATCTGTTTCTGTCATTTTGACTGCACATCAACTTCATTTCACATATGCAAATGATATAAGCTCTTAAAAAAAGAGCCCTGTGGTATAATTGACTTTGCATTAAGGGTTGTGAAATACGTTCTTGTTCTTGACCTTCGTTTCACTCATTAGTATGCTTTGAATGCAATTTGTGACTGAAGATTAGGAATATTTAATCATTTGAGGGAAGGCTAAGGCTAGTTTATGAATATGTAGAAAGATGGTGGACATATTTTTAACAGAGATCTGGGTTGTGGTCTGGAAATCTGGTTCCAAGCTTAGTCCACCTTGAACAGTTGTGTGAATCTGGTCTGTATTCCTCATAGGTTCCTAGAATTTGAGACCATGAAGGGCTTAATCACAAGGTGTAGTGCATTCCAATGCATGCAAATTCTACTATGGGTCACCTGAGGATTTTAATTAGTACAATATACAGTGGCATGGCACTCAGTAACTTCAAATTTCACAAGTTGGGATGTATTATTCTTGATTGCTCCCTGATTCTCAGAAGGAGAAAGTTTGAGCTTGATTTGTTTGAAAGTGTGGTATGTCTTTGTGACATCTTTAATCCTTTATAATATTTATCTCTCTCTTTTGTGTGTGTGGTACTAGGGATAACAAGGGGTGCTGGGTATCACTGAGCTACCTCTCTAGCCCTTTTATAAACTTTTTTTTAAAAATTTTGAGATAGAGTCTTGCTAAGTCCTTAAGCCTGGCCTCGAACTCGACATCTTCCTATCCCAGCCTCCTGAGTAGCTGAGATTATAGGTTAGCACCACCATGCCTGCCTTTAATATCCTTTTTAAACAGAGAAAGGCCCAACTTCAGAGTCTTTGACAAGAATAATAGCTAATTAGACTACAATGACACTATTTTGTTTTTAATGTATACATCTTTGGGGATTATATTCTATTTGTAGCAAATGTTACAGTTAATTAATTACTTATAAATTTTTTCACTTAAAATTTATTTAAGTAACAAAGGAATTTAATTTAAATAGAATGATATCAGTAAACAATAGTAACAATGGTATATAAATGGGACAATTATTATTTATTGAACAAATACTGAATATCTACTAATGTCAGTTTCTGTTCTAAACCATGGGAACTATAGTAATGCATGAGATAGATTAGAAATAGAAGTAGATAGATAAAAATCTTATGGTTTTGAGGAAAAATATTTACAAAGAATGAGAAAAATTATATCACATTGTGGTACATTCCATGAAAATAGTAAAGCAGGGTAAAGGATCAGAGAGAGAATGTGTGTGTGTGCACTGTTTCAGAAGAGTCAGAAACAGTTTTCCTAAGAAGACTGGAATAAGTTGAAGGAGTGCTCCATGTAAAGATGCTATGTAACGTGGCTTTGGGTAGAGGAGCAGTAGGTCTGCAAGCCTGAGGAAAATAAGCGTGGTGTGCTAGAGATGCAGCAAGAAAGCCAGGTAGCAAGAAACGGTTGAATAATGTCAGATGGTGTGGAAAGATGAGGCTGAGAAAAAGAGAAGGGTGAGTCCACACAAGGTCCTAAGGAATTTGCATTGTATTCTGAGATCAATGGGAAGTCACCGGAGGCTCTTTTGAGTTGGCTTGTGCTAAGATCTGCTTTGTTAAACAAAACATTTTTCATGGTACTTGTTAAAGATGGTAAAGAAGACTCTGAAGAAGTGATCTTTGCAGTTGCCATTGGGAAAAGACATCAGGTTCAACTCTAAACACAAGAAGGACAAGTGAGGTATTACATGCAAGAAGCAGAATAGGAGTCAAATGTAAGAAAATTATTCAGAGGAAACTTGAAGATCAGGAGGATTCTGGCCAAGTTGACTTGGAAGGATTCTTGGTGAAGGAAAGTCTGAGTCATAGGATATCAAGTGTGATTAGATGCTGTCCTAGTCTTTTTGTTGTCTTATTATATCACACTATCTGAGGCTGGATAATTTATAAACAATAAAAGTTCATATTGTCCATGGTTGCGAGGCTGGAAAGCCCATACAAACATGGCACAAGCATCTGAAGCATGTGACAAAGGCTTTTAAACTGCATCATTCCATGGCAGGGGGTGGAAGGGCAAGAAAGTTCGAAGACAGAGGGAGAATGGGAGCCCATGCTCATCTTTTTTTTTTATCAGGTGCCACTTCTGAAAGAATTCCCCACGCAAAGACACTTCGCCGGGAGAATTCCAATTTTATTGCAAAAAGCTATGTGCTTATATAGAACTAAAGGGGAGATGGTAGGGCTTAGATAAATGGCAGGCCACCCGTTTATTGGCAAGTTCTTCCAGATATGAGTTCCCGCGCCCAGGCATTAGTTCTCATTGGGGCTAAGGTTCCCCGCCAGCGAGGTTTGAAATTGGCGCCGGCGGGAGAGTTCACAAGGGCGGGAACTTTTCGCGCCACTGCAGAGAAGAAGAAGGTAGGAAGGAGAAGTCCTTAGGCGCCATGTTGGGGTTTTTTTCTCTGGGGTACGGCTGCCGTTTATGCTTTTCCCAACAACTTCCAGGATAACTAGCCCACTCTCATAATAATGGCATTAATCCAATCATGAGGGCAGAGTGCTATGACCTAGTCTCCTCTTAATGTTTCCATCACTTAATACTGTCATAATGGCAATTAAATTTAAAAATAAGTTTAGAAGGGAGCCTTCAAGCCATTGCAGATATCAAGGGTTGGAAGATGAGGAATTTGATTAGATATTTAGGGTGAGTGACTCATGATAAACTGACACAGCAGGATTCTTGACTAAAACTGGATTAAGGGGGCCATAGATAGAGCCCAAGGTTGAGTTCTAGCTGAAAAGGGCTTAGAGGAGCTAGACTCATGTTTGGTCAGGGAGAAAGTCTTTCTGTACTTTATAATTTTGGAATGCTGTCTTGGAAGTTTCATGTGAACTTTGTATAGGGAGCAGCAGTTGAAGTGAGGCCAGAATAGGGATTGTGGTTTCCTAGATGAGTGATAACTAAGTACTGTCCTATAGGCTGAGAATCAAGTAGAGGCTGAAATACAGTTAGAGCTCTGTTCTTAAACACTGTGTCCCGATACAATTGTATTAAACTGGAGGAAGTGCAGTCTTTTTTTAATCTTTGCAAAATCCTCTGCTGCTAATCCATAGGCCCACAGAAGAACAATACTTTTCTAAATCTCATATATGTTCCATCTTCTCATCCAGCTTTTTGCCTGCCCCAAATGGGTACCTTCAAAACTTTATACATGACAATTTGGAGCTGGTGGGCCCCTTGCTTCTACTGGGGCTATGGTGATGGAAATCGTGAGAAGAAAATAAACTGAGTATATTTAAAAAGTTTTGCCAATGGGTTATATATGTAGGTTGAAGAAAAGAAAAAAATCAAGAAATTTTTCAATCAGGAATGTGTTTCAAGAAGCAAAGAAGGATCAACTATGTGAAATGCTATAAGGGGTTCAGGAAAAAGAGGACTGAGAATTGATCATTTGGTTTGGCAAGATGGGTATAATTTTTTACCTTGACAAAATTAGTTTACTGATGTGCAGGAAAAAAAAAGCCTAATAAGGAAGGATTGAAGAGAAACATGGAAGTAAAGAAATGGGATCCATAAAGAAAGCAACAAACATTTGATTCTTGAGCAGCCTTGTCATAAAGGGGATCCAAAAAAATGGAGTGATAGAAAGTAATGCAGGTTCTAGGAGATAGTATTATTACTACCTATTTATATTCTGTTGGGAAGGTTTCAATAGGAAATCATGGAGATGGGAAGTGGAAATGGTAGTATTTTGAGGACATTTTTATCATTCTTATTGTTTATAGGTTAAGTGGGTTGTCCAAATCATACCTAGTGCAGGTAGGCTGGGCTTTCTGATTCCTGTTTCAGGCAGAAATTTCAGCCTATTGTAGTAGGACATGGAAAGCAATTGAAGATTACTGAGGGGAGTTAGCATGACAATGGAAAACTTTGCTTGTGGAAAAGAAGGAAAGAATCCCTGAAGTCTGAAACTTAAGTCACAGTGGGTTCCTGAGAGGACAGCAATTAAGAATTATAAGGAGCAATTAGGATAAAAATTAGTGAAAGAGAAATAGATCTTAAAAATGTTCAATTCCATTTGAATTAAGGGTCTAATATACAACTAGAAATGGCCAGGACATTTAGAATAATAGATGATGAAGTTGGAACAATAGGAGGAATTAAAGATTGATTTTGAGGCCATCACATAAAGCTTTGAATGGAGTTCTTTTATGGAACGAAAGAACAGGAGCTGAAGACAGAGTTATCAAGAATATTCACAATTGCCCAGCATGCTGGTACACACCTGTAATCTTAGCAGCTCAGGAGGATCATGGGTTCAAAGCCAGCTTCAGCAATAGTGGGGCACTAAGCAACTCAGTGAGACCCTGTCTCTAAATAAAAAATACAAAAATAGAGTTGGGGATATGACTCAGTGGGCACTTTTTGGTATTCCTGGTACCAAAAAAAAAAAAAATATTCACACTCTAATCTCTTTGAGTTTCCATTTCTTCCACTTTGAACTGTGGTCAAGATTTTCTTCCCATACCTTCCTCAACATAGCAATAAGCCTCCAGTGAAGTGAGAGACAAGAATAGTCCTTGAAAAAAATGTAGTGTTCTTTCAGATGAAGTGTGAAATTCCAAGGACACACAATAACATGTGATCAACTAAGACAACATTTCAAATTATTTAAAAGATAATGAGAATGAGAAAATTTGAAATCACAGGTCAGTAAAAGTAGCTTTTGTACATTTAACCAAGACTGGCTTTTGGATAATCCTGCACACAGGAGATTCAAATCTTAAATCCAAACCTGAGTTTGAAAATGGAAAATAACTGCTAAAAGAAGAACTCCCCCCAGTCCCTCTGATTCAAATTGAGAGAAAGCAAGTTGTGTAACTGTTGCTTTAAAGAAGCTGCTGGTAGCATATGTCAGGACAATTTGCTACTATTATCACCTCTTAAAGATACTGAGAAAATTGAGTTGCTGACTAATGTAGTTGGGGGTGAAGGTCACCTTTCAGGAATCCAGTGACTGCAGAATGATCCTACTTTAAAAATCCATTTTGCAAAGTAGCATTTGGAAAAGAGCTTTCCTCTTGCAAATTATATTTTAGGATACATCAGATTTGCTTATGTAAATATATACTTATATATGCATACATCTACATAGTATGTATTTATATATAGAAGAACAATCCATTCTCCTTACTCCACCTCTCTTCCCTTCTGCCTATACAGTCCAGTTGTGGAGAAGTTAAATTTGGTTGAAGGTAAAAAGAAAAAGAAACAAACAAAAAGTATAATTTGGAAGATATTTTTTAATTCATTTTATACCTTGGAGTGGCAAGGTATAAAATGACTTGAAAATGGGAGGCAAATGTCTGCATAACTTACCCATGTCCTATTATCTGCTAGTGTCGTACGTAAAGATAGATCCTAACTTGGCATGAATAAGAGTGCATATAGGGAGACTGAAACAGCTCTGCATTAAAATGTAAAATGCTGTCTGCACTGTGGGCAGGGGAAAGTTTTGCAGATTAATTTACATTTGGGAAGTATTGTTTTTCCTTGAGAGTGTGTTTGCTGGTTGTGTGTGTGTGTATCATGTTCTGATGGTTGGAAGCTTGGAGGGGCCTCTTCATCTCAAGCTAGTGGTCACCTTTCATAATGCACAGTGGGTGGCATGCAGTAAGTACACAGTAGGTGTTGTATGCCTGTAGAACTGATCAATGAAGGAAAAAAAGTATGCTTCATCTTCAAGATCTACTAGATTTGAAGTGTCAAAACTTCCTCCCACTGAGCAGTGTGTTTTTGGATCTCCCGTGGCTTTTTCCTAGAGTGAATAATCCAATCAGAAAATGTCCTTGAATACTGAATTATATCACCATGAGCCCTGGACAGGGGAGGGCAATGGGCAATGGATCCTAGGACAAGAGTGAGCATTTTTTTTCTGAACGAGGAAGGGGCTTTGCTCTTTGAAGGGCTCTTGGAGGGATTTACTCTTTGAGGATGGAAAGAAAAGGGAGGGTGTTTAGAGAGTGGTACATGACTTAAGAGAACTCTGTGTGGGCTGGGGATGTGGCTCAAGAGGTAGTATGCTCACCTGGCATGCGTGCGGCCCGGGTTCAATCCTCAGCACCACATACAAACGAAGATGTTGTGTCCGCCAACAACTAAAAAATAAATATTTAAAAAATTCTCTCTCTCTGTGTCTCTCTCTCTCTCTTAAAAAAAGAGAACTCTGTGTATAGAAAAGTCATATTAAATATACAAGTCTAACTTGCTTTTTCTTGATTGTAACCTAATTTAATTGTCTCTAGCTCTTCCAAAACATCTGATGAAAACTTGAAGCCTTGTGTGAAGGTTGTTGTACATGCCTATGAGTTGGTGGAGATGGGGAGAGCCCACCACATACCATGTAACATGATTGGTTCTACTGCTGTTTTCTTAGTTTTTGTTTTTGACCTATAACACAAGTCAGCATTTAGGAAAAGCAAATCAGAACCTGAGTTGCCTAGTGATATGTCACACACTCGCAAACACCTATGTGTTTCATTTCTGTGGAGAACTTTGCCTCATAGCTTATCTTCGATTGATCTTGATGACTTTTAATATATTTGGTTGATCATTAGTGAGTTCTCCAAAAAATACAGTATTTATTGTTGCTGGGGACTAGGACAGTTGTTAAATGTTCATCAGACAATACCACAGACATTGTCTGTTAAAATTCATATTCTAGTTAGGGGAGATGAACAATACACAAAAAAATGTATAAATAATCTTATATTCACAGTGTGTGTTTTAGTTAGCTTTTCACTGCTGTTACTAAAAGACCTGACTGGAACAATTATAGAGGAGGAAAAGTTTATTTGAGGGCTCACAGTTTCAGAGGTCACATTCCATAGGCTGGTTCCATTACTCAGGGCCTGAGTGAGGCTGAACATCATGGCAGAAAAGAGTGGCAGAGAGAAGCAGCTCCCATGATGATCAGGCAGGAGAGACAGAGCGAGAGCGCGCGCTCTCCCCACTTGCCAAATACAAATATATACACCAAAGCCATGTCCCCAGTGCCCCACCTCCTCCAACCACACCTGATATGCTCACTACCACTTATTTCCATCAGGTGGTTAATTCACTGATTGGGTTCAGGCTCTCATAACCCAGTCATTTCTCCTCTGAACTTCCTTGCATTGTCTCACTCATGAGATTTTGGGGGACACTGCACCTCCAAACCACAACAGTGTAGAAGAACAAGGGAATGATTAAGAGTCATTTGACCTGGTCATGGAACGAAGATGGCTCCCCAGAGACAGCGGCATTTGCATTGTCTTCAGGGATGCCTAGAAGTTACCCTGTGATGGTGGTGGGGCCGGTACAAAAAGTGTGTCTGCAGGGACCCTGCACTTGGGTGCAGCTTGGCACTGGAAGGCACTGGTGGTTTGGAGTGTACGGAAAAAGAGGATAGTGGTCATGAGAAGGGACTGACTATGCTAATTAGGCCTTTAGGCTACATGAAGATTTTTACCTTAGAGCAAAGGCAAACCATATCGAATGCTTACTCAGGAATGTGACTGGATGAACTACTGTTCTCTGAAAGAAAAGAAAATAAATTGCTGTGGCTGCTGGATGGGGAAACAGAGGCTGGAAAGATAAAGGTGGGTGTGGAAGACCATTTGGATAAGACAGGATGGTTGTCTTAACTAGGATTGTTTTAGTTAGCTTCCCCTTGTTGTGACCAAAATACCTGACAAGAATAATTTAGAAGAGGAAAAAGTTTATTTTGGCTCATGGTGTGGGAGGGAGGTTTAGTCCATTGGTCATGGTCATGGTAGTTCTGGGCCAGAGGTGAAACAGAACATTATGGCAGAAGGATGTGGAGGAGGAAAGCAACTCAGAACATGGCAACCAGGTAGGAGAGAGAGAGAGGGAGTGCTTCTCTCACCAGAGTCAAAATATAACCCCAGTCAGTCACCTACTGACCGACTTCCTCCAGCCACACTCTACCTGCCCATAGTTACCACCCAGTTAATTCATAGAAGTGGATTAATCCACTGATTGGATTAAGACTCTCATCATCTAAACATTTTACCTCTGAACTTTCTTGTACAGTCTCACATGTAGGGTTTTGGAAGACACCATGTATCTAAACCATAACAAGGATGTTGTCCGGGAAACTAGAAGGAAATGGATACGGATGTCATTGACTCAGCCAGGGAAACCTGAAGTGGAGCAGATGATCGAGGTTCTGTATCATATGTGGTTATATCAGGTGGCTGACATATCCATGCTGAAAGAAGGCACAAAGAGCTCAGAAAATAATAATTTAAGAATTATATAAATTATTTGAAGCCATGTGACTGGATGAAATTCCTAAAGGCAGGGGCTGGAGATATGTGAGAAAAGAAGACCCAAGACCCTAATACTAAAGCCAAGGGACTCCCGATATTGTCCAATAATGTAGGTTTCTTATTTCAAATAAGAGCACTTCCTGAGGGGAGAACTTTTTCCATTTGTAGCTTGGAATGATTTGCGGTGGTTGATTTGAACTCTTATGCAAAGTGACCCCGGTAGATCGTTCATTTTACCCTCTGCACTTCACCTTGAAGTTTTATTCCCTCCTCCCTTTTCTTCTTCCTGATAGCAACCTCATCTTGCATCACCCCGCTCTCTGTTCCTGCGTCAGAATAAACCTTTCTTCATTACTGCCTAGGCAGGTGTTGGACTATCAGTCCTTCCCCACTTTGTAACTTATCACCCTCCTTAGAGTTTGCTGAATTTTATGTAGGCCAGGTGAGACCCAGAGTCACCTTCGGAAGCAAGTGGGAGGCACACTCAAAGCTCCTCATTTTGATTCAGTTTAGTTTGCTGATTGTAGACAGGAAGTTGAGTCAGGATTCCAGAATTGAAAAGTGCCAACTTTTTCAGGACTCATAAGTCTACTTCCGTCTACAAAATATCCAGGAACATAACTTTAAAAGTATAAAAGTAGTTCACTGCATTCTCCCACACTGAAAAAATAACGTTTTCAAGTGAGAAAATATTAAGGATTTTTTTTTAAACCACAAAAGGAAGCCGATTTTAAAATATAAGGATTTTCAGATATAATAACCCCTAAAATTTGTTACTTTAAACCTTTCTGTTCCTCACTCTCTGGCTTTGAAGATAACCTTCAAAATGCAAATTGATGCAGCAGGAGTTGGAGCCCAGAACCAACAGTACTGATGCAGTATCTCAAAGAATGTTGCAGTTCCTTTCTTCTGTGCTGATTGCTAAGAACAGTTCTTGGTACTTAAAATGGAATAGCAGTCCAGTTGTTAGATGTTAACTCAATACTTGCCTTTAGGATTTAAACTCCTCTACCTGTTAAGAAGCACAGCATAGCTATTTTACTGAGAACAACTGCCACTTTTATTTTTACATTTGATGAAAGGTATCAGAGGGCAATGTAAGACATATATTTCACACATATAAAGCACCATAAAGAGCTTCATAGTTTGTGTCTTCGAAGGAATAGTTGGTTTGTAGCTAGTTTTAGGTTCATTTCCATTTGTAAGAAATTGTTTAGCATCTGATATGTACCAAGATCTGGATTAAATATGAAAATATCAGGACAAATTGCCTTCCTTAAGGAGCTCAGGGTCCAGTGAGGGTGGGTAGGACAGATATGTAAAAATAATTGTCATATATTTTATAAAAGCAGTATACGTAAGCTCAGAAATAGAAATGGCTGTTTTTTAAAATAATGATTCTTTCTCAACAGTAGCCACCAGTGGCAGAGTGTTTTGTGTCAGGTACCAACCTCAGTGCTTTGCAGGCTTTAGCTCAGTTAATTCACACATAACCTGTGAGGTAGGTACACTCAGTAAAGATAAGGGGTTGGGAGGAGTTAAATAACTTGTCCCAATCAAAAAGTGTAAGAGGAAGGAATTTACCCTTTAACCTCTTCCCTTAACTAATTTGCAACATTGCTCCCTGGAAAGGTGACTGCTGATATGGGCTCTGGCAGATGTCAAGTCCACCACATGGTTATATTATAAACCATGGAACATGGTGTGAATATACTATGTATACGGCCAGAGATATGAAAAACTGTGCTCTATTTATGCAATAAGAATTGTAATGCATCCTGCTGTCATATATAAATAAAAAACTACATAAAAAATCCATGGGACAAGTCACAGAAGTGAAAATTTAGTTAAAGAGCAGAATAAACACAGATGCAAAAGACACATAGAACATAGGAGACATAGCCTCCTGTCTACCTGTGGTGCCTCCCCAACACTTTCACATACATACCATAGTTGCTTTGTGGTTTTCTAAAAGCTTTGCTGCAATTTTTTTTTTACAGTGAGATTGGTTGATAATGAGATAAAACCAATCTTTACCTGAACTATATCAAATAGGTTTTTGTGTCTTCCAATCAAATGGGCCCTGTGTAAGCAAAGAGAAAATGATTATTTATGTTCAATCTTGAATGAGAGTGGATGCAGTATTGACCAAGGAGTGTTTGTTATGCACTTTAAAAAATGTTGTGTAGTGAGTGTATATTGTTTTTTTCCTGTCTGAAGCCTAATTTTCTTCTGATAATTATTATTCTTTTGGTAATTATACTTTGATTTTCTTTCCCGCAGTTATCTCTTCTCAGTTTTTAACCCACAAAATGTGAGCACTGTATCTCTCCAAGGGTGTCTCTAAGATGGTCCTTTTTTGAAGCATTCGCCCTGGAATCTCTGGTTTTGCTTTCTATGATTTCAGTTACTATCTGTCAATCATGGTCTAAAAACATTAAAAGGCAAATTATAATTTAAGAGATTATAATTCTTAAATTGCCTGCATTCTGAGTTAGTCAAATTTCTCATTTTGCCACTCCATTCTGCCTGGGACACAAATCACCCTTTGTCCAGTGCATCCACACTGTGTATACTACCTGCCCTTTAGTTGCTTAGCAGCTAACTCAATTATCATACGGATGGTCATAGTATCACAATTCTTGTGTTCACTTGACTGTTACTTTACTATTCCAGGTTTCAGGCATTGACTGGGGGATGTTGGAATATATACCCATGGATAAAGAGAACTACTATAATATGTAAAATGCCATTGCAGAGTAAATGGCATTCTGAGGCAATCATGTAATAGACTTGGTCAATATTATTTGTAGAATTTTTAATTGATTGAGTTGGTATGTGTATATGTGTGTGTGTATGTATATATATACATATATATATATATATATATATATATATATATATATGTATATATATTTGTTGTTGATGATGGACCTTTAATTTATTCATTTATTTATATGCGGTGCTGAGAACTGAACCAATGCCTCACACATGTGAGACAAATGCTATACCAACTTGGGCTGGGGTTGTGACTCAGTGGTAGAGCTCAGTGGTAGCATTTTAAGAGCTATAACTTGCTAGAAACAGTATTTTCAGTGTAATGTCTTTTAGGAGACAGTAAGGGCAAATTATTATTTGAGCTGCAAGGTCACATTTCAATTAACAACAGAGGCCATTTGGTAAAAAGAATTGGAGCTAAGCTTGTGTTGTGATCATGTATAACACCTGTCCAAGTATAGGACTCCGTTTGTTCCATGTGCTCTAACAGAATACCATAGACCAGGTGGTGTAAGCAGCAGACATTTGTTTCTCAGAGTTGTGGCGGGTAGCTGTCCAGGATCACTATTTCAGCACTGCCAATTATTGTAGGGAGGGCTCTCTTGCTGTCTATGTCCTCACAGGTCTTCCCTGCACACAGGGAAAGAGATCCCGAGTCTCTTCCTCTTTTTATTTGAATACTAATATCATGAGAGCTCTACCCTCATGGTACAATCCAACCCCAATTAGCTTTCAAAGGCCCCATCTCCAAATATCATCACACAGGAGTTAGGTTTTCAACTTGAATTTTGAGGATGCAAATATTTAGTTTGCAGCAATGACCTTTTTTTTTTTTGTAAAGCCATTCAACAGACCATTATATCAACTGTTAATTCAGTCTAAACCTAGTCAAAATGAACTTCTTTCTCAAAGGAACTACTTCACTCAAATTTCTGCCAGCCCTAAAGTAATTTGTTACCCTGTGTTTTAAAACAGTGTCTGGGCTGAACAACCTGTATCCTGGACTCTGCTCATGTGTTCCCATCGTTGGATCTGTAATTTAGGCTGAGTAGATTTAAGAGGATAACATGAAAATCACTGTGACTTTTTCTTCTTCAAAATAAATGAATCTAAAAATTAGGTTCTTGTTCCTTAGATAAGAAAATGCATGTTCTTATCTCAATTCTCCTGTTGAATAGCTCCATGTTCTTGGGAAACCATGTTCCTTTCAAGCTTTATCTTTAAAATTGGGATAATGCCATCTTGCTCTTTCTCCTAAGACAATGAGAGTCAAATAAAATGATATAATAGAAAAACTCTACTGAAATATATAATCTGCTTTATAAAAGCAATGAGTTATTTCTTAAAGGAAAGAGCAGTAGGTTATATAAAATTAAGTGTAAAATATATCATTCCCTCTAGGAGTTTAAAATCTGAGACAATCTATGGGCAGGGAGATAAGTGCTTCCTGCACATGCTATTGTAACTAGGAAAAATTGTGATGTCTGGATATAAAATAATGTCAAGATTCTGGCAGTGGGCCCATTTGCAGTAGAACTGTTGACATCAAGTAGAATAATGATCCATTTAAAATTCTGATAACTGCTATTACTAGTCCCCCACCCCACCCCACCCTGCCTTTGGAGGGTATTATTTTCTGTCTTTTTGCTTTTTCATACAAGACAGGTAGCAGAATTTGAAAGTAGGTGGATACCTATGTAAATCTATATATGAAATGAAATCATCAGAAAAGGAGCAGCAGCTCCTTCAAGACTCTCCTTGGGCTTTTGGGATGTGACCTGCTCTTGGCTTTCAGAGCCCTGTGTGAGTCCTGCTCTACTGCCCCTGGCTCCCTGGCCTTGGTATTGAGGCCCTTGCTAGATGCACTTCAGTCTGTAATCATGAACTTCCTACTGCCATTACATCCTTCTTTCTTATCTGTTTCATAATTCTTATCCTTTGGTCTCATAGTTTCTTTGCATACAGAAACATTTGGGTGGGTTTACTGCTACTTTAGGGGAGCTATTTGCAGGCCTTTCTTCTGAACTAGTGAAATAGTAAAGAAACAAAATGAATGAGGGTCTCAGGTTTAAGGATTTCTGTTCAGAAGATTACCAATGGGCCTCTCATGCACAGTTCACTTTAGAGCTTTGAACAGGATTGATTCCTTGTGAATGTATTTATTCCTGTTACTTAGAGCAGGATCTTGTACTTTTATTTATGCCAATTGAAGGGATACTATCTGTTCAGGCATTCAATATTTGATCTCCTTAAAAATGGTTTGGATCTTTAGATAGGAGTTAGGAGGAGTGGTCCATACTTTCACAACTTTCCAGACAAACAGCATTGCTGTTAGCTTGATGGTTTATGTCACCTTGCAGTGGTACCCCTTAATGAGAGAATTAGTATAGAAAGGCCATGACCCTGCCCACCCAGATGTGTGCAACTGGCTTTAGATTCGCCCATAAAGCTGAGATTAGCAGCAGCCCTTCAGTTGGGCAACACTTGGCAAAATGTTTGATCATTTCAAATGTTAACTTTCCTTCCAAAGCATATTTGGAATCAGGGTTCAAAACTGAGTGCCGTTTATGCTGTGTTTTTTTCATATATTACTAAACCACTCTAGGCCTTTTTGCAACTGTAAAGTGAAAACAGTAACCTCATATAGGTTTATTGAAAGGTTTAGATGCATAATGTTTGGAGGGCTCAAAAGAGTACCTGAAAAGTAGAAGGAACTCAATGAATGTTAACAAATTTTCTACCCCTTTGCCAATCATTTTTATCCACCTTGTGTTCATTCATTATGAGAGCATGAGACATATCTGTTCATAATTCCCAATGGCCAATCTTTACTTGAAAGGATTCTGCAACTTCCATCCCTCCTGAAGTTTTACATCTTTCTGCACCTTAGGTATGTATCTTGGAGAATCTCAAAACAGATTTGATTAGTAAAACTTAATAAAAGAAAGGCTAAATTAAACCGATCTAACTCCTAGTTCTTTTAATAAATATCTTTCAGTGAGACTTTCTACATTAAAGTAGGAGTTACCTGAGGATAAGATATTAATTTGGTTTTAATTTAGCATGCTGTAATGATGCATGCTGATATTATTAAACCCAACTTTCCTCTGACTTGAGGACATAACCAAACCAGCCCCACATGAGGGCATATACCCCAGCAACATACATGCTGAAGAGCTCTGCAAGTGCTAGGAATTTAGAAGAGACCTTTATTTGGCCAACTAGAGTAAAGCCGAGCATTTAACGTACATGAAAAGATCATAGATGAGTGTTATTCAGTTCACTTCTTTTATCTGAATTATTTAAAGGAGTTCAGCATAATAAAATTTATCTCCTATAGCTTCCTGGGGTGGACTCTATGATTTAAAAATCCTTTTAAATAGGGAGAGAAAGGGAGGATTTGGTAACAGGAGAGCTAGATTATGTCAAGAGCTTTGTAATGTTGTGAACAACCAATAAAAAAAACATTTTATCTATTATTAAAACTGCATGGCTAATGGTGAGGGCCTTTTAAACTATTAAAATGCTAGCTGGGATTAGCAGAGTTGTGTGGTATTTTTTTTTTTTTTTTTGCTTACTGTGTTGAACATATAACTAATGTGATCTTATCAGTATCCTATTAAAATACGTTTTTCTGTCTTTTGGTCATCAAGCTTAGAAATGAAAAACTCACTTGCCTTCTAGGAGCTGGCAAGAATAAAAGATGAGTGAAGCTGGCTGGGCAAAACCTGTAGCCACCTGGACCAAGAAGGCCTGAATTCTATGATTGTTGCCATATCTGAGATTTTAAGAAAAAAACCCCAAATCTGGACCTTTTAAAATATAAAATCTCTATATTATATAATCTATAGGAAATTTTAAGATGTGTCATTTTGTGGAGCAAATATGAGCTTCTTTGACTTGGGGTCTGATTCTACCTCTGCATCAAAAGCCATATCCAAAGCTGGCCACTTTGGTGCATGCCTGTAAACCCAGCAGCTAGGGAGGCTGAGACAGGAGGATCGTGAGTTCAAAGTTAGCCTCAGCAAAAAGTGAGGCACTAAGCAACTCAGTGAGACTCTGACTCTAAATACAATACAAAATAGGGCTGGGGAAGTGGTTCAGTGGTTGAGTGCCCCTAAGTTCAATCCCCAGTACCCCATCCCCCCGCCCAAAAGGATATATCCATCAGGACTCTAGTTCCTCTTACTTCTCTTGCCTACTCTTCTCCCTATCCTCTCAGCCTTCACCTTCTATACACACAAAGCACCTGTATTCCAGTTATGTCCAATAAACTTCTTTCCCAGGATGCATATATCTCTTCTCTACCTGTCTGCTGTTGCATTGGTGGGCATGCTCCCTGATCCTTGGCTTTCCCTTCCTCCACAGTTTGATGAGATTTCTGTGTACTCTTTGAAGTATATCCACATTGGAGAAGTCTTCTGAGAAAATTTCTGTGAACATCAGATCCTGGGGCTGAGGAAAACTTATTGCACGGTAAGATTCTTTTGTATGTCCATTTCATTTTTACTTCTCCATCTCTGTTCACTCCTCTCTTGCAGGATAGAAAACACAGTGACACATGGTTGCGATCAGTGCTTTCAGTTTCTACCCTTCATATTCAGAAGGAGGCTACCTTATGAGCATAGGAGCCAAGCTCCCAGGCTGCCCATCATCTGAGCCAAGCTCCCAGGCTGCCCACTTGGCAGAGTAGTCATCTGGCAATTCAGAGTTAGGGTTCAAGGAACAGATGACCTATCGTTCTTTGTTTTCTCAGGCTGTGTTCCTATTTCTGGGTCAGTTCAAGCCTGGATTATCTGGTCTCCTTTGTTCCATCCTCTCACACAGACAGTGTATTAGCAGGGAGGCAGGGCAGAAGAAGAACTTTTGAGTCATGATAACTATAAGTAACTGAACTGCAGTGCATTTGTTATCCAGTCTCTACAAACTGCTCATTCTCAGCCTCCGTTGCTGTCTATTGTGGTTCACCCAGAAGCTAGTGTTAAAGGTTTCTTATTCCAGTTACAACACCAATTACCCCTTGTGCACAGTTCACTTCAGAGCGTTAAAGAAGATCTTCTTTGGGGCAGGAGATGTACAGTATCAACTTTTGTAGCTTCAGTACCTACTACACAGAAGGAGCTTGAATAGTTATCGAATGAAAAATCTAGAGGGGGAATGACTGTAAAAGAGGACATGAAGTTTTTCTTTTCATTTACAACTAACATTTTGTGACCCAGACTGCCTAATGTACCGTGGGCTTCTTACCCAATCTCATATTTGCTAAACAAATAAACGAAGGCTAAAAGGATACCAGATTTTCATTTTTCTTCACCTTTTAGGCAGATGGAGCAAACAGAACCTGCTGTGGTTTTATTTTACTTTATGAGCTCTCATTGAACTTGGAGTTTACCCAGTATTTGCTCAGTGCGATCAGGCAATCAGGCAACTCATCAGGATCAATGACTACTCTCACCACAAAGTCTTTGCCTCATGCCTAGAGGCAAGAAATTGAAAAATGTTTTTTTTTTTTTTAGGCTAGGAAGTTATTTTAAGAATGAGAGTAGTTGAAGATACTGTCAAATTTCTTCCTCTGCTTTTGTCTAAAGACACTTAAAAAATAAAGTAATATATCAAAAGATAATCAGATTAGCAGACCAAAACTTTACTGACTATCTAATGTATGCCATGGTTTATCCAAAGCACTTTACAGATTTGATACATTTAGCTTACAACTGCCCGGAATTTTAGATTAGATCCCTGAAACACAATCATGCTAAATACCTCACCTCAGGTGCCTAAACTACTGAGTGATTATCTGGCTATAATACCTGATCTGTTTCTATGATACCAAAATCTGAGAATGCAGTTTTAGAATGATTGCCTTTATAACTCAGTTTCACAGCAAATAATTTTGGTAGCTCTAAAGTTCTCTAAATTAGAAGGAGCAGCTTGAGGAATTGCAGAACCTTCAGAAATAAAATGATCTGAGTCCTACTTCTAGTAAAAATGCTCTCTGAAAGTCCTATATTTTGTACTTTTGTATTATTCTTGGTTTCTGTTATTTTAAATCTACCTCATGGCCACACAATACCCAAATCTTTGAGCAATTGCATTGACTAACTCTGCTGCTCTTGCTGATGACTGTACTAAAATCAGCAATTAAGTAATTTGAGTTTACAGCCAGCATCTTTTGTGAATTTTGAACTTATGACATAAGATTTGTGTTGAGAAGTTTTGGAGATATTATTAAGGTTATTTCTAGGATAGGGAGTAGTGGGATTGATTTAGAATATGGAATTTGCAACGTCTATCAGGAATGCTTATAACTTGAAGCAGTGGCACTCTTGACCCTCAGTGACAATAACAATTAGGAGCTTATTTTCTCTTTCATGACAAGAAATCTGGAGGTGGATGACTACTGGAATTGGTTAAATGGTTCAGCAATGCCAGGTTTGTCTTCTCTGTAATCCTCTTTGCCTTTTTCATGTATGAAAAGATGGCTGTTACAGCTCTGTCTACATTCAAAACAGTAAGAAAGAAAGGTGGAATAATCAGTCATGACTTGCCTTTTTATTAGGAAAACAGTCTTTCCCAGATATTCCCAAACCCACTTTAGCTAACACATCATTGGCCAGAACTTTATATCATGGCCATCTCTTGATAAAAAGCAGGCTGAGAAATCAAGTCACTTTTCTAGTTACTGCAGTGGAAGTCAGTATGAGAGCAGGGGAAGGAGGAGCTCTTGGATTTGACAACCAATTGTTTTTACCTTTGAATGGCATAGTTGATATCAGGAATAAATAAAACGTCTGGCAAACACTTACCAGAGAGTCTGACCCACAGCAAGCAGACAGTATGTCGTCATTTCCAACAAGGAGGCAGAAATTGGCTTTTAGCTTCTCTGATTTACACTCTCCTAGGTTCTACAGGCTACAGACCCACCAGAAATTATAGAAGCCCATCTCCGCAGCTTTAGAAATTTCAACCTCTTCATACTAACTGTACATAAATACTTTTGTTTGGGTTCATAAATTTAAGATATAAAAATCATTTATGTTTTCTGATTCACAGTATTCTCTACTCCCACAGAAATATGAAGGAAAGAAATTGGGGGCTGTATACCATATTGCTCAAAACTTTTCCTGCTCAGCAATATCATTTGATTCATGATACAAGGGAAAAGAAAAAATTCTGAGTGGCTGAGCAAAAAGCAAGTGACTTCACCTTCCCAATGTCTCAAAGTACATATGTATATATTATATTCATTTATTTACATGCATTATAATTAGAGGACATATATATTATAGAGTATGTACATATTTTATATATATATTAGAGTACATATAATATAGAGTATATATCACAGAGTACATGAATATTTTATATTTTTATATATTTACATATATATCAGAGTACATGTAGAATACATACATATATATACATATTAAAATATATGCATATTAAATACATACATTTTTATATACATAGTTATATATATATATTATAACTATAATATATATGTATGCATATAATTGTTCATGGTTTCCAATCCCATGTAAAGACATCTCACAACAAGGTGGAATCATTTAATAATTTAATTATGTTAATTTAATATTTCACTTCATCTAGTGAGCCTACCAATGTTGATATAATACTTTCCTTGGGAAAGATATGAAAAACTCAGCAAAAAGTGAAGGGTCTCTTGAGAATGAACTTTGATTCATAATAACAAAAAACAGATTGGCTGATGCTGGTTGTTATCATGATGGGCATAACTGAAAACCCTAACCTAGAAAATGGAACAGCATAGAATTGCACATACTCTAAGCTCTTATTAGGTATCCTGGAATAAGGTTTTGTTTCTTTGCTTTTGGATTTGTTTCCCCAAAGCCCTTAAGAGTTTTTTATTTCTCAAATTAAGCTTGTTCTTTATTAGACATCTCCCTTCAGCTCTAAAAATGACTTACAGATTAAAGTTTTACTTTAACTATAAAATATTGACCCGGGCATTGAATAGGTAACTTTGGTTAACTACTGCACTTAAAATGCAAGCAGTAGTAATAACAGAGAAATAATTAAAGCTGTAATGAAGCATTTCATTTCAAAATATTGAGAAGAAAAAAGAGAAATGAGAAAAATACTGTGTTCAGTTACTCAACAGATTGAGTGACAAAAGTGGGTAATAATGTTTTAGAAAGATTTTCAGAATATAATGAATCTGCATCCATTTTCTATTATTATAATAATGCTGTGTAACAAATCACCCCCAAATTGATAGTTTTAAAATACACACACTAATTGTTTTTCATATTTGGTTATTTGGTTAACATGGTAGCTATGCGAATACAGGTTGGGGTTCATCTGAGCTGGGTTAGCTTATGCATCCATTGTTATCTGGCACTTCAGCAAAGGACTGTCCAGACGAGGATGGCTTTAGCTTGGAAAACTCAGCTTTATCTCCAATATCCCTTCAGTAGGTGGGCTAAAAGTCCAGGAGTGAGCCAGTCCAGCTATTTAAGAGAACAAGGAGAAGCATGCGTGTCCTTTCAAGCTTCTGTTTGGGACACATTAACTAAACGCTTGGCTAAAACCAGCCAGGTAGCTAAACTCGGAGTCAGAGTGAGAGAGGATTACACAGTCCAGGGTGAGGACTCTGAATGGAGGGAAGCCATTATTTTTAATCATGCAATCAATCTATCGCATCAGGTTTATTTTTCCTTTTGTCTGGGGAGAACAGCAAGAAGAATAACTTCTGTCTTCCAGTTCTTCCGGTAACTTTGGTTGCTATGTTACTGATTGGAACAGAATTATTAAACTACTTTGTAAACCTGTTTGCTTATTTTTTCAGACAGTAATTACTGTGTTCTTAGATCTACCACCAATTTTTTTCTTTCTTTTTTTTTTGAGAAGTTTTATTAACATTATTATTAAATGACCACAACACCACAATACAAGCCTTTATGCATCTTCTCAAAGATCAAGTCTTGGCCAGGTGAGATTATAGGTGTGTGTCTGTAATCTCAGCTACCTGAGAGGCTAAGGAAGGATGGTTGTGAGTTCCAGGCCCACGTGGACAATATAGGGAGACGTCAGTTAAACAAACAACAAACAAACAAAAACAAAAGAAAGAAAGAAAGAGAAGACCAAGTCCTAATCTTTCTTTTACATTAGCAGCTATTATGCTTGATTAAAGAGAAGTAGCCCTGTCAATGAGAGGAAAAATTTTTTTTCAAATATTTCTAGAAGTGGATTATGCTAGATCAAAGGAGAGGAAAATATGTACTATTGGGATAAGTTTCATATGGATGTAATGTGCTCAATCAAACTAACACTTACCAAAGATTTAGGTAATGTGCATTTTGCCTTTAGACTTTAGAAAACTTTGCCCTGTAAGCTCCCTTTCCTTCTCCATTTCTAAAATGTAACTTTGTCATAATTGCTTAAACATCTATTTGCAGTCATAAGAAGTCAACTTATTATTAGACAAAGGCATATCATTTTCCTTAAACTTTTCTAACTTTTTGAAAAATTCCCTTACATAAGCAAACACAGAACCTCTCATTTTTTCTCAGTGGAAGAAATGAGCGAGTGGAATATGTTCCCAAGGCAATGTGAGTTTCCAAGGCATATGTTGAAAATTACATATGCCTCTGGCCCATACTTAATTATTACTAACTCATTCTGATCTTGCCACTGAGAAGTAGAAAACGTCCAGGCTACAGTTTCAACCTGGAAGCATGAATGCATAAGGGAATACAAGGGAAGAACCACAGTGATTATTTTCTAAGCTGTAAAGAAAATGCAGATGAGCACTGTTTGTGAGCTTATGAAAGATATATGAAACCGCATAAAGCAGCCATCTGTTAAAACAGTTCAAAAGCAAAAATTTGGTTAGTTATTGACTGGTTTTAATAAGCTTGAATGTTGCTAGTTCACCCGCAAAGAATTTCAATCTGAAGTCAACTCTTCATTATTTTTCAATCAGCATTCCCTGATCAGTGTCACATCACCATGGCTCATGCATAGCAGCAGGTGGACCAGATGCTGAACATTAAATTAGCAAAATAACAAGGCAGAATTCTCCTTGCAAACTCTGATTCCCTCCTTGCCTTCCTCCTACCCATAAAAATAATAAAAAAAAAGAAATAAAAAAAGAAAAGAAAAAGAAAAGAAAAATGAAAAAATTTGGGACAGATTTCAGTTATATGGCAACAGGACCTTTTTTATGTATTTCACCATGATTTGCTAATGCATAGGGTTCTGTGATAGCACTGAATGTGGTAAGTTGCTGGTGGTTGATGACTCTAAAGAGTATTTATACTTCCTCAAGGGTAGATCACTTGGCAAACTCAATTCATATCTCAAATGCTGCTACTTCTACTTAAAAGAGAAATTTCTGGCCTTTTTCTTTTCCATTTTACCCTCTTCCATAATATACATAGCCGTCTTTTTTCAAAATGGCTCTTGGCCTCATTATGGAAATGAAGAGGAAAAACATTGTTAGTTTTTTAGAATGGAAAGTTGGTTATATGTACAGATATGGGGTTATATGTACAGATATTAAAAAGATAAGTCCTTCATTCCAACTTGGCTATTCTACCCCTATAAGCTAATCTTTTTTGTATTTAAACTAAATGGTTGAAGTTCAACCCTGTTACCATTTTCATTGAGTGTACTCTGTTGCAAATATATCAAAGGGAAGACATAAGCATGTGACAGTTTCCAGAGAACTGTCCAAAAAAAAATGTCTTCTATATGTCCCATATCACTTAGTAGTATAGGGATGCTGAATTGACCAAATTTCTACTCTTGACTCTTGATAAATTTCACTATAATTATAAAATAAACAGATAACTTTTCCTAGGAGGGACTGTGATGGATTTGTAGTCATTATATTATTTATGATATATGAAAAATAAAAGAATATAAAAGACACAGTTACATCCAGAATTGTAGTTGAGTTTTATTACTACAGTTTTGAAATATAAAAATAATTCAATGAAGAAAATAATAATGACACCACTGAAGATGTGTTTTTAATGTTATGTTAAGTGCAAAACAGATTATGTATGGTATTGTCACCAAGAATATGTGTATCATACTGTGTTAAATAAGTTCTATTTGTATCCTGAAATGCAATAAACATTTCTGCTATATGTGGCCAGATTGAGGAAGATTGAGGAAGACAAGTTTATAACACTTTTTAAAAAATGTTTTTATTAGTGCATTCTAGTTATACATCATAGTGGGGTTCATTTTGACATAATCATATGTGCACAGAATATAATTTGCTCCATTTCAGTCCCCACATAGCACTTTAAAAAATACTAGATTTATTTCCTTTGCAATGAATAGTATCATAGCAGGTGAAAACTCAAGACAATAAAACTTTCTAACGTATACAGTGTGAGAATATTAAAGAGATCTATAAAGTATCCATTAATATGGATAATTTTTGAGCAGCTGAGGTAAAACATAACCTGAACTTTCTTTGCTTGTGATGAGATATCCTATGTTTTCCAGCTCAGGGGTCCTGCTGTATTGTGGATAGTGTTCCCTTAGATTTCTGAAAGCCATACTGAATGAATTTTCCTAAAGTCAGTGAGATTCACAAAGACCATTTTATAAACTATAAATGTTCCCTGATGATGTTTTCATTCTTCAGAACGGGGATCGGCAAACTATAGCCTACAGGCCAAATTGTGTTCATCATCTGTTTTCTGTTTTGTTTTGTCTTAGAACAGTTTTTGATTTACTGGAGAATTGAACTGAAAGTACAGAAAATTCCCTGTACTCTTTCTTACCCTGCCTATGGTTTTACTCATTATTAATATATTGCATTAGTGTGGCACATTTGTTAAAATTGATGCATGACTATTAACTAAAGTCCATAATTTACATTAGGGCTGGTGTACTGTGCTGTGCATTCTATGGGTCTTGACAAATGTATAATGTTATGTTTTTACCATTACAGTATCACATAAACTACTTTCACTGCCTCTCAATTTCCCTGTTCATCCTTCCTCTGCCTACAGTTGCTGATCTGTGTATTGTCCTTGCAATTTGGCCTTCTGGAGAAAGCCATATTATTGAAATTATAGAATATGCAACTTTTTACACACTAGCTACTTTCACTTAATAGTATGCATTTAATGTCTTGTCATGATGGATAGCACATTTTCTCATTTAATTGCTAAATAATGTCATATGGATGTACCACAGGTTGTTTGTCTTGGCTGCTTCTAATTTCTGGCAATCTGAAGAGAGTGGCTATATGTATCTGTGTGCAGGTTTTTATGTGGAGATAAGTTTGCAACTCATTTGGGTAACCATGTAGGAGCACCATTGCCGGATCATTAGGTAATAGTGCATTTAGCATTCTAAGACATTACTAAGAAAGCTTCCAAAGTGGTTGTACCAGTTTTCATTTCCAATAGCAATGAATGGCAGTTTCTATTGTTCCACATTCTTACCAGTTTGTGGTTTTGCCCATGTTTGGGATTTGAGCAATTCTAATAGGTACGTAGTGGTATCTGAATGTTGAGAATTTTCTGTTTTTATAAATTTAATTTTATTGAAATATATCATGTTAATTTATTTAAATACTGTCTGTGGTGACTTTCATACTACAATGGCAAAATTCAGCAATTGCTAAGATGCATGTGGCCCACAGAGCCTTAACTAATTTCATTCTAACTATTTACAGAAAATCTCAGTGGGGACTTACTTTAATATATATTTTTTTCTAGCACATACAAATAGTCATCAGGAGGTGACTATATTTTTTAGAATTTAGTCAAGTTTCCTATGAACTATTTGCATTTTCTTCACTAGAATAATAACGAAGCATCCAAGTTCTTTTATTTTATTTATATGTGACAGTGGAATGCATTATAATTCTTATTACACATATAGAGCCCAATTTTTCATATCTCTGATTGTATACAAAGTACATACACACCAATTCGTGTCTTCATACATGTACTTTTGATAATAATGTCCATCACATTCCACCATCATTTATAACCCCCCCTCTTTTCCCCTCCCACCCCTCTGCCCTATCTAGAGTTCATCTATTCCTCCCATGCTCCCTCTCCCTACCCCACTATGAATCAGCCTCCTTATATCAGAGAAAACATTTGGCATGTGTTTTTTTTTTTTTTTTGGAGATTGGCTAGCTTCACTTAGTATTATCTTCTCTAATTCCATCCATTTACCTGCAAATGCCATGATTTTATTCTCTTTTATTGCCGAGTAATATTCCATTTTGTATATATGCCACATTTTTTTATCCATTAACCTATTGAAGGGCATCTAGGTTGGTTCCACAGTTTAGCTATTGTAAATTGTGCTGCTATAAACATTGATGTGTCTGTGTCCCTGTAATATGCTGTTCTTAAGCCCTTTGGGTATAGACTGAGGTAAGGGATAGTTGGATCAAATGGTGGTTCCATTCCCAATTTTCCAAGAAATCTCCATACTGCTTTTCATATTGACTACACCAATTTGCAGTCCCACCAGCAGTGTATGAGTGTACCTTTTCCCCCACATCCTCGCTAACACTTGTTGTTGTTTGTCCTCATAATAGCTGTCATTCTGACTGGAGTGAGATAAAATATTAGAGTGGTTTTGATTTGCATTTCTCTAATTGCTAGCGATGATGAACATTTTTCCATATATTTGTTGATTGTATATCATCTTCTGTTCAGGTTTATTCGATTACTAATGCAATAATTTCCAAACCATCCAGCAAAGAGCTGGACAAAAAGGAGAGATCTTTGTATTGTTTCCTTTGTTGGAAAAAACACTTTTTTGGGAAGCACTAAATGTATAGCAGTTGACCAGTTAATAAGGTATCATTATAGACCTTATAACTATAAACAGAATAATAATGAAACCGTAAACAAACTTTGTAGTATATTTATGCTTTGATAGTTTATTTCTAAACTTTATATTTACACATCAATAATAATTTTTATTCTGGGTACAGTGGCCTATTCCTATATTCCCAGCAGCTCGGGAGGCTGAGGCAGGAGGATTGCAAGTTCAAAGCCAGCATCAGCAATTTAATGAGGTTCTGAGCATTTTAACAAGACTCTGTTTCAAAATAAAAGAATAAAAAAGGGGCTGGGGATGTGGCTTAGTAGTTAAGTGCCTCTGGGTTCAATCTCTTTTATCACCCACCCCCAAAAGAAGAATTTTTATAAATGAAAAATCTCACTTATGAGCAGGGCTACTTAATTTTTCCACCCTTCTTATTATATTCAGCAACTAATAGGAATACATTGCTAATCCACTCCACTATGTGAAGTCTAAAAAGAAGCCAGACACACAAAAATATATATGGTTTTATATATGCTTAGTATAAACATTAATAAAATAATTAAAGAAATGTGTTGTTTTGGAAAGAATGTGATGTAGAATGTGTTTGAAAACATAAGTTCTTATGCCACAGAGTGATAAAAGTAATCTGATCTCATGGATTCCATGTGAATGAACTATTATTCACTGATCCCAATGATTCATGGAACAATATTTTTCTTATCTGGTGGCCATTTCCACAATTCTACATCTAAATCCAGTGCTCCTGATTTATGTCTGAATTACAAGCACCCAAGGAGATTCCGCTAGAGTTTCCCATAGGCCATTGTTTTTGAACTACCGTGTCAGTGTATCTATGGAAAGATATATATCTTCTGAAATTTGGAAGCAATGTTCAGAATCAAAGTGAAGCATGGGAAATTTAATTCATTTTGATGGGTAGTCTATTAGCATCAAAGGAAATTTCTTTTGGTGATATGTACCTGTCTCATCTCTCTCAGGAATATTTTATTTTTTGAAATGGGAGTGAGGAATTAGCATAGCATAAACTGGATCTAACTTCAAGAGGCAGCCAACATTTCCATTCCCTGCTCATTCCTTGTGGTCACCAAGCTTGGTCATTTACTGTCTAGTTACATGGTCACATGGTCATAGGCTGGTCATGGAGATGGCTCCTTCACTAGTCACCATGGCCACATCAACAGTCAAATGAGATGGCACTGCTGAGCCACTACAATGACCTTTGGTGAAGCCCTGGGTGCATTGTTTACATAACAGCCCTATCTGTCGTAATATCCAACTCATCCTAAAGCATTCATTCTTTAATTCTTGGCTGGAAACCTCCATGACAGTTAGATGCTGAGCTGAGAATAAGAGATCTTCCCTTTGAGGCAGCAGAGTTGATTTCTGGGGCTGATTCTGTCACTACTCAGATAAATATGAAAAAGAAGTCATCAATGTTCTATCTTGGCTTCTTCTTCTTTATGATTACTTTTATTCTTCCCATGTCATATTACTATGTATCAAATATAATCATAGAATAAAAGCCCTGTAAAGGGAGAGACATATCCATCTTTTTTCAACATGCTTTTAGGCTCCCTAATTTAGTGTGTCATTCTCTGTCCCGGAAAAATCACAGAAGATCCCTCACTGGGATCTTTCACTCTGCAGGGGAGCCTCCCTCCAGTTCACAGTGGAATGCTGTTTTCATATTCTTTCTAAACCATGTAAGAGAACAATTGTTCTCTACTTATAAAACACTCTAGTTTTTGGCAGGGCAGTGTTTACAATCCTTAATTTAGCATTTAAAGTCCTGTGTGACCAACTCCAATATGACTTCCTCAGGCAATCTGAATTTATGGATACTCCTCTCTACAAAGTAAGTTTTACTCTGTGCCTCTGTGTGTGCTACTGCATCTGCATTAAATGCATTTCTTACCTACCACTTTTGTTGGCATGTATTTTTTTTTACTCACCATTTCCACAAAGAATGTTTATTTTTTAAAGCTCAGATGAAATGTTGACCACAGCTGAGTTTTTCTGACCAGTTTTTCTAACCACATAGTTTTTATGACCCAGTAATAATGCCTTCTATGCTTCTCTGACATATTCTTATTTCAAAAGCATCCCTGACACTTATACTTTCTCTTGGTGTGGATATTTATGTACTTGATTATATACATAAAAGTATGCATTTTTTTTCAGATTAAAATGTTTCAGAAATCGGTGTCTATCTTTAAAAAGTTCTGTATATTGAATTCCAACATGGCGGCGGGTGTGGAGAGATCAAGTCTCTGACCTCTTCAGCTGTGCGGGCAGGGAGTCGTAAACAATGTAAATTCTGTTTGCTCAGGATCACTAGGCAATGCTGAGCTGACGTGGATCTGGGGCGAACAGTCTGGGCCTCTCAGAACACACACTGAGCCCGGATCGGCTGAATTCAAGCTCCCGTTCGCCTGCTTCCCGCAGACAAACAGCTGTGACTCAGCACTAATCCATCCGGCTGAAACAACTGGTCAGCCCTTCTGATCCTACGGAGGTAAATGCCTACCGAGCCTTCATAGGTAGTGGCCACAGGTTTGAAACGGGGCTTGGGAGAGACAGTAAGGACCCACCCGTTGCATTGGTCACCCGGCAAAGGGAAACGAACTGTCGTCATTTGCAAGAGATACCACCATGGCAGAGAACTGACATCACTAGACTGCGGCAGAGGAGATAACCTCATTGAAACCTGCGGCTACAGGTGTGTAATTCCCTAGCCTTCCCTCTCCACACATCGGGGAAATCATAAGGGCCCCTCCCAGCTCTCCTGTAAGGGCCCCTCCCAGCTCTCCCATGAGCGCGATAGCCAGACCGAGGGAATCAGATGTGGCGCGGGACCCGCGGTGCGGAACTCCCGGCAACCGCTCCCACCAGTGCTGACAACTGAGGTCTCTTGCACCAGCTACTGGGGGCATGGCTACCGGAGGGCAAGTAAAATTCGCTGAGGATTCTCAGCCCCAAGCTCTACAAACTTAGGGTCTGAGGGAATGGCAAACTGGGAGAGAGTGCCCAGTCGTTCATGAAAACAGGGCTCCCGGGAGCAGCAGACCTGGCGTGTAGCCAGTATTGTGTTCAGCGGCACCCGTGAGAGGGGCCTGGCTAGAGGAAAAGTGTGGAAGTGACTAGACACAAGAGGAGGCCCTAGGCACTCAGGATTGGAGACTGGCCCAGTCTGGGAGGAGGAGCTGATGCACAGTGATTGGTTCCCGCTTATTGACAGGAGAAACTTGGCCTGGTGGGCACAGCGCCACCTACTGGAAGAGAAGTTAATCAAACTCTAAGACTGCATTTATTAGTTTCCTTTTTTCCTCTTTTTTTAATTTGGGTTTTTTCTTTCACTTTCATTTTTCTTTCTTGTTGTTTTTTAAATTTTTTTTACAATTTTTTTAAAATTTTTTTCTTCTAATTTTAATTTTAATTTTTTAATTATTATTTTTTTTAAATTTTTTTTTCTTTTTTTATTTCCTATTTTTTTCTTCTTTTGTCTTTTCATTTCTTTTCAATTTCCTTATTCCCCCTTCCTTGAATTCTACCTGCTTACTCTCATTCTCTTTAGTGACTTCTTCCCTTCCCTCCTAAGCATCAAATAAATTTATAGGAGTAAACAGTAACTCAGCAGTCAAACAGAACAAGAAGTAACATGAGCAACTTGAAAAAAGCAAGGAAGAAAAGGAGTACAAACAATGCAGGACAGCCTAAATATTCAGGAGGACCTAGAATCATCAGTAAAATGGTCATATAAAGAACTCAAGGAACACCTTAGACAGATGGAATGGAAACTTAAAGAGGATACGAGACAGCAAATTCAAGCAGCGAAAGAACACATTGAGAATGAATTACATAAACAGATAAAAGAAGAAGTTAAGCATCTTTATCAGGAGATAGAGATTATAAAAAATAATCAAACAATAATTCTAGAAATGAAGGAAATTATAAACCAAATTAAAAACTCAATTGAGAGTATCACTAACAGAGTGAAGCAAGTAGAAGCCAGAACGTCAGATAATGAAGACAAAATATATCATCTTGAAAAGAGTCTAGCCAACTCAGAAAGGCTGGTAAAAAAATCATGAGAAAAACATCCAAGAGTTATGGGATAACATAAGAAAACCAAACTTACGAGTCATCGGGATAGAAGAAGGTACAGAGATTCAAACCAATGGAATGAGTAACCTGCTGAATGAAATAATTACAGAAAAATTTCCAGAAATAAAAAAGGAAACAGATATACAAATTGAAGATGCATACAGAACACCGAGCACACAAAATCACAGTAGACCAACGCCAAGAAACATTGTTATGAAGATATCCAATATACAGAACAAAGAGAAAATATTAAAAGCTACAAGAGAAAGGAGACAGATTACATTCGGGGTAAACCAATAAGGCTAACAACGGATTTTTCATCACAGATGCTGAAAGCAAGAAGGTCATCGAACAATGTATTTCAAACACTGAAAGACAATGGATGCCAACCAAGAATTCTGTATCCAGCATAATTAAGCTTCAGGTATGACAACGAAATAAAAATCTTTCATGATAAACAAAAGTTAAAAGAATTTGCAGCCAGAAAACCAGCATTGCAAAGCATTTTGAGCAAAACACTACACGAGGAAGAAATGAAAAACAATAACCAAAACCATCAGTGGGAAGTGCCTCGGTAAAGACAGAGGGCGAGGGGAAAGATAATCATGGAGAAACAAACTAAATTTTTAAAAAAAATGATAAATAATCAAACATGGCTGGAAGTACAAACCATATATCAATAGTAACTCTGAATGTTAATGGCTTAAAATCTCCAATAAAGCAACATAGGCTGGTATCATGGATTAAAAAAACAAATCCAACAATATGCTGCCTCCAGGAGACACATCTGATTGGAAAAGACATACACAGGCTGAAGGTGAAAGGATGGGAAAAAGTATACCACGCACACGGTCCTCGTAAGCAAGCAGGGGTGGCCATCCTCATATCGAATAAAATCGACTTCAAGAGTAAGTTAATCAAAAGGGATAAGGAAAGACATTATATACTGTTAAAAGGAACCATTCACCAACAAGACATAACAATTATCAATATTTATGCACCAAATAATGGTGCTGCGACATTCATAAAACAAATTCTCCTCAAGTTCAAGAATCAAATAGACCACAACACAATAATTATCGGTGACTTCAACACACCTCTCTCACCATTGGACAGATCCTCCAAACAAAAGTTGAATAAAGAAACTATAGATCTCAATACCACAATCAATAACCTAGACTTAACTGACATATATAGAATATATCAACCATCATCAAATGGATATACTTTTTTCTCAGCAGCACATGGATCCTTCTCAAAAATAGACCAAATATTATGCCATAGGGCAACCCTCAGTAAATATAAAGGGGTGGAGATAATACCATGCATTTTATCTGATCATAATGGAATAAAACTGGAAATCAATGATAAAAGAAGGAAGGAAAAATCCTACATCACATGGAAAATGAACAATATGTTACTGAATGATCAATGGGTTACACAAGACATAAAGGAGGAAATAATAAAATTCTTAGAGATAAATGAAAATACAGACACAACATATCAGAATCTATGGGACACAATGAAAGCAGTTTTAAGAGGGAAATTCATTGCCTGGTGGTCATTCCTCAAAAAAAGGAAAAATCAACAAATAAATGAGCTCATACTTCATCTCAAAGCCCTAGAAAATGAAGAGCAAAACACAGCAAATGTAGCAGAAGGCAAGAAATAATTAAAATCAGAGCAGAAATCAATGAAATTGAAACAAAAGAAACTATTGAAAAAATTAACAAAACTAAAAGTTGGTTCTTCGAAAAAATAAATAAGATTGACAGACCTTTAGCCATGCTAACAAAGAGAAGAAGAGAGAGAACTCAAATTACTAACATACGGGATGAAAAAGGCAATATCACAACAGATGCTACAGAAATACAGAAGACAATTAGAAATTATTTTGAAAACCTATATTCCAATAAAATAGAAGATAGTGAAGACATCGATAAATTTCTTAAGTCATATGATTTGCCCAGACTGAGTCAGGAGGATACACACAATTTGAACAGACCAATATCAATGGATGACATTGAAGAAGCCATCAAAAGACTACCAACCAAGAAAAGCCCAGGACCGGATGGGTATACAGCGGAGTTTTACAAAACCTTTAAAGAAGAATTAATACCAATACTTTTCAAGTTATTTCAGGAAATAGAAAAAGAGGGAGCTCTTCCAAATTCATTCTATGAGGCCAACGTCACCCTGATTCCGAAACCAGACAAAGACACCTCAAAGAAAGAAAACTACAGACCAATATCTCTAATGAACCTAGATGCAAAAATCCTCAATAAAATTCTGGCAAATCGAATACAAAAACACATCAAAAAAATTGTGCACCATGATCAAGTAGGATTCATCCCGGGGATGCAAGGACGGTTCAATATATGGAAATCAATAAATGTTATTCACCACATCAATAGACTTAAAGATAAGAACCATATGATCATCTCGATAGATGCAGAAAAAGCATTCGACAAAGTACAGCATCCCTTTATGTTCAAAACATTAGAAAAACTAGGGATAACAGGAACTTACCTTCACATTGTAAAAGCTATCTCTGCTAAGCCTCAGGCTAGCATCATTCTGAATGGACAAAAGTTGAAGGCATTCCCTCTAAAATCTGGAACAAGACAGGGATGCCCTCTATCACCACTTCTATTCAATATAGTTCTCGAAACACTGGCCAGAGCAATTAGACAGACAAAAGAAATTAAAGGCATAAAAATTGGAAAAGAAGAACTTAAATTATCACTATTTGCAGATGACATGATTCTATACCTAGAAGACCCAAAAGGGTCTACAAAGAAACTACTAGAACTAATAAATGAATTCAGCAAAGTGGCAGGATATAAAATCAACACGCATATATCAAAGGCATTCCTGTATATCAGCGACAAAACTTCTGAAACGGAAATGAGGAAAAACACTCCATTCACAATATCCTCAAAAAAAATAAAATACTTGGGAATCAACCTAACAAAAGAGGTGAAAGATTTATACAATGAAAACTACAGAACCCTAAAGAGAGAAGTAGAAGAAGATCTTAGAAGATGGAAAAATATACCCTGTTCATGGATAGGCAGAACTAACATCATCAAAATGGCGATATTACCAAAAGTTCTCTACAGGTTTAATGCGATGCCAATCAAAATCCCAATGGCATTTCTTGTAGAAATAGATAAAGCAATCATGAAATTCATATGGAAAAACAAAAGACCCAGAATAGCAAAAGCAGTTCTAAGCAGGAAGTGTGAATCAGGCGGTATAGCGATACCAGATTTCAAACTATATTACAGAGCAATAGTGACAAAAACAGCATGGTACTGGTACCAAAACAGGCGGGTGGACCAATGGTATAGAGTAGAGGACACAGAGACTAATCCACAAAGTTACAACTATCTTATATTTGATAAAGGGGCTAAAAGCATGCAATGGAGGAAGGATAGCATCTTCAACAAACGGTGTTGGGAAAACTGGAAATCCATATGCAACAAAATGAAACTGAATCCCTTTCTCTCGCCATGCACAAAAGTTAACTCAAAATGGATCAAGGAGCTTGATATCAAGTCAGAGACTCTGCGTCTGTAGAAGAAAAAGTTGGCTACGATCTACATATTGTGGGGTCGGGCTCCAAATTCCTTAATAGGACACCCATAGCACAAGAGTTAATAACAAGAATCAACAAATGGGACTTAATTAAACTTAAAAGATTTTCTCAGCAAGAGAAACAATAAGAGAGGTAAATAGGGAGCCTACATCCTGGGAACAAATTTTTACTCCTCACACTTCAGATAGAGCCCTAATATCCAGAGTATACAAAGAACTCAAAAAATTAGACAATAAGATAACAAATAACCCAATCAACAAATGGGCCAAGGACCTGAACAGACACTTCTCAGAGGAGGACATACAATCAATCAACAAGTACATGAAAAAATGCTCACCATCTCTAGCAATCAGAGAAATGCAAATCAAAACCACCCTAAGATACCATCTCACTCCTGTAAGATTGGCAACCACTATGAAGTCAAACAACAACAAGTGCTGGCGAGGATGTGGAGAAAAGGGTACTCTTGTACATTGCTGGTGGTACTGCACATTGGTGCGGCCAATTTGGAAAGCAGTTTGGAGATTCCTGGGAAAGCTGGGAATGGAACCACCATTTGACCCTGCTATTGCCCTTCTCGGACTATTCCCTGAAGACCTTAAAAGAGCATGCTACAGGGATACTGCCACATCGATGTTCATAGCAGCACAATTCACAATAGCTAGACTGTGGAACCAACCCAGATGCCCTTCAATAGATGAATGGATAAAAAAATGTGACATTTATACACCATGGAATATTACGCAGTACTTAAAAATGACAAAAACATGGAATTTGCAGGGAAATGGATGGCACTAGAGCAGATTATGCTTAGTGAAGCTAGCCAATCCCTAAAAAACAAATACCAAATGTCTTCTTTGATATAATGAGAGCAACTATGAACAGAGCAGGGAGGAAGAGTAGGAAGAAAAGAGTAACATTAAACAGAGACATGAGATGGGAGGGAAAGGGAGAGAAAAGGAAAATTGCATGGAAATGAAGGGGGACCCTCATTGCTATACAAAATTACATATAAGAGGTTGTGAGGGGAATGGGAAAATAAACAAGGAGAGAAATGAATTACAGTAGATGGGGTAGAGAGAGAAGATGTGAGGGAAGGGGAGGGGGGATAGTAGGGGATAGGAAACGTAGCAGAATACAACAATTACTAATAGGGCATTATGTAAAATTGTGGATGTGTAACTGACGTGATTCTGCAATCTGCATTTGGGGTAAAATAACCCACTTTAATCTAATGTATGAAATATGATATGTCAAGAGCTTTGTAATGTTGTGAACAACCAATAAAAAAACCAAAACAAATGATAAGAAAATTAAAAAATCTTCTGTATATTGCTAATAATGTTACTTCTTTTTAAATAAACTTATTGCATTAACTTCAGCTGATAGTGTCTTATATTCAGTGAAAAATGATATGTGTCTTATGCTGTAACATGAGTCTCTTGGGAGGCAAGGACCGTGTCTTACACAATTTTGTATTTTCCAGAGCTTCTTGCACATAAAATGTAATCAATGAAAGCTTTTTCAAGTGGTGAAATATATAAAATGATATAGAAATGGAAGACACAATATACTATGCCTTAAGCTCTGTGTGAAATGAGATCCTACAAGGTTCTCCAGAATTCACATCACAAATCCTTCTCCATTCTTTATATAACTTGGGACTGCTGTATACTTGTCATGATTTACAGGAAGAAATATATACTTTGCCTCTCATGATGCTTTTAACATGATTTGTTTATTTTTTCTCTCTGAAGTCCAGCTACTACATTAATTTTAATGCCAAATGCTTAAGTAGGCAATAGTACCTTTGCTTTGTTTTATTTTGTTTCAGTAATCTTCCTCAGCCAGCAGGGAGGCCTATTATCAGGTTTTTTTTTTGGAATCTGTTTGCAACAATTTTATACTATTTATTGAGTGTACCTCTTTGTCAGAAGTTACCCAAACATTATCTGATGCTGCTTTCTGGCCTTAAGTTTGAAGAACCATCAGTTCAAATTGCTTCAAAATGATTTCTAGTTATTTATGTGCTTAGAGTATTGAGAGAGTCACCTTGAAATTTTGCTTTCTCTCCGTTTTGTACATTTAAGTTTTTTTCCTCTATTTTTTCAAATATGGCGTAAATGCTTCAGAAATTATCTTCACTTGATCTTTAAGCCAAAGCGTGGCCCTGCAATTTCTCTTTCCTTTCTTAGATTTGTGTTCCAATTTTTTGAAGACTAAGAGCAAAATAAAAACAGAAGCATAATCCAAAATATCATGCAACAACTTTAATTTTTGGTTATGCTTTTCTAGTCTCTGTTTAGATAACAAAAACAACTACAGCAACTAATATTTTGTTTACTTTTGGCTGTGCTCTGTGGAAAGGATTTCATGTCAGTTATTTTGTTTTAATTTTTATATTAGAGCATGAGGAGGAATTATTATTATTCCTATCAAATGTAAACCAGATGTTTTAATTTCTTTTCTTAAAATCCTCTGTTAGTTTTCATTTCTTTTCAGATTCCTGCCGTGAAGGAAGAGACCTTCATAATTTGCCACGACTGGTCCCACTCCATGACTTCCTTGCCCTCCTCTCTTGTCCCCTGCCCACCCTTCCTCTCTGTTCTGGACATGCACCTCTTTTCTTGACAGACATGGTTCAGTCTCAGAGCTCTTCCCTCAGTTCTTCCAAGTCCTGCTCTGAGGCCATCTTCTCAGTAATACCTCACCTGGCCCTATCTGAAAGGTCACCTTCAATAATTTTTATTCATTTCTTTAGTTTATTTTTCTTTCTAATATAGCTCATGTTCTAACACACATATAATTTGTTTTCACTTCCCTTTATCAACTCCCTTAAGAAAAAGGGCAGGTGGGGATCAAACCCTTTTTTGTTGTTGTTGTTACTATGAATTGAATACAAGGGTGCCCTAGCTCTTTTTATTTTCATTTTTTAATTTTTTTTAGTTGTCAATGGATCTTTTTATTTTATTTATTTATATGCGGTGCTGAGGATTGAACCCAGAGCCTCATGCATGCCAGGCAAACACTCTACCACGTAGCCACAACTCCAACACATTTCTTTTCTTTTGGTGCTGGGGATTGAACCTAGGGTCTTGTGCATGCAAGGCAAGCACTCTACCAACTAAGCTATATCCCCAGCCCTAACCTCTTTATTTTCATTTTGAGACCGAGTATCTCTACATTGACTAGGCTGGCCTTGAATTTGTGATGCTTCTGGCTCAGCCTCCCTGTTTGCTGGGATTAGAGGCATGTGCCACTGTGCTTGGCCCCATATTCATTTCTACATCAAGACACTCTAACAGTGTCTGACACATAGTAGGTAACTAATAAATGTCTGTAGAATGAATGAATGTATGAATCAGAGGTGACAAGTAGCAAGATTTTTTTTCATTAGTGGCACTGGAATTCAACGCAAACCATTTAAGTTTTGCACATAATTTTGAATATATTTCAGGAATTTGTTACACAAATGATAGAAGTTTGCCTGTAGCTTCTCCATAAGTAATTCACTTACATTGTATTATTTGGCAAAGTAGACTGAGACTCTGTGCAGAGGTGGCTTGGCAGTCTCCTCTGTGGTTTTTAGAAGCATTGTTAGTTGCAGAGTGCACACAAATTGTCATCTCTGAATCTGCTTTTTAATTGAACTGTGTCCGTAATCTTCTCATTCTGAACCACCAAATTATATAGCAGTCTGTTGATCAAGATTGATTCTGAGCATGTGGAGCATATTTTAAACAAGAAAGAATCTTGCTTTTTGTTTGTTTGTAATATGCCCTGGAATGGCACGTGCCCTGAAAACAGACTGCAGGACCATTACAGGTCCATATTCCAAGTTCAACAACCCAAACAGTAAATATTTGCTTTAGTGACTACTTTTGCTGAAGAGGTACAAACAGTTATGGCTCCGGTTTTTGGATATCCTCATCCTTTTTATTTTTTAAACCCTTGACATGAAAAACATTATTTTTCTTCACTCGTCATTTTTGGAGAATCTTATGTTAACATGGTCTAGAACAGGAACAAGAGTATAATCAGTCTGCTAATAGAAGCAGAAAGTAATTTCTGAAAATGATCATATAACCACCTTGTTAATGTCGAGCACGATTTGAGCTGATTTGATTGCTGCTTTCTTTCTACAAGAGGTCTCAATGCACAGAGTGGCTTGCATGTGTAATTTAGGTGCCATGATCTGTAGCAACCTAATGATGTACATAGAGCTGAAACAAATCCCCACTTTTCCTTGATAGAAATTCCACATTTTTACTCTTTTAACATCTTTCTTTTAGAGACAGAAAGGATGTTGTGGTTGAAGAGAAAGTGATAGCTTACTGCCAGTTTGGTGGTCTGATTATATAATAAGAATTTCAAAATTATATTCCAGTGCTCCAGATGCTCATCGGCACCACTGTATATAGGTTTGGGGTAGAAATGGGGGTCAGAGAGGCCTCTTAGTCTGGTGTTCCAGTCTGTACTTCCTATATTATTCTATGAGCTGACACTTCCAGACTAATATTGGAATGATTTACATTTGAATAATGTTTACATTTGAATAAGCTTTCTAAGGGACAAGACTTTATAAAACCTCTCTTCTCCCAGTTTTCATTTTATCATAGTGGTCCCTGAAATCTCCTGCTCTCACTGTACTCCCTGTCTTCCCAAGCTCCAAAACATGTGTTTATTAAGTTTGAGGCATCTCCTTTTCTTCAGACAGATATCATTACACCTAATCTCTGAATTTGTAATTATAAAATCCTTGGGTCTGGGTTTACCAAGAGAACTTCCCTTCAAAGAGAACAGAGAAGAAGGAAGTAAAAGATGAAGAAAAAAAATAAGACCAAATTCTTGTGTGTGTAGGGGGAAGGTTCTGAGGTTTGAACCCAGGGGCATTTGACCACTGAGCCACATCCCCAGCCCTATTTCGTATTTTATTTAGAGACAGGGTCTCACTGAATTGCTTAGGACCTCGTTTTTTGCTGAGGCTGCCTTTGGACTCTTGATCCTCCTGTCTTAGCTTCCTGAGCTGCTGGGATTACAGGTGAGCGCCACCGCGCCTGGCAAGACCAAATTTTGTATAGAGGTTAAGAAGTCTAGCATAAGTCAAACATGAAATGTTCCTTTTCTCCATCAGAATAAAGGAGAAAACATTATTTCAGGTAGGAACAGATAAAGAGAATATGCCTGATAATCCATGCTTCGCACATGAATGACTCAGAAGAATGAAAAAAGACACTTGGGAAGGAATGGATTTGATTCTCATACTAAGCAACCAAGTTTTACACCAGTAATTTAGTCTCTCTGAAGTTACAATTAAAATATTGCCTTTGGTTTGGAGTTTAAATTGAAGACATAATTGGGACAATGGAAGTTATTTTTTTCTTCTTTTAGAGAATCTTCTTCACATTCCCTTTCATTATCTCTAAAGTCCTGAAAGACAATGCACATTGAGTTTTTAGGAAGTGGTTCCCCTTCCTAATTTGGTGAGCTGAACTGGATGACTTAGAAAGAAACATAACTTTCCTTGAGTCATCAACTAGTTATAGAGGGGTATCTTTCTCTTTCTAAGCCCTGTCTGATTAATTTCTGCTCTCACCATGTATTAAGAGATACATTCTGAACTCCTACTATCTTCAAACTCTTGTACTAGGTGAAATTTTATGCCAAGGTATGTCTCTGCCAGATTCTGCTTTCAGACTAAGAATCAGTGTGTATCAGAATTACCCTGATAAAATATGCTTGTCCAAATATTACTTCAAAACTTTCCTAAATGCCAAGAAAACTGGTAATTAACAGGTTAGTCCCCATCATATAATATTTTCACTTGTTGAAAACAAACTTCCATGCTCTTTTTCTCAATAGTGGGTATTAGAATTTCATCTTCATATTTGGCTTTATTTTATAAGTGGGTGTGACTTTCTTTTTTATGTGGGTTGTCATTTTTCATTCTTTTTTTGTATTTTTTTAAATACATGACAACAGTGGAATGCATTACAACTCTTATTACACATATAGAGCACAATTTTTCGTATCTCTGTATATAAAGTATGTTCACGCCAATTTATGCCATTATACATGTACTTTTTTGCATTACAATTCTTAATACACATATATACCACGATTTTTCATATCTCTGCTTATATATAAGGTATATTGACACCCAATTCAAGTCTTCATACATGTACTTTGTATAATGATAACCATCACGTTCCACAATCCTTACTATCTTGATTACATATATAAGATTCTCACCAAGACTCTCTCTCATGTAAGTGAAGAATGTGTGTTCATGAGTGGGGCAGTGAAGGATGAAAATCATAATTTAATTTCAATATTCTCTTACACAAAGAGATCAATCTTTTTCTAGTAGTCTTAGTTTGGTTTCCTACATAAGCAGATCCCAGGTCAAGGTAAGAACTTAAGTGCAAGTTCATAGTAGATGTAAAGACAGGGGTGGGGAAGTGAGGGAGAGAGGGAAGGTGGGGTAGCCAGGGCTGGGGACTACCAGGGCAGCAGTGCGATCAGTGAGTGACTAGGACTGATTGTCTCTGGAAATTTCTGTGAAAAGGTATAAAACACGCACCTTGCTTATGGGAGGAACCATCTATATTCAGGCAAAATAGTCTTCCAAGGCTTCATGGACTCTCAGGCAAAGAGATGCAGATACTTCCAGCTGGTACCTATACAGCAGCAACTGAAATACCAAAAACGAGGGTATATAGGCAGGGACCTAACAGCATCTGCTAAAGGTTGATAGACCTCTATTTTAATTTTCCTGATTCTACTTGTTTAGCATGTGTAAAACACCTCGCTCGTATTTCTTGGCTCATTTTAGGGACTCGGAAGTTTAACTCTTTCTTATGTTTCTAGGTAATGAAGGCAAATTTCTGCCTAAGAAAATAACTTTTGATACAATTAATTTTTATATCTGAAGATTTAAAACCGCTATTACTAAACAGGATTATTTCAAAACTAGTCTTATCAAGCAATTCTTCGGCGTGTTGTATATTTGATCAAAACCATTTTAGTAAATCTATGATATTCCCACTATTTGTGATTAGAATTTCTTTATATGTTCTTAATTCTTGAAATAGACACATGCCAGCCAACTTACAGAGTTATAAAGTAAAGTACTGGAGCTGAAAATAACTGTACAGATTATGAAATCAGGCCCCCTGCCACCCAGACCCATCTATGAGATGAGGGAACTGATGTTCAATGAGAACTATGGCTCAAAGTAGTGCTTATAATTAGTCTTTTTCTCCCCAAAACCCTGCAAAAAACTGGAGTGAGTGATCTGTGGATTCAAGGTAAATATTTGATTTTCTGGGACTAAGGATTATATTGTAAATTTGTGGAATCAATATGAAGGTCTCTGTGCCTAGAGTCCTTTTTGAACATGTCATGGAAGTTAAGTCACTTCTTTTTAGGGTTTCTTTTCTTTTTGAGGTGGAAGTACCACAACAATGGAGTTTCTTTATCTAGATACATCACCCAAGTGGTCAGATGGTTTGTACACACACATACATGTATTTGAGTATTTATACATACACATAGGCTTGACTTGCCCTTGACTGTCTACATCTTCCCTGAAATCAGCTGGCCTTATTTTCTATATAGCTTTCTACTTCAATGCTTGAATTCTTACTAATACTTCCAGACAATTTTCTGGACTAGCTTTTCTATGAAGACAATTTAGGAACCAAGTGGAGCACAGAATATACCAAGTGGAGTAGCTTAAACTCTCCCTACACCCCAGGCCTAACTCCTACTAGATCTTTAAAACTTATAATAAAACAACACAGACTGAATGTGCAGATATCCAGATCTTAACTTTCTTGATTTTACTCATTGTTCTATGCTTCTCAACCTTGAAGTTTACAGTCTATGGAAATATTCTTGGTAATTATTAAGAGTTTATCAGAATTATTAATTTGAAGTAATTTTAGGTGATACTGAAGTATGACTGTTAAGTAAAAAATCTCCTTTACATAGAAATGACTCTAAATTAGTAAGAAGTCCCAAATAAATATAGTAATTCAAAAACAAAAGAATGACCCACAAGTATTTCAACTACATGGAAATGAAGAAGTCCATTCCCAGGTTCTTCTCAAATTCAAGAAAAAAAATAACATGAACATTTAAAAATATTTTTAGAAAACGATGAAATGAGACACAACATTATCATGGCTTATAGTGAAAGCTATAATAAGAGTCCTAATGTCCACCTGTCCACCATTAGGAAAGAAGGCAAAAAAAATTAAGTGGTTAGAAACAGAAAAAAAAAAATAACCAAAGAAAGCAGGAGAGAAAAGTTTTATAAGATATTTGTTAAAAATAAAGATGAGAGTAAAATACTAGAGACAATAATATCAATCTGATTCTTTAAAAATGCTGGTAAGATTGACAAATCCCTAAAAGTCCATTAAGGAAAAAGATAGAAAGTAAAAAATTGAAAATGTCCAAAGAGTAGCACATTTATATTTGTTGAATGCTGAAGTCATAGATGAGCAAAGTGCTGGGCATTGTACTCTGTTGCATTTTATCTCTGCACTGACCCTCTGAGGTGGACATCATTTTCATCCCCATTCCACATGTGAAAAGACAAACAAGTAAGACTTACGTGATAGCACAGAGGGAATCAAATCCAAGCATTTAAACTCCTGCACACTCATTTCTAATCTTTGGTTAGAGACAGTGGTTTTTACACTCTTTGTTGTAGTTCTGATCAAAAACTCCAGTGTAGGTTCTGTAAATTCTAAAATTCTAGTGTGACATTTAAAGTATGTCTTAGTCCTACTGAATGTCATCAATCTTTGAAATGTTCATAGAAGTATCTTATGGACACATATGTGGAAAATCCAGGATCTGATGGGAGAGGAGTAAAGGGAACTTGAATTTCTTTGACCCTAAGTTTTGTGGATAGGTACGTTCTCTAACCCACCTATAGCTCTTGAGGGACTTTAGTAATTGTTAGGAATTTCAGTAATATATTTTTCAAAATTTGGAATCATCCATTCTCTACTGAAATTTTCTTTGGGTTTAACAAACAGACTAGTGTTTAGTAGGGGAAAAGATCCTATTTCTATGAATGGGAACTTAAATGAAAGGACTTTTTCCAAAAAACACATTATTTTGCCCTTCACAATTAATGTGCTCATTACCTGGAACATACACTTTCAAAAATCTATTCAACCATTTGCTTTTTTTTTTCCTTCTTAGTGCAAACCCTGAATATGATGTTTGAATCTAATTTAACAATTTGAACTTCCATTAATGCCACAAATAAAACTTTCAGCACAACATATAAATCCTTCCCAGGGAAGTTTTTTTTTGCTTTAAATTATGCAGGTGCAAGTTCCTAATATTTAAGTTAAAATATCCTGATTTCAGCATTTCAGAACACTAACTGATAAAAGAAGGATTATATTAGAAATACAGTAACATAATTTTGGAAGGTACATTAGGATTTTTTCCTTAATCAAGTGCCAACAACCATCTGGCTTCAATAAGGGGAGAGATCCAGAGAAACAGTATGGACGGTGGCAAAATATTTAAAATTAAATTTAAAATGCATTAAATAGATTCTAAACGAGAAGGGAATAGAATGTGGTATCTGATTAAGTAGTTATTAAATTAGCAGAAAATACTTAGGAACCCTTTTAGGAAGCGACTTAATGTAAACCAATTTTCAAATCCTTGTTTTTGTTTTCTTCATGTTTGAAGTGCTTGGCAAGAAATGACACGTAGTAGGTTCTCAAATATTTGCTTGAAGGAAGAAAGAATTATTAATATATACTAACAAAATATGCTAATGCAGAACAAATATTTTATAGCTAAGGTAGAAAGAATTTTCTCTGTTGGTATCTAGTAAGAACTAAAGCATGTAATAAAATTAGTTAGGTTTTCCCAACACTCTCAACAACTATATGCAAAAGTGCAGAATATAACTCTCATTTAGAAATTCTTTGCAATAGCAATAAAGGCAATGAACTTGGAGGATGAGAAGAGATTCATTCTTAAAAGAATGATGGTGGAGTTTATTATTAAATTACATAAATCTAATCTATTTCAAATCTATGGCAAAAGCTTCTTTCTGGGAGATTGTCTTAGAAAAACCTCATTTAAACCAACATGTCATACATATTAGTTATGGAAGTATTTTTTTTCAGGCTTGGGGAAATTTTAAATCTGGGTTCCTTTCAGTGGAATATAGATTCTTTAAGGATAAGTAAATGTTCCTCTTAATTTTCAGGCAGTATACAAAGATCAAGTCACCTGGGTAGTGCTCATTGGCGATTCACCTGGGTTATAGCCTGGTTGTCTGATGGAAAAGAACTGGGTGGGCAGGAACAGCGCATTAATGCTTTTCAATCCTAAATGTCATGTTGCAGAAGATTATTATTAATTAAAAAATATTTTTAGCTCAGTTCTTCATAATCAGAGATTATCAGATTATTTACTATATTAAAGAACTAAATAATTAAAATAAAGAAGTCAACATGGTGAATTAAACTTATCTAATCTCCATGAATATTCTGGTCCACCTTGTTAGTTTGTGTGACTTACTGGGATGTAACCTTTGGATTCCACAGCCATGTAACTGTTGAGTATCTAAGCCTTATCAAATAATGCATTTCCCAAAACACTTCAAAAGTAGATAGGAGATTTTGTCCTTGAAAGACCATTCTTGGCCAGAAAAGTAATAATTTGATGTTTAAGCTAATTTAACCTGAAGAATCAATATTTCAATAAATAATTAAGGTTTTTAAATAAAAACCATTGTTTCTTTCTCAAAGTACTAGAAGAAAACCTAGGAGAAACACTTTAAGACATTGGTATAGGAAACAAAAGCCCAAATTGACAAATGGGATTGAATCAAACTAAAAAGCTTCCATTCAACAAATGAATCAGTCAATGGAGTGAAGAGACACCTAGAGGATCAGAGAAAATATTTGCCAACTATTCATCTGACCAAGGGTTAATATCCAAATTATATAATTAACTCAAAAACCACAGGTAATACAAAAATAAGTAATACAATTAAAAGTGCATAAATGACCTAAATAAACACTTTGTAGAAGAAGAAATTCAAATGGCCAATAAATGTATGAAACAATGCTCTATATCATTATCCAAAGAAACACAAAATCAAACTACATTGAGATACCATCTTATTCCAAGTAAAAATGGCATTATTAAAGAAAAATAAATAAATTCTGGCAATGAAGTTAAAAAAAAGGAACTTGCATATGCTATTGATGAAAATGTAAATTAGTACAACCACTGTGGAAATAGTATCAAGTTCCCTCAAAAAACCCCAAAGAGAACTAATCTTATCAGTCAACTATCCTACTCCTGGGTATATACAAAGGTAAATAATTCAGCATATAAAAGATACCCTCATGTTCATATTTACTGTTGCATTATTCACAATCGGTAAGGTATGGAATCAGCCTAGCTACCCTAGTACAGGTGAATGGATAAAGAAAATTGTTATATATACACAATGAAGTATTATTTAGTCATAAGGAAGAATAGAATCCTGTCATTTGTAACAAAATGAACAGAACTGAAAGACATTATGCAAAGTGAAATAAGCCAGACACAGAAAGATAAGTACTGCCTTAATCTGAAAATACAATAAGTGCTTACTAGACATTGAGATGGATGTGGAAAGTTGTGAGGAGAGTAGAAAGGGGTGGTTTATTTGATTAATGAATGCTGCATGTGTATGTGGAGATATCATGGTGAACCCCATGAATATGTATAATTTATATGTTAATAAAGAAGAATTAATTATTTATAATTTGATATCAAAACACTATGGAAAGGGCTGGGGTTGTGGCTCAGTGGTAGAACACTCGCCTAATATGTGTGAAACACTAAGTTTTATTCTTAGTACCATATATAAATAAATAATTAATTAAATAAAGGTCCATCAACAACTAAAAACATATTAAAAAAAACACTATGGAACGAAGCAGGTGGATAAAGTCTCACTGCACAGAATGCACACATTTAGTAAACCGTGCATAAAATTGTCTTATAGATGTTGACATCTATGGAGTTGACTTACAGGAACTGTAAACTATTCATAAGGTCCAATGGATGGGTATTTACTGAGAAATGGTTTAGAGAGAATGATCTAGAGGGATTGTGTTTGTAAGTGGAATTGTGCTTTTTAGCCCCTCCACACAAAATTTAAGAATGTTTATGTTGACTGATCTACCTGTTCAAGCCGTCTGCTTAATGAAGGGTTATGTAAGTGCCATCACAACAGAGGTTTTAAGGTCAATTAAGTTTTAGGGAAAAGAAGATTCTTTTATCAACAGACATTTATACATATTGGAGGAAAATTAGCAAATAGGGATTAGCAAAGAGAAAGCAAGATAATCACCTGTATTTCAACTTCCTAGAGAAAAATGCTCCTGGCCTCTTGGTATATATGTTCCCAGATCCTGTAAGTGAGTAAGATAATAAATGAATGCATTTTAAAGTACTGATTTTGATGCTTTTTTAAACCTGTTCCCGTATTTTTTGCAGACATTTAGTTTGCTGCCAGTTCTCCCTTGACATATATACATTGAGATACACAGTCATTCTAGCTAACATTATTTTGTAATTTATTGTTATTTCTGTAACATAAATTTCTAAGGAGTAGTTGCCTGAAAAAAAAGGCATATATTCCTAACGTGTTCCCAAATGGCTCTCCAAGAAAATTCTAAAGCTTGCACCCACACCAGCCATGCAGATAAAATCCCCATTAGTACATACTATTCAGAAAAAAAGTTTGAGCAATTCCAAATCCAGTTTCTCTTTTAAAACTAGTTATTATTTATATTGTAGAAGTTTTCTTTTAATTATTTGGCTGCTCAGGACTGGTCTTTTTCTTCTTATAAGTAAAAATCCATTGCAATTTTCTATTTCCATGTGTATGTTTCATATTGGAGCTAACCATCTCCCTTCATTTCAGGACTGGGTCCATGACTCACAGGGAGCCGTATGTGTCTATTATATTCTCATCTTTCAGGTGTGAGTGGGTACCCTAAGTAAAGTTTTGTGTCTCCCTGGGATTTTCCTAGAATGAAGAGAAGACATTCTCTGTTTCCATCTCTCTGTTTCTTCCCCCCTTCCTCCCTGCCGCTGTCTCATCCTAGGATTTTGAAAGCAACATGGAAAGCTAGAGCAGACATCAGGAAGGTGGAAGTGAGGAAAGGAGAGGAGGAGAGGAAGGTCAGGTGTAACAGTTTCTAGAGCAGGAGAGACTACTAACACAAGCCAGTTGCTTTCATTGCTGTATAAGCATTCACCTTCCCATATTCTTTTCTTTTCTTTTTTGGTACTGGGGGTTGAACTCAGCGGCCCCTAATCACTGAGTCACATCCCAAGCCCTTTTTGGTATTTTATTTAGAGACAGGGTCTCACTGAGTTGCTTAGTGCCTTGCTAAATTGCTGAGGCTGGATTTGAACTTGCGATCCTACTGCCTCAGCCTCCTGAGCTGCTGGGATTATAGGCATGCACCACTGTGCCCGGCCTTTCCTGTACTCTTTCTAAAACACAATGATCCAGCTGTTTGTTTTCTAGTTTATAATAATTATTCAGCTATCTGGATTATACAATCTTTTTAAAAGTAAAATATGTGTTAGTCTTCCCAAATGATTTAGACCCGAATACACGCTTGTCTTTTTCTTAGCATTCACTGTAATAACATGCTTACTGTTACTAAGAGGTTCACACAAAGTAAGGTTGTTTGTCTCCTGGATAAAGTGGGAGAAGAAAGAAGACTTTTGTTTGCATGTATTCCCACCCTAGAGCCTCAGCTATTATATTGGCAGTCGAACCCCAGTCACCTCATTAATCACATTAATTATGTCAGACACCTAAGGAAAGGTAGAGAAATCACTTGCTTTACCATCTGATATCTTTACATTAGGGGCTCCAAACAAGAAGTTTTGAAGACATTGATATGGACAACAAATAGGCAGCTGATATTAATTCCACTGAAAGCAGTAATGAAGCAGTCAGATTCAAAACAAGACAACAGTAACCTCGTAGGACCTCAAATGCAACTGTGTTGGAATCTTATAAGGTTACTTTTTGCTTAGATGCAATTCCTTTAATGGAGGGATAGCGAGAGCAGGCAGAGGTTGGGAGGAGACATATTAAGTCTCAATCATTTTATCAGTTTAAATTACTTTTCAGGGACACTCTTAGCAGGTTGGAAAACAAGATCAAAGTTTGAAAAGCTAAGCAGGAACTCTAGTATTTATTTGCACAAGTGATTCCTAAACATGGTAGGGCCTCCAAATTTATTATTGGATATAATATGAAAAGAGTGTCACTCTTTTGTGGAAATGGCAAAAAGTCAAATCCTGGGATAAGAGGCAGGCTTAGGAGGCTGAAGCACAAGGATTGGGAGTTCAAAGCCAGCCTCAGCAAGGGTGAGGAAGCAACTCTGTGAAATCCTGTCTCTAATTAAAATACAAAATAGGGCTGGGGATGTGGCTCAGTGGTTTAGTGTCCCTGCATTCGGTCCCTGGTACAAAAAAAAAAAATGAATAACGGGTAAAGCTGGATGTTGAAAGCCATGTTGTTACATAAAGCATCTTCTCTGATATACAAGAAGGAATTAAATTTCACATTAGTTCATACCCAGCTGATGAAGTAGACTTGGTTTAATTTGATTTGTGATTGATGAGTGCAAAAATGCTAAAAAATACTCTATATCGCATTAAATTAAATCCTGAGAGCCAGTTGCCAATAAATTGTATAATCCTCACTGAAAAATAAAAATATATGACACATACCTTTGGTTTTATTCACTCAGTATGGATAGCAATGACACATTAAGGATACTGGAAGCATTTTAAACTCTTGTTAATTATAGTGATGATATATGGTTCAATTGTGGTTTGTATTTGATACCAAGATTGTCCTCCATGATATGTGCCAAGAACAGTACTGGTCTCAGAAAAGCATACCAGTGCTGAAGAAACTAAATATTCCTTTAATTTTTCTTTCTTGGTCAACCACTGTCATTTAATTAATTTATTCCTTAACTAATATTCTACCTATTCTTGTAGAAAGTGGGAATCTAATCATAAACACAATATTCTATTTCTTATCTTCATGGGATTTATCTACTTGTAGGGACAAAAAGACAATAATCAAGCAAACTAGATATTTTCAGATGGGAATAAAAAACATAAAAAGCCTAAATAAAGAATTGCCTCAGAGCTGGCATGGTAGTGCACACCTATAATCCCAGTGGCTTTGGAGGCTGAGGCAGGAAGATCTCAAGTTGGAAGCTGGACGTAGCAAAAGTGAGGCATTAAGCAACTCAGTGATACACTGTCTCTAAATAAAATACAAAATAGAACTGGAGATGTGGCTCAATAGTTGAGTGCCTCTGAGTTTAATCACCAGTACCAAAACAACAACAACAAAAAAAAACCAAATAGAGTTGCCTGGGATCCGAGGTTATGTTAAACTGGAAAGTTAAAGAATATCTCTCTGAAGGGTAATATTTGAGTGAAACTCCAAATCAGAAGTAGTTAGCTGTGGGAAGAATGGGTGAAAGATGGCCATTTTATGAAGAGGGAATTGAAAATTGAAGTTAGAATAGAAGTTTTTGAGGAAATAAGAATTTTCCTCAATCCATATGCAACAAAATGAAACTGAATCCCCTCCTCTCACCATGCACAAAAGTTAATTCAAAATGGATCAAGGAGCTAGATATCAAACCAGAGACACTGCGTCTGATAGAAGAAAAAGTTGGCTACGATCTACATACTGTGGGGTCGGGCTCCAAATTCCTTAATAGGACGCCCATAGCCCAAGATTTAATAACAAGAATAAATAAATGGGACTTACTTAAACTAAAAAGTTTTTTCTCAGAAAGAGAAACAATAAGAGAGGTGAATAGAGAGCCTACATCCTGGGAACAAATTTTTACCCCTCACACTTCAGATAGAGCCCTAATAGCCAGAGTATACAAAGAACTCAAAAAATTAGACAATAAGATAACAAATAACCCAATCAACAAATGGGCCAAGGACCTGAACAGACACTTCTCAGAGGAGGACATACAATCAATCAACAAGTACATGAAAAAATGCTCACCATCTCTAGCAGTCAGAGAAATGCAAATCAAAACCACCCTAAGATACCATCTCACTCCAGTAAGATTGGCAGCCATTCTGAAGTCAAACAACAATAAGTGTTGGCGAGGATGTGGGGAAAAGGGTACACTTGTACACTGATGGTGGGACTGCAAATTGGTAAGGCCAATTTGGAAAGCAGTATGGAGATACCTGGGAAAGCTGGGAATGTATCCACCATTTGACCCAGCTATCGCCCTCCTCGGACTATTCCCTGAGGATCTTAAAAGAGTGTACTATAGGGATACTGCCACATCAATGATCATAGCGGCACAATTCACAATAGCTAGACTGTGGAACCAACCTAGATGCCCTTCAATAGATGAATGGATAAAAAAAAATGTGGCATCTATACACAATGGAGTACTACACAGCAATAAAAATGACAAAATCATAGAATTTGCAGGGAAATGGATGGCATTAGAGCAGATTATGCTAAGCGAAGCTAGCCAATCCTTAAAAAACAAGTGCCAAATGTCTTCTTTGATATAAAGAGAGCAACTAAGAACAGAACAGGGAGGAAGAGCATGAGGAAAAGATTAATATTAAACAAAGACGAGTGGGGGGGAGAGAAAGGGAGAGAGAAGGGAAAGCATATGGAAATGGTAGAAGACCCTCAATGTTACACAAAATTACATAGAATAGGATGTGAGGGGAAAGGGGGGGGGAACAAGGGAGAGAATTGAACAACAGCAGATGAGGTAGAGAGGTATGATGGGTGGGGAGGGGAGGGGGGATAGTAGGGGATAGGAAAGGTAGCAGAATACAACAGTCACTAATATGCCATTATGTAAAAATGTGAGTGTGTAACTGATATGATTCTGCAATTTGCATTTGGGGTAAAAATGGGAGTTCATAACCCAACTGAGTCAAATGTATGCAAGATGATATATCATGAGCTTTGTAATGTTTTGAACAACCAATAAAAAATATATATAAAAAAATAATTTTCCTCAAATAATTAAAAAATAGAGCTCCAATCTTATCCAGCAATTCTACTTCTGAGTACGTATCTAAAGGAAATGAAATAAGTATGTTGAAGATACTACTCTCATATTTATTGCAGCACTATTCACAATAGCCAGGAAACAAAAGCTAATGAGGTGCCCATAAACTGATGAGTGGATAAAGAGAAGGGGTACAATGGAATGCTAATCAGTCCTAAGAGATGAAATCCTGCAATCAAATGTATGAAATATGATATGTCAAGAACTATGTAATGTTTTGAACAACCAATAATAAAAATTTAAAAAAAGAAATCCTGCAATTTTCAGCAACATGGATGAACCCAGAGGACATTAAATGAAATAAGCCAATCACAGAAAGACCTATATCACAGGTTCACACTCAAAGTACAATATAAAACAGTCAATCTCACCAGAGTATAGTACAGTGACTAAGAGGCTGGAGAGGTAGGGAGAAGGGGATAATGAGGAGCAATTGATAAACAAATACAAAGTTACAGTTAGATAGGTTGGATATGTTCTGGTGTTTATACAGGAGGGTGATTAGAGTCAACAATATTGTAGTGTTTGTTTTATCAAAAACTAGAAGAGAAAATTCTGAATATTTCTCATCAGAAAGAAATGAAAAAAGTTCCAGGCAATGGCTAGGCTAAGTACCAATGATTTGATCATGACACATGTATATACATATATAGATATATCACAAATACCCCATAAATAGGAATAGTTACTGTATCAATTAAAAACAAAGTTGGAAAAATTGTTATTAAAAACAAATGAATAACTAAATAAAGATAGTAAAGTTACAAATAACAAGTATACTATAATTCCTGTAAGTATTGTAGAAGGTTATGTTTTTGACTGAGTAAATTATGCATGCTCACATGTTTAGTGCATCACTGGTTTTACCTCTTGAGGGATGCATATAGTTGTATCCTTTTCTGCATCACAGAGGCAACCTGTCATTATGGGATGGGTGACACAGTCATCAGTTAACAGCTGTTGGTCATTTACATTGGCTGACTTCCAGTATCTTCCTCAAACCATCAACCACCTATCTAAAGTTACTAAGACAGGCATAAGGAGGCCAATTCAAGGAACTTTGAGAAAACTTTCTGTTGCATTGCAGTTTGGGAAAGAAATCTTGGATTCTAGAAATTTCTGAAAAGAATTCAAAATCATATTCATTTCTACACTTCACCTTGGAGTCTATACTTCACCACAGGGATCCTTCCTGTTTTTCAGATGCTTTTCAAATGGATTGAGGAATTAGAAATTCTGAGATCATTTCACAAGAGTCTTCATAAGAGCCACTTAGACACTAATAAGAGCCATCACCTAGTTCCAATGTAGAGCTTGTGTATATAGACTACCAGTAAGTCATATGTTCTAATACCTTGGATGTCCCTTTAAAAAGGACATAGGGCTTTCCTTTCTCTCTCCAACTTTAAGGAGGCATAACTGGCAAATAAAAATTGTATATATATAATAGCAGGTATACAGCATGATGTTTTGATTCATCTGTGCATTTTATATGTTTCACAGATAAATGAGATCATACAGTGTTTATCTTTCTGTATCTGGCTTATTTCACTTAACATACTGACCTCCAATTGTAACAGAAAGCAATGAAATAAATAGTAGAGAACTTCAACAAGCACCTTAAACAATGGTTAGATGAGCAATAGAGGAAATTAATAAGGAAACTCTGGATTTGAACAACACTGTCAACCAAATGGGCCTAAAAGGAATGTGCATAACAGTCTATGCAAAAGTAATGGAATATATGTTTTTTTTTTCCCAAGCAAACAAAGAGCATTCTCTACATAGGCCATATGCCAGGTGACAAAACCACTCTTATCATGTTCAAGAAGACAGAAATCATGCCAATTTTTTTTTCTGAACACAATGGTATAAAACTAGAAATCATCAGGAAGAAAATTGGAAAATTCATGAATATGTGATAAAAAAAATCCTGAGGAAACTAAAGAAATAACTTGAGATAACAAAAATGGAAACACAAAATACCAAAACTTAAGGAATGCAACAAAGGCAGTTCCAAGAGGGAAATTTATAGGGACAAATACACAAATTAAGAAAAGATGCTTAATACAGTAGACCTCAATGAATTTTATGCCACAAAGATCTAGGAAAAAATAAGCCCAAATTTAGAAGAAGGAAAGAACATGAAGAACAGAAGAGAAATAAAAGAAACAGACCACAAAAATAATAGAAAAATTCACTGATTGTATTGTTGCACTCCTGTTATCCCAGTGGCTCGAAGACTAAGGCAGGAGGATTGGGAGTTCAAAGCCAGCCTCAGCAAAAGTGAAGCACTAAGCAATTCAGTGAAACCCTGTCTCTAAATAAATTATAAAATAGGGCTAGGGATGTGGCTCAGTGGTCATGTGCCCCGGAGTTCAATCTTTGGTACCTCAAATGATAATAATAATAGAAAAATTCAATGAAGCTCAGAGTTGGTTTTCTGAAAAGGGAAATAAAATTGCAGACTTTTAGCTTAACTAAGAAAAAAGAGAGAAGACTCAAATAAATAAAATCAGACATGAAATGGAATATTTCAAATGATGCCAGGGAAATACTGAGTTCCTGTAATCATTTCCCAGTTTCATGCCCTTCTATGAACAATTGAACACAGGGTTGGATCACCTAAAAAAAAATATGCCCCCAGACAGACACTATCCACGGAGACTGGGTTATGAAAAAATATAAAATCTGAACAGAATCATAATGAATAATGACTGTGAAGTGGTAATTAGAAACTTCTCAGCAACAACAACAAAAGCCTAGATCTTGATGGCTTTACTGGAGAATCATACTCAACATTTAAAGAAGAATTAGCTAATTCTTCTCAAATTCTTTCAAAAAGTTGAAAGGGAGGGAACATTTCCAAACTCATTTTACCAAGCCAGTACTACCCTGATACCAAAGTCAGGCAAGGACACCATCATAAGGAAAGAAAATCACAGACCAATATCCCTGATGAATATGGATGCAAAAATCCTCACCAGAAGACTAGCAAACAGAGTTCAATGTCACATTGAAGTGATAACATACATTGTGTATTAGAGTTCAAAAGCTCAAAGGAAAAGGGTTTTTCCACACCTTGTGTTGTTAATTTGAAGTAGTAAAAACTAGTTGCTGCATGGCTTGAAACATTCTTCCTATAGGAAAATTTTAAATATTCAATGTACCTGATTGGTTGGTACTATATTGGAAGTATGCATAACTGAGTGGCTCACCACTTTCATCCCAGCTAACTCTAAATGAGAAGCTGTTGAGTAATGCAGTAAAGCTTCACAGAAATCTTCCTGAGTCTTCCCTTTTTTTTGGGGGGGGGGCAGTACCAGGGATTTAAATCAGGGGCACTTGATCACTGAGCCACATCCCCAGTCCTATTTTGTATTTTATTTAGAGACAAGGTCTCACTGAGTTGCTTAGTGCCTTGCTAAATTGCTGAAGCTGGCTTTGAACTCATGATCCTCTTGCCTCCGTCTCCTGAGCCACTGGGATTACAGGTGTGTGCCACCATGCTTGGCTTCCTTACTCTTCTCTACAGTTATAAATTCATGAGAGTAGTTTGTTACCTTATTGTCAAGGCTGGAAAGATGACTTGTCCTGGGAGCCCAAGATTACCATCAGAGGGTTTCCAAATGCAATTCAAGTAATATCCAGATAACAGGAGGATAAGGGTGTTAAAACACTTCTGTTTTTTCCTAAGAAGCTGGGACTTTAGGGCTATTGGTGCTAAAATATGCAGAATTCCCCAGGAACCATGACTGAGTAGTGCTGGTCTATGGGTTAACAACCTAAGGAGTTGGTGCAGAGAACCAGACCTTGAGAATTCCCTTTGGAGGGAAACCTACATGGGAACCTTGGTCACAGCTTTTGTCCAAGAAGAGATACCAGGCTCCTAGGAAGGATAGTTTTGCCAGTAGAAATTCTTGGCTTTTCCTTTGTACCTGCCAACCATTGGTTATTGGTGCAGGTCTATGCTAAGAGCTTTGGCAGAGTCATCTTTATTCTTTCCAGTTAATGAAAATTTGGGATTAAAGGAGTGATCTCACATTTTTAAAGATGCATTCATTTAACTGGTCAGAATAATCATAGAGGTGTGGAATATCAGACTTGGAAGGGACTTCAGAGACCATTTGGTTTGATCCTCTCATTTGTCTGATTGAGAAAAATGAGCTGCAGAGTACAAACACCTGGTGACTGAACTAAAACCAGAATGCAGATCTCTGGTCTCTAGGTCTTGTGCTTATGTGGGACCACGTTTGCTACTCTTTACTCTTGGTGAGGAATGCAGTTTCATTTCCTAATTTTCGTAAAGAATGCTATGTTCTTGATTCACCAGGAGGGATTTTGGTTGCAAAGAACCCAAACTGACTCTGAACTTAAGATGAAAGGGAATTTGCTGAAAGTTAGCTTCATTTGCTGAAGCTAACTTAATTTCTTAGCACACACAGGTCTTTAAGATGGGAAGTAATTATAGGAACTCAGGGAAACATCAAGTTCATTGACCAAGAGTGTCTTAATGTTCAGCTTGAATAACTTTAGACAAATTTCTTCTAGACTTTAGGCCCTGGAGATCCCTTTTCTTAGAGTACTTATTTTAGCAAACTTCAGTTGTAAATATCTTCCCAGTCTTCTAGATTTCTGACCCAGGACTGCCTATCTTAAGAACATGGGAACCATATCATTGACATGTAAACATTTAAAAAAAAAGCACCCCTATGGGGGGATAGGCGCTTATGTTCAATAGAACAAATTAACCAAAACACAGAGGACCTAATCATATTGTCAGATATGCCACCCCCAAATCCTCCACAGTATCCTCTAGCTCACCCAGTGTTTAAAAACTCTGCTCCATATTTTTCAGTGGAGTTGATTTCAATATCTCTTCCCTATTGCATCAGTTTTGAATAAAATTTTGGTTGCTTTGAACCTATCCATCGTAACTTTTCTTTGATATGATGATGTCACAGGTAAGACAGATTAAAATTAGAACCACTATTGATATTTTTTTTTCCCTTTCACAAATTCTAGTTTGCTGGGAGAGATTAACTGTTCCCTAAGGGAAAAGAGGCCCATGATCAATCTCAGAATAAACTGATTTCTTAACATATCAATAGTAGTGGAAGAGAAAATGGAGAGCTGGACAGTAATGTGTTCATGAAAATCTTTACTGTCATTTTAAATTTATAACCATTATATCAGGCTGGGAACTATTTGGAAGAGGCTATTTGAAGGGTACTTCAGTTAGCATTACTTTATTTTTCTCCATTTTAGTATGGTACGACTCTTTGAATAACAAAGACTTCGGGTTAACGCAGAAATGGTACAAAGGCTTCAGGTAGCTGAAAACTGTACTCATCAGTGGTGGTTGCAATGAAAAACGGGGTTGAGAAAGATTCAGAGGTCAAGGCTGGGCTCAGTTGAAAAAGTACAAGTAAGGATTAGTAACTGATAATCATACCATGCATGTTAGGCACCGATGCCAGGAGGGGTTGTAACACTAAGAGCTGGAAAAATTGGGAGAACAAAGAGACTGCAAATCAGTTCCAGAGTGAAGGGGAGAAGGAAGAAAGGTTGTGGAAAAGTGGCTTAGACTGTGTGTGTAAGGAAAGTGTGACAAGGCCCTCTGGAGTCTTTACAGCAAAGTTGGCTATCAAAGGAATCTCATGATTCACAGAGAAGAGACTGCCCTAGAATTCCTGTCGTGCTCAGTCACTGGCCTAAATACAGACATGGGTTAGAGTGTAGCAGCTGAGCCCTGGACTAGCCTTCCCCGCCCCATAGTTGGGTTCAACAGGATAATTCTGAACACAATACCATGTGTCATACTGAGGTTAAGGTATTACAGCCCCTATGAAGACTAAGCGAACCCCAGGAACATTCAAATTAAGGGTAGTGTTGTGGGAGAGAAATGAGTGCGTACTTGTAGAGAAATTGATTCAAATATCCTAGTTTGCCAAATAGGATGTATTCAACAGCAATTAATAAAAAAAACTCAGAAGATTATTTTTAAGTAATAAGGATATTTAATTATCTCACACAACAATGAATACCTAGATAGGCAATTTCAAGTTTTGTTCAGGGTTTAAATGACCTCATCCAGCCAGGCACCTTCTATCCCTTTGCTGGGCCGCTTTGACCTGTTTATTTTCCTCCTGAAATTGGCTAACTAATGGCTACACAATAGCTGCCAACTTTCTATGTTTCACATTTTCATTCCAAAATAGGAAGCAGGACCGTGTCCAAGGCAGCCAGAGAGCAACTGTTTTCTTTCTACCTGGGGAGGATGGATTTCAGTCCAGGGCCTCCAGCTCTTACCTCTTATTACCAAGACATAATTCACATGCAGCTAACTGGTGGCAAAGACAATGGAATTAGGGGGAAAAAAAGGAAAAGAATGATTTATTCCATACCAATGGATTAAAACATAAATACTCACTATCACCCGACCCCTGGGCTGGGGCCTAAATTCCTCAAGTAAATTACAGGCACTCTGAGACCTAAACACAATAATGTTGTTGTTAGCCAAGGATAAAGGTGATAAAGACAGTCATGGAGGGAATCAAGGGTGTCAGCTACAACTGCACACCTGGGGAGCTTCTGTGTGTGCAGATCTCTGCAGTGTGAGATCTGGATGGAGAAAATATGGAGCATGCTGTTTCCATAAGTTGCAGACAGAGAAAGTGTAAGACTGATAAAACAGGTGGCTTTAGACAACCCAGAAAAGTCCAAGAAGAGCCAAAAATCTTTTTCCAAATGGGTAACTGGAATATGTTTTTAGAGAAGCTTCAGTGAATGCTAAATACATTAAATTTCTATTTCTATTTTGGTGGGCTCAGGAATTCTACTTTAAAAATATATTCTTGGGAAATAACCAGATGTGTATATAAATATTTACACAAAGAGTGTTTATTTCAGTATTGTTTGTAATTATAAAAACTACAAAATTGCCCCGGAAACAAGTTCATGTTTCTGACGGTCTTTTAATGATTTGAATAAAGCAAGTTTGCTTCAGTTGAATAAAGCAAGTTTCTAAAGGTCTATCTTCAGGAGGCAAATAGTAACATTAGGAATACTTATTTTTACATGTTTGAATTACTGTACATTTTTTAAAAAACGTGTTGTTCTTTGCACTTTGGGGTCTTCTCCAAATTCATACAATATATGTGAAATAAATTCTGAAAAAAAAATCTTCCTATATCTTTGCTCAGGGTACAGATATGAAGTTGATTTTAGATGCCAGAATCTCGTTTAACTTCTGATAATAAATTTCAATTACAACCCACAGTCTGTAGGTGAAGAACCCGAGACCAGAAAGGCTGAATAATTATTCCCTTGGTGATGAGTGGCACTGTCACATCTCTCCTGGAAGACCATTTAAGGGACTTAAGCCACCTGCTTGTTTTGCTGAACCTACTGCTGGTCACCCCCTCCAGCAGTTAGACTGAATTTCTCAAAACCCAGGTGATGACACACATGTTCACTCTTCTAGAGTCTTCCCATCTCAGTCAGCTACCCCCATGATCTTTCCAAGGCCCTGTTTCTTACCACCTGCCTATGTCATCTCCAGGGTTAAGCCATTGTCTGGTTACAATGTCTTTCTCTTGTTCTTTAGACCTGTTAAGCTTATTCTTCTTGAAGACAACTCATTGCTACTCATTCTCCTGGGAATATTCTTCTCTTCGATGTTCAAATGGCTCATTTCCTTACTTGATTCAAGTTTCTGTCCAAAGGCTTCCTCCTTGAAGAGCCCTTCTCCAACCACAAAAACAGAGTTCCATCTCTGTCCATACCTCACCTTTTAGTATGGATACACATCATTTTTCTTTATGCTCTGCATCTATGGTATCTGTCTTCCTGACTAGACTGTAAATACCATGAGCGTAGGAATTTTGTCTTCTCCCTACTGCTGGATGAGCTCAATAAAAGTTTTGAATTTATATACCAGTTCAAAAATCTGTTGATTATATGTATCAATGACAAAGTCCGTGTTTTTGGACCTCAAAACTTGTGTTTTCTTAATACCTTAATTAGAATATTTGTAATGTCATAGATTATTTGAGACATGTATCCATTAATTGGTGATTCGCACATGTTTTTCACCATTCTTCATTAAAACTAGAACACCAAACATTATTTATAAAATAGCTGTGCATCTGGCAAACAGAAAATAAAGATTCATATATTTTAAACTAATGATAATTCTATTTTTAAAGTTTACTTCAAGGAGAGGGGAAATTTATTCTCATCAGAATTTCAGTTTACTTGTCTATAAAGATTTATCTCAATTTATTTTTGCCTACCATTTCAGCCCTGTGATAAATTAAAATAGGTAATTAGAAAATAAACTATTTATAATGTATGATAGCTATTAGTAAGCTGTAAGTGTTCAAAGCATCATTAGTATCAAAGTGTATAAAGATGGAAAAGTTTAGTGTGACATTTACAGTAAATGATGTAACCGTTTAAAGCAAAACAAATGTTGCAGTAATGTGTTAATGATTCTTGGTATAATGTCAAGTGACTGAAACGATGGTAGGTGGGCTGTGAGAGGTGAGTTTGAAGCTGATGAGTTCTTAATGGTATTATTTCTTCAAATTTTGCTCCTTTTATTGCTCTCAATATTCAAAATTCAACTAAGATAACTGATAATTTTATTTCTCAGTGATATATATATATAACATTTTTATAAATTTAAGTCTTTGATTTAATAATAAAAATAATAATGCCTACTAATTGGAGAGTATTTTTATAATGAACTGGACATCATGCTAAATTCTTTGCACTATAATTATGCATGATCCTATTAGCAAATCTTTTTCTTTTGATTATTTTTATTCTTACTGGTTTAAAACCCATCAGAATTTCTAAAGAAATACAGAGTTCTTGTGTACTCATCACCTAGCTTTCTCCAATGATAATATCTTATGTCTCCATAGTGCACCATCAACACCAGACAACTGACATCTCTATAATCCTATTAATAACTTGAATTTAGACTTTATTCAGATTAAATCAGTTTATATATGCTTTTTTTGGTGTATATAGTTCCATGACATTTTACCATATGAATCCGTTCATATAACCTATATCACAATCAAAATACCCAATTATTCTATCACCATAAAGAAGTTCCTTCTTTATTGTTACCTTTGATGGTCACGTGTCCCAGTTTTTATCCAACCACCAATCTATTTTTATCCAACCACCAATCTATTTTCAGTCACTGGAATTTTATTATTTCGAGCATGTAACATAAAAGGAAGCATAGGAGACCTTTTGAACAGGTACTTGTTTTCATCCATTCTAGGAAACCTAGATGCCAGGACTCTGTGAGGGTGGCTTGCTGGAAACCAGTCACTAAGAGAAGGGTTAGGATTGGAACATAGGCTTATCTGATAGCAAAGTGGGTACTCTTGTTTATGCCATGTGTACGTGGTGAATGCCTAGGTCCTATTGATATTACTGTTATTGCTTCTAAGAACTATTCAGGTTTACATGGAAAAATTCTGGTATTTTTCCAAGTAAGGTGGTCTTTCATAATTTTTTAATATTTTTCTCTTTGAGTAGAAGATTATACAATGTATGACAATAAATGGATCTCTTCCTGGAATAAGCTCAACTTGGAGGACATCAACACTATCATACTATCATCTGGCTTTTTCTTTTAAAAATTATGGTAAGATAACATATGATCTACTGTTTTAACTAGTTAAGTGTACAATACCGTATTGTTAACTATAGTACTGTGTTGTACAGCAGATCTCTAGAACATATTCATCCTACATCACTGGAACTTAATATCTGCTGAATAGCAATTCCACACTCCCCGATCCCCCCACCACCAGACATCAGTGCTCTACTCTCTGCCTGAGTCTGAGTGGTACAGATAATTTAGATGACAGGAATCATAACTGTCACTCTTCCCCGCCTATTTACTTAGCATAAGGATCTCAAGGTTCATTCTTGATATTGCACATTGCAGAATTTTTTTTCTTTCCTAAGTCTTAAATATTCCATTGTATGTCTATACCACATTTAATTTATTCATTTATCCATTAATGAACACTTAGGTCATTTCCACATTTTGGCTACTGGGAATCATGCTGCAGTGAATAAGAGAATGGTAATCTCTTCAAGATTTTTATTTTAATTCTTTTGTATAAATACCCAGCAATGGTATTGCTGGATCATATGGTAGTTCTATTTTTAATTTTTTTTTTTTAGAAAACTCAATACTGTTTCCCATAGCAGCTGCACCATTTTATATTCAACTGATTCTTTCTTCATGCTATATGTCAAAGAAACTTGGACTATTGTGGAATTATTTATATTTTCTAGTTAAAAGAACTGGCAAATTGGAGGACTCGTAGGTACCCAGAGGGAAAAGCAGAGGAAAGATACTTACAAATGCAATAAAATTAGGATAATTAGGATAACCCACTGAGAATAAAATTATAAAAAGCTAAAGAGAAAAGCATCTGTACCAGGTAACTTAAACTAGATTGCAAACTGGTGGTCTGGGTAGTGGATCTTGTATAGAAATGTTTTTATTTGATCTATTCGGTATTTAGTAAAAATTGTTTTGAACTAGTTACAAACATTGAATAATGAGAAAGTTAAATATAAATTCTTCTTTTTTTTCCTTTCACATTAAAGAATCTGGTATATTGGTTTTACTAATGTCATTACTTGACATTGAAGCTGAAAGTAACTGAGTATTTTCTCTTCTGTTGGGTACATGCTGTCCAATTTGCCATAGTCACCACCAAGCCCAATTGATCTATTTATACTACCTGCCAGACATCTACATGAATTTGAGTTGTGGCAGCTGATAAAGAGGCTGGGTGAGATGTTCTCTTGAAATACCTTCTGGTTCTACAATTTAAAAATTCTTAAAGTAGAATTTAAGTGCTCTCCAGAAAAGCATTTCATATACTCTGTGATACATTTCTGTAAGATAATAGTTTATTAGAATTTTAGGGTTGGGAAATGGTTAGTACCTTACTTTGTTATGGAGAGTCATAATCATACCTACTTATTAATAAAAGCTCTGAGAAGACAGACAATTAAAGAAGACCTCTATAACCTTGCATAACTCAGTATTTCCTGTGTTTGAGTATGTAAGTACTGTGCATATGTATAAGTAGGTCAGTAGATGAGTAGGTAGATAGATAGATGTGTATTATGACATAATATATTATCATTTCTTGAAACAATTGCTTTTTGTAGAGAAAAAACTTTGGGGAGATGCTGATTGAGAAATAAATATTTGAGTTTCCAGCTTCTCCTAATATCCAATAAAATTAACGTTCTAGAAGTTAAATTCTTACATTTTCATTTCACTGCCCTGGAATCAACATGATATTCCCATTAATGCTGATCTAAACACTCATTTTAAATTGGTGAAAAGGTTAAAAATAAAATCTTAAGATCTAAGAAGAACTGCAAAATTGGAGACATGAACGGAATACTCTATGCTCAGCGTATTTCAAATAGGAGAGAAAAATCATCCTTTTGCAGCAAAAAGTCGAACAGATTTTTTGGTTTTGGTTTTGGTTTTTGTTTCACTACTTTTAGTGTTTTCAGAACTTCTTGGCTGCAGGCTGCTGTTAGAAGACACATACCATAATTCTGGTGCACAACTGGTCACTAGATCACATGATTCATTCATTCATTGCATATTTTATTAGTTACCAGTCACTGGTCACAACAAAGCTTAGCCCTCACAAAGCTCACATTCTTGTGGGGGAAATCAAGGAATTAACAAGTCAACAAGGTGGTCTACATCTAGTTAGTTATTCTCTGCCCTAGTCTTTTATAGAAAGCAAATGCCAAACTATTGGGTAGAGATAAAGGACATGGGTCAGCACCGTTCCTCTTTAGAGGGGGGTAACTCTGGAAGGACTCTTGCAGAAAAAAAAAAAAAAGAAGAAGAAACAATCAGTGATAAGCAGAGAGAGAAAAAAATCGGTGCAAACAGGGCAGGGCATTCAGAAATCCCAGGTGAGAAAGACCTCAGTGTATTTCATAGTTCTGACTCAGGCCAGTCTTGGCTTCAATGAAATCACCCTGAATAACTAAAGTTTGATGTCACTTAATGGACAGATTCACCCATGGATATAACTACGTGAGGCCACTTTTTCTTGGGTTTCCTTTTCAATTCAGTGATAAGCAGATGATGATGACTCAGTAAAATACAAATTTAAGCTCATATTTCACTTCACTTGGTTATTTAGAATAATGACCTTGGCATTAATTTACATGACAGATCAGAGACTCATTTTAATAGAGGAACTCACAGGGAAGTAAAAATGAATGAGTTTGGTGTGCTGAAAGAGCCCCAATCCAAACACACACTGACCCAGATCCCAGGCCTGATCTTCAATGGTTCTTTAAGATTTGGTATGTGTTAGGGGGAGAGGTGTCACTTCCCTTCACTTACTTTATTTTATCCCCTCCAGCACATGAGTCTTAAACAAATTCAAGGAAAATCTAAACTCTCTCATTTTTCTTATCTTTTTTTTTTTTTTTTTTTTTTTTTTTTTTTTTGCACTGGGGATTGAACCTAGGGGCATTTAATCATAGCCACATCCCCAGGTCTTTTTTTTTTTTTTTTTTTTATTTAGAGACAAGGTCTCCCTGAGTTGCTTAAGGCCTGGCTAAATTGCTGAGGCTGGCTTTAAACTGGTGATCCTCCTGCCTCAGTAAACTAATTTTTAAGTAAGAAGTTTCAATTTATTTGTCTTTTTTTTTTTTTGGTCAATACTGTAAATATCAGTTAGCCACTGTTTTTTCAGTTGATATAGGATCTGAGAGGTTAAATGCTTTTCTGTATATTTTGTGTATTGTTAGGTATAAAATATAGACTACATTTGATGTGTTTGTTGTGTTTCTGTTTTTTAAAAAAAATCTTTAGAAAGAGATTTTCCTTTCTTTATTGACTGACAAGAAAGCTGTTGTTTTGTTTCTCAGGTTTTTTTTTTTTTTTAATTGACAACTATGTGCCTGCTTTCCATTTAATTTTATTTGCCATTATGGCCCACTAAGTAATTAAACTACATTTTAGAAAATTTAAAGGCAAAAGAAAGCTATTTGAGAGCACTGTTGAATAGTTTTCTCAGTTATAATAGTTCATTCTATGTTGCTTTACCACAGACTTTTAAAATGTGAGAACCACTTGTGTGTTTGTGTCTGGATGGAAATTATGTCTGAGAGAAAAGCAAAATTAGCTCTCAGAGATGAAGAAACCAAGACAATAAAAAACAAAGCAAAGCAAAAACAATTCCCAAACTACTGTCTTCCCAGTTTATTTATGTAAATACAGAATATTTATATCACATTTCAAAGGAGAGATTGATTCACAGTCATACATTCAATTTAATTTGTAAACAATCAAGTTTCTCAAATTACCTTATCTTTCCAGATAAACTCCATTAGGGCTAGAGTTTCAATTTTCAAACAAGCAACAGTTCACTATATGCTCTGCCACTGCAACTGATTTTTATTTATTTATTTTTTAATTTATATATGACAGCAGAATGAATTACAATTCTTATTACACATAGAACAATTTTCTTTTTAAAATGGGCGTGTTCCTTTAATCTCCCTTTCTCTCTGCTTCTCCCTAATCTCTCCCCCTCCCGAATCTCAGGGGAAATAGGATTACCTTTCTTCCCCATTTTAAGCAGATATATCTATCTTTGAGCGCACACCCACCATTAGTAGGAAGTAATCCTGATTTGAGGATGGTACCAGAAGATCTCATAGAGTATCTTCCAAATTAAGTGAATTGTACAACTCCAGGCAGAGAACATGTGGAATGAAGCCTTTGAGTCTCCTCTTTAAAAGTCCCCTATTCCTGCTGATAGGCAGAATCACAGTCTTCGGGATAGCAGTCCCTGTGTTTCTCTGTTGCTTGCAAAACAATGAACCTTCTTTTTCCTTTTATCAAAATCATGTCCTCATTATTGGAGTGGCATCAAGGACAAGGCCTGAGCCTTCCACAACCCAACTACCCCAGATTTACATCTCCAGACCAGACTCTTGGGAGTCACAGATGCACTATCCCCAGTGCTTACTCAGCATCTCCACTGGACTGTCTCAAAGTCACGTCCAAAGTGAAATAATCTTACTTTATCTAAATTTGCTCCTTGCCTAGTATTTACCAAAAATCATCCAAACAAATGGACATGTTCTGTGATCTAGGCACTTATTAGTACAACAATGAGCAGGGAAATGTCTCCCTTTATTGGAGTCCAATAAGCGAAAGCCTCAAGGAGAGATGGAAGAATCTTAATGGATGTTCTCTCAGCCTTCACCATGTCTTGCCAATTTGATATTAGTTCATCTTCTTCTCAAGGGTGTGACTTTGTAGTCCAAGCTGCAATTTTTGTTCATTCTACCATTACAGACTCTAGACTTCTCACATCTGCTCTGTAATTTTAAAAATCAATCCCTACAACATCATAGTCTATCAAAATAACACACACACTTACATTTTTCTCTAGGGTATTGGAGATTGAACTCAGGGGCACTCAACCACTGAGCCACATCCTCGGTCCTATTTTATATTTTATTTAGAGACAGGGTCTCACTGAGTTGCTTAGTGCCTCTCTTTTGCTGAGGCTGGTTTTGAACTCATGATCCTCCTGCCTCAGCCTCCCAAGCCACTGGCATGACAGGCATGTGCCACTGGGCTCGGCAACACACTCCTCCTTCTTAAAACCCTTACTGGCTTTTCATTGCTCTTATTTTAAAACCACAATTATTAATAGAGCTGTTAAGGTTCTACATGATCTGGCCTTTGCTGGCTTTTCTGGCCTTATCTCCTGCTGCTCTTGATCTTCTATCTCTGCTCTTCAGCCATGTTACTTTCTTTGAATTCAGGCAGTGTCCCTTAGTACAATTTTACTTATCTTTCTTTCCTTATTGCAAACTCAGTTTTCTCTTCCTTAAGGTCTTTGACAAGATAAAATTTTCATTATATACTTTTTTTTTTTTACTTTTTGAACTTCATAAAACATGCTCCATATGTTCATATAGTATTCCAGTTAGCATCTGTCTTTTCTAATGGCCTACAAGTTTTATAATAGCAGAGATTTTACTCTGTTATTTTCAATGTTGTATCTCCCCTATCTAAAACAGTTCCTAGAACACAGCAGCTGCACAGTAGACTAAAACTGGCAATATAGAAGTGTGCCACATACCACATCAGGACCTTTGCAGATGTGGTCACTCATATTTCCCCAACATCCCCTAGGACAACTGCATGCAATTTCCTTATATACTTACAGACTTCTCTGGGTGCAGGAGCCTGGTAGGAATTCAGAAGTGCTGGAGAGGCACTGCCCATTGAATGGCTTTCAACTATCAAGGAGAGGAATACCTGTGTGCTCCACAAAGATTCTCAGTGATTCCTTAGCGGGATCACATCCAGTCCCACAGCGATAACTTGCTCACTTACTCTCCCTTTTCAGTTATACCTTGCTTTATTGTGCTTCACAGGTAATGCATCCCCCTCACCCCCACAAATTGAAGGTCTGTGGCAACCCGTGTCAAGAAAGCCTATTGGCTCATATGATGATGAGTGTTTTTCAGTATTAGTATTTTTAATTAAGTTTTCACTTTTTTTTGGACATAATGCTATTGCATACTTCATAGGCTATAGTGTGGTATAAACATAATTTTTACATGAATTGGGAAACCAAAAAATTAGTGTACTCATTTCATTGTGATAATCACTTTATGGAGATGGTTTGGAAGCAAGTGGGCTATGTCTCTGAGATATTTCTGTATTCCCCTCTCCTACACCACCTCCCCCTTCACTTTTCCATTTCTCTGGTTCACCTTCAAAGTGAATTATTTGACTCCTATCATTGTCTCAGGTTTTGTTTCTGGAGAAACTTAAACCAAAACAAAGTCAGAGTAAAGCAAAACTCCAGGGGGCGTTATCCTAGGAAAATTATTTACTTCTTACTCTATCTTTAAAAGGATGCCACTTAGCAGGGCCTGATGGTACACACCTGTAATCTCAGAGGCTGCAACAGGAGGATCATGTGTTCAAAGCCAGCCTCAGCAAAAGCGAGGTGCTTGCTAAGCAACTCAGTGAGACCCCTGTCTCTATATAAAATGCAAAATAGGGCTGGGGATGTGGCTCAGTGGTTGACTGCCCCTGAGTTCAATCCTTAGTACCAAAAGACATAAAAGCATAAAAAAGCATGCCACTTACATTACAACATGTAACTGACAACTTCAGAGGAAGACTTAATTGATAAAAATGAGTTCTTTGTTAAGAACTGCCAGCTACTGTTTAATGGATGCTTTCTGTATTGTTAGAAGTAGGAAGGAAAAATAAATAAAAATAAAATGGTCTAAATTTGACCTCACTAAATTTATGGTTCCATTGAACATATAGTACTGTGGAATAACATGAGGTTTTCTGAATCCAATGGCTAATTTTGGCTAAAGGACAGAATTGTGACTTGAGACACTCAGAATAGAAGCTGATAATTTGTCTCCTTGTTGAACTGTCCATTTAATCCTAAGTTTTAGAATATATAATGTGACTTGCTAATGTCATTTATTGTTTTTTTGCCACAGGCAAGACTGCCATTAAATTACGAATGGCACAAAGGGGGTCCCATTCATGAAGGTTTCTGATTCTTCTTGCACTCTTGAGTGTTCTGAGTTTTATTCTCTATGGTTCTTTTTAATTTTAATTTTTATTGGTGCATTATACTTATACATAATAGTGGGATTCATTATGCTGTATTTGTATATGCACATAACATAATTTGATCAATTTAATTCCCTAGTGCCTTCTCTTTTCCCCAAGTAGCTCTCCCCCAGATCCACCTGCTCTATTCCACTGATCTCCCTTCTATTATTATAGTTTTATTTAGTGCATTGTATACAAACATATGTATATAATATAAAATAATTATATATGTGCAGTATTCATCAGGGTGTGTCCATACACAGACATAACATAGGTTGGTAGATCTCATTTCCCAGTACTATTGCATGTCCCCCCACTTGATCCCTTTATTTTACTCTATTGGTCTCCCTTCTATTTTTATGAGATCCCTCTTTTAAAATATCTTTTCCCCCCCTTTTCTCTAGCTTCCACATTTAAAGGACAACATTCAGTTCTGGGTCTGGTTTATTTCACTTAATAAGATGTTCTTCGGTTCCATCTATTTACCTACAAATGATGTAATTTCATTCTTGTTTCTGACTGAGTAAAATTCCATAGCCACGTTTTCTTTATCCATTTGTCTGTTGAGGGTACCATGGCTGGTTCCATAACTTGGCTATCATGAGTTGTCTATAAATATTGGTCTGCATGTATCACTATAGCATGCAGATTTTAGTTCTTTTGGATAAACAAGCTCATATGGTGGTTCCATTTCTAGTCTTTTTGAGGAATCTCCATTCTGCTTTCTGGAGTGATTGTACTAATTCTCTGTTGTTCTTTAGTTATCCATTCAATTCAATTCCAAAGATTTTAATTGAATAACAAGTATATACCAGTACCTGTTTTGGACAGTATAAAGAATTCAAAAATACCTCTGAAACATATCCAATTCAGTGAGGGATATGAATAACTATTATCCCACAAGTGCATATTTGTAATAACAATGTTTACAGAAACACAGAGGAAGCATATGACTTTGCGTACAAACAGGAAGGTCTTTCTTGATAAAGAACATTCCATCTAGGTACCAGAAAAAACGATGCAGGATTATGATAGCTATAAGTGGGGTCACATGATATGTAGTTAGAGGTGAGGACAGTAGTAGTAAGGCACAAAGAGGAAGATTCAACTGGGAGAAGAGCACATGGCCAGGACATATCAGGAGTGTGATTTCCACTTTGGAACCAGAACATACGGTGGGAATCTGGAGTGAAGATTTCCTTTATCTTGTAGTCAAGCAGCAGGGTCACTAAATGCATGTGGTCAAGGGAATCCTAATAGTAGGAGTGTCCTGGTTGTAAGTAGTAGAAAATTGGTTCTAACTGGTCTAAGGAAAGAGAGAATTTTCCTCCACTGGTCTGAACACAGAGGAAATATACCAAATATAGGCATTTCTGGGCATAAGAACCCAGATGATGCTGTCAGGAATCTTTCTTCACTCCACTGCCTGACCTGTATTCTTCTGGGTTGTTTTTATTCTCACATAGCAAGATGGCCTTCAGGAACTCCAGGATTATTTCCCCAACAACTTGCAGGAACAAGAGATTCTATATCCCTTTGTTCTTGAAGAAAATAAAACAAAAGTAAAATTAAAAAAAAAAAAACTCCTCCAAACTCCCAAATTGAAATGGTCTTAAGTCTCATTGGCTTAGATGACTCATACACCCATTCTAAAGCATTCTATTGGTAGGAAGAAGGACTAGGTACACAGTTTGTAGTGCAAAATGAAAAAGTGAAGGCTTTTTCAAAAGTTAGGGAAAGAACTCAAGGAAATAAAATGCGAAGTTTTTTTTTTGTTGTTGTTGTTGTTGTTGTTCTGTACTTTCTCTTGATCTATTACCATATTGTTTTATTTACTATTTAATATCATCCAAAGTAAAGAAAATTTAAAATTTAAAAATCATTAGCACCTATTTTACCATTTTTTTAGATTGTGCAATACTAATCTTAAATGGCTTTTCACTCATATAGAGAATCACTGGAATTAGAACACTTACTTTGTGTGTGTGTGTGTGTGTGTGTGTGGTGCTGGAGACTGAACCCAGGGCCTTGTGCATGCAAGGCAAGCACTCTACCAACTGAGCTATATCCCCAGCCTAGAACACTTGTATTTTGCAGTTAGTCTGTGCATGTGTATTTTGTTTGTACCAGAACATTAGTGATGCTGCATCAAACTAATTCCAAGTGGAATTAGTTTCTATCATCATTTTCTAGGTTCAACTTCCTGAGAAGGAAAAGGATTTACAATTTGCCCCATTTTCCCCCTTCCTTTTAGAATGCCACTATTTTTTGCATGAGTGTTTGTCTAATACACAAAAGTTACACTAGAAAGTGTGGTTATGAGAGGATTCTCTTAGAATTCCATTGTCTCCTTACTCCATCAAATCAAGATCTGATTCAAATGCAAAGTGTGTCTTTCAGGGTTTCCAGTTATATAGTTTAAATGAAATTATCTACCCTGCACTTGCTTTGAATTTCCCTAAACTGTTATGTCCTGAAACTGTATTTGTGGGGCCTTGCTAAAACTATATGCAAATGTTGTATGTGAGTGGGGAGGCATGGAATATGAATGAATATTGTGCATATTTCTTCTGCTCACATCTATACCTTATTTATCTGTTGCACTTTGCTTACAAAATACAAATTTAAATATAAAATTATCATGTATTTTGGAATAGAAATTATACAGCAATAAATCAAGTGTGAGTCCTTCTGAGTTCAGGGTCCTATATTGTTACACACCCATGAAGCTGGTCCTGCAAGGGATTGTGGGATGTTCTTTTTTTTTTTTTTATACATTTTTTTTTATTGGTTGTTCACAACATTACAAAGCTCTTGACATATTATATTTCATACATTAGATTGACATGGGTTATGAACTCCCAATTTTACCCCAAATGCAGATTGCAGAATCACGTCAGTTACACATCCACAATTTTACATAATGCCATATTAGTGACTGTTGTATTCTGCTACCTTTCCTATCCCCTCCTATCCCCCCTCCCCTCCCCTCCCATCTTCTCTCTCTACCCCATCTACTGTAATTCATTTCTCTCTTTGTTTATTTTCCCATTCCCCTCACAACCTCTTATATGTAATTTTGTTTAGCAATGAGTGTCTCCCTTCATTTCCATGCAATTTCCCTTTTCTCTCCCTTTCCCTCCCATCTCAAGTCTCTGTTTAATGTTACTCTTTTCTTCCTACTCTTCCTCCCTGCTCTGATCATACTTGCTCTCATTATATCAAAGAAGACATTTGGTATCTGTTTTTTAGGGTTTGGCTAGCTTCACTAAGCATAATCTGCTCTAATGCCATCCATTTCCCTGAAAATTCTATGATTTTGTCATTTTTTATTGCTGCATAGTACTCCATTGTGTATAGATGCCACATTTTTTTTATCCATTCGTCTATTGAAGGGCATCTGGGTTGGTTCCACAGTCTAGCTATTGTGAATTGTGCTGCTATGAACATCGATGTGGCAGTGTCCCTGTAGCATGCTCTTTTAAGGTCTTCAGGGAATAGTCCGAGAAGGGCAATAGCAGGGTCAAATGGTGGTTCCATTCCCAGCTTTCCCAGGAATCTCCAAACTGCTTTCCAAATTGGCCGCACCAATTTGCAGTCCCACCAGCAATGTACAAGTGTACCCTTTTCTCCACATCCTCGCCAGCACTTGTTGTTGTTTGAATTCATAGTGGCTGCCAATCTTACTGGAGTGAGATGGTATCTTAGGGTGGTTTTGATTTGCATTTCTCTGACTGCTAGAGATGGAGAGCATTTTTTCATGTACTTGTTGATTGATTGTATATCCTCCTCTGAGAAGTGTCTGTTCAGGTCCTTGGCCCATTTGTTGATTGGGTTATTTGTTATCTTATTGTCTAGTTTTTTGAGTTCTTTGTATACTCTGGATATTAGGGCTCTATCTGAGGTGTGAGGAGTAAAAATTCGTTCCCAGGATGTAGGCTCCCTATTTACCTCTCTTATTGTTTCTTTTGCTGAAAAAAAACTTTTAAGTTTAATTAAGTCCCATTTGTTGATTCTAGTTGTTAACTCTTGTGCTATGGGTGTCCTATTAAGGAATTTGGAGCCCGACCCCACAATCTGTAGATCTGAGCCAACTTTATCTTCTATCAGACGCAGAGTTTCTGATTTGATATCAAGCTCCTTGATCCATTTTGAGTTAACTTTTGTGCATGGCGAGAGAAAGGGATTCAGTTTCATTTTGTTGCATATGGATTTCCAGTTTTCCCAACACCATTTGTTGAAGATGCTATCCTTCCTCCATTGCATGCTTATAGCCCCTTTATCAAATATAAGATAGTTGTAACTTTGTGGGTTAGTCTCTGTGTCCTCTATTTTATACCATTGGTCCACCCGCCTGTTTTGGTACCAGTACCATGCTGTTTTTGTCACTATTGCTCTGTAATATAGTTTGAAATCTGGTATCGCTATACCGCCTGATTCACTCTTTCTGCTTAGAATTGCTTTTGCTATTCTGGGTCTTTTATTTTTCCATATGAATTTCATGATTGCTTTATCTATTTCTACAAGAAATGCCATTGGGATTTTGATTGGCATTGCATTAAATCTATAAAGAACTTTTGGTAATATCGCCATTTTGATGATGTTTGTTCTGCCTATCCATGAACAGGGTATATTTTTCCATCTTCTAAGATCTTCTTCTACTTCTCTCTTTAGGGTTCTGTAGTTTTCATTGTATAAATCTTTCACCTCTTTTGTTAGGTTGATTCCCAAGTATCTTATTTTTTTTGAGGATATTGTGAATGGAGTGTTTTTCCTCATTTCCATTTCAGAAGTTTTGTTGCTGATATACAGAAATGCCTTTGATTTATGCGTGTTGATTTTATATCCTGCCACTTTGCTGAATTCATTTATTAGTTCTAGTAGTTTCTTTGTAGACCCTTTTGGGTCTTCTAGGTATAGAATCATGTCATCTGCAAATAGTGATAATTTAAGTTCTTCTTTTCCAATTTTTATGCCTTTAATTTCTTTCGTCTGTCTAATTGCTCTGGCCAGTGTTTCGAGAACTATATTGAATAGAAGTGGAGATAGAGGGCATCCCTGTCTTGTTCCGGATTTTAGAGGGAATGCCTTCAACTTTTGTCCATTCAGAATGATGCTAGCCTGAGGCTTAGCATAGATAGCTTTTACAATGTCAAGGTAAGTTCCTGTTATCCCTAGTTTTTCTAATGTTTTGAACATAAAGGCATGCTGTACTTTGTCGAATGCTTTCTCTGCATCTATCGAGATGATCATATGGTTCTTATCTTTAAGTCTATTGATGTGGTGAATAACATTTATTGATTTCCGTATGTTGAACCATCCTTGCATCCCAGGGATGAATCCTACTTGATCATGGTGCACTATTTTTTTGATGTGTTTTTGTATTCGATTCGCCAGAATTTTATTGAGGATTTTTGCATCTAGGTTCATTAGAGATATTGGTCTGTAGTTTTCTTTCTTTGAGGTGTCTTTGTCTGGTTTCGGGATCAGGGTGATGTTGGCCTCATAGAATGAATTTGGAAGAGCTCCCTCTTTTTCTATTTCCTGAAATAACTTGAAAAGTATTGGTATTAATTCTTCTTTAAAGGTTTTGTAAAACTCCGCTGTATACCCATCCGGTCCTGGGCTTTTCTTGGTTGGTAGTCTTTTGATGGCTTCTTCAATTTCATCTATTGATATTGGTCTGTTCAGATTGTCTATATCCTCCTGACTCAGTCTGGGCAAATCATATGACTTAAGAAATTTATCGATGTCTTCACTATCCTCTATTTTATTGGAATATAGATTTTCAAAATAATTTCTAATTGTCTTCTGTATTTCTGTAGCATCTGTTGTAATATTGCCTTTTTCATCCCGTATGTTAGTAATTTGAGTTCTCTCTCTTCTTCTCTTCGTTAGCATGGCTAAAGGTCTGTCGATCTTATTTATTTTTTCGAAGAACCAACTTTTAGTTTTGTTAATTTTTTCAATAGTTTCTTTTGTTTCAATTTCATTAATTTCCGCTCTGATTTTAATTATTTCTTGCCTTCTGCTACATTTGCTGTTGTTTTGCTCTTCCTTTTCTAGGGCTTTGAGTTGGAGTGTGAGCTCATTTATTTGTTGGTTTCTTCTTTTTTTGAGGAATGACCACCAGGCGATGAACTTTCCTCTTAAAACTGCTTTCATTGTGTCCCATAGATTCCGATATGTTGTGTCTGTATTTTCGTTTATCTCTAAGAATTTTTTGATTTCCTCCTTTATGTCTTCTGTAACCCATTGATCATTCAGTAACATATTGTTCATTTTCCATGTGATGTAGGATTTTTCCTTCCTTCTTTTATCCTTGATTTCCAGTTTCATTCCATTATGATCAGATAAAATGCATGGTATTATCCCCACCCCTTTATATTTACTGAGGTTTGCCCTATGGCATAATATATGGTCTATTTTTGAGAAGGATCCATGTGCTGCTGAGAAGAAAGTATATCCATTTGATGATGGTTGATATATTCTATATAAGTCAGTTAAGTCTAGGTTATTGATTGTGGTATTGAGTTCTATAGTTTCTTTATTTAACTTTTGTTTGGAGGATCTGTCCATTGGTGAGAGAGGTATGTTGAAGTCTCCCATAATTATTGTGTTGTGGTCTATTTGATTCTTGAATTTGAGGAGAATTTGTTTTGTGAATGTCGCAGCACCATTGTTTGGTGCGTAAATATTGATAATTGTTATGTCTTGTTGGTGAATGGTTCCTTTTAACAGTATATAATGACCTTCTTTATCCCTTTTGATTAACTTAGTCTTGAAGTCGATTTTATTCGATATGAGGATGGCCACCCCTGCTTGCTTACGAGGACCATGTGCGTGGTATATTTTTTCCCATCCTTTCACCTTCAGCCTGTGTATGTCTTTTCCCATCAGATGTGTCTCCTGGAGGCAGCATATTGTTGGATTTATTTTTTTAATCCATGATACCAGCCTATGTCGCTTTATTGGAGAGTTTAAGCCATTAACATTCAGAGTTACTATTGATATGTGGTTTGAACTTCCATCCATGTTTGATTGTTTATCCTTTTTTTAAAAAAAAAAAATTTAGTTTGTCTCTCCATGATTGTCTTTCCCCTTGCCCTCTGTCTTTACTGCGGCACTTCCCACTGATGGTTTTGGTTATTGTTTTTCATTTCTTCCTCGTGTAGTGTTTTGCTCAAAATGCTTTGCAATGCTGGTTTTCTGGCTGCAAATTCTTTTAACTTTTGTTTATCATGAAAGATTTTTATTTCGTTGTCATACCTGAAGCTTAATTTTGCTGGATACAGAATTCTTGGTTGGCATCCATTGTCTTTCAGTGTTTGAAATACATTGTTCCATGACCTTCTTGCTTTCAGTGTCTGTGATGAAAAATCCGTGGTTAACCGTATTGGTTTACCCCTAAATGTAATCTGTCTCCTTTCTCTTGTAGCTTTTAATATTTTCTCTTTGTTCTGTATATTGGATATCTTCATAACAATGTGTCTTGGCGTTGGTCTACTGTGATTTTGTGTGCTCGGTGTCCTGTATGCATCTTCAATTTGTATATCTGTTTCCTTTTTTATTTCTGGAAAGTTTTCTGTAATTATTTCCTTCAGTAAGTTTCTCATTCCCTTGGTTTGAATCTCTGTACCTTCTTCTATCCCGATGACTCGCAAGTTCGGTTTCTTAATGTTATCCCATAATTCTTGGATGTTTTTCTCGTGATTTTTTACCAGCCTTTCTGAGTTGGCTAGACTCTTTTCAAGATGGTGTATTTTGTCTTCATTATCTGATGTTCTGGTTTCTACTTGCTCCACTCTGTTAGTGATACTCTCAATTGAGTTTTTAATTTGGTTTATCGTTTCCTTCATTTCTAGAATTATTGTTTGATTATTTTTTATAGACTCTATCTCCTGATAAAGATGCTTAACTTCTTCTTTTATCTGTTTGTGAAATGCATTCTCAATGTGTTCTTTCGCTGCTTGAATTTGCTGTCTTGTATCCTCTTTAAGGTTCCATTCCATCTGTCTTAGGTGTTCCTTGAGTTCTTTATATGACCATTTTTCTGATGACTCTAGGTCCTCCTGAATATTTAGGCTGTCCTGCGTTGTTTGTACTCCTTTTCTTCCTTGTTTTTTGAAGCTGCTCATGTTGTTTCTTGTTCTGTTTGACTGCTGAGTTACTGTTTACTCCTATAAATTAGTTTGATGCTTGGGAGGAAAGGTATTTGAAGGGAAGGGAAGAAGTCTCTAAAGAGAATGAGAGTAGGCAGGTAGAATTCAAGAAAAAAGGGGGGATAAGAAAAATGAGAAGACTAAAGAAGAAAAAGAATAGGAACTAAAAAAGAAAAAGATTTAAAAAAAATAATAATAATAATTAAAAAAATTTAAGTTAAAATTAGTAGAAAAAAAATTTAAAAAATATTTTGTAAAAAAAAAATTAATAAAACAACAAGAAAGAAAAAAATGAAAATGAAAGAAAAACCTAAATCAAAAAAAAAAAAAAAAAGGAGAAAGGAAAAAGAAAAAAAAAACCTAATAACTGCAGTCTTAGAGTTTGATTAACTTCTCTTCCAGTAGATGGCGCTGTGCCCACCAGGTCAAGTTTCTCCTGTCAATACGCGGGAACCAATCACTGTGCAGCAGCTCCTCCCAGACTGGGCGAGTCTCCAATCCTGAGTGTCTAGGGCCTCCTCTTGTGTCTAGTCACTTCCCACTTTTTCTCTAGCCAGGCCCCTCTCACCACAATACTGGCTACACGCCAAGTCTGCTGCTCCCGGGACCCCTGTTTTCATGAACGACTGGGCACACTCTTCCAGTTTGCCATTCCCTCAGACCCTAAGCTTGTAGAGTTTGGGGCTGAGAATCCTCAGCGGTTTTTACTTGCCCTCTGGTATCCACTTCCCGTAGGTGGTGCAAGAGGCCTCAGCAATCAGCCCAGGTGGGAGCGGTATTTCCGCTTGCGAGACCCGCACCACCTCTGATTCCCTCGGGCTGGCTGAAGCACTCACAAGAGAGCTGGGAGGTGCCCTTAGGGGAGAGCTGGGAGGGGCTCTTAGAGTTTTCCCGATGTGTGGAGAGGCAAGGCTATGGGATCACACACCAGTTTCAACAAAGTTATCTCCGCAGCAGTCTGATGACACGGTTTCCCTTTGCCGGGAGACTAATTCTACGGGTGGGTCCTTCTCTCCCAAGCCCCGTTTCAAACCTGTGGCCACTACTTATGAAGGCTCGGTAGGCATTTACCTTCGTAGGATGAGAAGGGCTGACCAGTTGTTTCAGCCGGATGAATTAATGCCGAGTCATAGCTGTTTGTCTGCGGGAAGCAGGTGACCGGGAGTTTGAATTCAGCGGGCCAGAGCTCAGTGCGTGTTCTCGGATCACTTGGATTTTAAATTGTCGCTCATCTTATCAGCTGTTTCATATACTTCGGCAGCTCATTCGCGCGGTGAAGAGTCTGCTCTGTGGTGCTCTGTGGGAGGCGGCGGCAGCGGCGGCAGCAGCGGCGGCCTTCGGGACCCCCGGGGAGGGGGTGCGGGTTGGGGGAGGGGAGGCGGCGCCTCAGGCCACGCGGTCCGGGTACCGGACACGCAGGAGAGCGGGCGGGGTGGGGGAAAGAAGTTGAGATCTAAATTTAGAGACTGAGCTTGGGAGGAGAGATGGCTGGGGAGAAAGAAGCAAGGCGGAAAGGCGGAGAGGAGAAGGGGAAGGAGAAGTAGAAGGAGAAGGGGCTGAGGGAGCCGGCTGTAGCCTTACTGCTCGCGCTGAAGTTGTGCTGTACTCCCTTCACCTTGGCTGGATTAGTGGCTGATTCACTCCACCTAGGCCCCTTTCTTGACACGGTGCTGGGTTTTTGTCGACAGATCTCCTTTAATGATCTTTACCTCATCTTTTCAGACGCCGCGGCGCGGGGCTCAGAGCGGCTTACTCACTTCCCGCCGCCATCTTCTCTCCTAGTCCTCTGTGGGATGTTCTGTTCAGTCTGAGACACTTGCCCACCACTGGAGCGCTGTAAGTCACCATCAAATAATTTTGACACAAATAGGGGAAGAAAAGATTTTCCAGAGAAAGGGAGAATTGATTTTGGGTGAACACATGCAATAGAAGGTCACAATAGGAATGGAATATCTAGGAAAATTTTCTATTCTATCCTCCTTATCCACAAAGATCCAAAGGGAAGACCAGTTCATGACTAACTGGAATTTATTTCTGCAGAATACCTATTTATTACCTCCTTTGCTTTATGGGAAAAACATTACTATTTGGAAAGAATAACTAATCTGTCTACATCTATTTTCAGAACCCGTGTTCTTCTGTACTTGTGAATAATGTAAAGTAGGTGATTTGGTGACAGTGAGTGGACGGTGCTGTGTCTGTAATGTAAGATTCCTGAAAATTGTCTTCAGAACATTGCCAATGGTGCTTGGAGGTCTGGAAATTTATAGTTGTCTTATCACATGACTCTGTGTATGTATTCTTGTTGTTTGTCCATGACCAAGATGCTAGAAAATGCAGTCTTCCTCCTGGCATGTCTGATGATAATACAGTGAATGATATATGAAGCATAATGTACAATTAATACATATTTCTTCTGAGTGAGGGCCATATTGTACGATGGCTGTTCCTAGGTCTTTATTCAGAGGGGTTCTATTTTCCAGAGTTAAGAAGCAATGGCCATAATTGCTGGATGTGGTGTTTAGCTAGACATAATTTTAATTGTATCATGCTGTCCCTCTGAGTAATTTCCCAGGTGTTCATTGTTAAGGGCTCAGCCTACCAGATATTGGAAGGAGGTCATTTTGGAAAGGTCAAAGTACTCCAATGCTTGCCTGTTACTTTCAATGGAAAAGAGTGCTTAGTAAGATAAAAACAAACAAATTGGCTACCTTGGGCTCCTTGTAATTTCTCATTTGGGTATGATTGTTTTAATCTTTCCTCTGCTTGGAATAATCATTCCTCAGATACACAAATGACCTGTATGTCACCTCTTTCAGGTCTTTACTCAAATATTATCGTATGTTAGCTTTTCATTGCTGTGATTAAAATACTTGAAAAGAACAAATTGGAGGAAGAAAAGTTCATTTTGAGTTCACAGTTTCAGAGGTGTCAATCCATGATTGGCTGACTCCATTTTTCAGAGTTTGATGAGAGAAAGAACATCATAGTAGAAGGGCCTGGTGAAGAAAAACCACTCAGCTTGTGGCAGTGAGGAAGAAAAGAGAGAGAGAGAGAGAAAGAAATAGGGGTTTATGGTATAGATAGAGTTGTCCAAGGCCATGATCTCAAGACCAACTTCCTTTCATTAGGTCCTACTCCCCAACAAGTGGATTAATCCACCGATGAGGTCAGAGCCTTAACCATTGCCTAAAAGCCCCACCTCTGAACCTTGTTTTTTTGGAAACCATGCTTATAATGGATGAGCTTTTGGGAACATTACAGATATAAATCATAATATTTCATCTTGGTAAGCTTTCTCTGAACACACTTCTTAAAAATTAAAATTTTCTCTTCACTATGGCAATCCTGTGCCTCTTCTCTGCTTTATTTTTCTCCAAAGCACTTATATAATCTGGCACAGAAAATGTATTACTTATTAATTTTTATCTATCTGCTTTTGAATACAAGAATATAAATCCGGTAGATCAAGGACTTTTTATAACTTATTTACCCCTGAATCTTGAGCATGTAGTTTCTGGCACACATTATGCTCATTATATATATTTTAATAATTTTTCCATTGAAATGGAAAAGATCTTGTCTCACTTTTATACCAGTGGAAACCGATGGTGGACCAAGAATCACATTTAGATAATAACTGTCCAATAAAACACCAATTCATTAGTATATTGAAAAATATTTTTCTGAGATTCCTCGGGTTTGCATTTTTTGACCTTGAGATTTTGAGAGAATCTCTTTGTCATTAAAGGTCACCTGAGTGGTCCTGCTCACCTGGGACTGCTCCTACTCATTTTGCTTTTTAAGGCTCATAGACCAGTTTTACAAATTGATTAGGACTGAGTGGACCAACTGCTGCTTAAAAAATAAGTAGATTATAAGAATGAGTTATGAAAGGAGAGGACATTATTTTTTCTTTTTTAAATGATACTAGGGATTGAACCCAGAAGTCCTCTATCACTGAGCTACATGCCCAGCCCTTTTTATTTTTAATTTTGAGGCAGGGCCTCACTAAGTTGCTGAGATTGACCTTGAACTGGTAATCATCCTGGCTCAGCCTCCAAAGTTGTTATGATTATGGATGTGTACTACCACACCTTGCTCAGAATAGAGCATTCTTTTTTTTATCTTGTATGTACTTTTAACCATCAATTTAAAACACAATAAAACTCCAATTCATTAGTACATTGAAAAATATTTTCTGAAAATACATACACATCCTTTCTAATTGAATTTTAGTGTCAATTTAATAAGTTTTATTTTCGGACCTCTTTTTGTTGTTGTTATTGATGTTGGTGTCTCTTCATGTCCAGGGTGGCATAAACTGAAATCAGTTGGACTCTGTACAGTCTGGACTTGTAGCAATTAATGGCATTGGTATAAAAGGATCAGGGGATAGTGAAGGACAGTTCATGAAGTGGAAAGGAAGTCGGAGTGGTGATGTCTACCAACAAGTGACACGGAATGAGCATCTACTATATTGAACACCTTGACAAGTGTTGTACATGTATGTTGCCAGTTAATCCACACAATTCTTTGAAATTTATTAGTATTATTTTCATTTTACTAATGAAAAACTGAGGCAGGTTCAGATTAACTTGCTTATAGTCCAAAAGCTACTAAATCTCTGGACTTTAAATTATGGTATCTTGGATTGGAGTCTGTCTACTTTCACTCAAAGCTCAGGCTCCAAGCCACATAGGGTATGCTGCCTTGAGAAATTCAACTTTTCTAGCAGAATAAAGAAATGGAATTTAGTGATTGGTCTGTTTAGTGATTAGTTGCAGCCTCCTGTGTTTACATTTACCTAGCACTTTTCACTTTTCAAAATATTTTTCATAGTTTCTTCTTATACTTCTGCTTTTGCCTTTCTCTGTTTCTCTCTTTCTCCATAGAAATGTGTTTATGTATTTTTAAAATTTTATTTTTGATTTTTTTGCGAGAAGCTACTGTTTTATTTTTTTTTGGGGGGGGCAGGTACTAGGGATTGAACTCAGGGGCACTCGAATACTGAGCCACATCCCCAGTCCTATTTTTTTGTGTTTTATTTAGAGACAGGGTCTCACTGAGTTGTCTAGTGCCTTGCTTTTGCTGAGGCTGTCTTTGAACTCAGGATCTCCTGCCTCAGCCTCTGAGCTGCTGGGATTTTAGGCATGTGCCACTGCGCCTGGCTACCGTTTGTTATTGATGATTAAAGAGACCACTGTGTCATTGCTTTCTGAAATATCATTAAAATGATTGGAATAAATGAAGTTTTCAGGTCTTTTTTCTCTTGACTATTAATTGGTTGAAATGAGCCAGGATTACTTTATTATAAAAATTTGATGGTAATTGGGACAAGAGTTAGGCTACATTAAAATTAAAAATAAGTTTTGATATGCAAATGTTTTCTTCCTTAGGAAAGTTAATCACAAAACATTTAAATGACTTAAAGCAATAATCCTTAAGGACCTTAAAAGTTTTCAGATACTTAGTTCTAAAAGCATAGTGTTAAACTGCCAAATAGTCTCTTTGTGAGCATTTGCTTCTAGGACTTTATTCTGCAGGTTTGAACACCGACACACAGAAAGCTGACTTGGGTACAAGTGGTTGAGTAAGATGTGAACGCAGACATGGTAGTTTCTGGTGTAGGATCACCCCTCCAGATCATATGGGCATAAAATACGTGTAAATCCATACATAGTTCTTCTATAAAACAAAATGATAGCCAAAATGAATTATTGTATCTAATTTTAAATACTAATGTAGTATTTCTCTCTGATTTCCATATTTCAACATCTCCTCTAATTCCATACTTGCATAACCATTGAATTTGCTCTAAAAGTAAAGCTCAGAGAAGTTTGTCGTTGGTTTTTTATTTGCAGTACATTTTTTTAATGTGCTATAGGTTTTATAGGAGTGGAATTTGCTGCTTTTGCCCTTGCTATAAAAAAGATGTGTGTGTGTGTGTGTGTGTGTGTGTGTGTGAGAGAGAGAGAGAGAGAGAGAGAGAGAGAGAGAGAGAGAGAGAGAGAGAGAGAGATCGATCTGCAGCATCAAAATTCAGGGAGAAATATCCAGAGGCATCTGAGAAATTTCATATCTACAAAGCGTCATGTGACAGCCTGCCACTGCCAGAGAAGGAGAAATATGCTTCTTGCTCTCTTTGTTCTTCTAAAACCCACCCACATTAGTAGAACCTCATCTGCATCTGGCACCCTCTTGGCAAAGGAGTCTGGGAAATACATTCGCACACCCCTACTCTCTGCTATAAAGGAAGAAGCAGAGATGAGGGTTAATGACTACAGGGTCTCTACCCACAGCATATGAAGAATGTTCATTATCTCCTTTAATTCTCTAAGAAAGAATGATAGAGGAGGAAACCTGGGGCTTAGAAGTTTTAAGGAACTTTTGTAAACAAGTACTGGATTACATAATAGGTAAGCTGACGTATTTAGTAAAGCAGAGATGCCCTTACACAATTAAAAAAAAATGAGAATAACTTGTTATTTGATATTTTAAAAAGAAGCATTGTAGAGTGATCATGGGAAATGCCAGGGACTTCACTGAACTTCCTTACTCTTATTTTATGACTTTTCTTTGTCTCTCTCTCCCTCTCTCACTTCCTGCCTGCTTTCTCTTTCTCTCTCTCTATGATGAGGATGTGAGGAGAGCTCTGGACCTACGTCTGCACACAGCTCATCTGTGGTCTGAGGAGGTTTGGAAGTGAGAAAGTCTCCTTCTGGTCCCTGGATTTAACCACTAAGAAAGTCAGGAGCTCTACTTAATGTGATTCTGTGTTAATTGGCATTCACTTCACTGTGTCTGAAAAGTCTGCTGCACTTACTGTCCCTGTGTTATGAGAGAAAAAGGATAAAGTTGGCATCATAGACCAAATGCTTCAAGTTAGAAAGCAAATAGTCAAGTCTTCTACTATGAGGAAATAAAGACCCCCAGACAAGTAGGCTTGACGTTAGGGTAAAATGGAACCAAGAAAAGAGAGGAGGATAAGGGAGAACAGGTTTCACGTTATGTAAGAGATGGCAGCTACCCAGCTCTGAAAAGAGGAGACCCTGAGGGGGCTGTGTGCATTGAAAACGGTGGCCAGCACTGAGTGAGCAGGCAGCAATCTGGGATCTAATCCCAACTACCCTGTGGAAAATCACTCAAGCTCTGTGGGTATGTTGCACAAATGCTGAATACGGGGTTTGGATTAGGTAGCTGCGGAGATTTCTTTCTGCTCTGAAATTCAGATTTTGTGGTTTGTGAAGCATTACAATAATATAAAGTTTACTCTTGCTTGTCATCAACTGCTGACATTTTTCTTCTATCTTTGAGGTTTTGAAAGTTTAATAAGTTTGAAATTCATGGTCAAATGATGCCATTTTGAAGAAATTTATTTAAACATTTTTTTTTTCTCATTTCTAAGTACATTTCAGTCAGGGCTATTTTTCCTTTTTAAACATTTCTGTATCTGTTGCTTATATTTTTAGTCCCTGCAGCCAACTCCCAAGTTATTTAAAGGAAGAGATTTTTTACAGATAATTGCTAAATTTGCAAGTTTATAGAATGCATATCAGTCTTAGACCGAAGAAAACTAATTAGAATCTAAGTTAGAAAAATAGCTGTGTCTGCTCAATATCTGATTATTTTGAGGTTCAAAGCTGTACTTTCATTTAAATTGAGCTGCTTTTGTGTTTTTCTTCATCTTAGTTCTAAAACTGATAGGCTAGAAAACCTAACCATTTTAACCAGCTCCCATTGTAGTGATTAATCTGAGGTGTAGCTTATTCTCATCCAAATTAAATTCATTTGGTAGAAGAAATGGATCACTTTTTTTTGTCTGATTACTTTTAATTGGTTCCAGTTTAATAAGCAAACATTACTTTAATGAAGTTTTTGACTTGATTATGGCATGAGTTTGTGTGCTCCAGTTCCAGTATTAACTCATCACCCCAGGGTACCGCTCCTGCAAAGTAGTATGACTTTTTTGTCTTTCAGGGATCAAATGTAAGTTGATTGACATGCCAGTTCTTATCTTGGGTAGGGCCTGCAAGAGGTACTGTGCAGAGGGCCATTTTGAACGCTGTATCTGCACAGTAAAAAAAAAAAAAAAAAAAAAATAGTGGAGAATGACAGAAATGGTCCTGGGGAGATAATGGCTGCAAAGTGGAACAGGGAGCAGTCTTGTCATCACCCTTGTGGTCACTGGAAAACTCACAGCCCTGAAGTGAAAGGAAACTTGGCTCAAGAGTCAACTGAGTCGCCAGCCACACAGATTTTTCTAGAACAAGGTACCTAATCTCTCTGGGTCTGAGTTTTCTCACAATGAGGAGTTGACCCTGGAGGTTTCGAACAGCTCTGAGATTCCGTGATCCTATTTCGTTCAATTGCTGTGAAAATTGACCACAAATCCTTTCAGTCCCTGGCAGTTAGTTCATTTCAGGCCCATCTTTTTGAATGTTTTGTAAGAAAAAATAAGAAAAAGCCTTCCTAGAAATGGAGAGAGCCATTCAGAGAGACAATCTTATCCTTTAATAATACCAATTTCTTCCACTTTAGGAAAGTCAGATTAGTTTGTCCTGAAATGCTTTGTTTGAGTTGCTTTTTATTTTTTTTTTCTTCCAGAAGTTCTACCTCTTGGAATTTGCTAAAAAGTCGTTTTTCTCTTGTTACCTTCTTATCTATTGAGAATAAGTGCCCATCTTCCTCTTGCCTCAAGGGTATTTGATTTCTTAATATTTGGAGGTACTCTATTCAGGGCTTCTATTTTTCTTTTTAAAAAGCTAATACATGTTAAGAAATATTAAAAATGTTAGAATCGTGCACTTTCTTACATTCTTTGAACTCTTTTGCTTCTTGGGAGATATTTATTTTTAATAAACTTTTAAACATAGCATGATTTTAGATTTGTATAAACGTTGTGAAGGTAGTACAGAGAGTTGCTACCCACCCCATACCTGAATTCCCCTATTATAAATATGACATGAGTATGACATTCATCACACTTAATCAACCCACACTGACATTATTATCAGTGGAAGTCCATATTCACCCAGGTTTTCTTATACTTGCCCAACATCCTTTTTTCTGTTTCAGGATCCCATCACGTTACACGGAGTCCTCGTGTCTCCTGAGGCTCCTCTAGGCTGTGACAGATTCTCAGCCTTTCCTTGTCTTTGATGAGCTTGCTAGTTTCGAGGAGTACTGTTCATGCGTTTTTTGTGGAATTTTTTCGGTTGTGAAGAAGACCATAGATGCAAAGTGCCGTTGGCATCATGTCACACTGAGGTGGATTCCATAGACATGTATGGTCTCTGCTGATACTCATCTTGACTGGCTAATGTCTTTGAGGTTTCTCTACTAGAAAGTTGTTCTCCCCGACCCTTTTGCACACTTTATTCTTTGGAAGGAAGTCGCTATGCACAGTATACATTTCAGAGGCAGCAAGTTTCCTTCCAACTCTTTGAGAGTGGAGTATCTTCATAAATTATTTGAACTTCTCTGCACAGGAGATTTCTCTATTCTCCCCACTCGATTTATTTGATCAGCTATTTATGTTAATATGGATTTAATGGATATTTGTTTTATCCTTTGATTTATAATCTAATACAGCTCTATTATTCCTCAAATTGTTCCAACATTGACCATTAGGAACTCCTGTGGTTGGCTCCAGTGCCATTATTTTGTATGTGCACATGAATGTGGGTATTTATTTATTTATTTTATATTTGCGTACAATATCCCCAGATTCATGTTGTATACTTTCTGGCCCAGTTCTAGAATCAAACGTTTTCTCAGTCATACTTGATTCCTTTTATTGGAGCATGGTGTTAGACAGCAATAACCTGGGCTTTACATATGCTTATTGCTACTGGTTGTGTTGTTTTAGATGTTTTGCAGTTGACAGAACAAGGAGATAAATGTGTATATGGTAACTTACTTATATGCACACATATATAATATTTATAAACATTTCAGCTTGTATCTGTATAAAGGTAAATGGGAATTCACATGGTTGTTTCCAACCATTACCATAGGGATCATTCTAATCTTGTCACCTTATTTATTTGTCATCTGCCACTCCAATAGTGAAAAACCTGGCTCCCACCATGCATTAAGCATTTACTTTTTTATTCAACTCCACTAAACCATATAGAGTTGTTTAATAATTTTCAGCCTATAGCCACCTAGGAAACAGCTACATCAACAAGAGTGTAGTGCTTGTATAAACTTCCTTTTGCATTTAATTTTACAGTCTACAGTTATTTCAAGGTTCTTAGTGGAACACATTTCTCCTGTAGCCCTGCACCTTTCAGTAAAATTACCTCATGCATTTTTAATAGTTAGATTTTTTTGTCACAATCTGCATTCCAGATTTGAATTCCATATTTGAAATATGGATTTTTTAAAAAGTTCTTTTTATGAATTACACTTTGAAAATCTTTGGATATTCTGTTTTAACCCTTGTAATTACTTCACATCACTTTCTTCCTACTTGCCTTTCCATCCTTGCCCGAGATGACAGTGTATTAGAATCATGTGATAAATCTGCAGTTACTTTTTGCACTTGGGATGTATCTGCTGTCATGTCACTTTCTGAATTATTAGGATTATTTGTTTACATATCTTATTTCCTTCTGCATTATAAACTCTCCCTCTGTTGCAATTAAATTCTCTTCTCTCCAGTGCAAAGCATTATGCTCTGTGATACAGTAAGTGCTAATTAAATGTTTGGATCAGTGAGCCTTTAAGTCTTAGGTAAATAGTAATATTGTCATCATTTATAAGGTTTGCAGAGTTGGGTTGCATTCAAACAAAAATTTAAGCTTCTTTAGATGTTTTCATGTCCATGATCTGATACACAGTGTAAGAGTGGAATCTCAAAGCAGAATGCCCACTAGTGAATCCTGCCCCCACCACTTACAAGTCACGGGACCTTAGGAAAATAATTTATCTTCTTTATCCTTTAGCCTTCTCCTTTGTGAAATAAAATTAATACTAAAATCCCCCAGGACATAGCATTATCATGGGTTATATGAGAATGTGCTTGAGAAAGCATTTGGCACAGGGCCTATCACAGTCTGCTTTACAAGGTAGATGTTATAATTATTGAATTATTTTTATAGAAATTTATTCCTCACAGACATATCTGAAAAAGGAGCATATCTTTCCCCTTTTTTCCATTCCTTTCAACAAAATATTATCCTCAATTTTCTTGTTTTATGTCTATGTATTTCATTATTTTTCTCCCATTATCTGGATGTGTGTGTCTCTCCTTTGCCTGTGCCGTGAGCAGAATGACTATTTCTCAGAACACATTCCCTAGCTTGGCTCGTGGCTTGAGAAGTAATTATTTTGGCATTATCTCCCATTGCCCTGCATTTGCCATCTGTTGGCAACACCACTGAAATGATCCAAATCTTCTGGAGTCTGGCAGTATTTTATATTTTTACTGGCTCAACTTCTACCTTAAGTTCTATCTTCTAAATGGGGAATGAAGCTAATTTCTGAAGTAGGCCTGAATATTTTGGTGGTTTTTTTTTTTTTTAGGACATCTGTGGTTTGCAATTTGGAAAGGTATCTATTTTACTTTTCAAAAGCCTATTAAATATTAGAGAAAAGAATCACTTGAAAAGAAAAAGTGGCTGACTATTGCCGTTAATTCAGGTTTATGCTATCATGGTTTTAACTGAGAAGTATACAAAAAAGTGACTCAACTTTGTAATTCCTATACCAACAAAGGCAATTATCCTTGGGCATCAAGGAATTTTTAAAGATAATCTATGTCTTACCATATCTCGGCACTCAGGCTGTCTAATTTTGTATTCTGAGCCAGTTTCCCTGCAGGTCTTCCAGTTGTGTGATGTCCTTTTACAATGCCATTTTCAAGGACTATTCAACAGGCTGAATTTGCACAACCAGAATCCTTGCTTTCCATGTCACTTGAAGGATATTGTCACTCCACCACATTCTTTTCTCCCTTGTACTTTCAAATTTATCTTTCATGTGTCTCTATGCCAAAGACTTCTGGAAATCTTTGAACAGAGTGCCTCTTAGACTCTCAATTCCCTTTATCTGTCATGGAAGCATATTCTTGAAAGATCTCCAAGAGGGCAGTTAACAATGAGGGATCCTTTCATATTCCTTATTCTTTAGACCTGCCAAAAAGCCACTTATTTCAAATAAGTATGGTGCTGGCTAAAAGATGCTTCCTTGAAACTGAGGGATTCTGCCTTAGACAAGTCCTCTTGAAGTTGAATCCAATTTGCTTTTTGATTGTTAGACTAAAAAAGTGCAGACATAAACTCTGAGAATATTAACTCTGAAACTTTAATTATCTGCTTTTTTGCTGCTTGCATTCTGTATAGTATGTCCCCTGGGAAAATATCCAGTTAAATTGCATACATATTTTGGGTTATAAATGAGAGTGTGTCTACCCATTTGATAAAAATTTCACCTATGCTTTTGATAATAAAAAAAATAAAAGGTTGATGATGTCTAGTATTGGTGAAAATGTGGAGAAGTTGTATTCTTATATATTGTGGAAATATGTTAAATGCTGTAACATTTGGGGGAGGTTAATATAGAAGTATCTAGCAAACCCATGAGCTTCCACTATGTGCTGGACATTGTATTAGTTACTGGGATATGATGGTGACCAAAAAAATAATGGAAACCAAAAAAAATAAACACATAAATGCAAAATATGTCAGATGGCAATTCATGCTCAGGAAAAAAATAAATCAAATTAAGGGGAATAAGAAGAGCTACTTTGGGGCAGGAGATATATTTTATTTATGATGTGTATGGTTGATGTCCCCATTAAGGAGGTGACATTTCATTAGAGAGAGAGAGAGAGAGAGTGTGACAGAGACATGTAGAAATCTGAGTAAAGAAAGTTCCAGGTAGGAAAATAGTAAATGCAAAGCATTCTAAGTTGGACGCTTGCTCGTGGGGATTCAGGGACTAATGCTGAGCCAGGATGTCCAGAGTGAAGTAACTATGTAGAAATGGTAAGAGATGGGGTCAAAAATGACACTGAGGAAGCTAAAAAAGATTCAGAGAGATTTGAAAGTTTTGGAAGAACTTTGTCTTTAGCTCTGAGGGAACTGAAAAATAACTGGTGGGTTTGGGCAGAAGACTGACACTATCTACACTATATTTTCATATACACGACAAAAAGAGAGGACAGAGCAGATACACTAGTTATAAGGATACTCTAGTAATTTGGAGGGCATTGTTGTTAATTTCTTTTAATATTTTTTTCAGTTGTCTCTGGGCCTTTGTTTTATTTATTTATATGTGGAGCTGAGGATTGAATCCCATGCCTCACACATGCTAGGCAAGTGCTCTACCACCGAGCCACAACCCCAGCCCCATTGTTGTTAATTTCTATGTAAATAAGCATTCCCGTACCTAAGGCTTGATCTGCAAGAATATTTATTGCAGAACTGTCTTATGTTGTCTCAGTATGACACTGAATACATTTCAATAAGGGATGGTCTGATAAATAATGCTACACCCTCACAATGGAATAGCATGTATCTATTAAAAGCATGAGTAAGAATTTTAAACAAATTGGTCTGAAACTAAGGTCTATGTTTTTATTCCTTACATTATACAATGATAAATAAAGGGTTTTTATGTAACTTCTTTTTCCACATAAAAAAAGCCTAGGGTTTTTTTGAGGGCCAGAAATCTGTGTATATTTATTTTTTAATTCAGACAATTTATGTTAATATGTTAATATTTGTTCACATAAAAGAGTCACTTAATACTTAATCATTGAATAAATTGAGTGGGAGCTGGAACTCAATATCTTCCAAATATTTGTCACTTATAACATGGAAATTACACAATAAATTTCATACTTTATGTTTTTTTTTCAATTGGAATATCTTTCACATATAAGATTAAAGCATGAACATAAGGAATATCTTTGTGAAATTAGTGAGCATCATAAGGAAAAGCAACAATGACTATTTGAAAATTATTGATGCTTTTTACTTACCAAGTAATCCCATCTGAATGTTCCTTTCGTGTTTTATGGTGCAGAATTTTGAATTCTGAATGAAATTCAATTTTAGGCAATTGAGTTGATAAAAAAATTTTGTCTATATTTAAAACACATCCTTTAGGTAGGACAAGCTTGACCTTGCATTTTGATATATTGTTTTAAAACAAGCAGATGAAGTCTTTAACCATGAAGCTAATAATACAGTAGGGAAATAAAACAATAGACATTTATCTCTCTCTCTCTCTATATATATATATATATATGATTATATACATGAAATATCATGTAGTGAAAAATTTTGTGAGGAAAAATCAAACATGGTGAGGATGTGAAATATCATGAGTATCTGTTCATGGGACTACTTTAAACAGGTATTCAGGGAACTTTCTGAAGAGCAATGAGCTGATCAGATCTTTGATTAAGTGAAGGCATGAGCTTGTGAATAAAGAGGTTTTCAGAAAGAGGGAAACAATGTGAGGATTTCCCAAAGTTGTAAACAGATCACTGAAATTGAGAAGAGACACAATGGAATATTACTCAGCACTAAGAAATAACAAGATCATGGCATTTCCAGGGAAATGGATGGCATTAGAGCAAATTATGCTAAGTGAAGTTAGCCAATCCCTAAAACTCAAGTGCCAAATGTCTTCTCTGATATGAGGGGGGTGACTCAAAATGGGATAGGAAGGAAGAGCATGACAAGAAGATTACCATTAAATAGGGAAGAGAGATGGGAGGGAGAAGGGTAAATGCATGGAAGATGGAAGGAGACCCTCAATGTTATACAGAATACATCTATGACGATGTGAGGGGAAAATAAGAAGAAATGTGTCACATTAGATTGGGTAGAGAAGTGTTGGGAGGGGAGTGGAGGGGAAGGGGGGATAGGAAGGACAGCAGAATAAAATAGACTTTATTATTGCTGTATGTATATATGTGACTGTATGACCAATGTGATTCTGCAACCTGTACAATCAGAAAAATGAGATATTATACCCCATCTGATTCAAATGTATGATATGTCAAGATCATTGTACTGTCATGTGTAACTAATTAAAGCAAATTAAAAAAAAAAAGAAAGAAAGTGAGAGAGGAGATTTAGGAAGAGGGTCCCAGAGGAAGTCTGCAGCCTGATTAGATAGGACCCTGCAGGTCCTGGAGAGAATTGAGATTTTATTCTGTGTTAGAGAGTAACTGAGGGCCTTGACCAGGAGGAAGACTCCATATAACTATGTTTAGAAGGCAATTCTGTTGTAGGGGGAAACAGCTGTAGAGGAGCAGGAGTGGACTCCTAGGAACTTGTGAGAAGGCTCTTGATGTCTTCTGAGTCAGAGCTGTTGTTGGCCTAGAGCAGAATTGGCACTGGAGGGGTTTGAGAAAACTGGCTGGATTTTGAATATATTTTAAAGATATGGATAACCAAATTTTTGCTATATGTGACAAAGAAAGAAATCCAAGATGATGCCCAGGATTTTATTCATGTTGTCATTAATTAACTAGTTGGGGAATACTGGGTTTGTGTAGGATTGGTTTGCAGATGGAGAGCAATATTTCTCTTTGGGGCACTCTGAATTTGGAATGCTGACTGCATGTCCCACAATGAGCTCAAGTAGCTCAGGGGAAAGATTCAGACTAAAGAGAAAAGGAAAACTCTACAACAAAGGAGACTGGTATTTAAAGACACAGAAATTGATGGATTACTTTATAGATGTATACTAAGACTAGAGTCTTAAACTTGACCCTATTTTTTTTTGGTGTACTACAGTTATACATAATAATGGGGTTCATTTTGACATACCCAGAAGTGCATATAAAGTAGTTTTCTAAACTACCCCTTACCTTACATTTCTTCCTCCCTGATCCCCTTCCTCTACTCTTTTGGTCTTCCTTCTATTTATTTGTTTATTTTTTAATTGATGCATTATAGTTATATATAAAATTAAAATACGTTGCTTTATATTTATACATCCATCGAGTATAATATGGTCAATTTCACTTCCCAGATCTTCCCCTTTTCCTCCCCTTTTCGATCCCACTTAGTCCCCTGCTTCTACTTTACTGATCTCCCATTTATTTTCATGAGATTCTCCTTTTTAATTCTTTTTTTCTCTCTAGTTTCCACATATGAGAGAAAACATTTGTCTTAACTTTTAAGTCTGTCTGTTTCACTTATCATGATGTTCTCCAGTTTTATCCCTTTTCCTGACAATGACATAATTTCACTGTTTATATCTGAGTAGAACTCCATTGGATATATGTACCATATTTTCTTTTTTAAAATATTTATTTTTCAGTTGAAGGATGAAGAGGAGAAGGAGGAGGCATCTATGCCTATTGATAGGCACCTAGGCTGATTCCATAGCTTGGCTGTTGTGGATTGTGCTACTATAAACATTGATAAGCATGTATCAGTACAGTATAATGGTTTTAGTTCTTTTGGATAAATATCAAGGAGTGGAATAGCTGGATCATATGATGGCTCCATTCCTAGTTTTTTGAGGAATCTCCATACTGCTTTCCAAATTGGTTGTACTAATTTGAAGTTGCACCAATAATGTATAAGTTTACCTTGTCCCTACATCCTCACCAACAATTATTGCTATGTGTGTTCTTGATGATTACTGTACTAACTGGGGCGGGGGGAGAAGAAATTTCAGTGTAGTTTTTTTTTTTTTTTGATGGTACTGGGAATTGAACCCAGGGATGCCCTCCCACTAAGCTACATTCCCAGCACTTTGTTTTTGATTTTGAGACAGGATCTCATTCAATTGCTCAGACTTGGTGTGATCCTCCTACCTCAGCCTTCCAGATAACCTGTAGTATTACAGGTGTGTGCCAGTGCCCCTGGCTCAGTGTTGTTTTGATTTGCATTTCTCTGATTGCTAGGGATATTGAGCATTTTTAAACATATTTGTTTAATATATTTTTCTTTTGAGAAGTGTCTCTAGATCTTTTGCTCATTTATGGAGTGGATTATTATTCTAATATTTTAGAGCTGGAAAGAAGAGGATCCAGAAAATTAGGAAGGAATGAGTAGTATGGAATCCCTGGGAGTATTTATACCTACCAGAAGCCAAATGAAAAAAGAAAGTGTATCAGGAGATGTCAGTATGCAGAGGGGATGATTCATTCTATTCAAATACTGAAAAATTAAAGAAAGTTAGTTCTAGCGATTGTAGAGATTAATCACTAGCTTTGGCCATATGGAGATCACTGGTGATCTTGGAGCCAGTATGACTTTAGTGGATTTATGGGAAGAAAGCCAAAGGGGTGTGTGTGGGGGAGAGAGAGAGAGAGAGAGAGAGAGAGAGAGAGAGAGACAGAGGAAAGAAAAACAAACAAAAGAAATAGCAAGTAGAAAATAAGTTGTTTTTTATTGCTGCTAAGAAAGGTCATTAGCTGAATGGGAAGAGCAAGGGGAACTGCTAGAGGATTGAATGCAGAGTGCTGAGGGATAAGTGCAATGCAGGAACATTCAAAGACCCCCTTGATCAATAACATGTATTTGATTTGAAGTGGCATCAATGGGCATGCTAATGTGTTTTCCAGCCATATAGTGTTGCTTGAATGTATGTAAGGAACATCCAGAGAGCTGGTATTGGTCAGTGTGTGGGAGGTGTTTTTTCCCCCACTTTTTTTATTGGTGCATTATGGTTGTACATATTGATGGGATTTGTTGTTACACATTCATACATACAAACAATATTAAAATATAATTTGGCTAGCACTCCCCACCCCCTGTCTCCCACCACTTGGTCCCTTTCCTCTATGGATCTCCGTTTGATTTTTATAAGGTCTATCCCCCACCTTTCTTTTTCTTTTTCCTCTCTAGTTTCCACAAGTGAGAGAAAACATGATCGTTGACCTTCTGAGTTTGACTTATTTTGCTTACCATGATAATCTCTAGTTCTATCCATTTTTTTTTCTGCAAATGACATAATTTCATTTTTCTTTATGGCTTAATAAAATTCCATTGTGTATATGTACCATATTTAACTATTTGTCTGTTGATGGACACCTAGGCTGGTATTGTGAATTGTGCTGCTGAAAACATGGTATGCATGTATCACTGTTGGAAATGTCTTTTTTCTTTTTCTTTTTAAAATGAGTCGCACATGGGAAAAGCAAGAGTGTTTCTGCTCTGATTATACTGATGGCCTCTTGTATCTAAGTTGACTGAGGAAGGAAACAAGGATGTGAGTGGGGTAATAAGCAGTGGAAAGGTCATTGAACCAAGTTCTTAGGAGGGTGAAAATGGTTGAACCTATTGAAGAAATGATATAAAAAAGAAAGGATATTTAATTATAGTGAAAGGTATGAAATTGAGATTTGGGGGGTGCTTCAGTTATTGGTAATGATAAAATCTGGGATATCCCATTGAGTGGGTGACTGATGGATTGTTGGTTTTACACACCATACGCGCACACACACACACAAACACACACACACACACACACATCTTCCATTGTCATATAAATCTTCTGTTTTTAAAAAACTGAACTTTACTGAGTAACAATACATGCCATAAAATCAACTCGTTTTGAATAGTGTTCTAAGTTTTGACAAATGTATGTATTTGTTTTTATTAAATGCATATAGATGTGTATCTGAAATCTGAACTAAAGCAGACACAGAATATCTCAAAAAGTTCCCTAATGTTCCTTTGGGTCAATTCTCACCTCACTCCCAAGTCCAGGAAACCACTGATCTTTCTATTTTAATAGATTAGTTTATATTGTTAAGATGTTATATTAATGGTATCACTTCATGTATTCACTTTTGTTTACTCAGCATGTTTTTAGAAGTTACCTGTGTTGTTTTGTATACCAGTAATGCAACCCTTTTATTGCTGAGTAGATCATAATTTTGTAATGCATTTCACCTATCAGTGGAGTATTTCCCAACTTTGGATACAAGAAACAAAGCAGTTTGGAACATTTGGGAGCAAGATTTTGTGTGAACATATATTTCATTTTAGGTAGGTATATAAGAGTGAGATTACTGAGCTCTGTGTTAAATATGTGTTGAATTAATGAAGAAATTGCCAAATTGTTTTGTGTTTTGTATCATTTTGTGTAACTTACCAGCAATGTATGAGAGTACTAGTTGTTTCACATCCTTACAAACATTTTCCAATTTTAGCCTTTTAGTAATATATAGAGATTTTAACTTGTATTCAGGGATACTGCCACAGGGATACTGCCACATCGATGTTCATAGCAGCACAATTCACAATTGCTAGACTGTGGAATCAACCCAGATGCCCTTCAATAGATGAATGGATAAAAAAAATGTGGCATTTATACACCATGGAGTATTACGCAGCACTAAAAAATGACAAAATCACGGAATTTGCAGGGAAATGGATGGCACTAGAGCAGATTATGCTTAGTGAAGCTAGCCAATCCCTAAAAAACAAATACCAAATGTCTTCTTTGATATAATGAGAGCAACTAAGAACAGAACAGGGAGGAAGAGCAGGAAGAAAAGATTAACATTAAACAGAGACATGAGGTGGGAGGGAAAGGGAGAAAAAAAGGGAAATTGCATGGAAATGGAGGGAGACCCTCATTGTTGTACAAAATTACATATAAGAGGTTATGAGGGGAATGGGATAACAAACATGGAGGGAAATGAATTACAGTAGATGGGGTAGAGAGAGAAGATGGGAGGGGAGGGGAGGGGGGATAGTAGAGGATAGGAAAGGTAGCAGAATACAACAGTCACTGGGCTGGGGATGTTGCTCAAGCGGTAGCACGCTTGCCTCGCATGTGTGCGGCCCGGGTTCGATCCTCAGCACCACATACCAACAAAGATGTTGTGTCACCGAGAACTAAAAAATAAATATTAAAAATTCTCTCTCACTCTCTCTCCTCTCTCACTCTCTCTTTAAAAAAAAGAGTTTTTTTTTTTTTAAAAGAATACAACAGTCACTAATATGGCAGTATGTAAAAATGTGATGTGTAACCGATGTGATTCTGCAATCTGTATTTGGGGTAAAAATGGGAGTTCATAACCCACTTGATTCTAATGTATGAAATATGATATGTCAAGAGCTTTGTAATGTTGTGAACAACCAATAAAAAAAAATAAAATGTTGAGAATTTTTAAATATAATTACTAGCCATTCATCTATATATAAGTGTGTGTATGTGTGTGTGTGTGTGTGTATATATATATATATATTTACTTTATTCTATTTATTTATTTATTTTATGTGGTGCTGAGGATTGAACCCAGTGCCTCCCACATGCTAGGCAATTGCCCTACCACCGATCCACAGTCCCAGCTCCACACATATTTTTTTTTATTATTTTATTGTTGGTTGTTCAAAACATTACATAGTTCTTATTATACCATATTTCACAGATTGATTCAAGTGGGTTATGAACTCCCATTTTTACCCCGTATACAGATTGCTGTGTCACATCAGTTACATTTCCATTGATTTACAAATTGCCTTTCTAGTGACTGATGTATTCTGCTGTCTATCCCATTCTCCACTGTCCCCTCACCCCTTCCCTCCCCTCCCCTCCCCTTCTCTCTCTCCATCCCCTCTACTATAAATCGTTTCTTCCACTTATATAATTTTTCTCCTACTCCTCCTTTCCTCTTATATGTAATTGTGTATAACCCTGAGGCTCACCTTCCAATTCCATGCAATTTCCCTTAACTCTCACTTTCCCTCCCGCCTATCATCCCTGTTTAATGTTATTCTTCTTCTCCAGCTCTTCGTCTCTACCCTGTCCTTGGTTACTCCCCTTATATCAAAGAAGACATTTGACATTTGTTTTTTAAGGATTGGCTAGCTTCACTTAGCATAATCTGCTCTAATGCCATCCATTTCCCTCCAAATTCTATGATTTTGTCATTTCTTATTGCAGAGTAATACTCCATTGTGTATAAATGCCACATTTTTTTTAATCCATTCATCTATTGAAGGGCTTCTAGGTTGGTTCCACAATCTTGCTATCGTGAATTGTGCTGCTATGAACATCGATATAGCAGTGTCCCTGTAGCATGCTCTTGTTAGGTCTTTAGGGAATAGACCGAGAAACTGAATCCCTTTCTCTCGCCATGCACAAAAGTTAACTCAAAATGGATCAAGGAGCTCGATATTAAATCAGAGACACGGCGTCTGATAGAAGAAAAAGTCGGCTATGATCTACATACTGTGGGGTCAGGCCCCAAATTCCTCAATAGGACACCCATAGCGCAAGAGTTAACAACCAGAATCAACAAATGGGACTTACTCAAACTAAAAAGTTTTCTCTCAACAAAAGAAACAATAAGAGAGATAAACAGGGAGCCTACATCCTGGGAACAAATCTTTACCCCACACACTTCAGATAGAGCCCTAATATCCAGAGTATACAAAGAACTCAAAAAATTAGATAATAAGATAACAAATAACCCAATCAACAAATGGGCCAAGGACCTGAACAGACACTTCTCAGAGGAGGACATACAGTCAATCAACAAGTACATGAAAAAATGCTCAACATCGCTAGCAGTCAGAGAAATGCAAATCAAAACCACCCTAAGATACCATCTCACTCCAGTAAGATTGACAGCCATTAAGAAGTCCAACAACAACAAGTGCTGGCGAGGATGCGGAGAAATGGGTACACTTGTTCATTGTTGGTGGGACTGCAAAATGGTGCAGCCAATTTGGAAAGCAGTATGGAGATTTCTTGGAAAGCTGGGAATGGAACCACCATTTGACACACATATTTTTTTATGTGAACTCTTTCTTGACACTTTTTTGCCAATTAAAAATATGGCTTGTTTTTCTTCTCCTTCTTATTGATGTGTAATCATTAATTATATATTCTGGATACTGTACTTTGTTAGATAAATATACTACAATTATGTACTCTAAGACTGTGATGTGACTCTATTAATTTTGTTCATTGAATCTTTTGAAGAAAAAAAAACTTTCAAAAATTTTGACAACACCATATTTATCAAAACTTTCCCATGTTTTGGCTCATGTTCTTTGTCCCTTATTGAGCATACCTTTGCCTTTTGCAAAACTGAACTCTCTCCTGATTTTTTCCCCAAATTTTTATAGTTCTAGCATTTATGTCAAGATCAATAATCCATTTAAATTCAAATTTTATCATGTTATGAATTCACTGTTGAGGTTGAACTTTTCCCTATGCACTATCCAATTTTTTGTACCTGCTATAATCCTACTGATTTTCTCTGTACATAGTCTTATCAATTACTAAGGGAGGAGAGTTGAATTCTCCAACTCTCCAACTACAGCTGTGAATTTCCCTACTTATTTCTGGTAGATTTTGCTTAATGTGTTTTGAGACTCTTGTAGGTATATAATCATGTATACTTACCTACTTTATCCCTGATGCTACTTTTTTTTCTGAAGTCAGTATTAAAATTCAGCTTTATTATAATTCATGCTTGACATGTATATATATATATATATATATATATATATATATATATATGTGTGTGTGTGTGTGTCTTTTTTAAAAACTTAGTTGTATCTGTATATCAAGAACACTTTTCTTGAAATTAGGACATCATTTGGCTATTGCTTCTTTTAAAATTCAGTCTAATGATCTGTGCATTCTGATCAGAGAATTTGAATTTAAACTCCTCAATTTGGTCTTAAATATATTATCTGAATATTTGTGCTGTATTTTCCCCGTCTGATCTTTGTTCATTTGTTCCCTCTTGGCTTCTTTAGAATTACTGTGAACACATTCCAGTATTTTACTTTTACCTACACAATTGACATATAAGCTATACCATGTATTTGCATGTGTTTGTTATAAAGTTTTAATCATCTTTAACTCATCAAAGGCAATTTTCAAACAATCTTAATCCTGTAGCAATAGAATTTCTCCTATTTTTTTGCTATTGCTGTCATATATCTTATTTAGATATGTTAAAATTATAACACACGCTTCCAGTTCTTGCTTTAATGGGGAAATTACTTTTAAAAAACTAGTAATGAGAAAATGATTTATAATTTTTGCCACACTTTGTTCCTTTGTGTAGATTTGAATTTGTACCTAATATCTTTCTTTTAGCTTCAAAAACTTCTTTTGACATATTTTTTTGCACTGATGACTTGCTTCCTCTTATTTGAAGAAGTCTATTTCACCTTAATTGGACAAAAAAATCTAAATATGAAATTCTGTATCTTCTTTTTTTTTTCAGCATTTAAGTTTACCATTCCATGTACTCTGACATCCATAGTTTCCATTGAAAAGTCAGATATATTCTTATCACTGCTACTCTGTGGAATACCTTTTATCCTCTTGGTGCTTTTACAAGTGTATCTTTAGCTCTGATTTATGCAGTCTGATTAAGGTGTCTACAGATGTGGTTTGCTTAGCATTTATCCTGTCATTGATATATTCAGCTTAGAATTATTGGCTGTTCAATTTTTAACAAATTCAGTAAAAATGCAACCCTTGTCTTTTAAAATATTTTCATCTGTCTTCTCTCCTCTTTATCTTTTTAATTGCAAATATGCTATAGCATTTCACATTATCCTACAAGTCACAAAGTGTCTGGGATATTTTTTACATTTATTTATTTATTCAATATATTTTATTGTGTGTATTTGAGGTTTTCAACATGATATTCTGATATATATGTATAGAAACAGTGACTATAGTGAAACAAATGAATGACTGACATATAGTTGCTTTGTATATCAAAATTAGGTAAATATATTTATTTAAGAAAAAACTAAGATACAATATAATTTTGTTAATTATGATCCTCAGGTTGTAATTAGATCTTTAGTATTGTTTATTCTACTATGTTGTGTCCTTTGACCTATATCATGTTAGCTTTTAACTGCTTTTTTTCTTTGTCTCTGCTTTATTATGATATTGTTCTATCACTATATTATAAAGTTCTGTGATTTTATGTTCTTTGATATCTTAACTCTTGTTAATACCATCCAGGGATGAAAAAAAACATCTTTTTCAGTTATCATATACTGTATCTTTATAAGTTTTTAAAATATTATCTACATCTCTTCTCATATTTGTGCTTTTATTTGAGTGTTTGAGTCTCTTGAGCATTTACAGTAAATACTTTCTATACCTTTTCTGCTAGTTCTGTGATAGCTGCTATTTCTTTTACTTTGTTCATTGACTTAATTTTTGTCCTATAAAGGATTCAATTTCCTGTTCAGAGAATTTTTATAAATTTTTGATTTGATGCTGAAAAGAATGAACTTTGTACTTTTGAATACTAGATTGAGTTGGCTTTCTTTACAGAATGTTGCACATTGTTCTGGAAGTGAGTACTTGAGGATCAGCTTGATAATTACAAAGCTCACTTTTAATCTTCATAAGGGGATATTTGGCAAAACCTTTACTTCCATCTACAAAATGTGTCAATCTTCTGGTTTTTCTACTGAATACTCTTGACGTTCAGCATGGTATTCTTAGTATAGCTGGTCAAACCTTGGGTTATGCCCAGTACTTTGCTAACTGTTCACTCTGGTAATGTTTATTTTATAGCAAATTAATTCCCTGCCTTTTGAAATTTCATCCTGTGTGTGCATGGCTTGTAAACTTTCAAGATACTCCTGGGAGATTTCTGCAACTTTCTCTATAGAGCATCCTCCCTTCCAGTTCTTTTCCCTCAAATCCCAGATATCTTAGCTTCTTTCATTTCCCATCTCTCAAGCAATGAGAATTCTGCTCTATGCTTAGGATCTCCCTTTCTTTATCAGGGTCTGGAAATTTCCTTTACATAAAGTTCTGAGGAAATTATAGGGTTCACTTCATATGTTTCCCTTCACTCAAGGGTCATAGTCTTTGTTATCTTTTGTGCAATGTCTATAAGAATCAATTCAGGTTCTTCATCCAATTTTCTAGATTTACTGTGATGGGTCAATGAGTTCAGGTTTCATTATTCCTTCATAGCTTAAATGGAATGTTTTATAAATTTGCATTTTTAAAAAAATTGCAATTTTTAAATTTGCATTTTTATAAGTACTAACAGTTTTCTACTGGCTTATAAACCAATAAAATGTGCCTTCCTGCCTTGATGGTATTATTTTATTTTTTGAATTTTTAAAATTTTTGTTATTTTTTTCAAACCAACTTCTTTCTTTATAGTTTTGGACTTAGACAATATTGTTTTTTTTTTTATTTTTAAAATATTTATTTATTTGTTCTAACCTGTTATACACGACAGCAGAATTGCATTTTAGTTCATAGTACACAATTTTAGCTCATAGTACTCAATGGCGCACAATTTTTCATTTCTCTGGTTGTACACCAAGTAGAGTCACACCATTCATGTCTTCATACAGGTACTTAGGGTAATTATGTCCATCTCATTCCACCATCTTTCCTACTTCCACGCCCTCTTTCTTGAACTTCCCCTTTGCCCAATCCAAAGTTCCTCCATTCCTCCCATGCTCACTCCCCCATCCCCATTATGGATCAGCATCCACATATCAGAGAAAGTATTCAAAGTGTGAAATCTGATATATCAAGAACTATGTAATGTTTTGAACAATCAATAAAAAAATTAAAAAAAAAGAAAGCCAATCCCAAAAAACCAAAGACAAAATGTTTAAGAGGAACTTCCATGTGTTCATCATTATTCAAAAAATGGTTTCATCTGTTAAACTTTACTGTGTTCACACACATTTTGAAACTGTATGTTGAATATGAAAATTACTGGATATCTTTACAATATGTATCTAAAATTATCTATGTTTATCTTTTGCCAGTAGATGAACACCTGAATCATTCCAGATTTCTGTAGGGTTGCTAATCTAAGAAGAATAATAGCTATTATTAATTTAGAAAGCTTTATAAAGGATAGTGCTAGCTTGATTTTTTCAATGAATAGCTTCATAGTATTGCTATATAACATTAATCATTTAATATATATTTTGAGAAAATATTAATTGTGAATTGCTTCTTTGGGGTAATCTTGGATAATATAGTTTTCTATGCTTACCTTAAACACATATATGTCTTTCAAATTACAATTGATTTGTCCTTCAAATTATACTGCACTGGGAAAAGATGACTGTATATCCAGTAATGAATGATAAGTATGCTAAAATTTAGGTTAACTCAAAATTATTTATTTTACAAATTAATAAATTCTTTTAATACATACCAAGAAATAGCATTACCCTTCATATTTTAAATGTGAAAACTCTTTTTATTGATTTTATTTTTATTTTTATTTATTTTTTTTGAGAGAGAGAATTTTTTAATATTTATTTTTTTAGTTTTCGGTGGACACAACATCTTTATTTTATTTTTATGTGGTGCTGAGGATCGAACCCAGCGCCCCACACATGCCAGGTGAGCACACTACTGCTTGAGCCACATCCCCAGCCCTGATTTTATTTTTAAATACATGATAGCAGAATGCATTATAATTCTTATTACATATTTAGAGCACAATTTTTCATATCTCTGTATATAAAGAATGTTCACACCAATTCATATCTTCATACATGTACTTTGGATAGTGATGTCTATCACATTCCACAATCATTGCTAACCCCCTCCCCCTCCCTTTTCCTCTGCCCTATCTAGAATTCCTCTATTCCTCCCATGCTCCCCATCCCTACCCCATTATGGTTCAGTCACTTAATATCAGAGAAAACATTTGTCATTTGTTTTTTTTTGGGGGAGGGATTGGCTAAGTTCACTTAGCATTATTTTCTCCAACGCCTTTCATTTACCTGAAAATGCCATATTTTATTCTTTTATTGCCGAGTAATATTCTATTGTGTATATATACCACATTTTTTAATCCATTCATTTACTGAGGGGCATCTAGGTTGATTCCACAGTTTGGCTATTGTGAATTGAGTTGCTTTAAACATTGATGTGGCTGTGTTCCTGTAGTATGCTGTTTTTAAGACCTTTGGGTATAGGCCTAGGAGAGGTATAGCTGGGTCAAATGGTGGTTGCATTCCAAGTTTTCCAGGGAATCTTCATACTGCTTTCCATATAGGCTGTACCAATTTGCAGTCTCACCAGCAATGTATGAGTGTGCCTTTTTCTCCACATCCTTGCCAACATTTATTGTTGTTTGTCTTCATAATAGCTGCCATTCTGACTGGACTGAGATGATATCTTAGAGTAGTTTTGATTTGCATTTCTCTAATTGCAAGAGATGATGAACATTTTTTTCCATATATTTGTTAATTGATTGTATATCCTGTTCTGAGAAGTGTCTGTTCATGTCTTTGGTCCATTTATTGATTGGTTATTTGTTTTTTTGGTGATTAGCTTTTTGAGTTCTTTATATACCCTAGAGATAATAATAACAAAAACAGTAAGGTATTGGCACCAAAACAGACTGATAGACCAATGGTACAGAATAGAGGACACAGAGACTAACCCACAAAATTACAATTATCTTATATTAGACAAAGGCACCAAAAACATGCATTGGAGAAACGATAGCCTCTTCAACCCATGGTGCTGGGAAAACTGGAAATCCTTATGCAACAAAATGAAATTAAACCCCTATCTCTCATCATGTACTAAACTCAAATCAAAGTGGATCAAGGACATAGGAATTAAACCAGAGACTCTGCATCTAATAGAAGAAAAAGTAGGCCCTAATCTCCATCATGTGGGATTAGGCCCCAACTTCCTTAATAAGACTCCTATAGCACAAGAATTAAAACCAAGAGTCAATAAATGGGAAAAACTCAAACTAAAAAGTTTCTTCTCAGCAAACGAAACAATCTGTAAGGTGAATAGAGAGCCTACATCTTGGGAGCAAATTTTTACCCCTCAAAATTGTTTATTTTATATTGGATTCCAGTTTTTCTTTTTTAAACTCTCACTAGGTTAAACTAACATCAGGTTAAATTTTCATTTTTGTTTCTGTCTTGATATAGATATGTATGAGATATTCCTAATAGAATGTAAATATTATGTTGTAACTTGCTTTGAGGAAGTGATACTGATATTAGAATTTAGATTCAAGCAGTTAAATGTTAGTGGATATCTTTTGTTGTTACTTATAATAATGCCCTTAGAACTTATGAAGTGACAGTTAACTTCCATTTCTAACAGGACTAATATTCTTCATAGCTTCAGAGATGTTTTTATATATGTACTAGAGGTTCACCCAATCTTGGAATTGTGTAAACTCTGATATTTAATCATTAAACTATGTTTTAAAATTGCCCTTATTACATCATACTGAATTCTGGGTCCTTCTATATCTAATGATCTAATTTTTACAATGACATGAGAAACCCTTTGAGAGAATGGCATTTAGGAAAATAGCATTCCATAGTTTTTAAGTGCACAAGGGAGGGGCATATTTCAATTTTAACTCAAAACTTCCATCATAAAATATGGTCATTATCAGCAAGACAGCTATCTTTTTCTTTCATTTCTGGTTATTTAAGGTGTTCACTGTTTCTATAAACCTTGCAGAAAGTGGTTCAATAGTTTTCATGTTGATTTTTCCCTTGTCCATATATAAATAAATATGCAATGTAAAATGCTAATTAAAACAATGTGGTTATTCAAACAATGCATTATTCAAGATAATTCTCTAATATTTAATGTTAATTTTATTTCTTAAATGTCAACAATCTCTATGACCTTTTGCTATTAGAATTAATAAGTGGTTAATTAGAAACACAAGTAAGCATTAGGATATTATGATATAATATCATTGTTTATAAAGACACTTTGGTAGAATTAGTGAATCCTATAAGTATATCAAATTCTTGTTACTTTACTAAATGTGATGGTAGCATTCTTCATATTGCCTGAGGGCAACAGTTCTTCAACCGAATGTTCTTAAAACAGTAATTTTTATTTCTTCTTTTAGTGTACATTAAGGCTGAAATTACTTCTGTTTGTAAAGAAATTCATCTAAAAGAAAATGTAGCAAAATAATTTATGCCCAGTGTCCAAGAGTAGATCTCTTAAAGCCTAGAATAATTTTAATCAACTGTCAATTTTATTTTGATGCACCACACTGTTTATAAATATTTACAATTCTCTGGAAATGCTTGCATGCAACTATTCAAGAGTGTTTTTTATTAGCATGCAAAGCATTAGTGTCTGTATTTAAAAACTATTTTCAGGTTCATTTGGATATAGTCAAGTTTTAATTAAATAAATGTGTTAGGAATAATGAAGAAAGATTGAAAAGGAGGAGGATGAAAATGTAACAACCTGGTAGACCTTGCTGATTTTGTGTTAAAGTATTTGTATTTGAGATTTAAATTTAACAACATTCTTTATAGTGTGACCCAATAAAGAAATGTTCTTCACTGACTGCTTTCTTTCTGATTTGTTAAATAATGCAGTTCTAATTTGCTAAAATAATATCCAGTGAAATGCATGAAAAATACTGTTGTCTAATTTTAGAATAACTCAGAGGTTTTCATCAGCCTCCTGATACGTGATATGCTCTTTTTTGTAGGTGCTAGCATGATGAACATTAAAAAATTTTTTTTAGTGAGATTCTCATTAGGGTTAAAACAATTTAATTCACACCATTCACTAGAAATCAAAATGATTTTGTTTTAATAGGAATAAAGTTTCAAGTTGCTATCCATACTATCTTAAATATTATTTTCTTTCTTCTTTACTGGATCATGCAGTTATGGCTTAAATTTGAATTATTTCAGTAAGAAAAATGATAAGATTGTTTACTTTAATATCAAGATTTTTTTTCTTATACTACAATGTAGAAATATAGGTACAGTTATTTCAAGGTTAGAAAATGTAGGGGAGAAAAAATATTTCCTTTCATTCTTCTAGTTTTTCTATTAAGGTTCTGTTTAAAAGAGGGAGGGAGGGCAGAGGTAGGGAGGGAGGGAGGGAGGGAGGGAGAAAAGAGAGAGAGCGAAGGAGGGAGGGAGAGAGGGAGAAAGACAGAGGAGAGATATTAACAAGAGAAAGTCATACAAATTTAGGTGCAATATTTGTATAATATGAGAGCCTTCAAATTTACTTAATTTAAGATTTGTGTGACATGAGAGCCTTAAAGCAGAAATAAAGCCTCCCACCCCCCCAAAATGGTGAGACTCAAGCATTTTTATACTTGCTTTGATAAAGAATTGAAGGTTGTGGAAAATAGGACAAAAGGGCATAGAATAAGTGTAGCAATCTGGAAAGTTAGCAAGGCCTGTTCATTGAAATTTGTTCAGATTCCTTCTGGTGTCCTTACATCTTTTGCAATAAGTAGACACCTTTCCTCTGGATACAAGAGGGTCTTATCATCTGCTTCAGGTAAGAAGATAAGAAAATCATTTCATCACCTTATATGTCTCAAATTCTTTCTGCTAAAAAATATTCAATATTCCACAGTATCACATGTTGGGATATCATGTTCTGAACCCCATCATTTCCACATCTGAAACTTCTTCCAAGAAGTTTCACAGTTCAGAATTGAGTCCATAGGTTTCCCTGAATCTCACTGAACTAGTCTCAGTTCTGGGAATGGCTCCATTTAATTATATAGTTGTATCTCATCTTAGGAGGCAGTGGTACAAGTGGGAATGGGTGATCACCATAGTTAGGACTTTATATGGTTTGAGTAGTTAGACATGTAGTGCAATGAGTATATATACAAATGTTAGATCTATGTATTGAAACAATAAAGATGAATAATTAGAGAAAAATATAAATTCTGGTTTTGAGGCCAGAGATCAGTCAATTAAGATTTCTAGATGCTGGGCTGGAAGCATCCTTAGCTGGTGAGGCAAGATGGGAGTAGCAATCTGATGGATTCCCTTGTTTGGGGTTTGCATGTATTTGGTGATGTTATTGGATGCCCCACTGAACCTTCTGAGTGGTTCACATAGCAACAGAGATGAAGGTTGTCTATACACGATCTGTTGTGATCATCTAAAGTTTGTATCAAATTCTTTATTTATTCTGTAGTGCTTCAGCCAGAGGGCAGTTTTAGTTCTGGATCATTCCAAGAAAGGAGGGAGGGACCAAAATTGAGTACAATATTTTGGAGGATTATAGTCAAATATTGGAAGGATCTACAAGAATTCAGGATCCAGTCCAGTATACGGGTTAATACCAAAATCTTAAAGATAATAAACAAGACTAGAACTTAATAAAAGACATGCTATAATTTTTCATCCAAAAATAATTTTTTCTCTCTAGAGTCATCCCCATTTTTTAAACAATTATATTTATAGTAAAACTAATTTTTTGTGAAATAAGTCTACTGTCACTAAACTTGGCCTGATTCAGCAAATCATTAACCATAAAGTCCTTTTCTTGACTTTGCTTTGATGGATTGTTTCATAAAGAATCTATAAAGATCTATAAAGCCTCAGAGTTTTGGAAGCCAAGCCAAGGAAGTTGCCATCAGACTTCATCTCCAATACCTATAGATTTCAGTGAATTCCTCTCTTCTCGACATTTATAATATATTTCCTGGTTTCTAAGACTTCTAGGAAGTTACATTTCTTCTTTTCTATGAAGCCAGGGATCCCATAAGGCACATGTCAGGCTGCTTTTTAGTTTTCTTTTGCTTTGTTTCCAAGAGGGTGTTGTAAACACTGGCTCCATGAAATCAGCTTACTGCTGTAAAAGTGGACATTGTAGTGAAAGCCTTGGAAATATAACCAAATTTTCCAATTATAAGAAGATCGGATTTTTATGGAACCCATGCAAATAACTACATTGCATTGAAAATTAGAGTATTCAATAACAGTTTCTAAATTTGCAAGGGATAATAAAAACAAATAAATGTGTTATTTTTGTTTATAGTCATACTTTACCAAATAGCTGTAAGTTATAATAGCTAAAAATTAAAGGGAAAAGGTTCATTACATCTGAAAACAAAACATTAAGGAATCATCAATGCTCTAAAACAAAAACCATAATCATCCTTTATCAGTTCATTCAGTTCCATGTAGTTAATTAGTGTTCTGCTTGATATTGGGTTAGCAGTTTCATGAACATATTAGTTTTTTCATTAGAGTTTAGAAATTCTTACCCATTATAATGGCATGATATTAAAGGTGTTAGACATCTGTACTTGTCAGAGTATTTGCTCTGAAATACTTTCAAGGAAACAAGACAGTAAAATAATAATTATTTGCAAATGATAAGACATTTCAAGTAACTATTGCTAAAGATCTGGTAAGAGTTCATTGTAAAAATAATGCAGTTGAAAATTGTGGTTATTTCCATCACATACAACATTTTAAGTCAAAAAATGTCATTATGACTGATATCATTATGTGGAATATATCAGATTTCTAGGAATTTCATAAAAATTTTTAGAACATATATTGCATGCATGTTTATTCATGTAAGTATAACATTAAACAGTTACTTTTTATTTGATATGCTTCTCATGTAATTTAGCAGATGAAAAACCCTAATTAGTTTATTATATCTTCTCATAAAAAGAGAGGAAGAAAATATATTTTGAGTTTTTTTTTTTTTTTTTTTTTTTTTTTTTTTTTTTTTTTAACCCCAGGACCCTTGAAAATCCCCAAATTAGTCTGAGGTGGAAAAAAATTCATTTAGAGTTTTTTTTTTTTTGGAAGTCTGTCAAAAAATATTAAGATGTTTAAACACTTGATTAAATGGCATCAAAATCTGTATGAAACAATCAGTATTTAACCAAAATTACAATAAACATTTCAAATGCAAATAATGATAGTTATACAATTAGCTCTTTTAATATTGAAAAGACTCAGGTTTCTTTTTTCTTTGGTATTGGGGATTGAACCCAGCCTTGACTCCATTTTCTTATGTAATCAGAGACTTGACAAAGTTAATAGACATCATAAATTATATTGTAAGAAAGTGTATGCTTTTAGAGATTGTGAGATGGGATGTTGTTAAAATGTGCTAATCTTTAATAGGATGCTAGTCTGTGATAGATAATATTAAACTGTATGTGTTTCATAGTTTTCTTTATAAAAGAATATCTGCCATATTTCAGCATTCTACAGAAGACTAGTAAATTTTATGACTATACATCTCACATTAACTCAATTATATAATTTTCCATGTTTATTTAATAGACTGAAATACATTTGGTTTCTACATGATATATAAAAATAAGACACCAAAAGTATATGAATTTAAGCTTGTGCTTTTTTTTTTAAGAGAGACTGAGAGAGGGGAGAGAGAGAGAGAGAATTTTTAATATTTATTTTTTAGTTCTCGGCGGACACAACATCTTTGTTTGTATGTGGTGCCGCACGCATGCCAGGCGAGCGCGCTACCGCTTGAGCCACATCCCCAGCCCTAAGCTTGTGCCTTGTATGATTGTTTTAGTAGTCTATCTTGCTTAAAAAATGTTACTTAAAATTTTAATATATTTAATATCAATATGTTTAATATTCAAAATTAATATAAAATATAATCATTATATATAAATCAATTAATATTAATTTAAAAATATTTATCAACTAACTTAGCATAACTTTAAGATTGCAAGTTACCAAGAAGATTTTGGAAACCTTTTTTAGGCAGACACAGTATAACACCAAACAAGGATAGCCATACTCTTATTATTTTATAACATATGCACATTGGAAAAGCATCCAACATCACTGAAGCAAAAGAATAAAATGTTAATTATGTGGTTTATTTTTTTACTGTTATTCTTAATAAACATCAAGCAACTTTTTTTTTTAGTGTGGGATGATGTTAGTTTTAATTTTCAAATTTTACTTGCAAAGTTGATACGTCAATAAGACTAGTATGTATCCATGGTATCAGTACAACATTGTGGTTATCATTAAGAGAGAAGATACTTAGGTTGTCAGTGAGGAAGGAAATGGCTTGAGAGAGCTATAGTAATGCCACTCTGAAGCCCCATCTAGAATTTTCAACTCTTCTTCACTCTGCATTCCCTGTGTGCAGAACTGTAGAATATTCCCCATTTCCTCCTCATTCTCTTTCCTTTCCCTCTCTCCTTTGTCCAGTACTGCCCAAAACTTAGGTGAAGTGTGAACAAAAAGGGGATGGGGAAATATTCCTTTCTTCAAGACTCTCTGGTTTCATGTCTCATCTTAAATCTGACAAGATTTTTTTCAAAAGATTATGTATCCCTAGAGGAGTTTCTAGTATATCGGTTTCTGAAGAATATTGATGCATATGTTCATGCATTCATTTTTTCTGATACTGAGTACCTCACTAGTTCTGAGGGATAAATAGGGACTCATGTTCTTTCCCATAAGGTACACATTGCTTAACATATCTTCCATAAAATGAGAACTTATACTTAAAACAAGGAGCAAACAGACAGTGAGGAAGTAGAATTAGGATGTTTCTTATTTTCCCTCCATACAGGCATCAAACCTCACCATGTTCATTTCTACTGCCCTGGAGATTGGGGGACACTGATCAGATGGTTGAATGTAGGTGTGGATAGATGGATGAATGGGTAAATGTGTGGCTTAATGAATATTGTCTGCTGACTAACAGTTGAAATCTGAAGTCCTCAGCATATTGTCCTAAGTCTGTCAAAGAAGGAGGTTGAGTTTGCAAAGAAATATAGAAAATTTGGGAGCTTTTTTATGGTCAGGATTATGTATGTATATGCTTGTGTGTGTGTGTGTGTGTGTGTGTGTGTGTGTGTGTTTGTATGCACATGTGCACAAATTATATGTAAGTAAATACTTCAATTTATGTACATATACGGGAAACCATATATATATGTGTGTGTGTGTGTGTGTGTGTGTGTGTGTGTGTGTTTTAGTCAGCTTTTTCACCACTGTGATCAAAAAGATCTGACAAGAATAATTAGAGGATGAAAGGTTTATTTGGGGTTCATAGTTTCAAAGGTCTCAGTCTAAAAAGGCTGGCTTCATTCCTCAGGGCTCAAGGTAATACAGAAGATCATAAAGGAAGAGTGTGGTGGAAGGAATTGGACCATGTCATTGCACTAAGAAGCAGAAAGAGCCACTCTCAACCAGGACAAAATATATATTTCAAAGGCACGCCCCTAGGGACCAGTCTCCTCCAGGCATACTCTCCTTGCTTACAGTTACCACCCACCCAGTTAATCCCTACCAAGGGATTAATTAACTGATTGGGTTAAGGCTCTCATAATCCAATCATCCACCTCTAAGCCTTCTTGTATCATCTCACACATGAGCTTTTGGGGAACACCATATATCTAAACCATAACAACATACATATATGTATACATACATAAACATGCATTGCATATACACATACATTTAAAAAATTTTTTGTAGCTGTAGATGGACAGAATGCCTTTTTTATTTTATTTGTTAATTTTTATGTGCTGAGGATCGAAATTAGTGCCTCACAGATGCTAGGCAAGCACTCTGCCACTGAGCTACACGCCCAACCCTGACACACATACATTTTTATATATACACATATGTATGTGTTTGTGTGTATGTATACTTTCATAGGTTATTAAATAATGTATATTACTTAATATAATATAGTTTACTGAACCAATTAACTCCTTAATTTTTCAGAATCGTTGGGTGACATTGACTAAGAAAATAGTTAATGTCAGAAATGGGACTAGACCCTGATACCTGGATATCAGCATAACATTTTTAGTGTTAGATGTTTCATTTTTTACCCATTTTTAAAATTATTGAACATACTTATGATAAGCTAATAATTACTCTCCTAATTTGGCCTCAAACATTCATACAATGATTTTTTTTTTCAAATGCACACGGATCATGTAGGACTAGAATTCATCATAAAGGAAGAAGTGGAAAATTATAGTGGTGGAACATCTTCACATGTTCACAAGTCTAAATAAAGCCGTTCCTTGCTATCTCTCAAAAGGATCCACTGTAGAATGTGAGGAGAAAGAAGCATCTGTGATACCGAGACATGGGGATTGTTGGCCTCACACAGACTTTTCCAATTAGCTATAAAAGATACTCTGAAGCAGGATCCTTCTGATCTCCATGCTTTACTTGATCTGAATCTCTGAAATTTCTGAAAGGATTGCCAGTCCTGTAACTGTTTTTGCTTTAATTTTATTTTTATTTGTTGTTTAAAATTTTGTCCATGTGGTTGACCAAATTAAACATGATGTAGAAAAGGAGGTCTTCTTTCTATTTTTTATTGAGGTGCATTAGAATATTTTAAATTATATTTATTTAAGGTGTCAAGTTTGATGATTTGACATAGATACACATCATGAAATTATCACCATAATCAAGAAGTTAATATATCTATTGCTTTAGACTGTCTTTCCTTCCTTTCTTTTTTTTTCTGCCTTCCATGTTGAGAGCACTTTTTATCTACACTTTAAGAAAAATAAAGTGTTACTAATTATGGTCACTTTGCTATACAGTGAATCTCCAGATCATTCATTTTGTATAAATAACTGAGACATCATGCTCCTTGACTAACATCTTCATGTATCACCAGCTCCTGCCCCAGCCCCTGGTAACATGCATTCTATGATCTACTTGTACAAGTTAAACCAGTCAACAGATATGCATCCACTGGGCATCATAAACACAAAAACAAAATGGGGAAAGGATAATCTTTTTAGTAACCAGTATTGGGAAAACTGGATATTCACATGCAGACCCTCATCTCACACTATATACAAAAAAGTCAAAATTAAATATTTAAGTATAAAATCTGAAAGAAATAACTAGATGAAAAGCATATAGAAAAAATTTTTGATAGTGGTTGGGGCCATTGTTTTATGGATATTATATCAAATACATAGTCAAGAAAAGCAAAAATCAAGGAAATGCAATTCAAAATCCCAATAAGACATAACCTCTCGCCTGTAAGAATGAATACCAAATAAAGATAACAAGTGTTCGTAATGATGTGAAGAACAGTGTATCTTCTACACTGATATTGGGAATGTAATTTGGTATGACCATTATAGAAAACAGAGTGGATTTAAAAAAAATAAAAAACAAATGTTATGATCTTTTAAAATTATTTTTTATTTATATTTGACAGTGGAATGCATTACAATTCTTATTACATATATAGAGCACAATTTTTCATGTCTGGTTGTATTCAAAGTACATTCACACCAATTCGTGTCTTCATACATGTACTTTGGATAATGATGTCCATCACTTTCCACCATCATTTCTAAACCTATGCTCCCCTTTCCCCTCCTACCACTCTGCCCTATCTTGAGTTTGTCTATTTCTCCCATGCTCCCTATCCCTACCCCGCTATGGATCCTTATTTCAGAGAAAACTTTTGACAGTTTTTTTGGGGGGATTGGCTCACTTCACTTAGCATTATCTTCTTTAACTCTATCTATTTACCTGCAAATGCCATGATTTTATTCTCTTTTATTGCTGAGTATATTCCATTGGGTATATATGCCACATTTTTTATCCATTCATCTATTGAATGGCATCTAGGTTGGTTCTACAGTTTAGCTGTTGTGAATTGTGCTGCTATAAACATTGATGTGCCTGTGTCCCTCTAGTATACTATTTTTAAGTCCTTTGGGTATAGACTGAGGAGAGGGATAGCTGGATCAAACGGTGGTTCCATTCCCAATTTTCCAAGAAATTTCCATAGTGCTTTCCATATTGGCTGCACCAGTTTCCAGTCCCACCAGCAGTGTATGAGTGTGCCTTTTCTCCCACATCCTCAACAACACTTACTGTTGTTTGTCTTCATAATAGCCTCCATTCTGACTGGAGTGAGATGAAATCTTAGAGTGATTTTGATTGCATTTCTCTAATTGCTGGCAATGAGGAACATTTTTTCATGTATTTGTTGATTGATATTATGTCATCTTCTGAGAAGTATCTGTTCAGGTCTTTATGAACTTTTACTATATTATGATCCAGAATTCTTATTTCTAAATAATTAAAGAGATATCAACACTCCTAAGTTTGAGCATGATCCACAGTAATGAAACATAAAAGCAACCTAAGTGCCTTTCATCAGTTGAAGGGGTAAAGAAAATGTGATAATATGAATATTATTAAACTTATCAGTGAAAAGAAGAAATGTCATCATTTGCAAAAAATATGGAGAAAGCAGAGAGTATTATCCTCAGTGAAATAAGATGGACAAAAACAAGTAGTGTATGTTTCACTTAGATGTAGAATCAAACTCATAGAAACAGAAAGCAATTCATTTTTCTTATACACCATTTTAGGTCAAATTTATAATTTTATAACCATAAATATCCAGCAGAGATAATATAAGCTTATTTGACTGGTAAAACCAGGTAGAAAAAAATTGTACATCTGTGTTATATATAATACATCTGGCAACTCTGAAAAACCACCTGTAGTTATTTGCCAACAATCTTAAAACTAGCTATACTTGTCAAAGATTATTCCAGACCATGAAAATGATGATAATTTTTAAAACATTAGATTAGTTTCTGTATTTCTGAGTTTTTTAGGCTTAGATAATTTATTTAAGTGCTCATTTGTCTTTAAATGAATGTGAATAGTGCTCTTTCAGGAATTTTATATATTCATTTGGTGGTACCATCTAGAGGTAGAAAAATATCACACACACACACACACATACATATATATATGACATACATGTATAGATACACACATACACACAGACACATATACACACACATACACATATACACACACATAAATGCAAACAGATTACAGCTTTTATTCTGGAATTTTAACTATAATTCAGTAAAATAGAAACAAACTCATTGCTTTATACACCCTTAATATTTTTACATGAACTGTATTTGTGGAACATGCAACAAGTTGAAGCTACCTACTCAGTATGAGGGGAAAGTTTTTGCCATTATTTTAAGTGAAGGCTCGTAGGGTTTTCTTTTGCCGTTATGGAGGCAGAGAGCTACATTCCAGATGTGGACTGGTGAGACATTCAGCAGCTCTCTGGTTCTCTTCAAAGCCTATCTGAGTTGATAAATATTTAATTGACTTTAGTTAGCCTCTTCTTTTTTTTTTTTGTACAGTTGCTTTTTGGGGTGCCAAGTCTTTAGAGAGCAAGGGGCCTAATGTCCAAGTACCTGAGGGGCTACAGGGGAAGGAATCCGGCAGATGCAGAGAGGTAGGGAGGAGGTAGGCCTTGAGGGGGGATATATTAAAAGATTCCAAGGAATTGAATGGGAGACTAAAGGTAGCCAAAGGAAGGAGAAGAAGCAGTGGAAAGAAAGAGATCTTAGAGAAGCTAGATTGGAGAGATGTTAAATATCCCAAAGAAGAAATTGCAGTTCTCAGTTATCCTCAGGAAAATTGTGCCATCAAGAAGGAGGTGGGCAGTTGGCAGAGCTTGCAGACAGCAGGGGTTCAAGCAGGAAGTTTCATTCTGTTGACAAGTTCCAATTGGATGAGCAGAATCAAATAGAACAGAGAGGTCTTAAGAAAAAACACCTGCCATTAGGCTCTGAAGATCAACTTCTAATTGGTCAACTTCTGACCTTATCGATGTGAAAAACACATCTTTTTAAATATCTTACTATCAGGTGTCTGCTAGGACAAACAGTAAAACTCCCCCCTTTCCTCCAACTTAAAGTATATTTATTCCAAGTTACACAAAGCCAAACCCAATAAGCCTTTTATGACACCACAGACCCAAGAGGTAACCCAGAAGAGGTTTCAAAAGATGCTGACCGCTCAAATCCAAGAACTGCTTCCCTTCCAAAAATAGCCAACAGAAAAATAGGCTAAGAGCCCACTCCTTGTGTCTCCAGAGCTGAAAAGGTTGGTAGGATATTAACTACACATGAGGTGCAAGCTACTTTTTTTCTCCAGCAATATTCTCAGGGCTCCCTGATGGTCAACTGCTTGCAGATATGAGCCCAGCAATATGTGTGCAGAGACAGGTGGAAAGCCATACCACACTCACAAGATAAACAGAAAACCAGTAGTTGTTCCTGAGAGGGATAGAATCAGTAATGAATGGGTACCACAAAACCAAGTTTAGAAGAGTCACAACTCAAAGAATTAATTCTTGCAAATATTTTTCTTTTACTATCTGTATTTGGAGAGGAAGGGACAAGGTACTGTTTTTGTCTTCTTGTCTTGACCAGGCCCTATAGACAAAGACCCTTGAAAACTGACATGGCAAAAATTCTCACCTTCTGGCAGTTTTTTTTGCCAGACATCCCAGAACTCAGCTGACATTTCCAAGGTCAGTGGAATGTTCCTGAATTTGACTGTGTCTTCATGGTCAAAAGAAAATATAAAGGATGAAAAAACTTTTTCCTTCTTCCCTTCTGGGTTCTCAGCCAGGGCTCTATAACAAAAGGTAGATTAACAACAGAAGAGCACATAAGTTTATTGAGTGTAAGTTTTATGTGACATCTTAGGAAATGAAGTGGATATTTTTACATTAGCATTGATGAAGAGTGAAAAGCTGTGGCAAAATGTGGTAGAACAAGATGGCATGAGCTAAGGGGAGTAACCTGGGAATTAGCAAGGCCTGTTCATTGAGGTGCCTCTTGACATTCCTCCATCTTCGGAAGTAAGATACAAGGAGGGTGTCTGTCACTCTAGAGTTTTATGACCTATGTCAGGGGAGAAGGTCAGATAATCTTTCCCACACCTGTCGTTCCTTAAATTTCTTTAGCTAAAAATATTCAATATACTGCAGTGTCATATTTCAGGGTAGCATGTCCTGAACCCCTTCAAAGAAAATGTTACCATCAAAAGTGTGAGTTAGGAATCCCAGAGATGGCGGCGATGGGAGAGCAGCACCCCAGTGCGCCGCGTCACTGTGCTGGAGAAAGACGAGGTAAAACAGCTGAAGGCTACCTTGGTGGGAATTTCCAGTGAAATTGAGGTGCTCCAGAATCTAGAGGACAGATTTCCAGCGTGCGGGATTCGGCTGCAGGGGCTTGGTCGCAGGCGATTTCTCCGCACGGAGGGTAGAAGTACCTGGTCGGCGGACCGCCCCGCGGATGGAGTCTGGGGCGCAGCGCTAGTTAGCGGCGAGGTACCAGAGCGGGATTACAGCGAAGCGGATTCTGGAGGCTCCTGCCAGCTGCGCACTGGCCGCGCTGAGTGCTGAGTTCCGGCCTTGAGACGGAGGAGAGAACCGGTCCAGTTCGATTCCCGATACCGGTCGGAACACGGAGGAGGTCAGCAGCCGCCATCTTGGAGAGCTGATGCAATCATCCCTGTTTTCTACTGATCTCAGCTCATTCAACTACAGAACAGGTGATTCCAGGCTGGTATTTGCCTGCGTCTCGCAGATAGATCGCTCAGGCTCGGGACTGGAGATCCTGAGGAGAATACTCTTCGGGGCTCACCCCTGGCAAGGCGGGTGCCGGACATTGAGCGGCCAGATTCTAGCTCCCCGGGTTGCTTTGGCCCAGGGCGGGGGATCCTTCGGGGACTCCAGGCTGAGGCCAGTTACAAGTGGATTGTGCGCTGAGGGGTGGCGTGGCTCGGACTCCCGGAACAGTTTTGGCCCGGGGCTAGGGAGCCCGCGGGGACTGCATCTTTGACCCTGCCCCTGGCGGAGCGTACACTGAGCTGGGAGAGGTTGGAGCGGCCAGGCTCGTGCTCCCGGGGCTGCTGGGGCCTGAGGCTGGGGTACCTCTGTGGAGCCTGCTCCTAGCAGAGTGTGGCAGGGATCGGAAAGGCTGGGTTCTGGCTCCCGTAGCTGCTTGAGCCCAGGGCCGGGGAACCTGCGGGGACCGCGAGCTGAGGCCAGCTACAAGTGAAACTTGCGACGAGGGGCAGCGGGACTCTGACTCCCGGAACAGTTTTGGCCCAGGGCTGGGGAGCCTGCGGGAACTGCGTCTTTGACTCTGCTCCCAGCGGAGCGTGCACCGAGCAGGGAGAGTCTGGTGCGGCCAGGCTTGGGCTCCCGGGGCTGCTTTGGCCTGGGGTTGGAGAACCCGCGGCGGTTGCTCTGTGGAGCCTGCTCCTAGCAGAACGTGGCGGGGACCGGAGAGGCCGGCTCCTGACTCCCGAAGCTACTCTGGCTCAGGGTTGGGGATCCTACAGGGACTGCTTCTTGGTCCGGGTCCTGCTGGGTGCTGCGGGGGCCTGGGGGGCAGAGTGGAGCTGCCACCTGCGCCCAGAGCAGGATAAGGGACCCGCCGGTGTGGTATCACGACACCCCAACTGCAGCTGCAGCTGCCTACAGGAGACGCATTTGATAGGAAAAGATATACATAGACTGAAGGTGAAAGGCTGGGAAAAATCATTCCACTCATATGGAATGCGGAAACAAGCAGGAGTGTCCATACTCATATCAAACAAAATAGATTTCAAGCCAAAGTTAATCAAAAAGGATAAAGAGGGACACTGCATACTGCTCAAGGGAACCATACACCAACAAGACATAACAATCATAAATATATATGCCCCAAACAATGGTGCAGCTACGTTCATCAAGCAAACTCTTCTCAAGTACAAGAGTCTAATAGACCACCATACAATAATCATGGGAGACTTCAACACACCTCTCTCACCACTGGACAGATCTTCCAAACAAAAGTTAAATAAGGAAACTATAGAACTCAACAACACAATTAACAACCTAGACTTAATCGACATATATAGAATATACCACCCAACATCAAGTAGTTACACTTTACTTTTTTCTCAGCAGCACATGGATCCTTCACAAAAATAGATCATATATTATGTCACAGGGCAACTCTTAGACAATATAAAGGAGTAGAAATAATACCATGCATCTTATCTGATCATAATGGAATGAAACTGAAAATCAATGATAAAAGAAGGAAGGAAAAATCATGCATCACTTGGAGAATGAACAATAGGTTACTGAATGATCAATGGGTTATAGAAGACATTAAGGAGGAAATTAAAAACTTCTTAGAGTTAAATGAAATCACAGACACAACATATCGGAATCAATGGGACACATTGAAAGCAGTTTTAAGAGGAAAATTCATTGCTTGGAGCGCATTCCTTAAAAAAAGAAAAAACCAACAAATAAACGATCTCATATATCATCTCAAAATCCTAGAAAAAGAAGAGCAAAACAACAGCAAAAGAAGTAGAAGGCAAGAAATAATTAAAATCAGAGCTGAAATTAATGAAATCGAAACAAAAGAAACAATTGAAAAAATTGACAAAACCAAAAGTTGGTTCTTTGAAAAAATAAATAAAATCGACAGACCCTTAGCCATGCTAACGAAGAGAAGAAGAGAGAGAACCCAAATTACTAGCATAACGGATGAAAAAGGCAATATCACAACAGACACTTCAGAAATACAGAAGATAATCAGAAATTACTTTGAATCCTTATACTCCAATAAAATAGAAGATAGTGAAGGCATCGATAAATTTCTTAAGTCATACGATCTGCCCAGATTGAGTCAGGAAGATATAGACAGCCTAAACAGACCAATAACAATAGAGGAAATAGAAGAAACCATCAAAAGACTACCAACTAAGAAAAGCCCAGGACCGGACAGGTATACAGCAGAGTTTTACAAAACCTTTAAAGAGGAACTAACACCAATAATTTTCAAGCTATTTCAGGAAATAGAAAAAGAGGGAGAACTTCCAAAGACATTCTATGAGGCCAACATCACCCTGATACCTAAACCAGACAGAGACACTTCAAAGAAAGAAAACTATAGACAAATATCTCTAATGAACCTAGATGCAAAAATCCTCAATAAAATTCTGGCGAATCGGATTCAAAATCATATCAAAAAATTATACACCATGATCAAGTAGGATTCATCCCTGGGATGCAAGGCTGGTTCAATATCTGGAAATCAATAAATGTTATTCACCACATCGATAGACTTAAAAATAAGAACCATATGATCATCTCGATAGATGCAGAAAAAGCATTCGACAAAGTACAGCATCCCTTTATGTTCAAAACTCTAGAAAAATTAGGGATAACAGGATCATACCTCAACATTGTAAAAGCAATCTATGATAAGCCACAGGCCAGCATCATTCTGAATGGAGAAAAATTGAAGGCATTCCCTCTAAGATCTGGTACAAGACAGGGATGCCCTCTCTCACCACTTCTGTTCAACATAGTCCTTGAAACACTGGCCAGAGCAATTAGACAGACGAAAGAAATTAAAGGCATAAAAATAGGAAAGGAAGAACTTAAATTATCACTATTTGCAGACGATATGATTCTATACCTAACAGACCGAAAAGGGTCTACAAAGAAACTATTAGAGTTAATAAATGAATTCAGCAAAGTGGCAGGATATAAAATCAACACGCATAAATCAAATGCATTCCTGTATATCAGTGACAAATCCTCTGAAACGGAAATGAGGACAACTACTCCATTCACAATATCCCCCCAAAAAATAAAATACTTGGGAATCAACCTAACAAAAGAGGTGAAAGACCTATACAATGAAAACTACAGAACCCTAAAGAGAGATATAGAAGAAGATCTTAGAAGATGGAAAAATATACCCTGTTCATGGATAGGCAGAACTAACATCATCAAAATGGCGATATTACCAAAAGTTCTCTATAAGTTCAATGCTATCCCAATCAAAATCCCAACAGCATTTCTTGTAGAAATAGATAAAACAATCAGGAAATTCATATGGAATAATAAAAGACCCAGAATAGCAAAAACAATGCTAAGCAGGAAGTGTGAATCAGGCGGTATAGCGATACCAGACTTCAAACTATACTGCAGAGCAATAGTAACAAAAACAGCATGGTACTGGTACCAAAACAGGTGAGTGGACCAATGGTACAGAATAGAAGACACAGTAACCAATCCACAAAACTACAACTATCTTATATTTGATAAAGGGGCTAAAAGCATGCAATGGAGGAAGGATAGCATCTTCAACAAATGGTGCTGGGAAAACTGGAAATCCATTTGCATCAAAATGAAACTGAATCCCTTTCTCTCGCCATGCACAAAAGTTAACTCAAAATGGATCAAGGAGCTCGATATTAAATCAGAGACACGGCGTCTGATAGAAGAAAAAGTCAGCTATGATCTACATACTGTGGGGTCGGGCTCCAAATTCCTCAATAGGACACCCATAGCGCAAGAGTTAACAACTAGAATCAACAAATGGGAATTACTCAAACTAAAAAGTTTTCTCTCAACAAAAGAAACAATAAGAGAGATAAACAAGGAGCCTACATCCTGGGAACAAATCTTTACTCCACACACTTCAGATAGAGCCCTAATATCCAGAGTATACAAAGAACTCAAAAAATTAGATAATAAGATAACAAATAACCCAATCAACAAATGGGCCAAGGACCTGAACAGACACTTCTTAGAGGAGGACATACAATTAATCAACAAGTACATGAAAAAATGCTCAACATCACTAGCAGTCAGATAAATGCAAATCAAAACCACCTTAAGATACCATCTCACTCCAGTAAGATTGGCAGCCATTAAGAAGTCCAAAGACAACAAGTGCTGGCGAGGATGCGGGGAAATGGGTACACTTGTTCATTGTTGGTGGGACTGCAAAATGGTGCAGCCAATTTGGAAAGCAGTATGGAGATTTCTTGGAAAGCTGGGAATGGAACCACCATTTGACCCAGCTATTCCCCTTCTCGGTCTATTCCCTAAAGACCTAACAAGAGCATGCTACAGGGACACTGCTACATCGATGTTCATAGCAGCACAATTCACGATAGCAAGATTGTGGAACCAACCTAGAAGCCCTTCAATAGATGAATGGATTAAAAAATGTGGCATTTATACACAATGGAGTATTACTCTGCAATAAGAAATGACAAAATCATAGAATTTGGAGGGAAATGGATGGCATTAGAGCAGATTATGCTAAGCGAAGCTAGCCAATCCTTAAAAAACAAATGCCAAATGTCTCCTTTGATATAAGGGGAGTAACCAAGGACAGGGTAGAGACGAAGAGCTTGAGAAGAAGATAAACATTAAACAGGGATGATAGGCGGGAGGGAAAGGGAGAGAGAAGGGAGATTGCATGGAACTGGAAGGTGAGCCTCAGGGTTATACACAATTACATATAAGAGGAAAGGAGGGGTAGGAGAGAAATTATATAAGTGGAAGAAACGATTTATAGTAGAGGGGGTGGAGAGAGAGAAGGGGAGGGGAGGGGAGGGGAGGGGAGGGGGGATAGTGGAGAATGGGATAGACAGCAGAATACATCAGTCACTAGAAAGGCAATTTGTAAATCAATGGTAATGTAACTGATGTGACACAGCAATCTGTATACGGGGTAAAAATGGGAGTTCATAACCCACTTGAATCAATCTGTGAAATATGGTATATTAAGAACTATGTAATGTTTTGAACAACCAACAATAAAATAAAAATTAAAAAAAAAAAGAATCAAAAGTGTGAGTTAATGAGGAGTACCAGGGGTGGGCTGCAGGTGAATTTGTGTGGTTTGTCCTCAGAGAGCACAAGGTTTTTCTCCTTAATCAGCATCAAAATTCAGTTTAATATCCAGTTTCTCTCTTTTTTTTGAACATCTCTTTATTTTAAGTTTTCTCTACCTTTTTTGTTTGTTTCTGTTCTTGTTCTTTTTATTCTTGTTCCTGTTCTCCTCCTGCTCCTCCTCTTTCTCCCTCTTATTCTATTTTGGTGAATCTCTTTCCTTTTATGGTCCATATTTGTTCAGCACTCAAACAGCTATGAAGTCTTCTCAGTGAATACATATTTCTTTTTGTAAAATACATTTTATTATGAAAACATTACAACATATGCAAAATTAGAATAATATGATACCCCCATGCCCACCTGTGGTTTAAACATTCACCAACTAATTATGTTGGTTCCTTCTATTCTTCCATTAAGTTACTCATCCTTTTGTTGGTTGTTTTGAAGCAAATCCTCAGTTTTATAAAACCTAATTTGTAAAATTTTTCACATGCATCTTAAGCGATGGGGAGTCTGTTAAAAAATAATATTGTCACAATTTCTTCTTCTTCCCATTTAAGTAAGTACTATTTTAGTATTGTCAGATGTACCATGCTCACATGTGTCCTCAATGGTTCTATAATTGTCTGCCTGATTGTTCTTTTGGGTTTTAGTTTGATTAGATTAGAACTGAAACAAAAATCGCCATGCTGTTTGCTTGGCAAATCTGTAGACAGATATATATTAGATATATCTGTATATATATATATATATATATATTTCCTTGAGAATATATATATATATCTCAAGGAAATGAAATGTGTGTGATTAGAATGTAAATCATGGTGAAATAGCCTGGACTTCAAGATTTTTAAAAGAGAGCTTAGTAGATAAATCATATTGATGTGAAAATAACATGTAGCTCAAAGGTTACACACCTTAAAGAGAATTCTGTTTTCAAAGGACAATGATTAGAATAGAGAACTTTTTCCTCCCAGGAAAGAATCAATCATATATTAGGGTTGGAGGAGACTTTAAACATGATGCAGTTGGCCTTCATTTAGAGGTAAGAACCCAGTTCACAAAAAAAATGATGGATTTGCTTATCTGCATGTATCCAGAGGTTCTCCTGTACCCCCTTTCTCTCCTTTTTTTGTAAACTATAAACTTATTACAGAAATTTTCTCACTTAAGAGGAAGGTTCTGTTTGACCTCAGGATTGAGCTCAAATATGCAGCAAATTCTTAGTATCAAGGCAGGAGGGAGGGAGATGGGCCCGCACATTGGTTTTCATCTTGGCCTTAGATCTTTATGTTATCAATATGAGTGACCAGCCAGAGTGAGGAATATTACAGTCAGAGGTGACCAGAGTAATGTCATTAGGTTAATGCATGTCTGCTGCATAGGGCAGAAAGCAAGACTCACTGGTAGTAATCCTTAATGAAAGTTGAAAAGGAAATGCATTTATGTGGAGTTCTCTACAGAGGTTGTCTGATTAACCACCCAGAGGTAGCATTTCTATGTTTCATTATAATTGAGGGTGGCAGGAAGAGCATACTTTAGTTGGAATATAGAGGATGTCAGTGTCTTAGGGATGAGTGACAGTAGATAACCTCATTCATAAGAATCTTATGTGTATACCAGAATTCTAGTTAATTAATTTTGAATGAACAATATGGAAGCAGAGTGAGTGGACAGGTGTTCTTTTTCTTATAGAATAATCTACAAAGAAAGAAAATATTATGTAAATAGCAATTTGATAAGCTCATAATAAATGCAAGGATAAGTAGCTGAATCAGTTGTTCAAGACATTTATCGATAATGAGTTGATGTCTATGTTGCTATAATGTAGTCCACAGGGAAGGGCCTAGTCAGCTTCCTAGACCAGAGCGATTCCTCCCCTGTCCCAAGTAGATACATATTTTACTCAATCTCATTTTCTTCTTTTCATTCTGACTACCCTATATGTGGTGAAATGCCTAATCTTCCCTCAAAATTATTATTATTATTTACTCTACAGTAACTATTAGATACACTAACATGGTCATAGGTCATATTTTTTAAATGATTATCGTTTGGATCAAAGTATTTGTTTAACTTTCAAATCCTCTTTGAATGATTTTAATTTTTTTTTCAGTATATATTGGCTTTATTGATGAACTCATTTCTTTAGTGCCGTTCAGCTGTTCATGTCGATAACTGAAAATTCTTTATGCCTCCTATTTCTTTCCTTTCCTTGATTTTAGCTCATTTTGGTTCTTAAATTCTCTATTCCTCAAACAGCTGTTGGGGGGATTAATTTCACAGCACACATATTTATCTGTACATAACACACATGCTTCCAAGGTGTGGAATCTAACCTGGACTCCAGAAATGGATATGGACTTCTGTGTCTCCAGTCTGCGCAGTTCCACATAGAAGTCCCTTAGCACAGCGATTGAATTAGGGATGGCAGCAGGGCCCAGTCAGAACAATAAGAAGAAACTCTTTTCTTGAATGTCAAGGAATACGGAGAATTTTACAATGAAGTAACGCATAACTTGAAATTCATTGTAAGAAATCCCCTCTTTTGGAAGCCCTTGCTTTAGTCAGCTTTGCATCGGTATTACCATACAGCTGACAAGAACAACACAGAGGATGAAATGTTTATTTTGGCTCACAGTTTTAAGAGATTCAGTCCATGGTCTGCGGACTCCGTAGCTCTGGGCCAGAGTGAGCAGAAGATGGTGGTAGAAGGGTGTGGCAGAGAAATGCAGCTTAGGACTTGCCAATTGGAAGCAGAGAGAACTCTGCTCCCCAGGGATAAAGTGTAAACCTCAATGGCACAACCTCAGTGACCTACTTCCTCCAGCCACACACTACCTGCCTATAGTTACACTCAGTGAATTTGTATCAGTGGATTGATCCATGGATCAGGCGGCAACTCTCATAATCTAATCATTTCAGTTATGAAAATGAGCTTTTGGGGGCCATCTCATAGCTAAACCATAACAGTTCTATGGCTATTTCTGAAAGGTGAGCTCCAGGCTCCTCGGTTCTCTTTCCTGGCAGAGCTCTATTTGTTTTTAGTGTGGAAACTTTAAGCAGTTTTTTTGGATGTTGTTGTGTTGACTTTTGTCAACTTATAATCACTTCCTAACTCACTTTTTTTTTTTTTTAATCAAGGTGCCCCTTCCTTATTCCCCAAAAAAGGTGTGTGTGGGGGGGGAGAGTTTCCTTCCATAAAAATAAATCTGGTATTATTGTTAAAGAATTAATTTGCACTTTGTGCCAAGTAGCTTTTCCCCTGATGTAATAGGTGCTATGATACATTGATGAGTAATGTATAGCAAATCCGTTGATCTCCATTTTACCACTGAGGTAAAGAAAGTTCAAGAATTATTTGCTGCCTGATCACATATATAATCTACAAATCTTTAATTATTGATGAATTAGGAATACCTAATGACAGTTATGTGGTATAAGGAGACCATTATTTCTAAGTAATAAAATCTTTTAGATCTTTATATTTAATTTAAACCATAAAATGGCTCCTTTTTACGCTTTCTGTTGCTTTACAGTGATTTCATTCAAACCATAGTTAATGTTGACATTAGAGTAATTATTCCATAAAAACATAGGCTATATAAATAACACTTATATGTAAGAAAAATATGGAGAACAAGAACGATATTGAAAATCTATTTTGAAAAGTCATGGTGAAATTCTTGCTTTTTTTTTTCTTTTCCTTTTCCTTGAGTTAGATTTGCTTAGATTCTTCAAGCTTTTGAGGACCAAATATGGAGATCTCTTTAAAAGTTATTAAAACACAAGGTTTTGAACATTCAAGTTAGGGGTATAGAGCAGATTTATCATTTAAGTCCTATTATCACTAAGCAACAAAACTTTTAAACATATAAATTCTTCATATATATCTCTTTATATGTGTGTATATATGAAAATATATATAGTTGTAAACAGACATAACACCTTTATTTTATTTATTTTTATGTGGTACTGAGGATCCAACCCAGTGCCTCACATGTGCTAGGCACACACTCTACCACCGAGCTACAACCTCAACCCTCAACGTATAAATTCTATCACAGTCAGTTTTCCTGTCCAGTGAGGTTCATCTTTTGCTCCTGCATTGATGACTGCTTCTGTTGGCAATGCTCTGCTGTGGAGGTGTGCAGACACAATACCAGGGAAAAATAAATACAAAGATGCTTCTTTTAAACATGCAAATCTTGAAAGGGAGTTGCCCTTGACAGTATACAAAGTCTAACTTAGTTATTCCTTTCCTGTTTAATTCCCTGCTCCTCTTTTCATTTTTTCTTCTCATCTATTTTACATTGGAGAACTTAAAAATATCAGGCAAAATGAAATGGCTCTTTTGGATCATTGCATGTGCTCAGGTATTTCTCTGCTCAAAGAGGGACCCATTAATTTTCTTCTGCTAGAAGTACTCAGAAAGTGTAGGCTTGATTTAAAAATCACTGGAAGAGACCCAAATAAATATACTAGAGTCATCTTGGATAAAGGAACAAAGGCAATACAATGGAGTGAAGATAGTCTTCCCAGGAAATGGTGTTGGCACAAGTGGACAGCCACGTTCAAAAAAACAAATTCATAAATAAATCTAGACACATACCTGACATCCTCCACAAAAACTAACTCAAAGTGAATTATTGACAAAACTATAAAATGACTAGAAGATAACCTAAGGGGAAACGTAAATGATGTTGGAAATGGTGATGACTCTGGGAATGTAACACCGAAGACTCAATCCCTAGAAGAAACAATTGATGGATTTCATTAAATAAATGGTATTATCGTTAACAATAAATTAAATAAAATTTGAAATAAAATTTTTAAAAAATTCTCTTTGTAAAAGGCAATGTCAAAAGAGAATGATAAGACAAGTCATGTCATAGGAGGCAGTGTCTGCCAAAGACACATCTGATAGAGGACTGTTATTCAAAATATTCAAAGAACTAACAATAAAAAGCAACTTGATTAAAAAGTAGGCAAATTCCTTAAGAGACACCCCACCAAACATGATATATTGATGGCAAATAAGTATTTGAAAAGATGTCTGACACAATATGTCACTGGGGAAATTCAAATTAAAACAATGATATGTCACTACATACCTATCAGAATGGCCAACGTTTGGAACACTAACAACATCAAATGTTAATAAGGATGTAGAGCGGCAAAAACTCTTATTTAAATGCTGGTGGAAATAAAAAATAGTGTAGTCATTTTGGAAGACAGCTTGGCTATTTCATACAAAAGTAAACATGCTCTTACCCTATGACCCAGCAGTCACTCTCCTTGGTATTTATCCAAAGGAGTTGGGGGTTTATGTCAACACAAAAACCTGCACACAGATGTTTATAGCAGCTTTATTCATAATTGCCCAAACCTAGAAGAAACAAAGGTGTCCTTCAGCAGTGGCACATCAATGTAATTGAGTAATATTCAGTCATAAATATTAATGAGCTATTAATACATGAAAATAACTGGAAGAATCTTAAATGGATGTTACTAAGTGAAAGATCCAGTCTGAGAAGGCTACATACTATACAATTCCAAGGATATGACATTCTGGAAAAGGAAAAACTATGGAGACAGTAAAAAGATCAGAGGTTTGCAGGAGTTTTGAGGAGAGGGATGAAAGGGTGAAGCATGAAAGAGGTAAATTTCATGCTCATCAGTTGTAGCAAATGTATTGTCTGGATGGGATCTTTATAATGGGGGAGGCTGGGCATATGTGGGGCAGAAAACATATTGGAAATTTTTGACTAAAAACAATTCTAACTAAGTATGTCTAATCAGTCCAAATCTTCTCTAAAAAGAGGTTTGAGGTTTGTCTTGTATATTTGTTTTAAGACACTTAAAGGAAACAAATACAATTAACTTTTCTTTGGTGGTGGGGGGCTGGGGATTGAAACCAGAGAAACTTTGCCACTGAGTTACACCCCCAGTCCTTTTCTCTCTCTCAGTAAGTTGCTTAGGGCCCCTGCTAAGTTGCTGATGCTGGCCTTGAACTTGTGGTCCTCCTGCCTCAGCCTCCTGAGTTGCTGGGATAACAGGCTTGCACACTGTGCCTGGTTTGCAATTAACTTGTAAATTTGATACTAAGCATGTTATTTATGCTCTTGAAGGACCATTTTATTAACTGATCAAATATGTTGTATCCACTAATTGCTAAATTTCCTTCTAGCTCCTAAGCTTTAAGAATCCATGATACTTTATTTTGTATTAAAAAATGGCAGTATTATTTAATATGAAAATACCACTGACCATAATTAGTCCATGACAATTGCTAAACCACCTTGTAACAATTTCCTGCTTGTGCTTTCACCCCTCCAAACAAACAAAATTTCAAAATTGAGTTCAAATAAGTCATAGGCATTGCTCATTTATTTTGTTGTGTTTAAATTATGGAATATCAGGAGACAGGTAAATTTCATGCAAGAACTTTACCTTCTTTTCTGGGGGGAGTTGTGTGTTTTTGTTGTACTCAGGATAGTTTCATCATGCTAGGTGGCACTATTACATTATTATTGTCTTTCTCTGCAGATGGACTATTGTTTACCAAGATGGGTATGGGTGCCAAGCAGACCGGGATCAACTAGTAATAGTTAGTTATGAGCATCAACCTGGCTGAATTAAGGGGTGCTCAAATGGCTGCTGAAGGCTTCTCAGGGCTCTGGTGGGCACTGAACCCACCTGGCATCTACTGAAAAGGAAAACCAGGTAGTTCACCACTTGGTAGGGATGATTGGGCTGCCCCAGGTGTGTTTGTGGGTTTATTTGCAGAGAAGATTTTCCTGTGATACGTGGGTGTTATTTAATCAGCTTGAGGCCCAGAGGGACCGAAAAGACTGAGGAAGGGTGAATTCTTACCTTCTCTCCCAGAGACAGGAACACCCTTCTCCTCCTGCCCTGGTGTTATGGTTTGGATGTGAGATGTCCCCACAAGCTCATGTGTGACACAATGCAAGAAGTTAAGAGGAGAAATGATGGAATTATCAGAGTCTTAACCCAATCAGTTAATTAATCCCCTGTGGGATTAACTGAGTGGTAACTGAAGGCAGGTGGGTCATGGCTGGAGGAAGTGGATCCCTGGGGCGTGCCTTTGGGTATGTATTTTGTATCTGGAGAGTGGAGTCTCTCTCTCTGCTGCTGCCTGGTCATCTCTTGAGCTGCTTCCCTCTGCCACACTCTTCCACTATGGTCTTCTCTGCCACACCTTGAGCCCTGAGGAATGGAGTCAGCTGTCTGTGGACTGAAGACTCTGAAAGTGTGAGCCCCCCAGTAAACTATTCTATTATAGTGGTTCTTATTGGGTCTTTTAGTCACAGTGTGAAAAAGCTGACTCAAACCTCCAGGATGTCAGAACTCCAGATTCTCTGAGCTTTGGACTCCAGGATTCACACCAGCAGTGCCTCCTGGGGACTCAGGCCTTTGGCTTTGGATGGATAGTGACACCATTGGTTTTCCTGGTTCTTCAGATTGCTGAGAATCTGCTGTGGGACTTTTCAGCCTCCACAGTCAAGTAAGCCAATGCTTCTCATAAATTCCTTTCCATATTTCTCTCTAGATCCTATATATTCTCTCTGTTTGGAGAACCTGGATTAAGTTTCCAGTGTAGATGGACTTTTGTTATCTTTTTTGATAACCCTTTCTCTAATTCCTTTTCCAGTCACCAATTTCCATTTGGGGCTCTAGTAAGGGAACCAAAATCTCAGGCCAAGCCAGTCAATGAAATAAGCTTTTTATTCATGCAATTTGGTTCAGGGTTTTCTGTCATATTCCTGTGTATCCAAACTTGGCCAGAGTAAAATTCAGTTTGCTAGAAGAAAAGGTCTTTTTTTTTCCAGCTGGATATGAATGAGGAATGTATGTAGCTCTAGGTATTAGCAGTTATCTTTGGATTTATTAAAATAAATCAATTTTAGGAAGATGTAAATATTTTGGAAGACAGAGTGAGATATGGTCTCCCCCCCCCCACACACACATTTTTGTAGCATAATTGAGCCTGGGCTTTTAAGATATCTGAAGTAATAAAGTCACCTTATCTTTTAAGTCCATTTGAGTCAGGTTTTCCTTTATCATAAACAATAATATTTAACCAATGCTTAGCTTTCTAAATGTGCTAGGTAAGAGAAGTATACTAGTTTAATCACAGTTATGGGGTAAAAGGAATATATGATTGAATAAAAGTAGAATAGATGCTGAAAACACTGTGAAGAATCCATACTTTATTAAAGAAATGATAATGTAGAGCATGGGCGTTGGAGTAAGTTAAACTTCACTTTAAATTCTGACTCATTTACTTTCCATGTACATTAGCAAGTATTCATTGAACATTTACAGTGCACTGGGTGCTTTGGGGTCATTATCTCATGCAATCCTCCTATTCTCCATTATGAACACACTATTTTCATCTCCATTTTACAAGGGAGGAAACTGAGGACTAGAGAAACCAAACCAAAACACACAATTAGTCTGTGGCACGGGTAGTTTTCACACCTCAGTGTGCACTTCACAGTATTGTCACTTTTACTCACGAGGTCTTTTGAAAAGTGGTGGTCTACAGGTACCTTTTATTTCGCCTATGCATTGAGTTTTTAAAACATTTGGGTCAGCAGTTAAAAACTGGAAGATTTCATGTAAAAACCCAGACTTTCATCTGCCTCTTAGAAGTGAGGTCTGGCCACCCAAGGTCTGCATGCCCACGGGAACAGCAGCTGGAGAGCTGCTGGGCTGCTGCCTTCTGCATCTGCTGAGACATCTGTGGTTTATTGCCTCTCTGATTCCAAAGCTGTGCCAGTAACTACTGGTCATCTGTTTCACATTGTTGCTTTTCTTATAATAGAGAAATATCTGTTTGTACCTGAGAAAATGATGGATTGATCCAAAGGTTGGGAAGTTTTTTTTGGAAAAAGTGAAAATGCTCTCTTCATTGGAAAAACAAAGATAATTTCTTGTTTAATCTGCTAGTGCTACTAATTTATTCATTTACATTTTCTGCTTGGCTTCTTTGAGCACTTGAGTTTGTGAATATTATACTAATCTATTCCTTTATTCTAATGTAGTTTTGGGAAACTTACTTCACTTCTCCAAGAATTTATTTCCCCTCATTTTAGAAATGGAGATTTTATTGCAGGATTAAGTTGAGATTTAAATAATTTAGTGGAATACCTGAAGTCTAAAAGTCTGGGGAAGGGAAACTTTGTTTCTTTCTTTTTTTTTTCACTTTAACAACTTTTTATTTCAATATACTTACATACAGGAAAGTAGATGATTCAAAAGTATACAACTTAATGATGTTTCACAAACTACAACCAGCATCCACATTAAGAAATAAAATTTTTACAAAACCCCAAAAGATCCTCCATGACCTACTTCCTGATTTATCCCATATAAAGGATAACCATTATCCTGACATATAACATCATAAATTACTTTCAACTATTTTATAACTCTGTTTACTGGAATAATAAGATGTGCATTTATAAGTTTGTTCTTTTGCTTAATTTTACTTTGGTAATATTTATTCATATTGCTGAGTATAGTTGTAGTTTATTCATTTTTGTCACACTATTTTTAGTATTCCACACACAAGTATATATTTTTTACCAATTTTACTGAATAATATGTCTGGTTGGCACTTGGATTGTTTCTAGTTTGGGTTTTGTATTCATTTTCTGGGACAGCTATAACAAAGCATCACAAACTGAGTGATGTAAGAAACAGAAATTTATTATCTCCCAGTTTTGGAGACCATGAGTTCAAAATCAGGGTGTCAACAGGGTTGGTTCCTTCAGATAACCATACAGATATGAATAAAGATAAACTTGCTTTCTTACAGTTCATGATGGTCTGCTTACTATATTTGTTGCTCATTGGTTTGCGGAAGTATCACCCCATTTCTGCCCTCCATCTTCATATATTTTTCCCTGTCTGTGCATTTCTGTATCCCGGGTTTTCTATAAGGTCACTAGTCACAGTGGATTAGGGTCCCATTCTACTCCAGTATGACCTCATCTTTTCTTTCCTTTTTTTTTATTGGTTGTTCAAAACATTACATAGTTCTTGACATATCATATTTCACACTTTGATTCAAGTGGGTTATGAACTCCCATTTTTACCCCGTATACAGATTGCAGAGTCACATCAGTTACACTTCCACTGATTTACATATTGACATACTCATGTCTGTGGATTCTGCTGCCTTTCCTATCCTCTACTATCCCCCCTCCCCTCCCCTCCCCTCCCCTCTTCTCTTTCTACCCCCTCTACTGTAATTCATTTCTCCCCCTTGTATTCTTTTTCCCTTTCCCCTCACTTCCTCTTGTATGTAATTTTGTATAACCCTAAGGGTCTCCTTCCATTTCCAAGCAATTTCCCTTCTCTCTCCCTGTCCCTCCCACCTCTCATCCCTGTTTAATGTTAGTCATCTTCTCATGCTCTTCTTCCCTACTCTGTTCTTACTTATTCTCCTTATATCAAAGAAGACATTTGGCATTTGTTTTTTAGGGATTGGCTAGCTTCACTTAGCATAATCTGCTCTAATGCCATCCATTTCCCTCCAAATTCTATAATTTTGTCATTTTTTAATGCACAGTAATACTCCATTGTGTATAAATGCCACATTTTTTTTAATCCATTCGTCTATTGAAGGGCATCTAGGTTGCTTCCACAGTCTTGCTATTGTGAATTGTGCTGCTATGAACATCGATGTGGCAGTGTCCCTGTAGCATGCTCTTTTAAAGTCTTCAGGGAATAGTCCGAGAAGGGGAATAGCTGGATCAAATGGTGGTTCCATTCCCAGCTTTCCAAGAAATCTCCATACTGCTTTCCAAATTGCTTGCAAAAATTTGCAGTCCCATAAACAATGTACAAGTGTACCCTTTTCCCCACATCCTTGCCAGCACTTGTTGTTGTTTGACTTCATAATGGCTGCCAATCTTACTGGAGTGAGATGATATCTTAGGGTAGTTTTGATTTGCATTTCTCTGACTGCTAGCGATGGTGAGCATTTTTTCATGTACTTGTTGATTGATTGTATGTCCTCCTCTGAGAAGTGTCTGTTTAGGTCCTTGGCCCATTTGTTGATTGGGTTATTTGTTATCTTATTGTCTAATTTTTTGAGTTCTTTATATACTCTGGATATTAGGGCCCTATCTGAAGTGTGAGGAGTAAAGATTTGTTCCCATGATGTAGGCTCCCTATTTACCTCTCTTATTGTTTCTTTTGCTGAGAAAAAACTTTTTAGTTTGAGCAAGTCCCATTTGTTGATTCTAGATATTAATTCTTGTGCTATGGGTGTCCTATTGAGGAATTTGGAGCCCGACCCCACAGTATGTAGGTCCTAGCCAACTTTTTCTTCTATCAGATGCCTTGTCTCTGGTTTGATATCAAGCTCCTTGACCCATTTTGAGTTAACTTTTGTGCATGGCGAGAGAAAGGGATTCAGTTTCATTTTGTTGCATATGGATTTCCAGTTTTCCCAGCACCATTTGTTGAAGATGCTATCCTTCCTCCATTGCATGCTTTTAGCCCCTTTATCAAATATAAGAAAGTTGTAGTTTTGTGGGTTGGTTTCTGTGTCCTCTATTCTGTACCATTGGTCCACCCGCCTGTTTTGGTACCAATACCATGCTGTTTTTGTTACTATTGCTCTGTAGTATAGTTTGAAGTCTGGTATCGCTATACCACCTGATTCACACTTCCTGCTTAGCATTGTTTTTGCTATTCTGGGTCTTTTATTTTTTCATATGAATTTCATGATTGCTTTCTCTATTTCTACAAGAAATGCCATTGGGATTTTGATTGGCATTGCATTAAACCTATATAGAACTTTTGGTAATATCGCCATTTTGATGATGTTAGTTCTGCCTATCCATGAACAGGGTATATTTTTCCATCTTCTAAGATCTTCTTCAATTTCTCTCTTTAGGGTTCTGTAGTTTTCATTGTATAAGTCTTTTACCTCTTTTGTTAGGTTGATTCCCAAGTATTTTATTGTTTTTGAGGATATTGTGAATGGAGTGGTTGTCCTCATTTCCATTTCAGAGGGTTTGTCGCTGATATACAGGAATGCCTTTGATTTATGCGTGTTGATTTTATATCCTGCCACTTTGCTGAATTCATTTATTATCTCTAATAGTTTCTTTGTAGACCCTTTTGGGTTTGCTAGGTATAGAATCATGTCATCTGCAAATAGTGATAATTTAAGTTCTTCTTTTCCTATTTTTATGCCTTTAATTTCTTTCGTCTGTCTAATTGCTCTGGCCAGTGTTTCGAGGACTATGTTGAACAGAAGTGGTGAGAGAGGGCATCCCTGTCTTGTTCCAGATTTTAGAGGGAATGCCTTCAATTTTTCTCCATTCAGAATGATGCTAGCCTGGGGCTTAGCGTAGATTGCTTTTACAATGTTGAGGTATGTTCCTGTTATCCCTAGTTTTTCCAGAGTTTTGAACAAAAAGGGATGCTGTACTTTGTCGAATGCTTTTTCCGCATCTATCGAGATGATCATATGGTTCTTATTTTTAAGTCTATTGATGTGGTGGATAACATTTATTGATTTCCGTATATTGAACCAGCCTTGCATCCCAGGGATGAATCCTACTTGATCATGGTGTACAATTTTTTTGATATGATTTTGTATCCGATTCGCCAGAATTTTATTGAGGATTTTTGCGTCTAGGTTAATTAGAGATATTGGTCTGTAGTTTTCTTTCTTTGAAGTGTCTTTGTCTGGTTTAGGAATCAGGGTGATGTTGGCCTCGTAGAATGAATTTGGAAGTTCTCCCTCTTTTTCTATTTCCTGAAATAGCTTGAAAAGTATTGGTATTAGTTCCTCTTTAAAGGTTTTGTAAAACTCTGCTGTATACCCATCCGGTCCTGGGCTTTTCTTAGTTGGTAATCTTTTGATGGTTTCTTCTATTTCCTCAATTGATATTGGTCTGTTTAGGTTGTCTATATCCTCCTGTCTCAATCTGGGCAGATCATATGACTTAAGAAATTTATTGATGCCTTCACTATCTTCTATTTTATTGGAGTATAAGGATTCAAAATAATTTCTGATTATCTTCTGTATTTCTGAAGTGTCTGTTGTGATATTGCCTTTTTCATCCTGTATGCTAGTAATTTGAGTTCTCTCTCTTCTTCTCTTCGTTAGCATGGCTAAGGGTCTGTCGATCTTATTTATTTTTTCAAAGAACCAACTTTTAGTTTTATCAATTTTTTCAATTGTTTCTTTTGTTTCAATTTCATTAATTTCAGCTCTGATTTTAATTATTTCTTGCCTTCTACTTCTTTTGCTGTTATTTTCTCTTCTTTTTCTAGGATTTTGAGATGAAGTATGAGATCATTTATTTGTTGGTTTTTTCTTTTTTTAAGGAATGAACTCCATGCAATGAATTTTCCTCTTAGAACTGCTTTCAATGTGTCCCATAGATTCTGATATGTTGTGTCTGTGTTTTCATTTATCTCTAAGAATTTTTTAATTTCCTCCTTAATGTCTTCTATAACCCATTGATCATTCAGTAACCTATTGTTCATTCTCCAAGTGATGCATGATTTTTCCTTCCTTCTTTTATCGTTGATTTTCAGTTTCATTCCATTGTGGTCAGATAAGATGCATGGTATTATCTCTACTCCTTTATATTGTCTAAGAGTTGCCCTGTGACATAATATATGATCTGTTTTTGAGAAGGATCCATGTGCTGCTGAGAAGAAAGTGTAACAGCTTGATGTTGGGTGGTATATTCTATATATGTCAATTAAGTCTAGGTTGTTAATTGTGTTATTGAGTTCTGTAGTTTCCTTATTCAACTTTGTTTGGAAGATCTGTCCAGTGGTGAGAGAGGTGTATTGAAGTCTCCCATGATTATTGTATGGTGGTCTATTAGACTCTTGAACTTGAGAAGAGTTTGTTTGATGAACATAGCTGCACCATTGTTTGGGGCATATATATTTATGATTGTTATGTCTTGTTGGTGTATGGTTCCCTTGAGCAGTATGTAGTGTCCCTCTTTATCCCTTTTGATTAACTTTGGCTTGAAATCTATTTTATTTGATATGAGTATGGACATTCCTGCTTGTTTCCGAAGTCCATATGAGTGGTATGATTTTTCCCAACCTTTCACCTTCAGTCTATGTATGTCTTTTCCTATCAAATGCGTCTCCTGTAGGCAGCATATTGTTGGGTCATGTTTTGTGATCCATTCTACTAGCCTGTGTCTCTTTATTGGTGAGTTTAAGCCATTAACATTTAGGGTTATTATTGAGATATGGGTTATCCTTCCAGTCATATTTGTTTATTTATGTTACTGAATATGGTTTGTTTTCCTCTTTGATTATTTCCCCCCCTTTACTGTACTATCTACCCCTGTTAGTTTTCATTGTTATTTTCCATTTCCTCTTCCTGTAATGTTTTGCCAAGGATTTTTTGAAGAGATTGTTTTCTAGCTGCAAATTCTTTTAACTTTTGTTTATCGTGGAAGGTTTTAATTTCATCTTCCATCCTGAAGCTTAATTTCACTGGAAACACAATTCTTGGTTGGAACCCATTTTCTTTCAGTGTTTGAAATATGTTATTCCAGGATCTTCTAGCTTTCAGAGTCTGTGTTGAAAGATCAGCTGTTTTCCTGATTGGTTTACCCCTAAATGTAATCTGCTTCCTTTCTCTTGTAGCTTTTAAAATTCTCTCCTTATTCTGTATGTTGGGCATCTTCATTATAATGTGTCTAGGTGTGGATCTCTTATGATTATGCACATTCGGTGTCCTGTAGGCTTTTAGGATTTGGGATTCTGTCTCGTTCTTCAAGTCTGGGAAGTTTTCTCGAATTATTTCATTGAATAGATTTCTCATTCCTTTGGTTTGGAGCTCTGTGCCTTCCTGTATCCCAATGACTCTTAAGTTTGGTCTTTTAATGTTATCCCATATTTCTTGGATGTTCTGCTCATGGTTTCTTAACAGTCTTGCTGAGCTGTCTATGTTCTTTTCAAGTTGAAATACTTTGTCTTCATTGTCTGATGTTCTATCTTCTAAGTGTTCTACTCTGCTGGTACTATTCTCAATTGAGTTTTTACGTTGGTTTATTGCTTCCTGCCTTTCTAGAATTTCTGTTTGTTTGTTTTTATAACCTCTATTTCCCTGTATAGTTGATCTTTTGCTTCCTGGATTTGTTTATGTATTTCATTGTTGAAGAGATCTTTCATTGTCTGATTTTGCTGTCTAATGTCTTCCTTGAGACTCCAGATCATCTGAAGCATGTATCTCCTGAATTCTTTATCTGACATTCCATCTGCTGCAGATATTACCTCTTCTAACGTTGAGTTGACCTGCATTGCTTGTGGTCCTTTCTTTCCTTGTCTCTTCATACTGTTCGCGTTTCTTTCTGCTTACTGAGACTGTTGTGTTGTTGAATTTTCCCCCTATATATTTGTATTACTCTTGTATAGTTGCAAAGTCTCCCGCGCAGGCGCGGGCAGGGGCTCTGCTCCTCCTCCAATTGGGGCACTGTGCCTACCACATCGGCAGGCCACTGGGCCTGTTCTACTGGTTGGTAGCAGGTGCGCCTACCTTGGAGGCGCGTGGGGCGGCTCTGCCACTCCCAGGTTGCTGGGCCTGACCTGCTGGTGGGTTGCAGGTCCGTCTACCTTGCAGGCACGGGGGGAGGGCGCACACTTATTTGTATTTAGACAGTTATGCGAAATGGAGGACGTAATGCTTGGGATGAAAGTTGGGGGGAAGGGGAAGGTAGGTGTTCTTGAAAAGAAAGAAGGAGAGGGAGATAGATAGCATAGAGGAGAATGGAAAGAGCAGTAAAACTTGGAAGGGGAGAGAGAGAGGGAAAAGGGAGAGAAAAAATTAAAATGAAATAGGAAATAAAATTAGGTCTTAGAGATCCATTTTCTTCTCTTCCCGTAGGCAAAGCTGTGCCCTCCAGGCTGAGTTTTGCCCTCAATGTGTCAACAGCAATCCCTGTAAGGCGGTTCCTGGGAGTCTCTCAATCCTGTTGGTCCAGAGCCGTTGCACTTCTACGGCCCCTCCTCCCCTTCCTCCTGCCAGCCAGCCAGGTCCTGCTCACCGGAGGCAGTTCCCCAAGGATTTGGTTACACTTTCAGCCCCACCAAGTGCTCTATTTCCCAACTACTGAGCACTCTCGCTGTCATTCATCTAAGCCCCAGTGCTGTGGAGCTGTGGTCTGGGAGTCAATTGTTTAATTTTTCCGGACCCCTTTGGTGGGCACACCTTCGGAATCTGGCAGCTAAGACCATTGGTGTCGCTGCTGGTGGTAATAGGAGTTGGGGGTCGAGGATCCCCTCTACTTCCCTCAACCCCTACAGTCACAACCATACTGCTGGCGGTAGGAGGAGTTGGGGGTCTAGAGTGTCCTCTGTTTCCCTCCGCCCCTACCGTCACACCCTCTCAGTTCGCAGTTGGGGGATTTGGGGGTGGGGAGTCTTCTCTGCTTCCCTCTGCCCCTACAGTCACGCCCTCATCACTGGCAGTAGGGGGAGTTGGGGGTCGAGAGTCCTTTGGCCCTTACGGTCACGCCCACGGAGAGATTTTGAAGTTTCCCGGTTGTTTGTATCTGGTGTGGGTGGGAGTCACACACCTGCTAAAGTAGATTCCGCTGGGAAGGAATCTCTTTGGCCGAACTTTGGTGACTTCCCCTCTCTGCTGTGGCGGGCCCCTGGCTCCTTGCTGGAGTGTCCGAAGGGAGGGGTGGAACTGGCTTGTCTCTGGTCTGACACAATCTCTGGTTTTAGTTCCCAGTTCGATATTTCGTAAAGGGTTGGTTAGATTCCCTTCACGCTGTCTGGGGGGGGTGTGCCGTTCGCCAGGTGGGCGGGGCTGTTAGTAGAGCCGGGAGGGCACGGGCTGTCTGCTGGGCCAGGCGGGGACACTTCTCGCTGCGCCGGGCCGCCGGGGGCTGCCTATAGAGCCGGGAAGCTGCGGCCGCGTGGCTAGGATCCGGGAAGGCGAGATGGCGGGTGCCGTCTGCGGGTTCGGGAGGACCGCGCCGCTCGGGACCGCCGGCCGCTTTCTGAAGCGGCTGGTGGCCGCGGGATTGTACCTCTGCACCCGACGGGGGGCCACCTGTAGAGCCAGGCAGCTGCGGCCGCGTGGCTACACGCCTGGCAGGCGTGGTGGCTGTTCGCAGAGCGAGAGCAGGGCCTCCCCGGGACGGTGGGATGGCGGGTGCCGTCAGCGGGTTCGGGCGGGCCGCGCCGCTCTGGGCTGCTGGCCGCTTGCAGAAGCGGCTGGTGGCCGCGGGATTGTACCTCTGCACCCGCCGGGGGGCCGCCTGTAGAGCCAGGCAGCTGCGGCCGCATGGCTACAAGCCTGGCAGGCGTGGTGGCCGTTCGCAGAGCGAGAGCAGGGCCTCCCCGGGACGGTGGGATGGCGGGTGCCGTCAGCGGGTTCGGGCGGGCTGCGCCGCTCTGGGCCGCCGGCCGCTTGCAGAAGCGGCAGGTGGCTGCAGGACTGGGCCTCCGCGCCCGCGTGGCCGGCCAAGATCCACTTGTCTGGGACAAACTGACACTTCTAATAAACCTACCAATTCCCTGCAGGTCCCCTCTTAATGGAATTTTGCTAGAAGTTCCTCAGTAGGTAGACTGCCGCTGTTCCAATGGGTCTTTCTGATCCCTTTAATGTGGAGACATTGGAATCGCTGCTTCCTCGCCGGAGGCCATGTTGGATCCCCCTTTGTTTCTTTCTTCATTCTTTTTCTTCATATGGATCTGGCCCACATTACTAGAATCGATTGGGAACACACTTTTTTTTTACATTAATGGGTTTGCTGTCTATGTTATTTGCAAATGAGTATTGATTTGGTCTTATGCTTCATTGGCCTTTGGACAGGGCCCTTCTAATTTGAGTTCTGTGGAGGGAAGGGTTGTTAGTACCACATGGATGAGATTCTAGTAGGCTGAAACTTCCTATGAGCTGTGAGAAATCAAGCTTTCGTGTCTGTTTCCTCAAATTGCCATCCAGAAAAGAAGCTTTAAGAATGACAGAAAGAGGCCAAACTGCATATCTAGAATAAAATGGGTACTGACTGTCAGGAAGAAGAGGCACTTTAATTGGTGATGGTGCTGTCAAAGTTTGCCAGTAGCTGTCACCACGAGAATGACACTTCCCAGGAATTGGTTGGTCCAAAATATATAGAAAAATATACCCTCCTTAGTATACTGCCCTTCAGAACTCAAGAAATTGATCAGGTAAAATAAGAGTCATGATATAAAAAGTCAACTTCAATATCTATCTTTTTTTTTTTTAATTTTGGAGAAAAAAAAATAGATTCTCCTTCTTGTTGTCCTCTAAACAAGCACTTCATCTTTGAACTTAGTCAGCCATTGTAAAATCATATAATTGCAGCATTATATAACGGATGTAGAAAGGACACATAGATTATTCTAAGAAACCAAGGAAGAATTATTTATGTTTCTGTGTATTCATTAATACATCCTGAATTTAACCTCTATGGAAAGAATTGAATTATAGAACGTCAAGGCAGCCAGCCACAATGATACTTAAGTTAATTTTCCTCAGTGACATCTCTGTTTTCCCAGATATTTAACTAGACAGTAGAAACAGGTCTTTAAATTTTCAGAGCAGTGACTCTTTGGTGAGATTACATCTTTCTATTGTGGTTGGTTTTGATCCTATGCTCTAAGATCAAATGATAGCTAAGATTTTGTTTTGTAATATGGTTGCAATGGACACCCATTTACGGTCTCTGCAGCACCCTTAACTTATTGGAGGCCCCTTCCTTTTTCTGAGATGGGCATTGTTCTCCCCATTGATAAATGGATCAGTGATTGCATAATGCAACCTGGCTCTCTGGCCACAAATGACCTGCAGAAAAATGTGTGTATGAACCAAATCAATCCTTTCCATGAATATTTGATTTGGGGATTGAAAAGAGTCCCCATCCCTCATTCCGGTCTTGGGTATTTAAGATACCACTATAGTTTCTTAATGAATTTTCTCTTTGACTTCAACTTGTTTCAGAAGGTTTGTTCTTATCCTAGTCTTTTCTTTTTCGTTTTCTGTTTTCCTTTCCCCCCCCTTTTTTAACCCCATTTAAAAAAAATAATCAACTAAGAGTTCAAAATTTTCTTGTGATATTTCATATGTTATGCTTTGGTGTTTTCTTGATGGCAAGTTTCATCTTGTCTCCTCTCATCCGAGGGCTATACAGAATAACCTCTACCATTTACAAAGAGCTTTCTGTGAGCTGGGTGTGGTGGTACACATCTAGAATCCCAGATGCCAATGTAGCTGAGGCAGGAGACCCTGTCTCAGAAAAAAAAAGGGAAAAACTGTGACTACAACCACAGCTCAGTGGAAGAGTAGTGCAGCACCCCAGGGTTGGATCTCCAGTATTGGGGGAAAACAAACTTTCTGTGAGCCAGGCACTTTGCAGTATTTTGTATATATTATCTCTGTCTCTTAGCCTACAAAGAAAGAATATTAGCATTTTAAAACTATCATTTATAGTAATCAACTCCTCCAAAATCTCCATAATTAATAGTGAATTTTATGTCATTTCCTTTCTTTATTTCTTTGATAAACTTTCATTAAATACTTATACCTCCCAAGTATTATTGCAAAGACACTGAAGATGCAGAAACAAGTACAATGAAGTCTCAGCTCATGGTTCTAATTCCCGTGGAGGGAGCAGATAATGAACAAATGGGGTGTGTGTGTGTGTGTGTGTGTGTGTGTGTGTGTGTGTGTGTATGGTGTGCATGCTAATGTGTGTGCACATATTTCTGTGTGTAAGAAAGTGGTCAACAACAAAAAATAAAATTGTGATAAGGGTAAGAAAGCAGTCAAATATTAAGGGATAGTTTAGATTAAAAATTTCCTCTGAGCAAGGACTTGTTGGAGATAAGTATGAATCAAGGAAATAACTTGGAGATAATTTATAGATAGAGGTAATGGGAGGTGCAAAAACAGCCCTTGCTGACAGATAAAACAATAATTGGAGTGTTAAAAGTCTTGTTTATTGTCTTTCAATTACCTTCATGTGTAGAAATATTTCATACTTGTACACATATATGGAAACAAATATTACAGTGGTGCTGTACAGAAAAGTGGAGAAAGGGTGAATAACAAAATGATCTGCAGACCCTTATTTGTCAATTCAGAAACATGAGAAATGTAATTTCACTTCACTTCCACATATACCTCTGCCCCCAAACATCAGTGCCCAGTGACATATGAAATACATAGCTTATATTTTGAGAAAAAATATTTTTATTATATTGTCTAACAAATCTCAAACATTCAAGTCATAAAGGAGAAAATTAATAGATTTAATTATGTTAAAAGTAAGTACTTACATTAGCAGAAATAAAATATTTTAACACTTATTTCTCAGAATATCCAGATGGTATAAAAGAATCATACAAGTTAACAAAGAACATGATAGAGCTACAAAAAGAATTTAAAGAAAAATGAAATGTGAATGTCTAATAAACATGTAGAAGGAGGCAAGCTCTGTATCAACAACAAGCAGAGTGACTCAAATTAAGACTACAATAGGATGTTGTTTTATGCACATAGGTAAGTTTTAAAAGGTATGTCATTATGAAGTGTTGGCAAAGATGAGGAGCAGGTGGAACTCACTCTCTGATGGTGACAAGAGGTCATCACCTGTGGAAACAAGTTGGCATTATCTGGTACTCAAGGCAGATCCATGCACCTTAAGAGCCTGTGATACCACAAACAGGCACAATCTCCAAAGAAAGTTTCATGAATGTCTAGGTGAGAAAACATGCTTATTTATAGGAGAATTTTCTTAATAAAGGAGACAATCCTAAAAGGTAAAAAACAACCCAAATGCCCATCATTAAAAACTGAAGAGTTAAATTGCGATTTGTGCACATAGTGTTTTTTTTTTTTTTTTTTTTTTTAAGCCAAAACAGATGAATGGCGGGAAAAAAAAAGTATGACTGAGTACCAACATACCTAAATCTTAAAATCAGGCATAACCAAGTTTTTTTTTTAATTTATTAAGAACATGTCCATTTGCAGATACCTACAAAGAAAACCAAAGGTGATTCAAAAAAATTTAGAACAGCAGTTGCCCCTCTAGAGGACAGAGGGACTGTGCTCAGTGATACTTTGAACAGTATCTAAGAGACTTTGTTTTACAAGCTTCATTATGGGTGCTAGATACTTATTTTATCATTTTTAAGCCATACATTAAACAAATTGAACATTAGACATGATATTTTCTTTCTTTTTTTTGTTGGGGGGGTACTGCAGATTAAACTCAGGGACCCTCAACCTCTAAGCCACATCCCTAGCCCTATATTTTTTTTGTATTTAATTTAGAGACAGGGTCTCCCTGAGTTCCTTAGCACCTTGCTTTTTCTGAGGCCGGCTTTGAACTCGAGTTCCTCCTGCCTCAGTCTCTCAAGCAGCTGGGATTATAGGCATTTGCTACTGCACCCAGCAATGCATGCTGTTTTCTCTATAAAATAATTGATAATTGAAAAACAAGAATCTCTTTCCCACTCCATAATACTTAACTTCCACAATGTTAAAAACAAAATCATTATTTTCCCACCTTTGCACAAATCAGCATGACTCTATTTCTTTATTTTAGTCTTTGAACATGTTAAAATCAATCATATGAAAGCGGTTTATCCCTCATTTACGTAGATTTTGCCACTTGGCATTTTTTATTTTATGTTCTATTTTAAGGCTTTAAAACTTGGTGAAAGAAGTACCAATTTTATGTTTGGATATGGATAATCAAATGTGCAGCTAAGTAATATGCAAGTCATTATTGTCAAATAACATTATAGACTTTTTATTGACCAAGGAAACTGTTTTTGCTGTTTTATGCTTTAAAGAGCCTTCAGAACATCAATAAAGGATAATATACAAAGAATATTTCCAGTTTTCAATTAATTTTTTTCTCAAGAGATGAGAAAAAAGTTTTTATTATAAGTACATGAAATTGAAGAGATGTGTTGGGTGAAATGACACGTAGTATAAGAAAACAAAAGAAATCTACATGTTATTCCCCCCCTGATCTTTACTACTCATTTCTTTTTCATTGATTATGCTGTCCAAACATTTTGACCCACTAAGTAAAAATGAACTTCTGACTCTAACCTTCTCAAAGGGAGCATCCAATAATCTAATTTGCCAATAAATATAATTTTGAGCTGATACAGGCAGAATAGCAAAGATGAGGACCATTTAGGGAAAAGACTCATTTTCTATTTCTCTGAAAAGTGTCAAAAGTGATTTAAAGAGCTTTAAAGACTGAAAACTACCTGAGCTCCAGGAATAGTCACTGCATATTTTTTTCTCCACTTTATTTATTATTGTGATTCTTGGGTCAGGTTATCTAATTCTTTTCAATGTGAAAAATATCTGCTTTAAAAATAAGAAATTGTGGTTCAAAAAAAAGTAATAGTTTGGCTCAAACTTAAATATGTTTGTGTACAGAAGATAATTTAGAGGATTAATTCAGGAATAATATCTGTGTGGCAAGATATTGACCTGAAGTTCAGTAGCTGAATTTTTCAATAAAATTTTTAGAGATATGTTACGCTTTTATTGCAGAGACAACCTATATTCTCTTAAGAACCAGTCAGGATTATCTTTCCACCATTTGCTTTAGAAGTGTAGCACTCAGAGATTTAAAGAGACTTTGGGTCTTATGCTATTATTACATCTGGTCCTTAGTCTTCATATCAGTTTTGGTTACTTAGTTCTAAGCAAATAAAACTGATTTTGAAAAAAAATCTAAGCAAAGTGGGAGTTTGTTGGAAGAATATGGAATAGGTCAGAGAATTGAATGAAAGTATAAAGATCTAAACTTTATAAATGATAACACTCTCTTTGAAAATTCAGATAACAGAAATAGATGTTTTTATAGGGTATTACTCTTAGATTAGTGACCTGGAACTTCTTTTAATCTGTGAGTCTTTCCACTCAAGATTCACGTTCCAGTAAAGGATCATCTGGTCTCCTGCCACCCTTGGCCAGGAATTCAGTGGGGGCTTTGACTTATGTCCCCAATAAATTTCTATTCAAAGAATAATACAGATCAAATAACCAAAAAATAAAGTAATATAAAAAATGGGAGGTATAATCAATATTGGTATAGCAACAAATAATGAAATCAAACAAAACAAAATTTAAAAAAATCTTATTGCAGAAATGTATGTATGAGAAGAACTTTTAAGGAGCACATGGTTTTCTGTAGCTATTCTATTTTTAAATGACATTATTTTTTTTAGATTGTCTATTTACAATATTAAAAATGAGAGATGTTAGTGCCCAACTGCAATAAGTTGAAAAGAAGGAAAAGAACAACTATGATCTATTGACTAAGGAACAGCATTAGTGAATTCAGCAATCTGGACTAGAGGGATTCTTGGAATTAAATGACTGAGTCTACATTTTGTTCTTTATTTAATGGATGCTTATTTCATGGGAATTGTGTTTCATTGTATTTTTTTATGTTCCATGATTCAAATTAATAAGAAATTCGTTTGTTTTTGTGGAGCAAAAAACACAAAAATGGTTTGTTGCACTCGGGTGGAGTGTGTCATAGGATTCAGTGAGGCACAATTAATAGCAGATTACAAATCTGAAGTACACATGTTGGTACAAAATGAATGGCTTCCTCAGATTTCTCATCTGGCAATAAAGCCCTCTAGCAGAGCTTCTGATAACACAACAGCCTTACACCTTTATCTGGGACATGAGTTAATAAACTTTTCGCCCTGGACAAATTGGGAATGCACATTGCCCATTTGTAGTTTAGTGGCTCTATTTTATGGTATCATTATCTTTGAAAATTTAGGCATTTATTATTCATGAAATTACTCCCCAATGTTTATTGTCCAATCAAAACTGAATGAGATTAAAACCAAATTGATTTTCATTTTAATTTGTAGAAGGGTTTATCAAAAGTCTTCCCTCCCCACCCTGAAAGTTTCTTAAAGAAATAAGGAATCATTCTAGAGTTGAAGTCTCAACTTTTCAATCTCAAGAACCTATGGAGAGAGCTGGGGTTGTAGCTCAGTGGTAGAGCACTTGCCTAGCACATGTGAGGCACTGGGTTTGATCCTTAGCACCACATAAAAATAAATAAATAAAGGCATTATGTGCATTGATAACTACAAAAAGAAAATAAGAACCTTTGGAGAAGATAAAATAGATGGGTCTCATCTGGGCAAATTTAACTGGAGCAAGAGAATGGGGGTGGGAAGAGATGAGATGGAGGGTAGAGAGAAATTTGACTATTGGAAGAAAAAAATGGCTATCTCAAACAAACTGAAAGAAATTATACATCTTTATGAACAATTTACCTAGAGGTATGAAAGATTTGCTTCATATACTAGAAACTGATATCAAAATATTAATAAGAAGGTCAGATTCTGCATGTTTCTTTAAGTTGAAAAATTTGGAAGACACTAGTGTTTTCCTTTGATATCTTTATCAAAATCACCTACTGGTACTTGGAAAAAAATGCAGATTCAGTAATCTTCCACAGACTTTTAAATGAAAGACTTTGAAGATCAGCTCAGGAATCCACATATTTGTTGGGTTTCCCAAGGGACTTAGGATATATTTAAATCTAGTCCAATTAGTAATGCATAACATTATTCTTAGAAGGAATGTCTCCCAGGAACAGAAGGCAGAGGTGACCTTCCCAGAAAAGCAAAGCACATTAATAAGCATTCATCTTTACTGATTCCAAAACTTGAGCTTTTGGCCTGTACACTATTTTAAACTTTCATGCATCACTGCTAAATAAGAAAAATTTTGTTTGTTATATACAAATTAATCACTTTAATGAATGAGGAAGAAGTGTAAATATGGTTTTCAGTGGATACAAAAGAAGACAATAAAGTAGACAAAGAGAATAATGTAAGAACAGTCAACGTACGTTGATATAATCTATATTCCAATGTTGGGATACCCCTACTGTAGATGTACCCTACTTACCCTTACATTTTCCACAATTCCCTGTCTTTATTTTTCTTCGAGTCAGTCAAAATATTGCAAAAAAATATCAAACATTGCAAGAATATATAGTATGGAAAATGCTTTTGAGAATTCTACCTCTAATACTATCACTGCTGGTGAGGAAATCACAGTCCCATGAATGAGGAGGTAGGGAAAGGGAGCAATGGGACTTGCTTCAAAACAAATAAAACAAAACAAAACTGCAGATAAAAATGACTCGTGAAATATAAGCAGAAATCATCTGGTAACAATTCCAGGAAAACTTGTAAAGGGAGAAACTTGGTAGGGAGAGGTATCCTGTTCAGCCTTCCCTCTTTTCCCTTCTTCCTGCCTAAAATGAGAAATTGATAAATGGAGCTACATCTGCTTTAATTTGAGAAAACGTTGGGAGTGAAAGCCACATATCAATCATGGTGGAATAGTAAGGTGGAAGGAACCTAGAATGAGAATACCATGGATCTTCCTTACCAGTCCTGCCCTGCCTACCTTTCATGAAGTTCCTCAATAAATGAAAATAAAACTTTCTCTTGCTGAAGCAACTGTTCTTTGGAAATCCTTCTATGTTCTTAGTTGCTAGCATCTGCAGGAAAACAATTTTGCATTTTGGCACCATGGTTAGGTGAATACCTGGGCCTGTTAGGCAGTACATTTCATACTCTTTCATGATGATGGGTGCAGGAGTCAGCAATGTGATACAGGCCAGTAGGATATAATCTTAGAAAACAAGGAACAGTGGACCTCATGTTTTGCTAGCTATGAGGAACATGAAAATTTAGAGCTATGGACATCCCAGGAAAGAATCTGCCCAAAGAAGGTGGCAATGCAAGAAAGCAGATTTGAGAGATGGAGAGGGATAGATTTCTGGTATAACTCAACAAGTTCTTTAACTGATTTTGAACCAGTGCTCCAAAGTGCCACTGTAGAAACCATAATTTTATTGTACAACTTAACTAACAGGACAAAGTAAAGGAAACCAAAAGAACCAGAGACGTGTTTTAGTAATGGACCCTGAACATTTACCTGTTGCGTGAATATGTTAGACTTGTATTTTTATTGTTTGAGGTTTATCGTGCTTGAATTCTCTTTATATTATTATATCTCACTCTCTCATCTTGGTATTGGTTTCGATAACCTTGCTCATCTTTTCATTTTATGTATGGGGAAAGAATCATAGCTCCATATTGACCAGATGCTAGTAATTGGGTAACAAAGGTTGCATATACATCCTTCGCTAGAATCAGTAATCCCGAGTAAGCCTTTGTTCCTGGAAAACCCAGAAAAAGCTTTTGTCACATTCATAGAAGCCTCAAATTCCAAAACACCATCCAACAATCCCCCAAAGTACTATAATCAATGTTCAACTAACACACAAAAACAATCTCTTTTTCCCTAGTTGAAAATTCTGCTGCAATATATTCTCCAAAACTGTACCTTAGTGAGCCATTCTCTTCTGCCACTTTAGCTATTCAGCCTGCAATATGGCTTTGTTAGCACCAAAATATGTCTTCATATCATAATCATTGCTGTAATAAATGAGATAACAGAGAATATCTATTGGGTAAGGCTTTTCTAGGCCCTGGAGAGTTGTCTATTATATAAAAAAAGAAAATGGAATCCAAAATTGAAAAGTATAAACTTCTTCTCACTGCAAAAATGTAACAACATGAACAATATGAATTGGGTGTTTCCATAGTCAAAAGTCTAATGTCTGTCTTTACCAGGATTGCAGCTCCTTAAATAGAAGTGTTTCATTAGGTTAAGTTGATTCAAAAGACAACATTTTCTTGTAGAGGGAAATATCTCAATTCCATGCTTTCTTCAGAATAGTATGAAACTTCAACTTTTTGTTCCTATTTTAAGGGTATATCCTTTAAGATATGCTAAGTTTCTAACAATATGTATTGTGTTAATTGATTGGCATTCTGGGTGATTAGCCTGCTAAAATATTGCGGGTGAGAAATGAAGAAATATAAATTCAGAAAAGTTCAGAAACTCCGCTGCCACTTGTTTTTAATTTACCTACCTGTGAAAATAGCATTATTTGCTGTTATATACTACCAAATAATATTTCAGAACAAATACAATACTCAACAAATTAAATTTAATACATCATTTTCTACATAGAATTATTTGAAGTTATTATACTGTATTTTCTTAGAAAAAGAGACATAGCAAGTTACATAGATGGATAAATTCACAAGGATGCATTCTTCTTCTACCTTGTTGTTCCTTTAGCTCAAGGAAAACGGTTTAAGATAACTCGCGAAGACTGCCTTCATTGCTACCTAGTTTATATTGATTCGATCAATGAATAGTGCCAGTTATGCAGAAGTACTTGAGTACTTTATAGTTTTTTTGAATTACTTAAAATGTATGTTATAAATGCAGATTATTATATCTCACTCTCTAAGTACTTGTCTCAGTAAATTGAGGATATGGTATGAAAATCCCAACTTTTCTAGATTTTTCAGGTACTTCTGGCTTAGGTGGACTATACACCAAATTTAGTAAGATATTTTTGTCCTCTGTACCATGAGTCCTAACATCAAATCTAGCTGATAATACCAAAATACTTAAATGCCTACAAAGTTCGATGCAGCAAGGAAGCAACCAAGGTGTAAAATACAGGGAGGCATTTCCTCTTAGCCTGGAGCTCTTGTGCAGATTGAGTACGGTATTCATTTATGTGAGAAATAGTCATATCCCTAACATTTTCATTGGATTGTTTACCCCAGCCCCAGGTAGGGCCTGCATTCCATCATAACTTTGGCTTTCTGAATTCTCAGAGAACCAGTACAATTCAGATGCTCCTCACATAGATGGACATTCTGTAACTTTCTCTCCCCAATATCAATTTACTTTCAGATCATCCCTGAGTTAATTGAACAAATGGCAGCAATCTTGCCAAAAATCTGAGGAATTGTCCTCTGACCTTGCAAGTCATTTTAAGTGTAATCTCATTTAAATAGCCCAAAAGCTTTTAGATAAAATACAATTTGGCAGATAAATGATATCTCAGGAGGGGAAAGACAGAAACTGTGAAAAAGCCAAGTGAAGTGAAAAATTTTGTTTTGGTATAGAAGGCAGTTATATTAATTTTTTTTTTTATTTTCAAACGTGTGACTGTTCACACTGGTATTTACACATCTGTTAAAATGTCCTTCTTTGTGGTATGCCAGTCCTACGTGTATGTAAAACTTTACAGCGAGGTGACCTGTAAGCCGAGGGGCCCTGGATGGTACCAGTGGAAGGGAGGCATGTTCCCCCTGCAGATGGCATTATGGTTATCAGTTGCTGAGAGATTTAGAACATACACGAACCCTCAACTTCAGAGGTGCTTGTTCTGCACCCTTGAAGTTTTTTAGTTCTAAAAAGATTAAACGTATATGCTCTGGCAAAAAAAAAAAAAAAAAAAAAAAAAAAAAAAAAAAAAAAAGGCTGTTTTCCCGGTAGTAAATGCTAAATTTTAATACTCCTATTATAATAAGCTAATTAGGAAGAGACTCATGCTCTTTAATCTCAGATGCCAAGACTTTTCTAAACCTCGCTCCTGTGGATGTCATTTGCTTCTCGGAATTTCTATCCTTGCTAATCTTATTTTAGCGTCCCACACAATTAGAATTGTACAAATTCTAACTATTCAATCTTCATTTCCCTCCTCTGTGAAATGTGCTACCAGACTGAGAAATGGAGGTGGGCTCCCTTTGTTCCTGCTTTGAGTCTTAAGAAAGTTAAATGTAAAAAAAAAAAAAAAAAAATTGGGAAGTGTTTGAACACATTACCATTACAATGTGATCCTCGGTTAACACATTTCCCTGGAGGGTGGCAGAGAAAAGTGAATACAATTCTTTTCAATCTATTCGATTTCAACCTAAAATTTTATCTTTAAAATTTTCCTGTTGCACCATCAACTACGTTATAGAGAAAGGCAGAGGAAAAAACGAAAATACTTGACTGAATCATTAGCTGTTTCTCATAGTTTATATGCTGCTAGTCTCACAAGATATGAATATATGTTAATTCTAACTTCTGAATCTATGAGGAGTAGCATAAAATGGGCCAACTGCATTAGATTGAAGAAATATATGGGCATAGTCAGCTTTGGAAAGCATCTGGGCTTTGGAATATTGGTGCAAATACAAGTGCTCTGGAGTGTCTCTCATAAGTATGGTAAAGAAAGCATTATTTTTAATATTTCTGAATTTAGCAAAGGGACAGATTATTTTAGTGTTATGGTTTGAATACATGTCTTCTCCAAATTTGTGTGTTGGAATTTAACTCTAAAGGTGATGTTATTAAGAGTTTGATCCTTGGGGATAATTAGATCATAAGGGCTACACATTCCTAGATATGGTTAGTACCCTTTATAAGACAGCTGAGGGAGGATATTTGTCCCTTTTCCCCAAGGTGCTTCCTTCCCATGAGAGACAACTTAGCCTTGAGGGATGTGAGAAATAACCTTCCATTGTATATAAGTTACCAGTCTAATATATTTTGTTATAGCAGCAGGAATGGATACCTAATCCAACTGAACCTTGGAAATTTGGCTCTAAAATGTAGACCACTTGTATATTTTTGTGCACTTTACCTTTTCTAGAGCTTTTGAGAACATAGGCAAATAGAAAAGCTTGATTTATAGTCTCTTGATTAGTAATGAGATCTTCTCTATTGTCTCACATTTCAGAATTTGCTGCAGTTAAGGCACTGTCTCCATGAAGCTAGTGAACAAATGTAAGTAGCTTTCCAGGAAGACATCACATATTAATGGAGTTTCTTATACTTTTAGCAGAGATTTCTTTTAGATTATGAATAAAAATATCAATATTTGAGAAGTGCCAGAAAAGGAAGGAAAGCATCTTTCAACTCAGAAAGATTCTGGGTAACTCTAGCACAAGTCAGAACAAGGGCATTGAAGTCAGAGAGAAGAAGAAGACAGCCATCTTGGATACAGCCTATTTTAATTTTCTTAGGGCTGCCCACACAACATTTCAGTCAGTGACTCATCAAATTGAATTCTCCCAAATTTGATGCTATTTTTTTCAATCTTAAGAAATTCAGCAAGCATTTTTTGCTAGTTAAAATATTTCTGGGGAACAGAGATCCTTAAGTGTGTCTTTGGTACTTTATGAAATCCATGTACCCACTTTCTGAATAATAATATTAAAGGCATAAACCACCTAAAATTAAACAAAACTTATTATGTTTAAACACATTCTCAAAATATGATGAAAACAAACTTATGACATAGTAATATGGATTGTTCCTCAATACCTTTAATAATAGGTCCTTTTATTATCTAATTATTACTATAATTTTGTAGTAGTAGTAATAGTGTGTATACACACACACACACACACACACACACACACATATATATATATATATATATATAAGTATTTGTTAATGACATTTATTTATTTTTTATTTATTCATATGCAGTGCTGAGAATCAAACCCAGTGCCTCACACATGCTGGCAAGTACTCTACCACTGAGCCACAAACCCAGCCCCAAACATAAATATATTTTGAATGATTTGTATAGTGTTAATGTAATGTTTCTGATTTATTTTGGTGTCACAGTCACAAATTTTCCTCACAGTACAAGAGTTTGTTGCCTATATATGCAATTGAAGGAGAGACAAAATTAACTACAGCTTAGTGGGAAAAAAAAGGATATAGTTCTATTTATTCAGTTTCTTGGACTTCCTGGATTCTGTCCATGGTCTCCCCAATGGCCTCCATTCTTCAGGCTAAAAATCCCTGCTATATGGATTACAATAAATAATACACAACTAGATTTCTTTTTTACATGTCAAAAATAGTGTTGCTATATTTCTCATTGCAGGTTATAAGAACTGAAAAATTATCTTTGAGATGATATTTGGGTAGAGAAATTAGGACTGGATTTTATTCTTTTAATTTTTTTATCCTTTATAAGACAAAGTGGTCCTTTGGCATGCTTAGTAAAGTTAAATGCATTTAATAAAATCCCTGTAGTATTGTATATTGCCAAATTGCTGGGAAAGAATATCTATTTATGAAAGTAATGTTTCTAGATTAAAAATTTAAATAAAGGAATATGATATATCAGAAATAACAAATTCCTGTGGGAATTATTATTTTTTTAACAGTAGATTGATCAGTGGCATTTTGCCTTCAGATGTTGTTAATCTCTCTCAGTCGGGACCAAAACAGCAAGCCATTTCAAGTTGATCACAGGACAAAAATTGGCACTACGTTTCCTTGGTTTCCTTGGCTCGAGTGTGCTGTATGGCTCATTTCACGAGTAATGAAAATAATGATGATAATGACAACTGTGAGAACAAGATCTAAAACATAATAGAAAAAAGAAACCAAAGGGGAGAAGGCCATATCATATCTAGTACTGTGCTTTAAATTCTTGGAATGTGAATTTTCATAATGAAAGAGTGCCATCTTCAATAGCAAAATAGCTATAGGGTACCCAATATCCATGGCTTGTTTTGTTTCATTTGCTGGAAAGCCACATTTCCAAGGAAAATGATGAGTCAAAACCAAGGGAAGTTTGAATCCCAGCAAGAATTTTGATTCTACTGTTGATGAGGGTTTGATAGGAAATAGACTCATAGGAGACCAGAAATAGGCTGAGCAGGGTTTGTAAGGTGACCGTGTCCACTGGGAGTGCAGGGTAAGCACAGAGGGAACACTGAAGCAAATAGGAATTTCACAGTCTACCTGTGAGACTGTCATGCCTGGTTCTGTGAGCTTTCAAATCTCACATGGGTACAAAGCAATGTCTCTGTTGCTTTGTTTTCTCAATGAGTGGAGTTTTAGAAAAAGATTTCTGCAGTCACTCACACTGCCAATGTTCTGACAGAGTCAACAGAGATAGGAAAACATACTTTCACAAAGAAGCATAACTCAGTTTTTCCATTTTCATCCTACTGGTCTCTCTTTTCCACACACATACAATATCCTGACAATATTGACCCACTTGATCTTTACTTTTGGTACATTCTCACTATGATGCTTCTACCATTGAGCCCTAAAAAAGACAGAAGACAAAACACAGTTTTGTTTGTTGTGGAAATTAAGGCGATCAGCACCAGCTCAAACAAGCAGTAAAAAATTGCTGTGGCCCTGGTCAATATCTTCATCTTGCTGTGGCCCTGCTGTGGTCCTGATGGAGAGAAGGTATGTGTTTGGCTCTTGGTTTTGATGCTTTAGATGTTTCAACAAAGTTAATATAATGTAAACTGAGTCCAGGTGGCTAATTCTAAATAAATATTTTTTTTTACCATAATAAAACAAAAGGAAGAAAAACCTCAATGGAATATCAGCTTATTGTAGTAATAATGGCTATTATCAAAAAAAAAAAAAAACAAAGGAAAGTAAGTGCTGGTGAGGATGTAGAGAAGAGGGAACTCTTCTATGAGGTTTGTTACAGTGCAAATGAGTACAGTCACTGGAAAACACACACAAATGTTCAAACAACAAAAATAGAACTACCATATGATCCAGAAGCTCTTCTTATGGATATACATCCCAAGGAAATAAAACCAGTCTTTCAGAGAGACATCTGCCCTCCTGTGTTCATTGCAACACTATGTGCAATAGCCAAGAAATAGAAACAATCTTCATCTGCTGATGAATGTATAAAGAAAGTGTGTATGCATGCAAAATGGTATATTGTTCAGCTATAAACAGAATGAAATCCTGCAACTTGGGACAACATGGGTGGATCTGGAAATCATTATATTAAGTGAAGTAAGCCAGGTATAGAAAGAAAAGTACCACTTGGTCTCACCTGTGGAATCTAAAGTAGTTGCTCTCATTGAGGTTGAGACTAGAATGGTGGTTACCAGAGGCTGTGGAGACAGCAGGGAGGGAGGAACGGGAAAAAGGTTGAGTAAGGAGTATAGTTGCAGCTAGATTGGAGTAGGTACTTCTGGTGCCTTATTGCACAGTAGAGCAACCATAGATGATGAAAATGTACTGTGTTTAAAAAAATCTAGAAGAAAGGTTTTTTAAAGTTTGAGGATATAGATGTCTAATTTGATTTAACATTATACAATACATACATATATGGAAATGTCACATGGTTCTTCCTAAATGTGTGCAATTTTAAAGTATGAGTTAAACATTCTTTTTCAAAATATAAATATAAATGCTTGAAAAGAAAAAATACTAATAAAAGAATACCAACTCTCTCACCATACAAGATACCAATAACCATGAAAAACTGAAATTATAGTGAAGTTAAATTCTGTTAAATAGGTTTTGCTTATGGTGCATCTAATCAACAAAAGAATTAACATCATCTTACTGAATGGATATAAAGACATCTGGGAAAAAATTGTGGAATACCTTATTTTTATAAATTATTTTAAAAACCCTTAATTTTCAGCAGTTATCAAATAGAAACCTGCAGTTGCTTCAATAGCATTGTTACATATCATTGTGATTTAAACATACAGAGGATATAAATATTAGTTAAAATTTTTAACTTTTTTTTTTATTGGTTGTTTACAACATTACAAAGCTCTTGACATATTATATTTCATACATTAGATTGAAGTGGGTTATGAACCCCCAATTTTACCCCAAATGCAGATTGCAGAATCACGTCGGTTACACATCCACAATTTTACATAATGCCCTAATAGTAATTGTTGTATTCTGCTACCTTTCCTATCCCCTACTATCCCCCCTCCCCTCCCTCCCCTCCCAACTTCTCTCTCTACCCCATCTACTGTAATTCATTTCTCTCTTGTTTATTTTCCCATTCCCCTCACAACCTCTTATATGTAATTTTGTTTAGCAATGAGGGTCTCCCTTCATTTCCATGCAATTTCCCTTTTCTCTCCCTTTCCCACCCATCTCAAGTCTCTGTTTAATGTTAATCTTTTCTTCCTACTTTTCCTCCCTGCTTTGTTCATAGTTGCTCTCATTATATCAAAGAAGACATTTGGTATTTGTTTTTTAGGGTTTGGCTAGCTTCACTAAGCATAATCTGCTCTAGTGCCATCCATTTCCCTGAAAATTCTATGATTTTGTCATTTTTTATTGCTGCATAGTACTCCATTGTGTATAGATGCCACATTTTTTTTAATCCATTCATCTATTGAAGGGCATCTGGGTTGGTTCCACAGTCTAGCTATTGTGAATTGTGCTGCTATGAACATCGATGTGGCAGTGTCCCTGCAGCATGCTCTTTTAAGGTCTTCAGGGAATAGTCCGAGAAGGGCAATAGCAGGGTCAAATGGTGGTTCCATTCCCAGCTTTCCCAGGAATCTCCAAACTGCTTTCCAAATTGGCCGCACCAATTTTCAGTCCCACCAGCAATGTACAAGTGTACCCTTTTCTCCACATCCTCGCCAGCACTTGTTGTTGTTTGACTTCATAGTGGCTGCCAATCTTACTGGAGTGAGATGGTATCTTAGGGTGGTTTTGATTTGCATTTCTCTGACTGCTAGAGATGGAGAGCATTTTTTCATGTACTTGTTGATTGATTGTATATCCTCCTCTGAGAAGTGTCTGTTCATGTCCTTGGCCCATTTGTTGATTGGGTTATTTGTTATCTTATTGTCTAATTTTTTGAGTTCTTTGTATACTCTGGATATTAGGGCTCTATCTGAAGTGTGAGGCGTAAAAGTTTGTTCCCAGGATGTAGGCTCCCTATTTACCTCTCTTATTGTTTCTTTTGCTGAGAAAAAACTTTTAAGTTTAATTAAGTCCAATTTGTTGATTCTAGTTGTTAACTCTTGTGCTATGGGTGTCCTATTAAGGAATTTGGAGCCCGACCCCACAATCTGTAGATCGGAGCCAACTTTATCTTCTATCAGGCGCAGAGTTTCTGATTTGATATCAAGCTCCTTGATCCATTTTGAGTTAACTTTTGTGCATGGCGAGAGAAAGGGATTCAGTTTCATTTTGTTGCATATGGATTTCCAGTTTTCCCAACACAATTTGTTGAAGATGCTATCCTTCCTCCATTGCATGCTTATAGCCGCTTTATCAAATATAAGATAGTTGTAGCTTTGTGGATTAGTCTCTGTGTCCTCTATTCTGTACCATTGGTCCACCCGCCTGTTTTGGTACCAGTACCATGCTGTTTTTGTCACTATTGCTCTGTAATATAGTTTGAAATCTGGTATCGCTATACCGCCTGATTCACACTTTCTGCTTAGAATTGCTTTTGCTATTCTGGGTCTTTTATTTTTCCATATGAATTTCATGATTGCTTTATCTATTTCTACAAGAAATGCCGTTGGGATTTTGATTGGCATTGCATTAAATCTATAGAGAACTTTTGGTAATATCGCCATTTTGATGATGTTAGTTCTGCCTATCCATGAACAGGGTATATTTTTCCATCTTCTAAGATCCTCTTCTACTTCTCTCTTTAGGGTTCTGTAGTTTTCATTGTATAAATCTTTCACCTCTTTTGTTAGGTTGATTCCCAAGTATTTTATTTTTTTTGAGGATATTGTGAATGGAGTGTTTTTCCTCATTTCCATTTCAGAAGTTTTGTCGCTGATATACAGAAATGCCTTTGATTTATGCATGTTGATTTTATATCCTGCCACTTTGCTGAATTCATTTATTAGTTCTGGTAGTTTCTTTGTAGACCCTTTTGGGTCTTCTAGGTATAGAATCATGTCATCTGCAAATAGTGATAATTTAAGTTCTTCTTTTCCTATTTTTATGCCTTTAATTTCTTTCGTCTGTCTAATTGCTCTGGCCAGTGTTTCGAGAACTATATTGAATAGAAGTGGAGATAGTGGGCATCCCTGTCTTGTTCCGGATTTTAGAGGGAATGCCTTCAACTTTTGTCCATTCAGAATGATGCTAGCCTGAGGCTTAGCATAGATAGCTTTTACAATGTCAAGGTAAGTTCCTGTTATCCCTAGTTTTTCTAATGTTTTGAACATAAAGGCATGCTGTACTTTATCGAATGCTTTCTCTGCATCTATCGAGATGATCATATGGTTCTTATCTTTAAGTCTATTGATGTGGTGAATAACATTTATGGATTTCCGTATGTTGAACCATCCTTGCATCCCAGGGATGAATCCTACTTGATCATGGTGCACTATTTTTTTGATGTGTTTTTGTATTTGATTCGAGAATTTTATTGAGGATTTTTGCATCTAGGTTCATTAGAGATATTGGTCTGTAGTTTTCTTTCTTTGAGGTGTCTTTGTCTGGTTTCGGGATCAGGGTGATGTTGGCCTCATAGAATGAATTTAGAAGAGCTCCCTCTTTTTCTATTTCCTGAAATAACTTGAAAAGTATTGGTATTAATTCTTCTTTAAAGGTTTTGTAAAACTCTGCTGTATACCCATCCGGTCCTGGGCTTTTCTTGGTTGGTAGTCTTTTGATGGCTTCTTCAATTTCATCCATTGATATTGGTCTGTTCAGATTGTGTGTATCCTCCTGACTCAGTCTGGGATAATCATATGACTTAAGAAATTTATCGATGTCTTCACTATCTTCTATTTTATTGGAATATAGGTTTTCAAAATAATTTCTAATTGTCTTCTGTATTTCTGAAGCATCTGTTGTGATATTGCCTTTTTCATCCCATATGTTATTAATTTGAGTTCTCTCTCTTCTTCTCTTCGTTAGCATGGCTAAAGGTCTGTCGATCTTATTTATTTTTTCGAAGAACCAACTTTTAGTTTTGTTAATTTTTTCAATAGTTTCTTTTGTTTCAATTTCATTGATTTCCACTCTGATTTTAATTATTTCTTGCCTTCTGCTACATTTGCTGTTGTTTTGTTCTTCCATTTCTAGGGCTTTGAGATGAAGTGTGAGCTCATTTATTTGTTGGTTTCTTCTTTTTTTGAGGACTGACCCCCAGGCGATGAACTTTCCTCTTAAAACTGCTTTCATTGTGTCCCATAGATTCCGATATGTTGTGTCTGTATTTTCATTTATCTCTAAGAATTTTTTGATTTCCTCCTTTATGTCTTCTGAAACCCATTGATCATTCAGTAATATATTGTTCATTTTCCATGTGATGTAGGGTTTTTTCTTCCTTCTTTTATCATTGATTTCCAGTTTCATTCCATTATGATCAGATAAAATGCATGGTATTATCTCCACCCCTTTATATTTACTGAGGGTTTCCCTATGGCATAATATATGGTCTATTTTTGAGAAGGATCCATGTGCTGCTGAGAAGAAAGTATATCCATTTGATGATGGTTGATATATTCTATATAAGTCAGTTAAGTCTAGGTTATTGATTGTGGTATTGAGTTCTATATTTTCTTTATTTAACTTTTGTTTGGAGGATCTGTCCAATGGTGAGAGAGGTGTGTTGAAGTCTCCCATAATTATTGTGTTGTGGTCTATTTGATTCTTGAATTTGAGGAGAATTTGTTTTATGAATGTTGCAGCACCATTATTTGGTGCGTAAATATTGATAATTGTTATGTCTTGTTGGTGAATGGTTCCTTTTAACAGTATATAATGTCCTTCCTTATCCCTTTTGATTAACTTAGTCTTGAAGTCGATTTTAGGGAGGATGGCCACCCCTGCCTGCTTGCGAGGACCGTGTGCGTGGTATATTTTTTCCCATCCTTTCACCTTCAGCCTGTGTATGTCTTTTCCAATCAGATGTGTCTCCTGGAGGCAGCATATTGTTGGATTTGTTTTTTTAATCCATGATACCAGCCTATGTCGCTTTATTGCAGAGTTTAAGCCATTAACATTCAGAGTTACTATTGATATGTGGTTTGAACTTCCATCCATGTTTGATTGTTTATCCTTTTTTTAAAAAAATTTTAGTTTGTTTCTCCATGATTGTCTTTCCCCTCGCCCTCTGTCTTTACTGAGGCACTTCCCACTGATGGTTTTGGTTGTTGTTTTTCATTTCTTCTACTTGTAGAGTTTTGCTCAAAATGCTTTGCAATGCTGGTTTTCTGGCTGCAAATTCTTTTAACTTTTGTTTATCCTGAAAGATTTTTATTTCGTTGTCATACCTAAAGCTTAATTTTGCTGGATACAGAATTCTTGGTTGGCATCCATTGTCTTTCAGTGTTTGAAATACATTGTTCCATGACCTTCTTGCTTTCAGTGTCTGTGATGAAAAATCCATGGTTAACCGTATTGGTTTACCCCTAAATGTAATCTGTCTCCTTTCTCTTGTAGCTTTTAATATTTTCTCTTTGTTCTGTATATTGGATATCTTCATAACAATGTGTCTTGGCGTTGGTCTACTGTGATTTTGTGTGCTCGGTGTCCTGTATGCATCTTCAATTTGTATATCTGTTTCCTTTTTTATTTCTGGAAAGTTTTCTGTAATTATTTCATTCAGCAGGTTACTCATTCCGTTGGTTTGAATCTCTGTACCTTCTTCTATTCCGATGACTCGTAAGTTTGTTTTCTTCAATGTATCCCATAGCTCTTGGATGTTTTTCTCGTGATTTTTTACCAGCCTTTCTGAGTTGGCTAGACTCTTTTCAAGATGATATATTTTGTCTTCATTATCTGACGTTCTGGTTTCTACTTGCTCCACTCTGTTAGTGATACACTCAATTGAGATTTTAATTTGGTTTATCGTTTCCTTCATTTCTAGAATTATTGTTTGATTATTTTTTATAATCTCTATCTCCTGATAAAGATGCTTAACTTCTTTTATCTGTTTATGGAATGCATTCTCAATGTGTTCTTTCGCTGCTTGAATTTGCTGTCTTGTATCCTCTTTAAGGTTCCATTCCATCTGTCTTAGGTGTTCCTTGAGTTCTTTATATGACCATTTTTCTGGTGACTCTAGGTCCTCCTGAATATTTAGGCTGTCCTGCATTGTTTGTACTCCTTTTCTTCCTTGTTTTTTGAAGCTGCTCATGTTGTTTCTTGTTCTGTTTGACTGCTGAGTTACAGTTTACTCCTATAAATTAATTTGATGCTTGGGAGGAAAGGTATTTGAAGAGAAGGGAAGAAGTCTCTAAAGAGAATGAGAGTAGGTAGGTAGAATTTAAGGAAAAAGGGGGGATAAGAAAAATGAAAAGACTAAAGAAGAAAAAGAATAGGAACTAAAAAAGAGAAAAATTTTAAAAAAATTAAAAAAATAAAAAATAAAATAATAATAATAATTAAAAAAAATTTAAATTGAAATTAGTAGAAAAAAAAATTAAAAAAATATTTTGTAAAAAAAAATTTAATAAAACAACGAGAAAGAAAAAAAATGAAAATGAAAGAAAAACCCAAATAAAAAATAAATAAATAAATAAATAAAATAAAAAACCTAATAAATGCAGTCTTAGAGTTTGATTAACTTCTCTTCCAGTAGATGGCGCTGTGCCCACCAGGTCAAGTTTCTCCTGTCAATACGCGGGAACCAATCACTGTGCAGCAGCTCCTCCCAGACTGGGCGAGTCTCCAATCCTGAGTGTCTAGGGCCTCCTCATGTGTCTGTTCACTTCTCACTTTTTCTCTAGCCAGGCCCCTCTCACCACAATACTGGCTACACGCCAAGTCTGCTGCTCCCGGGAGCCCTGTTTTCATGAACGACTGGGCACACTCTTCCAGTTTGCCATTGCCTCAGACCCTAAGCATGTAGCGTTTGGGGCTGAGAATCCTCAGCGGATTTTACTTGCCCTCCAGTATCCACTTCCCCATAGCTGGTGCAAGAGACCTCAGCAGTCAGTCCTGGTGGGAGTGGTAGTTCCGCTCCGCGGGACCTGCACCACCTCTGATTCCCTCGGGCTGGCTGTAGCACTCACGGGAGAGCTGGGAGGGGCCCTTAAGGTTTTCCCGATGTGTGGAGAGGCAAGGCTATGGGATCACACACCTGTTTCCACGAAGTTATCTCCTCCGCAGCAGTCTGATGACGTCGTTTCCCTTTGCCAGGCTACCAATGCAACGGGTGGGTCCTTCTCTCCCAAGCCCCGTTTCAAACCTGTGGCCACTACTTATGAAGGCTCGGTAGGCATTTACCTTCGTATGATGAGAAGGGCTGACCAGTTGTTTCAGCCGGACAAATTAATGCCGAGTCATAGCTGTTTGTCTGCGGGAAGCAGGTGACCGGGAGTTTGAATTCAGCGGGTCAGAGCTCAGTGCGTGTTCTCGGATCACTTGGATTTTAAATTGTCACTCATCTTATCAGCTGTTTCATATAATTCGGCAGCTCATTCGCGCGGTGAAGAGTCTGCTCTATGGTGCTCCGCGGGAGGCGGTGGCGGCAGCGGCGGCGGCCTTCGGGACCCCCGGGGAGGGGGTGCGGTTTGGGGGAGGGGAGGCGGCGCCTCAGGGCCGTGTGGTCCGGGTACCGGACACGCAGGAGAGCGGGCGGGGTGGGGGAAAGAAATTGAGATCTAAATTTAGAGACTGAGCTTGGGAGGAGAGACAGTTGGGGAGAAAGAAGCGAGGCGGAGAGGTGGAGATGAGAGGGAGAAGGGGCCGAGGGAGCCGGGCAGCTCGGGCTGCGTCCTTACTGCTCGCGCTGAAGTCGTGCTGGACTCCCTTCACCTTGGCTGGATTAGTGGCGGATTCACTCCACCTAGGCCCCTTTCTTGACACGGTGCTGGGTTTTTGTCGACAGATCTCCTTTAATGATCTTTACCTTATCTTTTCAGACGCGGCGGCGCGGGGCACAGAGCGGCTTACTCACTTCCTGCCGCCATCTTCCTGATCTGCTCCCAAAATTTTTAACTTTTAAATAACTTTCTTCTTAATCTCTTCTATTTCCAATTTTCTGGGTAATAAAGTACTTATGATACTCATAGCCAGGACATCTGTCCAATATTTACACAGAAGCATCATTAAATATTTCTAATTCATTAAAATTCTTGTGCATGTTCTTTTTGAAACATTAGCTGATAACTTCATTTATAATAGAAATTTGTGTGAGTACACATGTTATTTAAAGAAAACACATAGTCTATTTTTTAAGACCATCACAGTAAAAATATTAGTGATATTATTTGTGGTAATATTAACCCATTTTTGGTTTATTAATTTTGGAGGGTAAAAATCATAAATATAGAGATGGAAATGATCCTGATAATGTGAAATATGTATTAAATTGTTTTAAAATTTATTATTTTACTTTTATTGCTTCTGGAGGCACATAAAACAAATATTATGCCCATGTCATAGATGTCAATTGAAACCTAAAGACTAAGTGATTTCTTTCAAGATAACCAAATTAGTTAGAAGACACCAGAACCTTAACTCCAGGAACTGTGGTGCATGATGGGCATCGTTAGCTTCATGTGACTTTTGAACAACTGAATGTGGAAACTCTAAATTTAGAAGTGTTGTAAGAATAAAATACACACACTGGATTTCAAACACAGTCCTCAAACAGGAATAGAAAATATCTCTGTAATACTTCTACATCAATTGAATATTGAAATAAAGCTTTTGATTCATTGGATTGAATAAAAAATTTCACTCTTTCCCTTTATTTTAATGTGGTCTCTAGAAAACTTAAACTTTTATAGGTGGCTTTCCTATTTCTCATGAACTGCAATATCCTAGAGTCTTATTTTTTTTTTTCCTCATTTGGTGGACATGTGTTTCAAATTGGATAACTCTGTTCCTATAATGTGATTCACAGTTTGAAAACATGTTAAGTTGGACATGACTATTTCTGTCAGCACAGTGATCAGACTAGGTTTACTCAATGAATTCTTAAATTGTCTTAATAAGACACTTAAAATGTACTGCCTATGAAGTAAAAAAATTCTAATGAATAGTGCTTGCTTTTTTGTATTATAGATTTGTTGATTTCCTTAAGGTTATAGTTTTGGCATCCTCATTTTTGATGGTTTTTAACATTTAATGTCTACACATTTAGAAAAAGTTTAGAATTAAAAAAAAAAAACCCTTACCTGATTGGAATACAATTTCTGTCTAATTCTAATTCCAAAGCAGTAGCCAAAAGAAAAAATCCAGAGAGTACTTTCCACAAGAAATATGAGTGACACATATAAAATTGAAAAATTTTTCCTTGTCCCACTAAAAGTGTTAAAAAGGGGAATTAATTTAAAATCTCTTTTATTTAGTTTAAAATATCTAGAACAACAAGAGTAATGATCCAATATGCTTCTGTTGTCCTACTTCTTGTAACTTATCCATGCCTTTCCATTATTCATAGTGTAATTATAACCATGGTAGAATTCTCACCATGGCTTATCCAGCCTCACCTCTCACTCTTCCTCATTCTTCCTTTCCACCTCCTTCTTGCTGTGAGGGATACATTGTCTTCTTCCATATCCTCCAACACTCTGGGTCTCCTGTAATGCTTTGTTCTTGTGGGATGCTGTATTCTTTTTGCCTTATTAATTTCTATTCTTCAGATTTTAGCAAAAGGTTAACATTTCCTTGTGGACTAATTCATTGACTTTCAAATATTGGTCAGTTAGTTTTCATAATATGAGTTTAAATTATTCCATGTCTTACTTTAAATAAATTATTTTAATTTTTAATGATATTCTAATTAATGTAGTTATTTTATTCATGTGTTTAATCCCAAGTAGACCTTAAGACCTACCGTCTTTTGTTTTTCAATATTGTATCTCCAGCATATGCTTTTCAACAAATAGTAGGTGCTCAGGAAATACGAATTTAATGAAGGAATAAACAAATTCACATATAGGGGATGGACAGATGTTCTTTGAAATATGTATAATCCTCTATTTAAAGTAATTTAAATGAGTCCACTGATATTTTTTATAATAATTTTATCTTTCGTATTTGCTTTACAAAGTAATTCAGTTTCAAACTAAAAATCAGACATTGTCAATACTGTTGTTTAATATAGGCTGTCATTATATATTTGGTACATATACTATCCTTAAGTAAAAAAAAATGATATTTCTATTCTTAGGAAGAAATATTCAATTATAGGAAGGTGATGTAGCTTTACCCTAACTTGAGACAATAATACATATGGAAATATATTTGGAATTTTTTTTTGTGTGTATGTTTGTGTGTGTGTAAAGAGAGGAAGAAAGGGAAAAAGAGAGCAAGAGAAGAGAAGAGAGAATTTACTGTGAGAATCAGTTGCAGTTTTGCCAGGAAAGCACTTGTAAAACTGGGACTGACTAAGGTGTGGCTGCTGAAGAGATTCACACCATTAAAAAGAAACAAGTATTTTTCACAGAGATAGTAGGAAAGATGCCTTGAGCATACCCCAGGTATCATCAAGACCCCACCCATTGAAGGCTGAAGGCTATAAAAGTAAAAAATCATTTCGAAAGACTTTGCTTCAAGAGAGATGTTGTGGTGCTCCATTCACACAGGGCTGCCTAAGAAGTTGTTTCCCCATAATTTATATTACCATGCTCAGCAGTCCAAGTACTCAGAGGCTGCACAGCTATGGTCTAACGGAGGGCCCAACTATTACTCAAGTCAGTGGCAGACTTCGGTGTCTTCTACATGGTACTGGTTTTGTAGGAATACAAAATATTGGAGTTACAAGATCACAGAGATTTCCATTCAGATTTCAAAGATGGCCTAGGAGGCCAAGCTACGTATACAGGGAAGGTTGGAATCCCTGCAGGCAGCCCCTGGGAAGGCAATGCATGAAGCTATGAGAATGAAACTGAAGCCCGTCTGTAAAGGAAAGCTGCATGCACAGCATAGCCAGCCCAAGAGAGAGGCAATGTGTGCTGCATCTAGCAAGGTTATAGGGATAGGACTGCCTCAGCCATTTTGGGCCCATGTCTTGCAACCATGTGCCACACGTGGAGCTACAGAACTTCATTGCCTTGAGTTTCAGAGGAGACTTTGGACTTCGACTTTAGGGCAAGTCTTAAAAACTATTAAGGGCAAGTCTTAAAACTATGAAGACTATGTTAACTCTTAGAGATGAAGTAAATGCATTTTTTTTTCAATGTGAGATGGGCAAAATCTTTGAGAGTGAAGGAAGGAATGCTGTGATTTGGATTTGCAATTGCTAACGAAAGTCCATATGTAGGTAATGCAGTGTTGTTCAGAGGTGAAAATACTGGAATATGTGGGCTCAGACCTCATTAGTGGATTGATCCAGTTGATGGAAGGTGGTGAAAATTATCGACAGGTGGGGCACTAGGGACTATGTAGGCCCCTTTATTTCTCTCTTTCTCTGCTTCCTGATATGAGCATCTTTCATGCATCACACCCTTCCACCATGATGTTTCACCTCACCTGAGGCCCAAATCAATGGGATTGAGAACTATGGATAGAAATCTCTCAAATTGTGAGCCCAAATAAATCTTGGCTCCTCTAAGTTCTTTTCAGGTATTTTGGTCATAGTGATGCAAAGCTAACACAGGTATTTATTTATTTGTTTATTCATTCATTCATTTTGGAGGAGGGAGGGGGGAACTTGTGAAATGTCTATCTTGTCCAATTCATTCATTTTATAAAACCTTTTTCTATACCATGTATTTTCTGCCTTATTAAAAAAAATGTTACATTGATTCTAAAGTTATTAATGCGGAGTTCTTTCTTATGAATAATAGTTTGGTTTTTTAAATAGGCTGCAAGTCACTTGCTATAATATTCCTTATTATAAATGTTGTGTTGAACACTCAGCAATTTCTACTGAGTGTTCTTTATAATTGAAAGTATTTAAGACACATATAATCATAGTCAAATTTTACATAAATATCTCAATTGCATTTTAGTTATAAAATTGGTAATGAGAATCAATTCTTAATTAATTCATACTATAATAAAAATGATAGTTATGGGAAATTAAGAATTGACATTTCAATTATTGAAAAATATTATTGAATACAACTGTAGTTTAAAATGATGCTAGTGAGTAAAACAAACAGGGAAAGTGACGGCATTTTTTGTTCAGCTGGTAAGAAACAAATCTGGTGTGTTGTTATTGGTGATGAGGACTTCTTAAACAAATCTGGCTGGTTATTATTTCTAGTGTAGACTGCTATCCTGGTTTTCAAAATATTGCAATGCTTCCCTGGTCTTTTTGCTCTTTTCTTTTAAAATTTCATACTCCTGCCAGATTAATGTGAGCAAAAATCTGTTTTGAATTTGCTTCTTGTTATGGTTTGGATCTGTATTGTCCCTCCCCAAAGCTCAGGCATTGAAAGCATGGTCCCCAATATAATAAAATTTATAGGTAGTTCTTGCTCAGGGACACACAGCATCACACCCAAACTCTGCACACATGCACGCGCGCATGCGTGTGCATCACACACACACACACACACACACACACACACACACACACACACCTGCTTATAACCAAGTCCCTCTGGCATAATGCTATCATTTTAGGATGATAATGTTCTTCTGACCTAGTACATCTTTTTCCATTAACTTTCTATATTTCTGTAATGTATCCACTGTGAAATTTCTTCCCCTTTTCATTGTCTCGTGCTCTATTATTTCTGGCAATCTTTCATATTTGTATAAAATTCTTTTTAACATCTTACACTTTTCCTCTTTTCTACCTAGTTTTACCTAGTTGTTGTTGTTTTTAATGAAAATCTCTCTGTAACTTCTCTTAGCAACATCATTAAGTGTGTTAACCATCCCCCTCTCTGCAATCGTGATGACCCATGAGAATGAAGATTTGGCTAATAAAAAATTTCTATTAAGTATAAATACGTATATGTTAAAATGCCTTTTAACATACAGAATCCATTGCTCTCATTGTCTAAAATCATGCATGAGTACTATAAAAATATGCCTACTAAGTTTTAATTAAACAATTTTTCAGAGTCAGCAGCATTTAATAATAAAGACTAGTTTTAATAATTGCCAGTGTTCTCTGTTTATTTGATAATTCAGTAAATATTATAGTAATACAACCTATATATGCTGTTAGTCATATACACTTTAGGGACAGATAGAGGAACTAACCCCTAAAAAAACATTCAGAACTAGGACTTTTAGGAAATGATTAGATCTTGAGGCCTCCTTCATCAATGGATTAATTTACTGATGGCTAAATGAGCTCCTGAGAGGTAGGACCTAGTTGGAGGAAAGCCATATTGGCGCATCTTCTCCCCAGTCTCACCTCCCCATCCTTCATGGCTTTTGTGAGATGGGCAGGGGTCTTCCACCTTGCCCTTCTACTGTGATGATCTGCCTTGGAGCTGCCATCCATGGACTGAATCCTCTAAAACAGAAGCTGATAATAGATCTTTTTGCCTCTAAGTTGTTTCTGTTGGATATTTTGCTTCCAGTGAGGAAAAGCTGACTAATAGCTCTTTTATGCTCAGAAATTTCCAATATCTCCCACCACCTACGGTAGAGTTGTTGCCATGGTTAGGATACTTATCAGCTATGTTACCTTCTGCATATTATTAAACTACTCTTGGCATGTCCAATTCTGTATAGTGCATTTAATAATAACTATTTTTAGAGTTGTATTGTGATTATTAAATGTGTAAAGATCCATAAAACATTTATGAAAGTGCCTAAAAATAATATTATGACTTCCTCCATCCTTTAAACTCAAAACAATTTTGTAGCCAGTTATTTCAACCTTAGATGCTTTATTGAATTTTATATATATTACAGTATTTTGAATGTATCTTGAGGACTTTGACCATAGGAATCATGTTTTCTGCCTTCTCCATAGCATGTAACATACACCTTATCTTGATTAAAAAAAAAACAGCTGATGAATTGTTATTGTACTTCACAGTGTAATTGTCTCACATTTTATGCTGAATTTTTCTTGTAAAAAAGAAATGGAATATGATGTTATGTAAAGCTTTTTTTAAAATAAAAACTGCTGTCAGTTAAAAAGGATTTCCACTTGGTGCTGTGGTGCATGCCTGTAAATTCCATTGACTCTGGAGGCTGAGGCAGGAGGATTGCAAGTTTGAGGCCAGTCTTAGCAACTTAGTGAGGCACTAATAAACTTAGTGAGACTCTGTTTTAAAACAAAAGATAAAAAGAGCTGAGGATGTGGCTCAGTGGTAAAGTGCCCTGTGTTTAATCCCCAATATAAATAAATAAATACATACATACATAATAAAAATTTATTACTGTCTTTGGTACAAGCTTAGGATGCACAGAATACTTGTGAATATACTTGAATTTGGTGGTGATAATTATATAGTGAAATATAGTAAAATGGAAGAGGATAAAAGATAATCATTTTGGCCAGTAGTGAGATGGTATACCCTATATTCCCAGAGACTTGGGAGGCAGGTGGATTGCAAGTTTGAGGCCAGCACCTCAGCATATTAGTGAAACTCTCAAAAACTTAGCAAGACCCTCTCTCAAAAAGTAAAAAGGACTGGAGATACAGCTACTGGTAAATTGTACTTAGGTTCAAACTCTGTTACCCCAAATAAACAAATAAGCAAATAAATACTCCTTTAGATATTGTGAACATAGGGCCCTGATCTCAGTTCTATTAATATCTTGTTATGTCATAAAGGTGAGATAATTTCTTCGTTTATTTTATTTGATTTATTTATGACAGTGGAATGCATTACAATTCTTATTACACATATAGAGCACATTTTTTCATATCTCTGCTTGTAAACAAAGTATATTCACACAAAGTTGTGTCCTCAGACATTTGGATAATAACAATCATCACATTCCACCACCATTTATAACCCCATACCCCCATGTCCCTTCTGCTCCCCTCCAAGCCCTGTGCCCTATCTCGAGTCCATTCCTCCCATGCTCCCTCTCTGAACTTCACTGTTCCCATTCCAAACAGCAGTAGAACTAGGAAATCTCTATGGCATTTTTTTAATCGGTTGTTCAAAATATTACAAAGCTCTTGACATATCATATTTCATACATTAGATTCAAGTGGGTTATGAACTCCCATTTTTACCCCAAATACAGATTGCAGAATCACATAGGTTACACATCCACATTTTTACATAATGCCATATTAGTAACTGTTGTATTCTGCTACCTTTCCTATCCTCTACTATTCCCCCTCCCCTCCCCTCCCATCTTCTCTCTCTACCCCATCTACTGTAACTCATTTCTCTCCTTGTTTTTTTCCCATTCCCCTCATAACCTCTTATATGTAATTTTGTATAACAATGAGGGTCTCCTTCAAATAAATGAGCTCACACTTCATCTCAAAGCCCTAGAAAAGGAAGAGCAAAACAACAGCAAATGTAGCAGAAGGCAAGAAATAATTAAAATCAGAGCGGAAATCAACGAAATTGAAACAAAAGAAACTATTGAAAAAATTGACAAAACTAAAGTTGGTTCTTTGAAAAAATAAATAAGATGGACAGACCCTTAGCCATGCTAACGAAGAGGAGAGAGAACTCAAATTACTAACATACGGGATGAAAAAGGCAACATCACAACAGATACTACAGAAATACAGAAGATAATTAGGAATTATTTTGAAAACCTATATTCAATAAAATAGAAGATAGTGAAGACGTCGATAAATTTCTTAAGTCATATGATTTGCCCAGATTGAGTCAGGAGGATACACGCAATTTGAACAGACCAATATCAATGGATGAAATTGAAGAAGCAATCAAAAGACTACCAACCAAGAAAAGCCCAGGACCGGATGGGTATACAGCAGAGTTTTACAAAACCTTTAAAGAAGAATTAATACCAATACTTTTCAAGTTATTTCAGGAAATAGAAAAAGAGGGAGCTCTTCCAAATTCATTCTATGAGGCCAAAATCACCCTGATTCCGAAACCAGACAAAGACACCTCAAAGAAAGAAAACTACAGACCAATATCTCTAATGAACCTAGATGCAAAAATCCTCAATAAATTTCTGGTGAATTGGATACAAAAACACATCTATGGCATTTTTAAACACCAGATATAATTATCTAGGATATGGTCTAAGCACAATTAACGTAAATAGAGACCATTTGATATGATTATTTATAAGTGACAATCTTGAATCATTGCTTCATTCTTGTTTATCTTTTAAGATTTTAGATACTCAGAATTTACATGAAAATAATTCTCAATTCATGACATACATTTTTGATCACTAGTTACCCTACTTATGTTAAATTGTATTACATAATCTCCCCTTCAATTTAAAATATGTGGATTAAAATTGAAATGTGAAAATAAAATTGTAAGTGTAGTGAAGAAAACATAAGAGAATGTGTTTGTAACCTGGGCAAAATATATATTTTTGATTCATAATGTAGAAGGTATAAAAGGAAAAATTGTAGATTTATCTACATTGTTATTTTATATGATACATTTTCCCCCAAGCTATGTAAAATCTATTAGATATAACTTGTCTAAAACTATATTGAATAATTCTATCAAATTCTTTTTCCTTCTTTTTTAAACTTATTTTTTATTTTTTTATTTTATTGCTGATTATAATTGCACATAATGGCTTGATTTATTTTTTTATTCATGCATACAATAAAACAATATAATTTGGCCAATATCATTCCCCAGTATTTCCCCTTTTCTTCCTTTTCTCTCATCTCTTGCTGTCTTTCCTTACTCTACAGATCTCTTTAATTTTCATGAGATCCCTCCACCTTTCTTTTCCTATTTGTTTCCTAGCTTCCACAGATGAGAGAAAACATATTACCTTAACCTTCTAAGTTTGACTTATGTCACTTTACAAAATATTCTCAAGTTCCATTCATTTTCCTGCAAATAACACAATTTAATTTTTCTTCATGGCTAAATAAAACTATTGTGTATATATAGCACATTTTCTTTATTTATTCATTCATTGATGTATACCTAGGCTGGTTCCATAGTTTGGACTTTGTGCTGGTATAAACATGGGAAGGCATATATGGTGATAGTGTGATGACTTTAATTCTTTGGGATAAATACCAAGGACTGGTATAGCTGGGTCATATAATGGTTCATTCCCAGTCTTTTGTGAAAATTCTGTACTGATTTCCATAATAGTTATACTAATTTACAATCCAACCATCATTGTCAAAGTGTTCATTTTTTCTACATCCACTACAACACTTATTATTCTTAGTGACTGCCATTCTGACTGGTGCGAGATACAATTTCAGTGTCGTTTAAAATTTGAATTTCCCTAATTGCTATTGATGTTAACATTTATTCATATATTTATTGGTTATCTCTACTCCTTCTTTTGAGAAATATCTCTTAATAATTTTTCCATTTATTAATTGAGATATTTTTTGGTGTTAATTTATTTGTTTTAGTTCTATATATTCTGGATATTTATTCTTTGTCAGAAGAATAGATTTTTTCCATTCCATAGGTTATGTCATCATATTCTTAATTTTTTCCTTTGGTGTGCAGAATCTTTTTAATATGAAGATATATATATATATTTTTTTTTTTTTTTTGGTACTGAGGATTGAACTCAGGCACACTTAACCACTGAGCCACCTCCCCAACCCTATTTTGTATTTTATTTAAGGACAGGGTCTCACTTAGTTGCTTAGAACCTCACTTTTGCTGAGGCTGGCTCAGCCTCCTGAGCTCCTAGGAGTATACGTGTTCACCCCTGGACCAGGCTGATGCATTTATCATACATTTATTTTATTTATTTATTTGTATGTGGTGCTGAGGATTGAACCCAGGGCCTTGCACTCATGAGTGCTTTACCACTGAGCCACAATCCCAGCCCCTGATGCCATTTTATTTTTAAACTTAGCTTTGCTTTACTGAGTTTTAGGTTCTGTTGAGAAAGTCATTGCCTGTGTCTATATGTTGGAGTGTTATCCCTGTTTGGTCTTCTAAGCCTTGCATAGTTTCTGGCTGAATTCCTAGGCCTTTGGTTGATTTAGAGTTAATTTTTGTGGAGGGTAAGAAATAAGGACCTAGTCTCATTCATCTGCTTATTGATAACTACTTTTCCCAGCAACATTTATTAATAAGGTTCTCTTTCCTCTAATGTATGTTTTTGGTAGCTTTGTCAAGGATCAGATGATTGTATTTTTGTGGGTTTGTCTCTGTCTTCTATTTTGTACCATTGGTGTAAGTATCTGTTTTTATGCCAGAACCATGCAGTTTTTGTTATTAGAGTTCTGTATCAAAATTTCAAGTCAGATATTTTAATACTCCTAGCATTTTTCTTTTCTTCTTTTTTTTTTTTTTTGCTTAGAATGGCTTTGGTTATTCTGGGTCTTTTATTCTTCCAAATGAATTTTAGAACTTTTTTTTTTTCTAGTTATATAAGGAATGTCATTGGTATTTTGATGGAGATTGCCTTAATTCTGTATATTGATGTTAGAAGTATGGTCATTTAAAAAATATTAATTCTTAGATATTAATATTTAAAAATATTAATCCATGAACATGGGAGGTATTTTCATTTCCTGAGGTCTTCTTCAATTTCTTTCTTCTTTATTCTATAGTTATTATCGAGGTCTTTCACCTCCTTGGTTAGAATTATTTCTAGGGTTTTTTGTTTTATTAATTTTTGTGCTTTTTTGGAGGCCATTGTGAATGGGATTGTTTTCCTGTTTTATTTCTCATCAGATTTATTGTTAGTATATATGAAATCTATTGATTTTTGTATGTTGATTTTGCAAGCTGCTACTTTGTTGAATTTTTTAAAAATTAATTTTTTACCTGTCCTTTGGGGGGCTTTTAGGACTTTCTAAGTATAGGATCATATCATCTGCAAAGAGTGATAATTTAATTTCTTCCTTTTTCTGTTTGTATTCCTTTTATTTCCTTCTCTTGCCTAATAGCTCTGGGTAGAATTTCTAGTACTCTATTGAATAGCAGTAGTGAGAGTGGGTATACTTGTAAGATTTTAAAGGAAATCTTTCAGTTTTTCACTATTCAAAATGATATTGGCTTTGAGTTTTTCATATATAGCCTTCATGTTAAGGTAGGTCCCTTTGATCCCTAGTATTTTCAGTATTTTTATCACGAATAGATACTGAATTTTGTGAAAGGCTTTCTCTGCAACTGTTGAGTCCACTACGAAATTTTTGTCCTTCATTTTATTTATGTGATGAATTACATTTATGAATTACATTTGCATAAGTTAAACCATCCTTGCATCCCTAGAATATAACCAATTCGGTCATGATGTACAATCTTTGTAATATGTTGTTGAATGTGATTTACTAATATTTATTAAGTTTTTTCAAAATCTCAGTTCATCACAGATATTGGTCTGTAGTTTTCCTTCCTTGATGTATCCTCTCTGATTTAGGTATGCATGTGATACTGGTTTTATATAATGAATATCTATTTCATGATATAGTTTGAGGATCATTGGCATGAGTTCTTTAAAGAGTTGGTAGAATTCAGCTGAGACTTTATCTGGTCCTGGGCTTTTCTTTGTTGGCAGGTTTTTATTACTGCTTCTATTTCATTGCTAGTTATTGGTCTGTGTCATCATGATTCAATTATGGCAGGTTGTATATGTCTAGAAACATTTTCATTTCTTCTAGGTTTCCAATTTATTGGAGTATAATTTTTCAAAATAGTCCCTAATAGTCCCTAATGATCCGCTGGATTTCTATGATGTCTATGGTGATTTCTGCTCTTTAATCTCCAATTTTATTAATTTGGCTATTCTCTCTTTTTCTTTTGTAAATTTTATGTAGTTTTTTTTTGTGGGGCGGTGTTGATTTCTAATTTTATTCTATTATGATCTGATAAGATGAAAAAAATTATATCAACTTTTTTTTTGTATTTCTAAGATGTTTTTTGTGGCCTAAAATTGGTCCATTTTGGGGAGGGTTCTATGAGCCACTGAGAAGAAAGTATATTTGGCTCATATTGAGTGAAATGTTATATGGATATCTACAAAGTTCATTTGATTTCTCATATTTTTCAGGCCTAAAAAGTCTTTATTTTCAGTTCATGTCTAGATGTCCTACATATTGGTGAGACAGGTATCTTGAAATCATCCACTATCATTGCACTGGGATCTAATTGAAGCTTTAATTCAAGTAGCTACTTTCATATCCAACAAAGCAGGCTTCAGGCCAAAAATAATCAGAAGAGACAAAGAAGGTCAGTTTGTACTGGTAAAGGAAAAAATTCAACAAGATGATATTATGATAGTAAATGTTTATGCCCAAAACATTGGAGCACCTAATTACGTAAAAGAGATGAATAATTGTATCTTAAATATGTATAGCAATTGGAATATGACATTTTTGCTTTAACTAGTACTCATTGTATTTAGTTACTTTATTTGGTCAAATAGATTGTTCTTTAATTTTACTTTATAAAAGCAGCTAGAAAACTGTCCCATTATAAAATTGTGAGTAAATATTTTTGTGTTATTTAGAAGAAATCCTTAAACTATTTAGAATTGTCTATTTGTTATTTTTGAAGAACAATAATTCAGAAACTACCAGTACCTTATCCATTCAGTTTATACTAGGCATTATTTAGAATAAGTCAATAATTTAGTACAGGTCATTCCTTTTACCTCTTTAATATGATACTTAGATTTTATATATATAATTTTTGGATTTACTGTATTTTTATTTGTTAATTTTTATACTGACATATAAAAGTGTTCAGGCAAGATTGCAATAACACACCAAGTCGATCTTAAAGCAGGAGATGGAAATTTTATTCACCAGTTGGCTGTCCAAATCTACCAGCTGGTGGGCCAAGGGGTAGGCTGAGAATCTTTGACCCCCTCCTAGGGTTTGAATACAACTTTTATAGCCCAAAACCAAAGCATAAGTGGCTGTTGCAATGATTCAAAACCATAAACAAATGTCATGAGATCTAATATCATAAGCAGAAAAGAATGGGCCAAAACAACCTTAGTTGTGTACAAGTTAAAGAATGGTTACTAATATCTAGACAATCAATCTCTGACAGGGTACATTGTTCAAGAAATACAGGAATCAAAGAGAGAACACGTTTACATTGTATAAGAATTGCCATTTTTGTTGCCAAACATGCTATGCTAAGCAACTATTGATGGGTACAAAGGTGGGGCTTTTCCTGGGAGAAGCATTTCTTACATGACATGGAATCTCAGGGTAAAAGGGAATCTGTCTGGTCATTTCCCAGATAGCCTGGCCCATACATAACAAAAGCACAAATGATATATGCATATTTAGAAGGTACCAGATGATACTTGAAGATGTGCACATTGTGTGGTGTTTAAATCAGGCTAAACACATCTATCTTCTCAAATGTTTATCATTTCTTTAGTGAAAATATTTAAAGGCTTTCTAGTAGCTTTTAATATACAGTGTACACCATCATTACCTATAGTCACCCTACTGTGCTATAGCACACCAGAACTTTTTATTCCTATCAATTATAAATTAGTAGTCATTGATCAACCTTTTCCCATTACTCTCCCCTAACCGTTCTCTTTTAGATATAGTAAAAACCATTCTACTTTCAACTTCAAAGATATCAACTTTTATAGATTCCACATATGACTAAGATCATGTGGTACTTGTCTTATTGTGCCTGGAATAATTCACTTAATATAATGACCTTCATTTCTATCCATGTTGTTGTAAATGACAGGATATCATCCTTTGTGTGGCTGAATAGTTTTCCATTGCATATGTTTACCGTATGTTATTTATCAATTTATCAGATTGTGGATACTGTTTCCATTTCTGGGCTAATGTGAATAGAGCTGCAATACACATGGGAGTGAACATATCCTCTTTGACAGAATGATTTCATTTCTTTAGGAATATATCCTGAAGCAGGATTGTTGAATCACATTTTTAATTTTTTTTAGGAAACTCCTTACTATATTCCATAAATGGCTGTACTATTTGTACATTCCTACCAACTGTGTGCAAAGGAAACTTTTTCACCACATCTTCACCAACATGTCATATTTTGTCTTTTATTTTTTATGACAGTCATTGTTAATGGAGTGAGGTATTATCTCGTTGTGGTTTTGATTTTCATTTCATTGATATTTAGTGATTTTGATCATTTCTTTTTTCATAGACCTGTTGACATTTTTTTTTAAATTAATACCAGGGATTGAACTCAGGGGCACTCAATCACTAAGTCACTTCCCCAGGCTTATTTTATATTTTATTTAGTGACTGGGTATCATAAAGTTGCTTAGCAGCTTGCTTTTGCTGAGACTGGCTTTGATTTGTTTGCTATCATAAATAGGATTTGATTAATACAACTGAATAGTCCATGATCCTCCTGCCTCAGCCTCCCAAGCTGCTGGTATTACAGGAGTGCACCACCATACCTGGCCTGTTGACTAATTTTATGTCCTCTATTGAGAAATGTCTGTTTAGGTCTATTGCTCATTTTTCAATTGACCTGTTTGTTTTTATACTATCAAACTGTTTGAGTTCCTTACATATTATATTATATCATTCTTTCATTCTGTTCATTATTTCTTTTGCTGTGCAGAAGTAATATAATCCCATTTATCAATTTATACTTTTTTATGAAGTTAGGGTCTTGTACAAAAAATACCTTGCCCATTCCAATGTTTCAAATCATCTCTCCTAGGGTTTCATCTAGTAGCTTCATTGTTTCAAGTCTATAGAATTATTTAATCCTGTTTGAGTTGATTTCTGTATGTAGTAAGAGATGGGGATCTAGTTGTATTCTGCATGTGGATATCCAAGTTTCCTAGCACCCTTTATTGAAAAGCCTGTTCTTTCTCCAACACGTTTTTAGCAACTTTGTGCAAAATCAGTTGACGAAGTGCATCTGTTTCATTTTAGCTTCTTTATTCTGTTCCATTATTCTATATATTTTTATGCCAATGCCATGCTGTTTTGATTACTACAACTGTATAGTTTATTTTGAAGACAGGTCATGTTATACCTCCTGGCTTTGACTATGGTTTGTTTTGCTTTTGATTTTCCACATATATTTTAGTATCTATTTCCCCCCTAGTGCTCTAAAGACTGTCAGTGCTATTTTGTTAGAAATTACATTGAATCTGTTGATCGTTTTGGATATTAAGGACATTTTAACACTATTAATTCTTCCAATTCATAAACACAGGATGTCTTTCCATTTTATTTTTGTATGTTGTCCTAAATTTTTGTCATCAGTATTGTATAGTGTTTATTATAAAGATCTTTCACCTTTTTTGGTTACATTTATTCCTAGTTTTGTTTTGTTTGCTATCATAAATGGGATTGGTTTTTTGATTCCTAGGCCAGATAATTTACTATTGATATATAAAAGACTACAGATTTCTTGAATGTTGCTTTTGTATCCAGCAACTTTGCTAGATTTGCTAGATTAATAAGTTTTTGATGGAATCTTTGGAATGTTCTGTATATAAAACCATGTTATTTATAAACAGTAATAATTTGACTTTCTATTTTCTAATCGAATGCCTTTTATTTCCTTTTTTTAAAAAATAAGTGTTCTGACAATATTTTGTTTTAGTGATCTTTTATATTGCCATGGCAAAAATACCCTATAATAACAACTTAGAAGAGGGATAGTTTATTTGGGGCTCACAGTTTCAGAGGTTTAGTCCACAGATGGCCAACTCCATTGCTCTGGGTCTAAGATGAGGCAGCACATCATGACCAAAAGATGGGTCAGGGGGAAACTGCTCTCTTCATGTCATAGTCAGGAAATGGCAGGGGAGGGGCCACAGAAAAGGTACACCCTTTTAAGGAATGCCCCCAGTGACCCCTCTCCTCCAGCTGCCTATAGTTACCAGGTTACACCCTCTCAGTCCACTCAATCTAGGATGGATGGATTTGTTTACAACTTTAACAGTCCATTTGTTTTACCTCTGAATATTCATGCATTAACAATAGTTATTGGCAAATAATTCATTTCCAAATTGTAACATACGTGTTGGTATGCTTTGTCATTTGAGTATTAAAGGATTAGGCATTTATTATAGTTCTCTACTTTTTTTTTTTTGAAACTTTAGTCATTTCCACAATTTTACCATCAGACGGTGATCTAATTCCATGTTCACTGTGAGTCCATGGTTGGTGTGTTGTCACTGTTTCACCACTGGAGTACGACCCAAACCCATAGTTGTCCCAAATCTGGCTTCCTGAGATCTCCTGAATATAGTTTGGTGCATATATAGGTGTCTAAATTGGTGTGTCTGTGGGTGACAGTTGCTGGAGGATCTTGCTCATCTCCCATCATGGGGTACCTCCTTAAGCCACTTTATTTTCAATTAATCAATATATTCTTTAGGTTACGTGTCATATTCAATCTTACCGATTGGAAGATACATTGGGCCTATTTTTCAGAAATTCCAGGTTCAAGTCTCAATTCTGTTATTTTCTATAAGAATTTGGGCAGGTAACATTCTTCCAGGGTCTCTGTTTTCCACTGTGATATCTCACAGAATTGGTATGTGGGATAAATGATATGCTGTAGAGTGACTTAATAAATTTTTTTTTTCTTTTTATAGACCCCTCAAAAAGTACAGAAATCAGAAAAAGAATTTAAATATTGATTAAGAAAGCCTTCGATTTGTTGAATTTTGATGAAAATAGAAAATAATTGACTATATTCTAAAGGCTTCAGTATGTTCCTCAAGCTAATGAATTTCCACTATCACACAGTTATAGAGCATGGATAAAAAGAACAAAATATTTTAGGTTTTGAGGTACTGAATTTTCTTCAGAGAATTCTAGTATCTGTTCTCAAATTTGTCAAGCTTAGTGGGAATACTTTATCTAAACATAATTATTTTTTAACCATTTTTACAGTCTTAATGTGGCATATAGTTGTGGTCTATACTGAATCATAACACAGCCCCATAATCTTCTAAATTTTATACAAATTAATAACATTTAGTTGTCTTCAAAGAATAGAAATTAATTAGATGAAAATAATTCTCCCAGGACATGTGCTCAAAGTTTTTTTCAATTTAAAGAGTTATTTATCTTCCTCATTTAAGGAATTCAGCCAAAATAATATCCATTCAGAGCTCAAAAGGACATTTGCTGACTGAATTTAGAGCTCCTTAATAAGAAAGTAGCTAAGTAAAAACTAAACAAAAAGAGAAGATATGTTAACTTTTCTACTGTAGTGAAGAAGTCATGTTAACCATTGAAAAGAAAATGAAAATTTATTCCATCAGAAATAAACTTGTCTTTGAACCTAGGTAAGGCACATAGCTATACCATTCTCAATAATTTTAGCCTCATATGCTTTATCCCTGATGCATTTCCAATCCATACATTCCATTTGACAGCTAATGTATGACTGTGCTTTGAGATTCTAATATGTTTAAGACTGAAACTTATTATATAAAAGAGAAACAAATCATTTGTATGTAGAATCAAATTAACTTAAAAATTATTCTAGTAGAAATATAGCATAAGCTTTTTAATGCAAAGGTTAAATATTTTACTATAAGCCAAACTGATTTCCCAATTACTTAAAAATGATTATAATTATTACTATAAAATTATAGAAAATATAAAGAATTTAAGCAAAATATAACCTTCCCTAATTAGAACTCATTATTGCTTGACAGATTAGCCAGTCAAAACATGATTTGATTCTCTGCTGGTTTGTACTCACTGTGATTTGAGGACCGGAGACTAAATAATTAAAATGTGTCTTATCTCACTAAGCCAGTGGGAAAGGTTTATTATGAATCCAAAAACAACTTATTGGCCTGTGGTCATGCATCAAAAAAAGAAGAATTGAGATTGTATTTAGACCCTCAGAAAGTTCTGTCATCTATCTTTGGAGTTTCAACACTATGAACAATGTAATTTCTTGACAGTGGTAAGGGGAAGGAAATGGGAAAAAAATCAATTTGGATTGTAGTTGTGTTTCAAGAAATTACATTCTCATATTATTCAGTCAATTTATTGAGGAATAAGAGAAAATGTAAGAAAACCTAATAGATTCACAATTATATAATAACCAAGCTTGCTTCAGGATCTTGACAGTGATTTAAATTTGGTTTGCAGGCAACATTTTTACTTCATGGCCAAAGGAATGGTTTAATATCTTAGACGACTTTGTTTTTTTAATTCTCTAACAACTTTTACTAACTTTTTCCATGTTAGAATATCTTTGTAATATTGAGCAAAATAAAGGTAAAAAATATCAGTTTTACTAAAAGCTTTGGGGAAAAGGGCTATGTTTGTGGATATGTAATCTATGATATAAATGAGTTTTAAGCCACAGGTTTGTTTTCATCTCCTTCTCTTTCTCATATATCCAAAGTTGGTATTTTTCATTAAAGCACATTCATTTTTAAGAATTCATTCTGACTTTAATTTGCCCCAAATTACATATATTTGTGGGGAGTATTGTGGTATTTGAATACATGTATATATTATGGAATTACCTGATCAGGATAATTGACATGTATATTGCCTTAGTCATATATCATTTCTTTGTTACAGGGAGCATTTGAAATCCTTTCTAGTAGCTGTTTTGAAATATACAATGAATTGTTGTCAGCTATAGTTCTCCTACTCTGTTGAAGAATATTACATGACCCCAGGCCTATGCTTGTCTCTTATCAGTTCTCTTCCACGTCTTCATGACTTTTTATGAAAAAGACAAAAACCTTTCCCATGGATAATCAGGAACTGCAATGTCCAGATCTCTCTATCTATGGGATCCCATATTTTTCTGTATTGCCTGCATTCTTATGTGTACTTTTACCAAGTGGGGACAAGGCCTCTTCTCATGTAGCTTCCTGAAGATCTATCTGTATTTGTGCCATCCTACCAGGTTTCAATCTCAGTTCCTTATATTACGTGGACTAGAGGAGAGAAAGTTGCCAAATGAAAGAGATGAACAATGAATAAATAACACATATTTACTCTATATAATTGAAAGTACTCTCCAAATAGTGTCTATCCAACTGTCCACCAATGCTACCATTTAAAACTATAATTAAAAAATATTAAATCAATTTGCTATATTTTCAATGGTAAGATAATTTAGAAGTCTCATTCAGATATTTGGAAAGAGGATGAAATTGGTGATGACAATTATTTTATACTATAATCTAGTTTGCAGAAAAGGAAAGCATTTGAAGGCTGGTATTCTGAGCTCATTTAGTAATATTAAGTACAGGTAATATTTTCAATTATTTCCTATCTTCCAGTTTAGCTTGAATTTCCTTCCATTACTTCCTTCCTCCTGTTTTTCTTGCTCTTTAATGTTTTCATGGGACCTGTGGAAAATTTTGAGCTTTAAAGATATTACGTGGAGCACTGCTTTTCTACCATATATGAGTTTTTGTCTATGGGCAATGGGAGATTGCAGCATAAAAAGTGCGTTAGGTAAATATGAGGGCTGCTTTTCTTCTTGTCTTTTATAGCTTCTCTGTAGTTCTTTCATTAGTTTCTATGAGGGAAAACAAGGCCAAAATCATAACTCTAATACAAAGACCATGACATGTAGCGAGTTGGGCTTAGGAAAGTGTAAATCACTTGAAGTCTGTGAAGATTTTTTTAACTATCTACTGAGAATAGTAGATTGTGTGTTTTTTGGGCCATTGGCACATAACTGGACAAGTATAAAGTTAGTTTCAAATTGAAAGGGTTATGAACCAAGTGCTATTAATGCGATAGCATGGAGAGGTACCTAGTAATAGGGACTTTGGGATGACTGAACAGGTATATATGTTCCCTGTGAGAGTATGTAGATCATGTTCCAAGAACTTGCCACTGAGAAGTTTCGGAATCATTATTCACTTCTCCATATGTCATATGTTAAATTGATGATTATACTAATTTTGTTGCATCTTATATGAATAAATTATTAATTTCTGGTAAAACTTTGTTGCTTTTCATGTCATCATTATATTTATTTCTTTATGTAAGATTTTAAAGTAATGAAGTTCTATAATGAAACTACAAAAATTCTAGGTAACTATGACTCTCTCTTTTTCTCTCTCTTTTATGTTCTGGCGATTGAACCTAAAGGTACTTCAACACTGAGCTACATCACCAACCCTTTTTATTTTTTATTTGAGACAGGGTTTTGCTAAGTTGCTGAAGTCCTTACTTAATTGCCAAGGTTGGCCTCAAAATTCTGATCCTCCTGCCTTAGCCTCTCAAGTCTCTGGGATTACAGGAATGTGCCACCATGCCCAATTTGTGATTCTATTCTTTATGACAATTCTTTTTCCTTAAAATCAACACTAACAAAATGTCCTGATTTAGAATCAGTATGTGGCGACATGCAAGCTCCTCACCTTTCAGTGCGCTAAGGTTTTAAATTGATGTTTGCTGAAAGTCAAAATTTCCATAAAAGGAGACATTTGTTTTTAGAAAATTCACAGAATTTCCTTCTTTCAATTAAAATCCACCTTATGACACTTTCTAAAGTTAGACTGAAGCAATGTCACCATTTCCTAGATTTGTTGAAGGGTAAGCTTTGTAAACATCCTAAGTATTTTAATATGTAAACTTTAATTTAACTTTCACAATAACTCTTGGAGATAAGTACAATCATTATTTTTAGTAAGATAAATAAATTTGTAGTCTTCAGTAGTACAAGACTGGAAATGTAGCTCAGTGTCAAAGCATTTGTTTAGCAGGAATAAGGACCCTGGGTTTGATTCCTTGCTCTTCAGAGACGGGTGGGGGTTTGAACTTGTTAGAACAGCTCCAATTCAGGAGGACCAAAGCAGCTTATTGATATGAATTATAATACTGATGTGTTATTCAAATTTTGTTTGCTTTTCCAGTCTCTTTTGCTATACTGACAAGTAAAAAAAAAATCCCTATAATACATTGTGTAATAACATTGCTTGCCTTAAACCTGTTGTGAGATTATATAGGAAACTATGACCAAAGGTTTTAATGACTGATAAACATGTTCCTGGGATGGCATCTGAGAAATGAAAAGATTTCAAAGCTTTTAAATGTTTTCAAATTCATTAACTTTCTTGAAGTTTTTAATGAGATCTGAGTATGGTTTTCTATGAGATTAAGATGACTCATTTTGATCTATATTGTGGTTTCTTCATCTCAGCATGATTAACATTTTTGATCAGATAATTCTTTGTTGTGAGAGGCTAACAGATCCATTGTGAGAATGTTTCATAGCTACCCTGGCCTCTACCCATTAGGTGTCAAAAGCAGTCTCTACCTTCAACAAGCAGAAATATCTCCAGGCATTGCCAATGTTCCCTGGAAGGAATGAAAAGTGGCCCCAATTGAAAACTGTGATGCAAAATTGCCTTATTTTATGGAATACAAACAAATCCTCTGTCTTTTCTTTATAATTCATATCGTGATTTCATTGTTAAATGGAAACTTATAAGTGACCACATTCTGTTCTTTTAATTACTTTTAGATACATTGCATTATCCTCTCAAGTTTACTATTAACATTTAAAATGCTCACAATTTGTGGGCGTGTTCAAAGATCCCATCTTAAGTGAATAGCATTTTTTTTTAATTGGAGAACTCAATAAAGAAAATATATTAGAGAAAGCAGCAGCTAAGAGCTATTTTTTTTCCTATTAAATTTGTCTTTCTCTGCAATCTCGCAGACATTTGAACTGCGGCAGGATTGCCACATTATAAACTTCATTATTCAAAGTAATTTTCTTTCCTTGTTTTTCTTTCCTTGGCACTTTTTTGAAGCTATTCTGGACCACTTGTACAAGTTTCCTAACTTTGGTTTCCCAAAGAGCATGATTTCATGCATCGCTTCTTTCTCTCCCCAAAGGCTTAGGCTTTATTAGTTATCCTAATTCACTCTTTCTGTGAAATAAACTTGTAATATCAAGGACTGAAACAGATTCACTAGGTGCTCAAAAACATGACAACTAGTACCCACTTCCTTACAAAGTGGCATTAACCAATTCATCCAAATAATCTTTTCCAGGGCCCAAACTATATTCTAGGTGAGTTTTATTCTATCTCTGTATTGTAAAGTAGATGGCACTTTCACTCTCCCAAAGACCACTGAACTCTAAGCTAAATAGTAAGAAGTTTTGACATGAGTTTTTCTACTGGTGATGCAATCTTCTTGCAAAGACATTCTGTTTTTCTGCTCAACTGCAGAAGTTTAGTGGTCACAGGGAAAAAGAAATAAAATCTTAAAGTATAGTTATCCTTGTTTGTCTTTAGGAAGTCTTCTCTGGTTCATGGGCAGATGCTTCCTGGTTGTCTTTGTGGAAGGCCACTCCACTCATCTGTATTTGGTGATACAAAGAGCTATTTTTTGTTGTTGAGAGCAATTGCCTCCATTTAGAAGTACTTAAAATGAGCACACACTCTTTCTGGAAAGCTATTCCATTTTCATTTTATTAAATGATTTATTGGATGGCTCCCAAAATGATTACCTAGAAATGTCAGGTAAAGGTTAATTCAATATCATGGGGCAGAGTGCTATAAGACTTGTGTGGCACAATGCTGATTATACTGTTTGATTTAGGAAAGGAAAGGAAGTAATTTAGTGTAACACCATGGGTATCTGACATTATTTTTCAATTTGCCTGTAGATAAAGAAATATTTTTCTGAGTGTTTTTATTCCATCTCAAAAAAAGTGATAGTAGTTTTGAAAGAGTGGCCTTTTGTTGCTATTTGAAAATAATTATTGGAATAATTTATGAATGTTAGCATTTCGGCAGAAATGCTATCTCCTAGTGGGTTTATATGCTATTGAAAAAAGAAAAGGTATGAGATGGGGGCAAGGTGAAGTACATTTTTGCAGATATGTTTATTGTAGATAGTTTTGAATTTACTTTTAATCAGAAAACGGCAAACTGATTTCTTTTTTTACTTACCTTTAGATTAAGGTTTAGTTTCCTCATCTGTAATATGAATACTGCAGAGCACAGATTAAATATGCTCAGTGCACGTATTCCCTGACTCAGGGAATATCAATTAAGCACAAATTGTGTGCCAGGTATAGTTTTTATAAAAGAGTGAGTCCAGACATGCCTACTCAGCCTTCCTGGAGCTTGTGAACTGGAAAATTTGTGAACTTCGTTGGAAAGACAGTGATGCATTAAGTAATCATATAAGTGTGTATGATTTTAACTGTGCTATGAAGTAAAGCAATGCAAGGTTATTACTCTGAGTTATATGATGCTTCTGTGATCTCAGAAAGCATCCTTGAGAAAGTGACATTATGGTAGATCTCAAAGATTCAGAGAGGTTTACTAAACACTAAGTCTGGATATTTGCATTTCTCCAAAATTCATATATTGATACCATGGAGAGAAGGCTTTGCCTAACTCTGAGTTACTCTAGTTTATAAAGCAGTAGTTTGCCAGTAGTTACTGTACTTTTTCCTACTAGTGCCAAGGTAGAGTGCCTGTACATCTTCTTGTACAAGTAAAAAATCACCATCTGCACAGTACAACCATAAGGCACAAACTGATAAACAAATGAATTGTGCTGTTACAAATTACCATCTGGGAGCTTATCAAATTAAATCAGAAGCACATGAATGCATAGGTATATCAACCCTTTATCAGAAAAAAGAAAAGAAAAATAGGCCCATGAGCTTATGAAATATTCCAGACAACCAAATGAAGCAACCCCCTCACCTGAGACCCATAAAACAAGGAATACCCTGACCCTGGCTGCAGCAGCACACACCCACCCACCATCAGATCATCTGGTGAGTGTGTTATATGGAGGACAGGCTCTCTGTCCCTGGGCTTTAGCTTAACTTGATCTCCCTGCTTCACCTGGCTCACTTCAAAATTGCCTGCCATTTGCACTCTGGCCTAGAATAAGCTTCTCATTATGATTCTTCTGCTTCCTGGACTGGTGCATAAATCTGACTATCTCCAGTGAATCCTTTGTATTGGAATTGTGCTCTCTGCCTTTCTTCCTAGCAGCCTTTGAACCCCTGTGGCCATCTTTACTCTTTCTTAGCCTTTCTATAACAAATTACACAGATAGGTATAGATAGATAGATAGATAGATAGATAATTGTTTGAAGTGCAGTGTGTGCCCTGAGTGTCAGATATTAAGATTGGAATAAAATAACCTGTGATTGCTCTGCTTATGATGACCAGCCATAAATACTCAGTGAATTGCAACCAATGAAAGTGATCTAACTTGTGAATTGGGAGGACACAAGCACAGTTGGTTTAAGTTAATACCTGTAATGGTTTGGAAATGAGGTGTCCTCCCAAAGTTCCTATGTTAATGCAGCAATATTCAGAGGTGAACTGATTAAATTATGAGAAACATAACTATCAGTCCACCTAGTTTGAATGGAGTACCTAGGTGGTAACTGTAGGTGGGTGGGTGTAGATGGAGAAGGTGGGTCCCTGGGGGTGTGCCCTGGAAGGGCCCATCTTCCCTGCGGCCCTTCCCTGCCACTCTGCTTCCGGGCCTCCATGAGGTGTGTAGCTTCGCTCCTCAGCTGCCCTTCCACCCTGGTGTTCTGCCTCACCTTGTGGCCCAGAGCCATGGATAGAGTTGCCAACCATGGACTGAACCTATGAAACTATAGAAGCTGAAAATAAACTTTTCCTGTTCTAAGTTGGTCTTATCGTGGATTTGGGACCCACTGCTGTAAAGCTGACTAACACAACAGTGTAGCTCACTCACAACAGACAGCTAATCATCATTGTGACAGTAATGGCAGGAGGGACATTTGGGAGGTGAGTTGGTCATGATCATGACACTTCATGAATGGCCTAGTGCTTTTATAAATGTGAGGCCCCAGAGAGCTGCCTTGCTTCTTTTACTATGTGAAGACACAAGAAGTAGACACCAAGTAGGAATCAGAAATACAAAAATGGGCCTCACATTCACATACGAGATGAAAGAGACAATGGATCGGCCATATGCTAGGCTTGGTCCTCCTTTCCCATGCTATTACAATCGGGCACAGAACACTAAGTAGCCCAAAATTCACTTTGAATATGGCCTTTCATTACTAACCTTTTTTTTTTTAATGATAGCAGGGTAATATATATTTTATTTAGCAGTTTTATAGCTTTATTTCTAAACATCTAAATATTTAAACATTCATTAATGGGTCTTGAATATCTTAGGCTTGATAGACAGATGGCTAATCAATAGGTAAGCAAATACTTGAAGGTAATCATTTTAGACAGTGATAAATATATGACTACAATAATATAGGGGAATGTGATCCTGACCTCCAGGAATATCAATCCTTTAGACTGGTTGCAGGAGGGAGTCTTCTTTGAGCAAGTGACAGAGAACTGAGATGCGTAAGAGGTCTTTCATTAGCAAAATCCTGGGACAGGACGTTTCTATCCAAGGGAAAAGCAGATGCAAAGAATCTAAGGAAGAAAGGCATTGGTTCATCCAATAGAAAGAAGGCCAGTGCAGTAGAGACCCAAGTGTCTCATGTAAATTGGAATTAGAGCACTATGCAGGAGCCAAATTCTATTAGCCTTGAGGATCATGGCTTGGAATATGGACTGATTCCAAGTTTACTGAAAGCTGTTGGAACAACATAGACAGAAGGACAGAATGATCTGATTTATGTTTTACAATGACAAATGTGACCACTCATTGGCAAATAAGTTGCAGAGATGGGAACAGAAGCATGGAAATCATACAGAAGTTTATTATGGTGGTTCAAGTTCAAGTTGATGTTGGCTTTGACTATGTTTCAAGCATTATGTTTGGCATTCAGTGTGCAAATACTTTGAATATGTGCTAAATATTCTTATTTTGAGTTTTGGGATACTACTAGCAACTAATCACATGTTAAGTTCCTTTTGTAACAACAGTATTTAGTGTATACCTCAGCAAACTATACTTTCAATTGTCTTTGTCAGCTAGAACCCCATGTGATAATAAAAGCATCAGAAAAGCAAATTGTTTTAAACACTATTGAAGATGAAAATAGGATATATTAAATATACTGATTCTGCTCAGACATTAACAACTGATCATGAGCAAATTGATTAGTAAGGTTTAGGAGAGAATATGAGAAAATAGCATGTATTCTGGCTTCATGTTAGATGATATTAGTGCTAAAATACTTGGCTTACTCATAAAATTGTGGTGTATCATGTGAGGCCTTTGCATAATGACTAAGCAATGTTTGCAGTTTATGCTACTGAATTATTAAAATATACATTGTAGTTTACAAATCCCAGTTTAACTGATGAGTATTTCCTAAAGGCTTGTTGTGTGCAGACTGGACCAAGAAAAATGGGGAATTCTACTTCTTGATTTCTAGAAGGCCACACTGTTTAGTAAAGGCTTTGACTTTTAAATCTGTTTAAATCTTTCTAACCTGCTTTTCCCAGTTTTACGAAATTTATAATTTATTTCTAATTTATTTCCCCATTTTATCTTGCCTAACATCATCTTCTTTAAATTGCAACTTGTGGATTGAATAATTCTATTCTATAAAAGCCCTATTCCCTTGGAAGTCTTTAATATTTAGTGAAACTTTTCTTTGACCCAAATTCTTTGTCCTGAGTGTAATTGCCCCCCCCCCAGTTATTTTAATGTTTCAATCCCTATGATTATAATTAACTTGCCTCTTGGATTTTCTTTTGTGCAAACTAGCCAGTTACCATTAAAAGTAGGCCTTGGTTCTGTGATTGAATAGGAAAAAAAAAAAACTTTGCTAGATAAAAGGAATGATGTTTGCCACAGTTGGTACCATTTAAAAATAACAAATGCTTTTTTTTTTTTTGCATAGTGTCAGTTCTTTTGTGCCAGAGGGGTGGTATCCTTGTTAGAAACTTCAGTTCTGACAGCTTTGAAATTTTTTAAAACTGTTTTAGACTTCCACAAAATGTATATTTGCAAATTGCTTTCACAAAGGTAACTTCCTGAGGCCCACATTGTCACTAATTATATTAATTGATTATTAAGATGTCCCATATATATTCCTATGGAAGTAAATGATTTATATAGATTATTTTATGTATTTTTGACAAGCTATAATAGATTTTGTAAAACCCAGGTTTTACAAAATTGGTGTTGTTTATTCATTCACTTTTTAAAAATTCCCCACCAGAAAGTAAGCTGTAGGGAATCAGGGATGATCATGTCTGCTTGTTTCCCTATTATATTTCACCAGCTTGCATGCATGTCTGATCATTGTTAATGTCCAATGATTATTTATCTGAATTCTTAAATGTATGGCACTCAAAGATTGAGTGGCTTGACCAGGATCACATATATAATATAGGGCTGTCTTACTTCAAAGATTGCTTTTACTAGCTGGACATATTATTTCAAGGAGAAGTTTATAGCCCTGCTGTGTTGGATATTAGGAATTTCTTGTGGCATTTAGATTCATCTAGTGATAGTGTAGCAAAAGATCTGCTGTGATTCATGTTAGCTCATTTGGGAGAATTTGTTATTCTCCGATAAATGGCATTAGGCTCCTAGGAGACACTAATGGCATGCTGTGAAACTTTTCCTACTTGAGATAGTGGCATCTCCCCCATCATTCTATTTACTCTGAAAGGAGATAACTGAACAATGAACCCCGAGTTCCTCCTTCTCTGATTACCCATATAAAATTATTGAGTGTTTTTCATGTTCCACTTTTAGTGAGTTCAGAAATAGTAAATTCTTTCTTCCTGGGAGTTAATGATCTTGACATCATTGTTTGAATAGCAAACCTCAGGTGATTTTACATTTCCTGCTGACCTGTTTCAGCTTCTCCCATCAGCGTTTAAGGTGCTTCTTTGTCTTGGACTCTCTTCCAAATGTAGAACTCCATTATTTCTTCTGATTTCACTCCCAGAAAATCCTGTGCATACTGTATAAGGCAGAGAGGCTGGAGGGTGACCTGTCTTTAACATGCTCTATGGTAGGATCCTCCAAATCTCTGCCTTTTCTTGTGCTTGTTATAAGTGCAATGACTTTCTGCATCTCTGTTTATGTGGCATTTGCCCTCTCCCTGCAGGCAGAAGAGCCGCTTCTCTTGCATCTTGTGTCATCTTAAGGCTCTTTCCTGTGAATTAGAGCTTTTGTGTATATCAGACCCTCTGGTGGCCCTAGTCCTTTGTGACAGGGATCTACCAAAAACTGAATCTTTTTGAGAACAGAAAACAAGGCCCCTTTCACAGTAAGAATAAAATTATAAGTGTAACAAAGCCTCTGTTCCTTCACTCCTTGTCTTGCTCTGCTCTTTCTCTGTAACCCCTCTTTATTTGGAAGCTAAGCATCAGTTGAGAAGGATTTAGATGGAACATCTACATAAACAATAAAATTTCTTTTCCTAATATTGAATGCCCTTTTCTCTGCCCCAGTAAACATCTTTCTCCATGAAAGGGTCAGGAGGAATGGAAAAAAAATGTGTTCCTCAAATGTAAACTCTTTAGCTATATTTTATATAAATATGTGGATGATATTAATATAATCCACTACCCAAAATAAATGACATATACCAATTGTTTATTTTTTCTGTGAACTCATTTGTCTATTTAGAGTCCCTCTTAGATGAGCACCACAGATTGTCCATCTTTCTCTTGTAGTGTTCTCTCTCTCTCTCTCTCTCTCTCTCTCTCTCTCTCTCTCTCTCTCTCTCCTTTTTTTTTTCTTTTCAATTTCTAGGTCCCTTTACTGTTTTCCTTGGGATACACTGCTCATACTAGAATGTTACTTTCTGGATTTTTTAGCCCCATGTGTTTCAGGAAGGCAGTTTAGACTCTTGTTATTCTTCAGAGTGAAGCATTTTTTGAGGGCATGATAAAGCACAAAATTGCTTTGATGAAGCATCTATAATGTCAGGTCCATGAAAAAACATGTGCCACGTGGGCAGGACTCCTTTAGCTCATTATGAAATACCTAGAACTATTTGCATGTGTGGAAAATATTCATAAGATGTGCGAATAAATAAGTGTGCTATTATGCTAAGAAAGTCTCTGCCCCTCTGTTATGTTTTTATCTGTACTTAATGAAGAGTGAGAATATAAGGGAATATAAACAACAAAGTTTGGCAGAGGGAAAGGAATTCTCATTCTACTGCAAATTAAAAATGAGGATCTGGGTTTTTGTGCTTCTTCAGGGTTGTCAAGATGTTGCCTTTGTTAGGGATCTTTCTTCTTATTCCTTCCAGTAGAGCATAAGGAATTTAACCTGTCGCCATGTCATTTTGAAAGGCTTTGCTTTTTAAGTACAAGGGACTCAATCCTTGTCTCTTGTCTGTGTGGTTTAGGGTAAAATTAATAGCAAAATATAAGCGGCACCATAGAGACTTATCTGTGGGCAATTGCAGCTTCCTGATCATCCCCGATAAAAAAAGAAAAGAATCTAATAGATGGAAACAGGTACACCAGTGACCCACAGCAAACACAGGGCCACCTCAGAGCCTGCATCCTGAACCTCTGAAACATTGGAATTAATACTAATTCATCTATTCCTCCCTTCTATGTTGGTGCCCTTTTATAACTAACTAACTTTCTTTCTTTCTTTCTTTCTTTCTTTCTTTCTTTCTTTCTTTCTTTCTTTCTTTCTTTCTCTCTCTCTCTCTCTCTCTCTCTCTCTCTCTCTCTCTAATTTGCACAAACTTTCTTTCTTCCTTTGTTTAGCATACATTTAATATTATAGTGAGTTATTAAATTTAACACTATTTTTTTGTCGTCTTCCAAAACTTTAGTATAGATTTATACCTGGATTTGAGGAACCACAGAGAACAATTGCAACAAGTTTTTGTTCTTGTAAGGTTGAATAGTATGAGGCTTGGTTAAGAAATGATTACGGTAAACAAGGCTCAGCAGTATCTCTTTAAGTGGAGCTAATATTGGGATCAGTAGAGGTCACACATTAAATTAAAATATTATTTTCTAGATATCCACCCAACCCAAGGTTCTTAAGGAAAGAAGCTCATATAGTAGACCTTCACTTAAAAAAAAGAAGTCAGAATTATATCATTAGACAGTGGAGTAAATCTGCCATAATTCTCCCACATACATATATGAATATACCACAGGGAATCTCAAGATAATGTACGTTCACAAGACTGGGATATATTCCATGCTTGTATAAATATATCAAAATAGTATACTATTATGTATAACTAAAATGGAACAATTTTTTTAAAAAATTTAAAAAGATAAGTGGGAGAAGATAAAAAAAAAGAATAGAAGAAAGATCAGAAGAGTAGATAAAGGGGAAATGAAGGGAAGAACTGGGGAATGGTATGGGGAAAGTCAATGTAATGAATCCGAATTAACATTCCTATATCCATATATAAAAACCACAATGAGTCTCACCATCATGTATAACCACTAGACACTAATTAAAAGACAAAACTATAACACATAGCAGAAAGATCAGTAGAATAGAGGAAAGGAAATGGGAGGGAGGAACAGAAGGGAAGGAGAAATACTGGGGACTGAATCACAACAAATTATATTCCATGCTTTTGTAATTATGTCATAGTGTATTCTATTTTCATGTATAACTAAAAAAAAAACAGTAAAAAAAATCTAGTCATGGTTTATAGTTAATAATGAGAGGCCCTGTGCAATGTAGTGAGATCCTGTCTCAAAATAAATTAAAAAAAAAAAAGGGCTGGGGATGTGGTTCAGTGATTGAGTACACTGAATTCAATACCTTGTTAAAAAAAATCCTAATGACCCTTTGTTTTTCTGCGGCATCAGTTGTAATGTCTGCTTTTTCAACTCTAGTTTTGTTTTATTTATTTGTGTCTTCTCTCTCTCGTTAGTGTAGCCAGAGGATTTTTTTTTTTTTTCCTTTAATGCAGCTGGGTTTCTTTTTTTTTTTTTTCATTTTTTTTATCTCTTAAAAGAAAAAACTCGTGTTTTCATTGATCCTTTTCAACTGTTTTATGTATTTCTGCTTTGATCTTTCTTTCTACTAACTCTGGGTTTGGTATGTTCCTGCTTTTCTAAATCTTTGAGATGCATTAATATATATATATTTTTTTATGTTGACACTTGTCACTGTAAAACTTCCCTGTTAGTACTGCTTTTGCTTTGTCCCACAAGTTGAGGAATGTTGTGTTTACATTTTGATTTATTTCAGGAAATTTTAATATAACTCTTCTGACTTCCTTTATGCCTAATTATTCATTCAGAAGTGTGTTTTTCAGTCTGTATGGATTTATATAATTTCTAAAGTTCCTCTTGTTTTTAACTTCTAGTTTCATTCCATTTTAGTCATAAAAGGTATGATTTTAATTTATTTGACTTTGTTAAGACTTGTTTTGTGACCTAATGTATAGTATATTCTAGATAAAATTCTATGAACTGATAAAAATAAACTGTATTTTATAGCTACTAGATGAAATGTTTTGCACATGTGTATTAAGTATGGTTAGCCTATCATATAGTTTAACTCAGATATTTCTCTTTTGTATTTTTAATCTGGATGATCTGCCCATTGATGAAAGTGGAATATTGAAATTCCACACTATTATTTATTGTAATATATCTCTCCCTTTAGATCTAGTAGTATTTGTTTTATAAAGTCAGATGCTCCAATATCAGCGGCATGTAGATTTGTGATTGTTATGCATTCTTGATGAGCTGATCTCTTTATTATTATAGAGTGACCTTCTTTGTCTCTTAACACTGTTTTTCTCTTACACTCTGCTTTGTCAGATGTAAATATAGTGACTGCGCCTTAACTTAGGATTACATTTGCTTCAAATCACTTTCCATCCTTTTACTTTCAACGTGTTTGTGTCATTACTGAGAAGATGATTTTCTTGTATGCAGAATATTATTGGCTACTGTGTTTTTATCCATTCATCCAATTTTTATCTTTTCTTTGAGAATTTAGTCCATTTCCAGTCAATGTTACTGAAAGGTATGGACTTATGATATCATTCTGTTGTTTTTCTTCTAGTTGCTTTATGTATCCTTTTATTCATTTCTTCCTTTCTCATCCATCTTTGTGATTTAATGGCTTATTGTATTGATAGCATTTGAGCCTTTCCTACTTCTCTTTTGTGTATATACTCTTGTAGTGGGATTTATACTACATGCTATCATGATCTTTCAGTTCTGGATATATGATTCCGTTAAGCATTTTTTTGTAAGTCTGGGCCAATAGCCATAAATTCTCTTGGCCTTTATTTCTCTTGGAAGGTCTTTGATTCCCCTTCATTTCTGAAGGATAGTCTTGCATAGTAATCTTGGTGGACAGTTATTTTCTTTTAGGACTTGAAATATGTCATTCTATGTCTCTGACCTATAAGGTTTATATTGAAAAATCTCCTGTTAGTCTTGTATAGTTGCCTTAAGTGAAATCCAGTGTTTTTCTCTTATATATTTTAAAATCCTTTCTTTGTCCCATACTTTTGAAATTTTAACTATAATATGTCATGGTAATGATCTTTTGTAGTCATGTTTACTTGGGGTTCTATAAGCCTTCTATATATGGCTGTACATGTATTTCTTAAGCTTTTTACACCATTAACTTTATTTCTTTGCCTTCAGACATGCCAATGATGTGCATGTTTGATGTTTAAGTATGTCATAAAATTCTTGAATAAACCCTTTTCCTTTTTTCTGTCTGAATGCAATCTTTTGAAATACTTGCCTTCAAGTTCATATAGTCCTTCTTTCCCCTTGACCTAGTCTGTTGTTGAAGCTTTTAACAGAATTTTTTATTTGATTTTTTGAGTTCTTCACTTCCAAAATGAACATTTTAAAGATCTCTATCATTCAATGAATATTTCATCTAAAGCCTGAATTATCTTCCTAATTTCATTTAACCATTTATCTATATTTTCTTGGATTTCACTGAACTTTTTAAAAAAATAATTCATTTGAATTTTTGAACAGTATTATACTCATTTTTATTTCTTTGAAATCTCTTACCGGAAAATTATGACCTTATGGAAATGTTGTATTACCTTAATTTTTCATATTTCTTATGTCCCTACATTGAGATTTTAGTAACTTACAGGTCAGATATCTCTATCACTTTTCTAGGATGGTTTTCTTCTAAAGGTATGTCTTGGGGTGTTGGTCTGTTATGTAATGTTGAGTTTATTTCCAGTTAGGTACCATAGTGTGATTTCCCTGTAGCTTCTTCGGCTGTGATTAATGAGTGTGGGCACAGTCCATACCTTGTCAGAGTTGGAGACGGCCTTTCTCTGTGGGTTGTTCAAGAATGAAGGCACTCTAGCAATTCAGTCAGGTGTGGCGCAGAGAGCAGTGTGTGTGGCATGCACACTTTGTAGCTATTACTACATGTTGGTTGTGGCCCCTGTCAGTAACAGCAGTTTCCTTAGGCAGTGTTGATATTGGCTCTGTTAATGGGTATACCACTACCGGTGAGGGGCCTGAAGCCCTCATTTTCTGACCAGATGGTAATGTAGGCCCAGGTGCATTATGGGAAGAGGCAAGAACAGGAATCTTAGCATCCCCTCTGTGGCTCTTACACCCAGTCTTGTCAGCAGTGCATTTTTAGACAAGGTTCTTGGGCAGCTAAGAGTGAGATCTGCTTAGGTGTGGTGGCAACAGTAGTTGTTGTGTTCCTTTCTGCTGCTAGTATGGGGCATATCTGCCTAGGAACAGGATTTCAGCATTCCTTACCCATGTATCCTAGGGATAGTACAATGACAAGGGATTTTTATCCCCCTGATTCTTTGTGACATCTGCTTTTCAGAGATGAAATAGTGCTGGGTTGTGGCTAGAGATGGCTAAAATTCCTCTCAGGCATCTTCTTGGCTCTTTATCTTCAGAGATGAACTGTCAATGTTTTCTCCCTGTTACTCTTTCAGTTTTAGTTTCTCTAAGAGACCAAGTGGTAGAGGGTAATGGCTTGAGCTGAGCAAAACTTCTCAGTTGAAAGGATAGTGGGAACAAGCAAGACTTCTTAGGCTGTGTTCCCTGCTGGTGGAGTGGCAGCCATAGCTGCAGCATTCATCAAAGTTACCCCAGCATGCTCCTCTTCATGGAGAAGCAGTAAAACCATTATAAAGTTCTGTCTCCTTTCAGTCAATGGCAGATAACCATATGCAATGGTGGAAGAACTAGAACCCCATGAGTGACTGCCTTCAGCTCTAGTGCTGGCATGAATCTGTACATGACTGACCATGCCCCTGGTCTGAGGGTAGGCACCTCAACCCCCAGGTTCTTGAGGGTGACATCTTTTTGTTCCTCTTCACACCTTAACATTCATTCTTTATAGTGTAGCATGCCCTGCATGTTTGCATCTGAGTCACTCTACTGAGCCAAGTTTGGGATGTGAGGCATCTCCCCATTGAGCCTGTGCAGTGGAATGTCTATGGGGTCCCTTCAGAAATGGGATTATACAAAGGTTTCTGAGCCATCCCAAGATTGCTTCTGGCTACAGCACCCTGGGAGTTCACTGGGAGTTGATATGAACTTTATTTCCAAAGTGAGGATATTATGAATATTCAGGTCCCTAGTTAGACTATAAGCCTGTAAGGATTGTGGAATGTTCCAATCACTAGGTAATCAGTATCTGTATAGATAGTTTTTTAGACTTTTTTTTTACCCTTACACCCACCCAGAGAAGGGAGACTCTCTCTCCTCTAGTTGTGGATTCAAGTGGCATGTGCTGAGATGATGTATTTCTCATATAAGGCTTTTGTACCAAATCTGTGAATCTTGCAAGGTTTCAATTTTTCTACTATTCCCAGTGTTCTCCCATAATCACTCACCACAAAATAAGCCACATACCTGTTGCTTTGGTTCTTCTTTGTAGAGGAGCAGGCCAGTGCTGGCATCTCTATCCAGGAATCTTGCTCCATCTCCTCTAAATATTATCGGCTTCATCCAGTGAGTTTTCCTTATTCTGAACATGAACTTGAGATAATGTTTGTATTTTATCTTCCCAACTATGTTTTTAGCTATTTAAATAAAGGGAATAATTCTTACACAGTTTTAAAATTCCTCCAATATATAGATAAGTACTGAGGGACCATTAAGTTTCTTTTCCAGGGCTTAATTTGAATAACTCAGAAAGCCAAGAGGCATAAGGTTGGACTTTGAAAGTGTGGCATGAGGAGTCTGAATCTTGCATCTCTAAGTTTACCTGTGTTGATGGCCTTTATCTCTGCAGAGGTTTTGACTCAAAGAATGGTACTCTTGTAAACTCAGTACATCTTCTGTGCTGACTCTAGTGGGGATTGTGTAATATTTTTTAGTTTGTATTTTTTCCAAAGTGCACAGAAATCTTCATTTGGGGTGTGTGTGTGTGTGTGTGTGTGTGTGTGTGTGTGTGTTGTATTGAATGATGAGAAACAGTCATATCCACTGGAAAAGTTAGCTCACATCTGGCTTAAACCATTAGGTAGCTCTTACCAAACAAGTTTAAAATAGTTCTAGAGCTCTGTTATAATCTGAATTTGGAATTAAAGGTACATTCTTTTCATAGCCCAAAAGGACTTCCATCTGTTCTTTATTTTCTGCTTCACTGGCATTTGAGACCAATTTTCTTCCTTCATAATACACTCTAGAAATATTGGCTTTCTTTGGTGAAGGCGATCCCCTACTCACTGTCTTGACAGGGTCACAGTGAGAAAAAGTGTTGGCAAAGCCACTCTCCCACTGTCTTGACAGGGTCACAGTGAGGATGAATGCTGGCAAAGCCACACTGGTTGGTGGGTAGCCGAAACCATGAGACCCTTTTTTATGTAATTGGGACTTTGCATTTTCATGCTTATGTTTCTCACAGGAGGCATGAGTATGTTAAATGCCAAACAATTAAATTTCAGATGGCTAGAACAGAACAGGTAGTTCATGCCTTGGAAGCTGTTCTGCTACCCACCCCTCAGCATATCAAGGACAAAATAAAAGGCTATTCTTCTATCCTAGTACATTGTGGACAAACCTAATAACAGACAACAATCATCCTCTGAAAAACAAACTCTTTGAGAACTAGTACACCTTGACTGAGAAACAAATTCTTTGAGAACTAGTGTACCTTGACTGAGAAACAAAAGAAACTCTCTGAGAAAGCAGCTCAACCAGTTTTATGAGAATAAATTTAGGAATTAATTAAAATAGCTTTATAAGACACAGTTTTAGAATAATATTAAAAATATTATTTAGATTCTTAAGTTTAGAAATTATTAAGTCTTTAGTTATATAGGTTTCTGATATGCTTTAAGGATGATTCATAAACTTTAGGACATTTTAAATATAAGATTTAAAGGGACTTTTTTAGATGGGAATTTTAGATTAAAAATAAAGTGCAGGTGTACTTTAGGTTAATGATTAATTAGGAGACTTAGAGTCTGGTTACGTAGTTTGACATTAGTTAATAAGGAAATAACATCTTGGGAAAAATAGTAAATCTTGGGAAAATCTGAAGGATGTAAATTGGTGACATGTTTTATTGATGAATCTGTACTTTGATGATTGTATGGCTGGGGGTCATATCCTGGAAGAATGTAGATCAGTGTGCTCTCAATCATGGTTAAGGAAATGTCATGTCTTGGCAAAGTTTTAAGTTATATAATCAATGACGTATTGTGAATCTATAATGATGAGAAAAATTGTAATAAAAAGGGGACCCAGAGAAAAGCTGCTTTAGCTCTCTCTCTGAAGATTGCTCAAAGGGAACGACTCCTGTCTCATCATTTCGCCGACGCCACTCCTCCTTCGGGACTCCCTGGACCCCGCCGGGGCCGGCCCCCGGCACTTTTTCTAGAAATATTGATGCCTGGGGCACCAAATTATTTCCTATTCTGGGACTTCCCATAGACTAGACTTTTTTCCCCTAGACTAGACTTTTTTCCCCTAGAACCCCTGCCCATTCTCCAGCTTCCAGTCTGTTCATAGTTAATCTGGCTTGCCCTTTTACATCCTTTAGATCTCAGTTCACGCTATTCCCTCAGGAGGATGTTCTTGCCACACCAAAGATATAAATTTGGCTTTACTTGTTCTAACTTATCATCTAACTTTTGTTTTATATTCTTGTAATTTGGAGCATTGTGCCAACTCCTTTTAGATAAAATACCTCATTAACAGGGAGAACAGAGGTTTACTGTTATATTGACAATCCTCTGCATGATTTTAGTACATTGTAAATCTCAATAAACAATTGTTGAATGAATAAACTGCCAAAGACAACTAAAGAAAAAATTGAATTCTAAGTCATGTAGACTAAAGGAACAATTTTTTTACCTGAAATTTGATGTATTTAAAAGAAATTTATACAAGAGTATCTTAAAAATGATGCATCTATAGGTCCTTCATACTATGCTCATTCACATTTCTTGCTATGTTATACCTGCTATTTCACCTCCCCTTTAATTATTCTTTATATACCCCATCTCTTAATTTGATTACCTTCATTTATCTTCCAGGTCACAGTTTAAACCTGTGTCCTCAGAGACACTTCCTCTGATTCCCTAAGTAATGTTCAGTCTCTTGCTAAATACTATTATAGTGCTCTGTTCTGTTTTCATAAAATATCTCATATTTCATTCACTCAGGATTCAACATATATCTCTGTTTGATAAAGTATTGACTCATCAGGTGTAGCATGTTCAAAGCTTGCACTGACCTGTCTGGCTCCTCAGAGATATCTGAGCCTTTCAATTATTCTGCCTGATAAGAATACCTTTGTATACATGGGGCCTTGGGCCACAGCAGATACTTGAGGCTAACAGTATGATTTATGGCAGGGCCTTCATCCATGCTATATTGGTTTGACCTCAGAAGGGGCTAGAGATTAACTAAAGTTAGTCACAGAGGTATTCTATTCTTATGTGATTGACTAAAAAACAGATTAAAACAAAAAGCAAAAAGTCCCAGACAAGAAGGCTCAGGTAAGTGTCTCTGTTTGGCAGTGTTCACTGTGTGTGTGTGGTCATGCATCATTTTGGGGAGAAGTAAGTGCTGTCTACATGACTTCACCAGGAGAAGACAACTGGAAGCTTTTGCCTGGTGACTCCTGAACTCTGATATAGGGGTTGTTAACCTATATCTTCTTGCTGTAATAAACCATAAGAAAACAGTTTTACAGAATCTGGTGAGTCCTTCTAGTGAATCATTGCACCTGAAGGCTTAAGAGTAATCCTGTCTCGGGGTTTTTAGCCCCCGTCTCCTCCTGACCAGTGGGAGAAGTGGGAAAAGCACACTCTGACCAAGACGAGCCAAGAAAGGTGAAGGTCAACTGGCTGCCCACACCCAGCCCTCCCTCCTGGGAGGACAATCAGACATCCAGGGAGAACAGTCAAAGCAGGATCTCGTTTAATAAGGAAGTACACACAGTTTACATAATGCACAGAAGCCAATCAGAATAAAAGTCAGAGGGGTGGAGCAAGTTCACGTGTACACCCATCCCATAGTCTGTAAGGGAAGGCACGAGCTGTCCAGGAGGGTGGAAGAGTCCTGGACCTATCCTGAAGTGGTCCACCTCCTCTGTCACCACCCACAGCACCGCCTCCTGGCTGATTGCCAGGAGCCATCCCAGCCACAAATGCAGCCTCAAGACCAGGAAACAGGCAGCCACGCCCTACACTGTCATAACCTACTACATATCTAACATGGTAGGCATCCATTAGGAGAAGGATAGACACCTGTGAAATATAAACCTGAGTCCTCACTTCCAGGTGTATGTTAGCTAATTATGGAGGACCTAAATCATAAACAAGAGACAAAAATAACAAGTAGAAGTAAGTCCCCTAAGCAAAGTCAACAGGATGAATCAGCAGCATATACCAGAATAATCTGTGTTTCTTTCAAGACTATAAATTTTACAAAAGGGGCTGTCTGCCTTGCTTTACCACTTATCTTTAAGTATAACAAGTTCCTGGTAGAGAATAGATACTTAATAAGCACTTATTGATTTAAAAAAAAATCAAATACCTTCTTCCATTTCTAATGCTGTCTTTTTGGTCTCTGCAATTTTCCTGGCAAAATGAATTAACTTTAGGGTGGCAAAATGCTTAGGGCACAATCAAAATATATTAAACAGGCTTTTTTTTTGTGTGTGTGTGTGTGTGTGTTTTACTTCATATAATAATTTGAGAATGAAAGAATGAAAAGCTTCTCTAGTTTCCTGATTTGGGTTTTGAAATTTTGTTGCTATTTATGAGTATCATAAATATATTACTATGTATTGCTATTTAGCTGATTCAAAAACAACTGGACTATAAAGATAGATACAAATTCTTATTAGCATCAGTGTTTGGTAATGTTAAACATGAAATATTCATTAAACTTCAAATATTATGTAAAGTATCATCAACTCAAGGTTTGCTTTTAAATTCTAACAGCTAGTGGGTGTTATACATTGAGTAATTCCTACTTTTAAAATTTATTAATTAAGGATGATTTAGGGAAATCATTATCTTTATTTTGCAGGTTGAAGCATACTACTTCTGTGTTCCTCCAACATGTTTTTCTAGCATGGAGCTCTGGATACTTCTTCTGTGTTAATCATGCACATTTGTGAACCCAAGCAAGTGTAGATTCTGGTCATGTTTAGGTATCAATCCTTTCTTGAGGAACAAGGCTACACTGTGCTCCTTTAAATGTCTTTGTGCAATATTAGGAAAAGTTACAAGTTTCCAAGTAGTGGTGTCATGTCAAATTTAAATATCATAACAGTAGCAACATAATCTGTTGTTTGGCATTTGAAGTATTGTGATTCCACCTTCTTTTTGGTGCACATTTTCTCTGTGTTCATTGTCTAGAGATAAAACGTCTAACCTTTTATAGGTTCTAACAGTGAAATCCAAGGATGTGTGAAAGAGATAGCAATGATGATCACATTTATTGATTTGTGTTTATGTGTCTTAGGCCTTGCAGAAAACTTCATCTACCATTTGTGTGTGTGTCAAAGGATAATAGAGATGAATCAACCAGAGACATGTGCAAGTTTTTGTATGGATGTTTTCCTATGATTGTGGGTGGATGTAGTAGGAGTAGTGATAAATTATTTTTAAGAAAATACTTTATTGTTTATGTTCTAAAATTTACATATTAATTGTTTTCATTGCATACACATATTTGAAGGGAGAAATGGGGGCAATATGGCATAATAGAAGCAATAAAAGCCTTGGATCCAGATGGCTAAATTTTTTTAAAAAAAATTATTATTCTTTTTTAGTTGTTGATGGACCTTATTTAATTTATATATATGTAGTATTGAGAATCAAACCCAGTGCCTCACACATGCTAGGTACATGCTCTACCATTGAGCTACAATCCCAGTCTAAGATGGCTAAAAGTTTTAAATCCCAAATACAATATTTAGTAACTGCATGAATTTAGAAAAACAGTTTTATTTCTTTAGCCCCAGTTTTCTTATCTTCAAAACAGCCCAGAGTATTTTAAAAGCAGAAATCAGGAATACCTTGTTTAATTTAAAGGTCTTTTTATTATGACAGTGGAATGCATTACATTTCTTATTACACATATAGAGCACAATTTTTCATATCTCTGGTTGTATACAAAGTATATTCACACCAATTTGTGTCTTCATACCTGTACTTTGGATAATAATGATCATCACATTTCACTATCATTTCTAACCCCTTGCCCCCTCCCTTCTCCTCCAACCCCTCTGCCCTATCTAGATTTCGTCTATTCCTCCCATGCTCCCTCTCCCTATCCCATTCTGAATTAGCCTCCTTATATCAAAGAAAACATTCAGCATTTTGTTATTTGCGATTGGCTTACTTCACTTAGTATCATCTTCTCTAACTCCTTCCATTTACCTGCAAATGCCATGATTTTATTCTCTTTTATTGCTCAATAATATTCCATTGTATATACATGTCACATTTTTTTTATCCATTCATCTATTGAAGGGCATCTAGGTTGGTTCCAGCATCTAGGTTGTGCTGCTGTAAACATTGATGTGGCTGTGTTCCTGTAGTATGTGTTTTTAAGTCTTTGGGGTATAGACCGAGGAGAGGGATAGCTGTCAAATGGTAGTTCTAGTCACAATTTTCCAAGAAATCTCCATACTGCTTTCCATATTGGCTGAACTAATTTGCAGTCCCACCAGCAGTGTATGAGTGTACCTTTTTCCCCACATCCTCGTCAACACTTATTGATGTTTATCTTCATAATATCTGCCATTCTGACTTGAGTGAGATGAAATCTTAGAGTGGTTTTGATTTGCACTCTGGTTTTATTCCAAAGTCCTTGATCCATTTTGTGTTGAGTTTTGTGCATGGTGAGAGATAGGGGTTTAATTTCATTTTGTTACATATGGATTTCCAGTTTTCCCAGCACCATTTGTTGAAAAGGCTTCTCTAATTGCTAGCGATGATGAACATTTTTTCATATATTTGTTGATTGTGTATCATCATCTGAGAAGTGTCTGTTGGAGTCCTTGGCCCATTTATTGTTTGGGTTATTTGTTTTTTTGGTTTTAACTTTGTGAGTTCTTTATATACCTTAGAGATTAGTGCTCTGATGGGTGAGGGGTAAAAATTTGCTCCCAAGATATAGGCTCTCTATTCACCTCACGGATTGTTTCTTTTGCTGAGAAGAAATTGTTTAATTTAGTTCATCCCATTTATTGATTATTGGTTTTAATTCTTGTGCTATAGGAGTCTTATTAAGGAAGTCGGGGCCTAATCCCACATGATGGAGATTAGGGCCTACTTTTTCTTCTATTAGATGCAGGGTCTCTGGTTTTAATCCGAAGACCTTGATCCATTTTGGGTTGAGTTTTGTGGATGGTCAGATAGGGGTTTCATTTTATTTTGTTGCATCTGGATTTCCAGATTTCTCAGCACCATTTGTTGAAGAGGCTATTTTTTCTCCAATGCATATTTTTGGCACCTTTGTCTAATATAAGATAATTGTAATTTTGTGGGTTAGTCTCTGTGTCCTCTATTGTGTACCATTGGTCTACCAGTCTGTTTTGGTGCCAATACCATGATGTTTTTTGTTACTATTGCTCTGCAGTATAGTTTAAGGTCTGGTATAGTGATGCCACCTGCTTTGCTGTTCCTGCTAAGGATTGCTTTAGCTATTCTGGGTCTCTTATTTTTGCAGATGAATTTCATGATTATCTAAGAGGAATGCCATTGGGACTTTGATCGAAATTGCATTAAATCTGTATAGTGCTTTTGGTAGTATGTTCATTTTGATAATATTAATTAATATTAATTCTGCCTATCTAAGAGCAAAGTAGATCTTTTCATTTTCTAGATTCTTCTTTGACTTCTTTCTTTAGGGTTCTGTAATTTTCATTATATAGATCTTTCACCTCTTTTGTTAAGTTGATTCCCAAGTTCTTTTTTTTTTTAGGCTATTGTAAATAGGGTAGTTTTTCTTGTTTCTATTTCTATGGATTTATCACTTATATACAGAAATGCCTTTGATTTATGGGTGTTGATTTTATATCCTGCTATTTTGCTGAATTCATTTACTAGTTCTAGAGCTTTTCTGGTGGATGGAACTTTTAGGGTTTTCTAGGTATACAATCATATCATCAGCAAATAGTGCCAATTTGAGTTCTTCTTTTCCTATGTAGAGCCCTTTAATTTCTTTCATCTGTCTAATTGCTGTAGCCAGTGTTTCAAGATCTATGTTAAATAGAAGTGGTGGAAGAGGTCATCCCTGTCTTGTTCCAGTTTTTAGAGGGAATGCCTTCCATTTTTCTCCATTTAGAATGATGTTGTCTTTATCTCACCTTGATGTTGGGCTTCCAGACCCTGCCAGCACCCCTCAGTGTATGCTACTGCATCTAAGGTTGGTGGTGGCAATAGCCAAGATAACTTGAGATAACAGTTAAGGTGCCCTGAGATGGAAGCAATGTCTTATGGAGATGGGGATGCAAGAATGGGCCTCACACTCCCTTTGGGATGCCTGCTCTGACATGCAGCTGCTTGTAGGCCCTGTTTATTGTAAAAAAAGTTAGGGACTACTGTGTGAGGAAGGCTATAGTGATGATTGTAGAGTCACAAGATGAACATGGTTAGACTTAGGCTCCCAGGTTGTTGGGGAGACAAGCTCGGACCTACCCTGGACTTGAGTCCTACAAAAGTTGGTGTGGACAGATCTGGGCTGGGCCTGACTCCCATAGGAGTCTGCTGATCAGAAAAGGTAGTCCTGTGCCAGAAGCTGTGCTCTAGTGGGTGCCTGGGTGCCTGCTGGTGGAGAGGTGGACCCAGGCCTACTGTGAACCTGGGCCCTGCACAAGCCAGTGTGGGTGGACCTAGGTCGAGGGGCTTGACCTCCTGTGTTAGCCTAATGGTTTGAAGGGGCAGTCCTGTGCCAGAGACTAGGCTCTGGCGGGTGTCTGCCCTACTGGTGGGGTGGTGGACTAGGCCTACTGTGAGCCTGGGTCCCTTGAGGGCTGGTGTGGGCACTCTGGGCTGGGTCTCAGCTCCTGCTGTAGTCTGCTGGTGGGAAGAGGTGGTCCTATGCCAGAGGCTCGGCTCTGGTGGGTGTCTGCCCCACTGGTGGAGCTGTGGACCAGGGCCTACATTCTAATTTAAAGGTCTTTATATTTGTAAGGCAATTAATGTTTCAGAAATACTTTCAGATGCTCTTTTATCCTCCAAATGTTATTTTAATCATCTTCTGTTTATGACTTTTCATTATGAAAGGATTCTGTTTTTGGATTATGGGAATGGGTCAATACATGACATCCAACATCAGATAGGTGGGAATGACAGCAATTTATAACTTATATTCACAGTCTAAAGAAGCAGTACATGCCAGGCAGTACACAAGTATCGCATTTGGGAATAGAGTGAGCAACCAAGGGGCTCTGGGAGCAAGGTTTTATAGTATCAACAGGTGGAGTATCCTCTAGTCTCTGTGTGAGAATGTGATTGGCTTATTTGAATAATTTCAGGGGCTGGCAAGGAATTGACATCTGCTACCAAGGAAAGAGCTGGAAGTGTGCCTAGTCCCTGTGATATAAAGGTTAGTTGGCTGGGGAACTGGGGAGGCAAACTTGCAACTGGGCCAAATGAGACTTTGTTTTTCCCCAGGTGTCAACATACCATATATTACTGAGCTTCAGTTCATATGCCGTCCTCCATGTGCTCACCATACTAAGATTGTGTAGTAGGTAATCTAGCAGAAAATTTGGAAGATAAAATTATACAATGTTGTCATACTTAAAAGTGAATTGGAAAATGACAGAAAAGATCATCTATGTGCAAAGTATCGTGTGTGGCCACATGCAAGCTTAGATATCTATGTACATCTAAGTGATTTGATATTTAAGGATTTTTCTCTTCAGTGTACCTGGTATAACAAGAAAATGTTTATCCTTGTGATGACATGGAATTAGGCATCTTGATGAAGTGAAGTCTTTGTAAAGTGAGGGTAGTGTTTGAAAAAAAATAAATTAACAAACTTTGCCAATCTCTGTCTTCTCAACACAAACATACTCTGGCAAATAAACGTCTCATCACTTTCCTCTGTTCCCAGGAAAAGATCAAAACCTTAGCATGTTCTATAAGATGGCAGAGGTGAGACCTAGCCCTCAGTTTCTTCACTAGTGACCTTCCTTCAGCCTCTTCTACTGCCCCCGTTCCGAACATGGAACTTTGTCTACATTTTACAAGATACCTCAAATGCTGTCTCTCCTACCATACTTCTGCTTCCAGCAGTTCTCCTAATTAATCTCATTTAATTAAGTTCTGCTCAAGTGATGTTTTCATGTGAGAATATTTTCCTGATATCTAGAATAGACTAGGTCTCCTTATTCTAATACAATCTGTAACTTTCTTCATAAGATTTATCACAATATTACACTCATTTATTTGTGTAATAGTTTAATTAATTACCATTTCTTTTCTTGAAGGAAAGAAAATGTCTTTTCTTTCCTTTTTGTTCTATACTATCACCTCATTCCTTAGAGTCATTAAGTAGAAGGACAGGGACTTAGCATATATTTGTTAATTGAAATAATGAATTGATCATGTTCACAGCATAGTTCAAAAGTAACAGAATGAGAATTTTAATCAGAACAATGTATGGTCACATTCAAAAATATCCTGGGTTGAGATATACAGTTTCTTTATGTACAAACTGGGAATTAAAATGTACTTGAAATACATGCAGTAAGAAATATAAAATATTTAAGATAGTTCCTAGATAGTTCCTAGCACATTGTAAAAGAACAAAAAGCAAACTTATCTTTATTTACTATTATGAAATATAAAAAGACCTTATCAAACTGCTATATAGCAAATAATAAATAAGATAATGCTATTGAGGCTGTTATTATTAATATAAATGGTAAGTATAAACAATAGTTATGTATTTTTAAGATATGCTTCAAATAATTTTTCCTAATTGTTTTCAATAAACACATGGGATTCTTTTCTTTCTGAGAAGATTAAGAAGGAACATATGAAGGATGAAAATATCATGTGATGATCAGTACAGCCTGGGGGTAGGATAAGATCTCCTGGGGTGGCCAGCCCAGAGGAAATCTATACCATACATTTACTCATGAGTGTCACCACTACAATTTAAGTCCATAAGGATATGTGAAAGGGTGCATTATTGATCTTTGAAAACAAATCATAATGTTCATAACCAAAGAGAATGTATGGGCAAATCAATACATCAGCAGCTGAGTTGAGTTATAAGGTCATGGGTTGTTTCTAATCACATTAACTGTCAGTTCAGAAAAAGAAAAATATCTAACAATTTGTAGACATTGTCAGGAGATTTAGTGATATTGGTCATTATTAAGTGATTCCTTGAAGTCTATACTTTGAACCTTCTGTGAATGTGTGACCATGTGCATAAGAACACGGAGAGTAATGATTTTGAAATGATTATGAATTTCAACGACTGAACATGGGTTTCCACACAGTAGTCAAGAGTTATTAAGTCTCCTGCATTTTGTGATTGCATTTTTTCTATTGAGGGGTTAATTCCTACAGGCATCCCAACTTAGGGCACTGAGGGACCTGGGCAGGAAACAAGGGGGTCCCAGCCCTGTTTGATGGTAAGGGCCATAGAGGCAGCAATGGCTGGAACTAGAATTGAGGCAGAGGCCCCAAAGTGAAACTCAAGGCATGTTCAGTTGTCATCCTATAGTATTTTTTAGTAAAGAATATATAGTTTTCTTCCTCTGTGGCCTGCTGCCAGTTTACCATGAGGTAATTTCTCAAAATGCTGACCCCAAGACAGAAATGCAGACTTTGTAAGACAGACTGAGATATTGGTCTGCTTCTGGAATTTATGAGCGAAGCTCTTGGATGCTGTGAAAAAAAGATGTTATGTATTTCTTAGAAGGAGATAAATATTAAATGGCTGAAAACATCCTCTCATGTATGTAACCAATAAATATAGAGATTTCCAGGGAGGATAGAATTTATCATAGGTGTTGGAGAAAACTTTACAGCAGAGAAAACAACCCAAAGACACCAAAACATAAATAAATAGAACATTTCCTTGTTTTTATTCACCAAAATTCTTTTGATTTCTGAACCTGGAAATGCATCAAAGATTAGTTTAATTAAGAAAGGGAAATATCCTGCGCCGTGTGTCTGGGAAGCCTTGGGTGTGGGGTTGATCTAATCACACTTTAGTCTAAGGGTTCTGTCAATGTCGTTGGCATTATTCTTTTCTCCATCTATTATCTCATATTCAATACCGTTTGTATATTGGCCGCTTGATCTGCTTTCTATATGGTCTTTATGCAGCCAGAAAAATTGTGACCATCAACTCTAGTCTCACTTTGGCCTGGATGCTTATTTCCCTTTTTTTGCTGCTGTGGGCCTAAAGACCTGACAAGAACAATTAGAGGAGAAAAAGTCTATTGGGGGCTCACCCCATACACAGCTGGCTCTATTTCTCAAGGCTTGAGGTGAGGCAGAGTATCATAATGGAAAAATGTGATGGAGTTAAGGGGCTCAGGACGTGATGATCAAGAAGCACAGAGAGAATTCCTCCTCAAAAGGACAAAATATATACCCCCAAAAGCATGCCCCCAGTGACCCACCTCCTCCAGCCATATCCTACCTGCTTACAGTTACCACTCAGTTAATCCCTCTCAGGGGTCTAATTCACTGATTCGGTTGATATTCTCATAATTCAATCATTTCACTTCTAAATTTTCTTGCATCATCTAACCCATGATCTTTTTTTTTGGTGGTGGGGGGGGGACACTTCATATCTAAACTATAACAATGCTTTTGTTTCACATAACATTCACTTTATTTCCTAATAAAACAAAAATATTTACTCCCAAATTATCTTTGAAGAACAAAAGAGTCCCAGCATAATCTAGAATCAACCAGCAAAAGTGAAGTTCTTTCATTCAATGTCCACGAAGGAGCCCAAGAACTCTACTTCAGTGTATGTCTGATTTACCATTCTGCAGGAAGCATAGTGATCCACGGGCATGGTCACATGAAAACTGCACTTTCAGTTTCACAAAAATCACGATTTTCATGAAATCATGTGACAAGAAAAACGCTGAAATAAAACAACCCAGGTTCACCACAAGTGCTGTACTACAAGAATTTTGGGGTGACCAGAGGAGAAAATATATGCCTAATGAATATATTTTTGTTTGTGTGATAGGAAGTAGGAGGGCAAGTTCACCTGTATAAGAAAGAACTAACTGTATTGGTTTATTCAAGGAATTTCCTGGAATATCAGAGAATATTATAAAATGCTAAAAGATAAAAATATGAGGAGAGTCTAATGTAATGCCATCATTTTACAAAGAAAATAAAATTTGGACTCAGACAAAGAAGTAGCTTTCCTAATGATCTACATAGGATGTCTTTGGGATATATGTTGAGGAGAAGTGGGAAAACACAGAGATAGTAGTCGGGACAGAGTTGTGGATTTAGTGAGATTAACTTTGCATTTCATAAAACTCTTGAGATGTGCAGAGACTAATGATAGGTACACACTTTATGATTAAAAGTTACAGACCTCAGCACTAAGAGTTTTAGTATTATAAAAAAAAACTGGTGTAAATTTTCCATTGTAAAAACAATAAAGGCATATTATAGAAAAATCAGGAAATTCTGAATATTTAGGCTAAGCAAAAATGAAAGAAATATACCATGATAGATCCCCAATTGCTATTGGCATCTTGATATATATATCAAGATTTATATATATATATATATATATATATATATATATATATATATATATATATATAATTGTTTTAACTACATATACAGATAGTGAATATTAAATATATATTAAATATATATCTACAGACTCTTATTTGTACTCTGTGTATATTTTCCGATGGAAAAAATTTCCAATTATTTTGCTAGTATAAACAATGTTTAGAAAACACTTTTGCAAATAACTTTACACAAGTTATTAATTATTCCTTAAGAAAAAATTTATAGAAGTGGAATTTCCACAACAAGAGAATAAATTATTTGAGTCCTGTTTTTATTGTTAAGTAAAATTGAAAGTAGATGAAGTATCTTCATAGCCCTCTTTTAAAAGAGAAAAGATCCAGTCCATTGCAGTTTTCTTTATTTCAAAAAAATATCTCACCATCTCTTTAGTAATAAAGATTCTGTACAATTTATGTCTTGCTCAAGGGTAATCATCATAAATATTTGTCTCTGAAATTAATTAATATCCCATTGAGAACACATTTCATAGTGGGTCTGAGGGATTTCTATGCAGCTAATGGCCTTTCACATTTGTCAAATTTTATTTGTAATTTTGAAATGCAAAAACATTTAGAAGTACATTCTACCAATAAAACAGTATGACTAGTATTAAATAGATATTGAACAAGACACTGAAATCTTTGGTAAGCTTCAGATGGCTATTTAGTTATTCAAATAATTTTTACAGATATAGTAGTATTTTGAATAATTATATTTGAAACAATTATTGAATGTTGGACTTTTTGAAAAATCAGTTTCTAACACATTGTTTTATTTATAATAGGTTTTCAGTACTTATTTGATTAAATGAATGAGTGAATAAATTAGTGAATGAGGATTATCTCATTTTTTCATTCACAATTATAAACTTAAATTATACATTTTATAATTCCTATTCAAAATTAATAAATTAGTAGGCCAAGTTCAAATGTAATAGATTTAAAACTGTAAGTATTTATTATTTTGATTGTATATAACGAGAGGCATTTGTGTTGCCTTAATTAGCTGCTATTTATCAATAAGTATGTATTGTGTGTGTATGTATATGTGTGTGTGAGTGATTTTTGGCCCATGAAACAATCAAAGAAGAGGCAAAGGATCCTATCTTTGGAAAATAACAAAATCAAATATTTTTATATATTATTTCTGGTTGACTGCTTTAATAATCAAGTAAATATACTCTCAGTAAAACCTGTCTCTTGGAAATCACAAAATGTTTTAAAATAATTTTCTTAGGAGCAAGAAACTATAAAATACATCGTTTCTAGAACAAGAGCCTACATATACCATTTAGAAAATGATCTAACCTGTAAGAGCACTCTAACGTCATTCTTTCTGTTTTAGAAACACAATTCCTTTAAGGTGAATGAAAGACCCCTTGGGAAGCCTGTGAATATATTTCTTACATTTAGGTGCATTTCCCAAGTCCAATAATTTATATTTAGAAACCATTTTTAAATTCTAAGCCAATTTGCTTTATTCAAGCAACATGTGGCTTCTGGAAATCAGACAATTAATAGCTAAAAATGTTGGGTGAACTTTATCCAGAGACCTTTTATTTCAGAACCATGGACAGCCTTCACCTCCAAGCAGCCAGCTCATAAATTTTCTCTCTGTGACAAAAGAGAGCACATATGGTCATATGCTTGGAGTAACATAAAAGCTCTAAAAACAAATGTTTCATGACTTGTATTCTACCTATGTTGAATTAATGCAAAACATCTTTATCTTCTGAGCAGACACATTTTAATAGGAGGCAGATGAATGAAAAAACAATGTGGCCCCTTACCTTATGACTTAGTTACTGCCTGTTTTATTATTCTTCAATCACCAGCTGTGTCTTCCCTAAGATTTATTGTGTTTTGAAGGTGAATACTCTGCTCTACAATATTTAGTCCCTGTATAATATTTGCAGTGCCAGAAATCCTCTGTAAGTGCATCAAAATAAGCTATAAATATTAAAAAGAATACGGTATAATCTAAACCCAAGCTTCATAGTCAGACTTGGGTTCTTTTAACTTCTGCTATATAGCAACTGTATGATTTGTAGAATGTTATTTATGCTTTCTGAACCTTAATTTCCTCAACCTGCAAAATGAAGATAACATTGCTTATCTTGTAGTGTTGTAAGAGTTAGAAAGAATAGCTAAGTATTCTCTCTGTATGATTTCTTGAACTAACTTTATTAATTTGAATGAATAATTTTATGTAGATATTTTTACTTTCAGAGGAGAACATTTTCTAGGACTTTTGAAATTAGGTTTCTAAGAGATATTTCTTTCGTATTTTATAAAAATCAAGCTAGTAAAATGTGTACTTTGTAACAGTAATAAAGAAAAAAATAATTCATTCATATATTATCCAGCCTGAGGTAACTGATGCCAACAGGCTGATAAACAATGTTTTCTAAACTTTTTAAAATTTATTTTGTATTGATTTTATTTTTTTAAGTACACGACAGCAGAATGCATTACAATTCTTATTACACACATAGAGCACAATTTTTCATATCTCTGTATATAAAGTATGTTCACACCAATTCATGTCTTCATATATGTACTTTCGATAGTGATGTTAATCACATTCCACCATCATTGCTAACCCTCTGCCCCTTTCTTCCCCTCCCACCCCTGTGCCCTATCTAGAGTTCCTCTCTTCCATCCATGTTCCCCCTCCCTAACCCATTATGGGTCAGTTACCTACTTTTTCAATTCTTGAGAACAAGGAATGATTTATATCTGTTTTTTCAAATGGGACTGTTTTAGGTTTTCCTTCTTTACTTGGCAATGTACTTGGGTATTTCATATTTATGTAAAGTATCTTATTATAGTTGCATTACATGTATCTTATAGCCTGTAACTTTTTCTCTGCTGGAGGATAAATATTATTATTATTATTTTCTATTCCAAGCACTGCTGCTACAAGTCATAATCAGATTATATTAAGTACTTTTACATTTTGTCAAAACAAAACCAGGTCCCTAAAGCCTGGCAGGGAGTGCCTTTAATATGCTAATGATGATGGCCAGGCTATTAAGAAAGCAGAGTTTTCAGCTATGACCATTAGGGTTAATGATGGTGCTGAATTACAATGGGGTTTTTGTAAGTGAATCCATATATAAGTAGATAGCTTAATCAGTACCTAGAGTTTATTAATCAAATTCAAATATACTTCTTTAAAGAATTAATGGCAAGATTAGGGCTTAAAATGTTTAAGGATATCATTAAACATGGTTGTTTGGAATGAGTTTTAATGAATGTTCTTAATTAAGTAAGTTCATTTAAAGGTACACATACACAAGCACATTACAATTATTGTCATATTAAGTGACTTAAATTCAATCAGTGTCAAAGCTGTATAAGCTATTTAATATTTCTATGCGTTAATAATGCTACATTTTTATATATAATATTTATATGTTAGGTGTATTCTAATGTTTTTATCCATCTTGTTTTGCTCTTGTTTCACTGTGTATTGCTGAAAGATTTTAGGATTGAGCAACAGGTATTTTCTGTCAGCTGAAACAGACCTCGCTTTGACAGTTCTGTGGATGTATAGATGAGATGCAAAAAGTGGCTGGATTCACATGGACAGTTTCACTTGAGGAAAAAAAGACTCCCATTTTTAGACTTTATAAGTTACTTATCCTTTGTAATTTTACAGATCACAAAAGAACTTTCGGAATTTTTAAACAACTTTATTAAGGTAAATTTATGTTGCACATATCTAAAGGGTACATTTTAATAGATATAAAATATCACTGATAAAGATAATGAATACATGCATTATACTCCAAAATTTCTTTATATACCTTTTTAATTCTTTCCTTTCCTTCCTCCTTCCCAAAGAGCTTACTACGGGTAACTACTGATTTGCTTTCTTTAGCTACAGTTACATTTTCTATAATTTTATGTAAATAGAACAATACAGCATATAATAGTGGTTTCTTGGCATTTTTATTTTGCATAATTATTTTGAGTTTCATCCATGCTTTTACATGTATTAAGAGTTAAATCCTTTATGCTACTTAATAGGTATCTCATTGTATGTGTGAATCACAGTGTGTCTGTTCTTTCATCTGAGGATAAACAACATATTCTTTCAATGCTCTTGAGTGAGAGTAGGTGTCTGGATTCTCTCATGGATTCACGTTCCCAGAAACTATCAAACCAGTTTGACTATGATGCCCCATTTGTACTTCCCACCAGCAGTGTATGAGAGTTCAACCTGCTCCACATTCTTGCCAGAATTCCAAGACATGGTTGGTCTTTTTAATCTCAACAAATCTACTAGGTGTTATGTCATTATGGTTTTAATTTGCATTTTTCTAATAACTAAGGACTTCAAGTATCTTTACATGTGCTAGATCCCATCCATGTTTCTTTTGGTAGACTTACATTGAGAATCCTTGTCTATCTTTTTTTCTGGAATTATTTAATTTTTTACTTTTGAATTTTTAGGGTTCTTTACATATTCTGTTAAACATTCTTTATAAGATGCATAATTTGCAAATCTTTTCTCCCAGACTGTGGATTTATGTTTCTTTTAACAGCATCTTTTGAAGAGTGGATGCTTTTAGCTTTCAAAGATAAATCATCAATTGTTTTTATAAATCATACTTTTGGTGTCTAACAGTTGCCTGACCAATGTCACTATGATTTTCCTGCAAGTGATATTTCAGAAGTTTAATAATCTTTGGTTCTACACTTGTATCTATAATTTTTATAGTTTTGTGTAGAGCACAAGGTGTACATCAAGGCTCATTTTTGTGTGTCTTTATGGATGTGTAATCATTCCAACACCATTTGTTATAAAGCATTTGTCAGTACGTGTATGGCTTTATTTCTAGAATTTATTTTCTACCATTAATCTACTTGTTTATTTTTATAATAATATCATATTTTCTTGTTAAGTGTAGCTCTACAATAAATTTTGAAATCAGCAATGCAAGTTCTCCAACTTTGATCTCCTTTCATAAAGTTGTTTTGGCTATCCTATGTCTTTGCAATTTCCATGTGAATTTTAGAATCAGATCCCCTCAATCTCCAATGAGTTCTGAGACTTGAATGGATGAGTGGGGCTTGAAAGGTTTTGGGAGATCCAGAAGCCCAACTTCCCATCTGTGCCTCAGCAAGAAACTATGACATTTTAGAAATATTGGCCTTCTCTTTCTACCATCTATTGGAATCTGGACCCTTAGTTATTCCCCCAGAGCAGACCATTATTCTACCAAACCAACCAAATGACATCAAAGCATGCCTAGGTATCTAAGAGATAAATACATATTTATAGGAGAGGACTAATCAAGTCTATTGCAATAAAATTGAAAATTGGAAGGAGGAAGATGATTTTCCAGAAAAATAAATATGAATAATCAAAATCTAACACAAAATGCCAGAAAACTCAAAGACAAATTCCCCAAAATAGGGAAATAAATATTTAGTATTAATAAAGAATTAGTGGCTGAGTTAGTCATGGTAGCACAGCCCTGTAATCCCAGGGACTGGAAAGGCTAAGTGGGCCAGTCTCAGCAAACAACTTACCAAGAACCTTAGCAACATAGTGAGAACCTGTCCCAATATAAAAATAAAATAAAAGGGACTGGGGATGTAACTCACTGGTAAAGTGTCTCTGGGTGGTTCAATTCCAGTACCCACCCCCAAAGGAATGAATGAATGAAGAAAGAAAGAAAGAAAAAGAAAGAAAGAAAAGAAAAAAAATCAGTACCTGAGAAAATCACCACTGAGTTTTAGCTTTGGTTTAAGGGACAGAATATTTAAATCACATTTAAACTTGTCCAGATTATAGAAAAAGATGAATTCTTTTCTAATCTACTTTCTGAAGTTAAATTGTTTTAATAACTATATAGTTCATAAATGATACTATAGGCCATTTTTAATACTAAATATTGGGCAAAATTCTCGATAAAATATTAGCAAGTGGCTCAGAGATATGTCAAACGCACTCTTATAAAGTAGGATTTGCTTAAGGAATGGGAATTTATTTTAATATCCAGAATTATATGCTTATAAGACATTGTATTATCATGCTGAAAGAGATCATTCCCATTAGTAGTGAAAACGTATTTGACAAAATTCAACACAATCATTTTCCAACATATGCCTCCAAAAAGAGCACTAAAAAATTATGATATAGATCTTTTTAAAAATTAACCTTGTAAATATATCACAAATTACATCATAATGATCATAGAACACATTTCATAGGGCCTTCAAGGTATTTTAATGGAGTTAATTACTTTTATATTTTTCTCAGATACTTGAAATTCTGAACAGGGAACATTTCCAAAGTTTTATATAAAATTAAATCAATGTTTATTAAAAATAAAATTATTTGAATTAAAGGCAGTCACATTTCTTACATAAATTGTTTTTTTTAAATTTTAAAGGGTTTTGAAAATTCATGAAGTTTTGAACAAACATTTGGAAAAGCAGAATGAAATACTGCTTTTGCTGACAAAGTACAGTTCTCTAAAATATGGAACTATGGAAAAAATTACAAAGGATTCTAGAATTTACAAAAAATGGATAATATGAGTTAAACATGAATTGGACACTTTTCCAACATTGGTAACACTTGGAAAATAGTTATATATAATAAAAATAATTAAGTATAGTACATGTGCACAGAAAAGCACTTAGTAATAAACTCCTGAAGATAAGGCACAAGATTTACATGAGAAATCTTTTTGAGTGTCATAAAACAAAGGTGCAAGCAAATGGAAGAGACAATCCCATTCTTACCTGGAAAGGCTTCTTATGTCATTTGTCCCAACTTATCATAAACTTAATGAAATTCCAATTATAACACCACATAGATTGCTACTTATGTAATATGATCTTATAATTTATGCGGAACCATAAATGCTGGCAAATACCTGATAACAATGACAGAACGTGTAAAGTTTCTGTAATCAATTCAATACAGTAGTGGTAAGTAAAACAAGAAAATAAATCAGTGAAAATGAATATGTCTTAGGATAGTTAAGAAAGGATGTACATGATAAATATGTTAAACTATAGAATCATAGATGAGACTTTAATTCAGTATGAAATAGAATAGTGGTGACATCTTTGAAAGAGCTCTTAAAGAAAATGATTATGCTTTTTTCTCTTATTATGCTTTTTTATTATTATGTTTAAAAATAAATTATGTTTAAAATTTTAATTTAAAAAACAATAATAAAATCTTGAAAGAAAACATAGGAAATTGGGAATGGTGATACATGTGTGTAATCCCAACTACTTGGGAGGCTGATGCAGGAGGATATCAAGTTTGATATTTCTGTTAGTCTGGGCAATTTAACAAGTCTGAAAATAATGTAGCTCACTAATAGAGCACCCCTGGGTACAATTGCCAGTACTGATAAAAAAGTATTGAAAAAAAGAAACTACATATACAATGTCAACAAGTAGAGAAGGTGTTCTTAAGAATAAAAATTTGAAATATGTTAAAAATATTGTTTAAAAACAGAAAAATGTATAATAAAATAGGAGCCGTCATTGTAGGCAAATGATAGAACTGAATCAAATCCCCAAATAAATAAAAAAAGTCTTAAAATCTTAGTGTTGAAATAGATGTGGGAAAAAGATACTCTCCTAATATTTTGCCGTTGAAATCTGAAGGACTACACCTTTTGTTCTCGGTAATACTTAAATTTTGAAAAATATGTATTTTTTGTTTCTTTTGAGAGAGAGAGAGAGAGAGAGAGTTTTTAATATTTATTTTTCAGATTTTGGTGGGCACAACATCTTTATTTTTATGTGGTGCTGAGGATCAAACCCAGTGCCCCCTGCATGCCAGGTGAGCGTGTTACCGCTTGAGCCACATCCCCAGCCCAATATGTAATTTTGAACCTTATTGTCAGTTTTGCAGATTCAATCTCATGAGTATAATATTAAAAGAAGAAGGAAAATATTAAATGATAAAGAACCTTGAGGGTATGCAGTTTGAACATTATTCTTCATGCAATTTGAAGTCACTCTTGGGTTTTAGGGTCTAGTAGCAGGGATTGACTTATGAAAGATTACTCTGGCTGTTCTTTGGAACCTGGGTTGTGGAAGAGGTGAGGGAGTATAAACTGTGATCATTTTAGAGACTTCTGAAGGTTCCTGGGCAATAGATGATGGTGGTTTGGACTAGGGTGGTAACAGTAGAGAGGAGAAAAGTGGACACATTGGATTTATTATATACATGTAGAAATGGCAGGGTTTGCTGGAGGATTGTATGGAGAGGATAGGGAAAGAAGGGAATATTTCTGTCAGAATTTAGTAGAAGAGCTTTTTTTTAAGGTGGAGTAGAGAGTTATTATATTCAAGGTATTATTAGATATCTACTAAAGTGGAAAGATCAAATAAATAGTTGAATAAATGAATATGGGATATAGTGGAGTGGATAGAGCTAGAAAAATACACTTTAGAGATGTGACCAACACATAACTTGCATGTAGAGATATAAAACTAGATGAGAATACCCAGGAATAGAATGAGAATAAAGAAAAAGATTCAAGCCTGAAGTCTCACTGTTGATATTTCATCTAGGTTTGTTTAGATTTTAAACTTTTTATAGTGTTAAGTGTGGATGACTTACTATATAAAAGAGGAGTTCAGTTGAAATGCATTAAAGTAGGCATATTTATTATTAATAAATTCTAGGTAGATGATTACTTGGTCTTCTGAATAATTAAGGACATACTTCAGGGCATGTGATTTCTTTTAATGCTAAAAAAAATCCTGTAGTCCTATAGTAACATTTTTGTATTTCTCCATAATCAATGTATTAATGATCTTGTGATGATAAGAGACTTGAATACAGTCAATATATTGATATTCTCTAATGTGGAGAAATTTTGTAGATTTTGTATTCTAGGGTCATATGACAATTTGGATAAGTTTTGGGGTTTGGAAACTTTAAGAATTTTATAGACATAAAATTTTAATGAAAAGATTCTCAAAGGTAGAAGATACACTGTTTTCATTGGGAAATTTCTGAGAATGAGCAATGAAATATGTTTCTTCTTTTTCTTTATTTCTTCTTTAGCTTTTTTCCTCTTCATAATATATAGACTTATTTTCTCTAGCATGCATGAAAAATAAATGGTTCCTTTTCCCTCTGGGTTGACAGATCTGTGAGAGTTAAAGCTGCTGTTTTGCAGCCCACACAGAAATTCTTCCCATGGTGTCCAGGTAGAACTTTGCTTTAGAGATTTTGGGATTTCCAAGCTTAGTGCTGTAATTGGAGTAGCCTTGTCTTCTGATTCTGGAGGGAAAAGCAAATAGAAGAGATGGGTTTTTCATATCAGGTAGAAATTTAAGTGACATTTAAAATTTCATGTGAGCTTCATGGGGGAAAAAAAAACTTAGTGCTTGAGTTCTTAACATGTAGCAATCCTTTCCTAAAAGTTGTTGATTATCTTTTAAATATACATATTAGTAAGTATGAACTTGGGTGGTATGATGCATGAATGATAATTTATGTTTTGCTAAATCAAAAAGTCATATAGGTGATAATCTGAATTTCCATCAATTTTGAAAACTCTTCTTTCATAAAGTTTTCTTGATATAATGCTAAATTTTTAGAGAATAATTTTTTTCTAAAAATTTTAACTTAAAATGGCACAACCTTTTGAACTGATAGTTAATAAAATCAATTGCATATTTTTCTTATCTCTTTACTAAGTAAGATGAGACCACTATTAGGTAGCTCTTTCCTACTTTTATAGACGATATGACAAAATCATAAAATTTCAATTATTTAAAAAGTTATATATGTGGAGAATTTAAATTATAACCTTCAAAAATTCTGACAAATAAAAAAGTCTTGTTATAAAATTATGAGAATTTTTATTGGGTAAATATATAAAATTTTTTTATGTCAAAACAAGCCTAGCAACTTTCTCCAAAAATTATGTTTAGAGATAATGGCATTTTTAAAAAGTATCATCTATTTTCTTGAGTAAAAATTGTTTAGCTGTTCATCTCTGCTGAAACTTCTGGATAATGAGACTTTTTGTTTCTTTTGCATTTCAAATTTTGTCTTTGATTTAAAATTCTAACATTTCTGGGCACATTTATTCCTTTAGCAGTGATGGCAAGGATACGATCCCAGGTCTCCTGTGCATGTATATAAGACCTTTTAAGAATCTTCTATCTGGCTATATTATGACAAGCCTCATAAATTCACCTTCCATTTGTCCCTAATTCAACTAAGTTTTGAAAAACATGATGAACTGAGTGTCTACTTTGTTATAAGATACCTAAAAATGCACCTGATACATGCACAGTTAGCTTTGCTTAATTTCAATTCAACATACTTTGTATGTTATGCTAACGAATTTCCCAGATTTTAAAATACAAAATAATGACATTTTTGATAATCTCTTATAATTTGAGTAAAAGTACCTACTTCATGTGTTACCCTTAAGAAAAATAAATGAATAAAAGGGAGGTCGATATTTTTAGAGAAAAAAAATGGATTTCTAATATTCCTTAAGAAATGTTTAGAGAAAAAGTTATAGATCATATATGTTTACTTCTGGTTTAGGTAATTTTGAAATCTTAGGATTCCAAACCAATGCCTTTCCTCTTATTTTGTGATATAAACTGTAAATATTCTCCCTCCCTCATGCAGTCATTGGCAATCAATCATGTCCCTCTGGACTGTCTTTGTAAGTGTTCACACTCCTTTGAAGACAGCCTTCTACCGAGCTACTCCAGTACTGAATGTAATGCACAAGATGAAATCTGTTTTCCATCCTGCTCCTGCTGTATGGCAAACTAACTCCATTCTGGTCTTGTGTGGTGCTTTAGAACCATTTTTAGAAATGAGGGCTGAAGATGTAGCTCAGAGGTATAGAGTGCTTGCCTAACATATACAGGGAAGTCCCTGGGTTTGATCCTAGGACCATAAAACAAAAACAAACAAACGAACAAATAAAATATCAAACAAGTGATTAACTTTGAATCCTCATTCTGAAGGGCAGGAATCAGATGGGCCTAAGGTATAGTTGATCTCTTTAATGACATATCAGGCCTTCACTTTGCTATTTGACTTGTATTTGCACAATTCCCTCTTGTCTCTGGCACCTGTACTGGGTATTACTGGCCACTCATCATTATATGTATGCAGCATATACATTTTTATCCTACTGGTGTCTCTATCAAGAGATAGATGACAAATACAGACACAGATGACTATGCATTTTTTCCCCAACTAGAGTGCTCTCTGGTTTTAATTATCGGGACTTTATAAACATTTGAGTTAACAACCCTTGGTCAGACGTCATTTTGTCAATGACATATAGTAGTATGCATTAGAAATTAGACTTAAAATCATCAGATTATGCAACCTTTCTTAAATTAGCAATATTGAAGAAAAAGAGAAATAACAAAAAGCCATTTCCTTCACTTCTATTATTGTTTCTGGTTACACAATAATTTTCTGTATACTATTTGCCCTTAAGATGTGACTAAAAATATGTCTTCTTTCAAAATTCAGCATTTTAAAAATATGGCAATCTTCATAAAACCTTTACATGTGAAAAGACTTAGAAACAAATGGCAGAGTCATTTCTCAGTGGCAGGTGAATTCTACAAAAACTAGAAATACAATGAAGCCTTTGAGTACCCGTGCTGCAGGGTTTTCAGCATGAGACCCATTGTTAAATCATTTTCCCTTCTCCAGGTGACCTGGCAGGCTGTGGTGTGGGCCTTAGACATTTCCTCTCTCCCCACTTGGCTGCATTTGCTGTGACCATTTTTATGTGAATTCTAGACAACCACGGCAAATGATGGTTTGAAATACCAGTTAAAGTTTAAAGAAATCATAATGAATAATTCTGTTTTCCCATTGCTTTACTTTCACAAAACTTTGGCATTGAGTTAAAAGACACCTTATTTATTTCCATGAAAAATAATATTCACTGATCATTTAGTATTTTAAGAGCAGGAGGTTACATATTTTCTTCTAAATAGGAAGAGAGCCTCTTTGACTCTTTATAATAGATGATAGTGATGGTTACTTCCCTGTCTAATTATCAAAGCTTCACTGTACTTTTGACCTCTAATATAAATGTTTCTCTTTCAAAATTTTCTGATTTGAACTTCCTTAAAACCATAGCACTCAGCACTGAAGTTTCACCAGGAAAGGGAGTCCCAAAAGAACTCTTTATAAAGCCAGGCAGGGACAGTGCATATATACTCCCAAGCCCCTCATTTAAAGGAAAGATTAAAAGATGGGGCACATTTTCCAATTTTCTTTTCTGCAGCTTATTTTTCCTACTCTGTAAGTTGAGGTGGAAAAAAGAGGAATAATCAGACATTTTCAGTATCTGTCTAGATTCTATTGTCAGCTGTTTTGGTAAGTTTACACACCATTATTATTACAGTACAGTCCAAAGGTCCCTGTCTCCTGCACAGGATGAAATTAAGCTATAGACTCCTATAAAAGCAGAATATTGGCTGCAGGGTTTTAGACCCTGTTGCTGTGGCTATACTTTCTCTTTGTTTTAAATCAAATTATTTATTTATTCTAATTTGTTACACATGATGGCAGAATGCAGTTCATTTCGTATTACACATATAGAGCACAATTATTGGAGTCACTGATAGTACACAAAGTATTTTCATACCATTTGTGTTTTTATACATGTACTTGGGGTAATGATGTCTAATTCATTCCACCATCATTCCTATCCCCTTGACCCCTCCTTTTCCTTCCCTTCTCTTTGCGCTATCTAAAGTTCCTCCATTCCGCCCATGCTCCCCCATCATCACCATTATGAGTCAGCATCCTCATATCAAAGAAAACATCCAGTCTTTAGTTTTTTTGGGATTGACTTACTTCATTTAGCATGATATTCTCCAGTTCCATCCTTTTAAGTGAAAATGCCACGATTTTCTTCTCTTTTAATGCTAAATAATGTTCCATTGTGTATATATACCAAAGTTTCCCTATCTATTCATCTACTGAAGGTCATCTGGGTTGGTTCCACAATTTAGCTATTGTGAATAATGCCGCTATAAACATTGATATGGCTGTGTCCCTGCAATATGCTGTTTTTAAGCTCTTTGGGTATAAACCGAGGACTGAGACAGCTGGGTCAAATGGTGGTTCCAGTTCCAAATTTTCCAAGGAATTTCCATACTGCTTTCCAGATTGGCTGCACCAATTGGTAGTCTCACCAGCAATGTATGAGTGTGTCTTTCCCCCCACATCCTCACTAACACTTATTATTGTTTGTATTCTTGATAGCTGCCATTCTGACTGGAGTGAGATGAAATCTTAAAGTAGTTTTGATTTGCATTTCTCTAATTGCTAGAGATGTTCGACATTTTTTTTTAAAGTATAAATATTGTTAATTTATTTGCATTTATGTCTTTGTGCCACCACTAGTTAGTATACAGGGTCTAGTTTTGACACATATCTAGGGTTCCATGGGCCTAAAAAATATACATAGATAATCTTAGAAAGCTGTGTTATTTATCAGACATTTATAACTTAATCCAAATGAAATCAAATATGGTAATGATTAGCATTAGCACTTATCATTACCATAGTTTAACAGCAAGGTGATAAAATGAACTAAAAGTTCCCAAATTGGTTGAGATATTGATCTCTTTAAAACTCACAGTGGCATTGTAGTTTCAGCAGATAGAAGATAAAAGTTGCTTCCAATCCTATAATTATTTATGACCTCTATCTGTCCTTTTTTGAATAAGAAACTACCTCTGCCTTCCCTGCAAAATCTGTCTTATTTATTTACACTGAAGGTGTTGTGGAATGAAGACCTATAAAATGAAGGATGGACTGACTTGTTGCCTTTTATTACAGTTACTGGCTTATTTGATTGATTCAGTACCAGCTGGTAAACTCTTTCAGATGGCAACTATGTCTCAGTTTAGGTCTTCAAGTCCAAGCCCAAGATTTTATGCAGATTTTTAAAAGTTCACTAAATTGAACTAAAACAGTAAGGTCTTACTCCATGGATACATTGTATTTTTGTGATTCATTTCAAGAATTCCTATTCCTTAGGGACCTTATAAAAAATGTTTTATTTGACATTTTTTTTTATATTTGTTGATTGATTGTATATCCTCTTCTGAGAAGTGTCTATTCAGTTCCTTGGACCATTTATTGAATGGGTTACTTGTTTTTTTTTTTTTTTTGGTGTTAAGGTTTTTGAGTCCTTTATATATCCTAGAGATTAGTGCTCTATCTGATGTGCTTGTGGTAAAGATTTGCTCCCATTTTATAGGCTCTCTATTCACCTTACTGATTATTTCTTTTGCTGAGAAGAAGCTTTTTAGTTTGAATTTATCCCATTAATTGATTCTTTGTTTTAATTCTTGTGCTATAGGAGTCTTATTAAGGAAGTTGGGGCCTAATCCCACATGATGGAGATTTGGTCCTACATTTTCCTTACATTAGGCACAAGGTCTCTAGTTTAATTCCTATTTCCTTGATCCACTTTGAGTTTTGTGCATCGTGAGATAGAGATTTAATCCACATTTGTTACATGTGGATTTCCAGTTTTCCCAGCACCATTTGTTGAAGAGGCTATCTTTTCTCCAAAGTATGTTTTTGGCATAACTACAATATGTAGTTATGTGGGTGTGTCTTTGTTTTCTCTATTCTGTACCATTGGTCTACAGGTCTGTTTTGGTGCCAATATCATGCTGTTTTTGTTACTATTGCTCTGCAGTATAGTTTAAGGTCTGGAATAGTGATGCCACCAGCTTCACTCTTCTTCCTAATGATTGCTTTAGCTTTTCTGGGTTTCTTATTTTTCCAGATGAATTTCATGATAGTTTTTTTTTTAATTTCTTTGAGGAATGAATTGGGATTTTGATTGAGATTACATTGAATCTGTATAGTGCTTTTAGTAGGATGGTAATTTTGACAATTTTAATTTTGTCTATCCAAGAACGAGGTAGATCTTTTCATCTTCTAAGGTCTTCTTTAATTTCTTTCTTTAGCATGTTGTAGTTTTCATTGTAGAGGTCATTCACCTGTTTTGTTAAGTTGATTCCCAAATATTTTATTTTATTTTTTGAAGTGCTCTAAATAGAGTGGTTTTCCTAATTTCTCTTTCAGAGGATTTGTCACTGATGTACATAAATGCCTTTGATTTATGGGTGTTGATTTTATATCCAAATATTTTCTACGTGCTGTTTTTCATATTTTCTTTTTGCTCCTTGTTCTCGGTTTTTTATTGTGTACAACTTCACTATCTTGTTTGGTCCACATACAATTATCACATAACCATGTATTTGAATCTTAGTCATTCAGTCTATGTGACTTCTGGTAAATTGTTTATTTTCTGTGAGTTTCTGATTTCTAATTCAAAAATTGAAATGTTCTGCATTAATGTTGTTTTTGGAAAATAATTGATGCAACATGCTTAGGATAATGCCTGGAATGTAACAATATCTCGATTCTAATATATTATAAAATAATTGGTATTTTGTAGAGTCCTTGAATAAAGAGATTCGGGGATTCCTATGTGGAGGAAATTTTTTCATTCATGTGTGAGAATTGTACCTCAAAAGAAGGTGTAATTTTGTCAGTTTCATTTCTAAAAGGGATTTTGGTCAGTTTATGGATAGTTCTATAACTTTCTATGTTACATGGTGTTTTTGGAACTAGAAGAAAATAAAAAGGATGACACAGAAAAGAAAACATCTAGTTTTATGACATGTTTTTCTCTAACTTTCTTTATTTTTGAATCTTATACCTTAGAGTTTTCTTTTTTGTTTTTCCCAAAAGACATGACTTTTATAGGAAGCATTGAAACAGATTAAAAATAAGAGGCAAGCCAGATGCAGTGGCTCACGCCTGTAATCCCAGTGGCTCACGCCTGTAATCCCAGTGGCTCCAGAGGCTGAGGCAGGAGGATCACAAGTTCAAAGCCAACCTCAGCAACTTAATGAGGCCCTAAGTGACTTAGTGATACACTGTCTCAAGCCAAAAAATTAAAGGGCTAGGCATGTGGCTCAAAAAAGGCTATGACACCCTTGGTTTAATCCCTGGTATGGAAAAAACAAAAAGGGCAAGAAATCAAACATAAAGAACAAAATTATCGTGATGATCAAATATGAGCTCTACTTATCCTTTTATTTATTTTATTTATTTCTGTGGTTTTAATGTTTTTACTCTACATTTATAAATTAGTACATTTTACTTAAGTGTTTGGATTTTGGGCTACACTTAACAATCAGATCTGGTTTACCCTCTGAGATTAATAGGAATTGCTCTCTAGCTTCAAACACAAAGGATGGTGTGCCATAGATAGCTCAATACACATTTGGTAAAGGCATTAAAGAATGTTTATGCTAGACAAAAATGATAAGTATTAGTGGGACTTTAGGATGCCAACAGAGGTCTCAAGAGAGGAAGTGAGTGGAAGAAAGTTTTTTCTTTTCTTCTGGAAATACCTTTGCAATATGATTTACATCTACAATGTTTATGAGAAGCCTGCTGGACATCTTGCACACACCCCCAACTCTATGTGAGAACTCTACCATCTTGATTGTCTACCTTCTGAAATTGAATTATTGAAATGTCAAGGGTCCTCTAAAAAGGTCAAGACCAGTGACATTTTCTCTACTCCTAGTCCCTTTAACTTTCTGTAACATTTAGTTCCATTTGCCTGTTCAGTCTTTGAATTTTCTCCCACTGGAATTTATTCACTATTAACTGAGAATTTCCTCTGTGCCTGGACAGAGTTCTGTCCTTGATAATTTATTTGTTCTTTGAAATAACCTCATGAAGTGCTTGCCATCCCATTTTAAAAATCAAAAGAAACTTAAAAGGGAAAATTTGTCCATGGTCCCTCAGCTAGCCTACACAAAAAAGAAAATGTTTCAGGCCCAGAGCCCAGCACCCATGTTCTCCCTGCTGTGCCCATTCTCAACACAATGAGTGTGATCTTCTATGGCCACTTTTCTGTCTTCAGTCAGCTTGGCTGGCTGACTTAGCTTTCACTAATCTGCCCCACAAAATAGTGAGCACCTTCCTCACATCTTCCCCTTTAAGCTGGTGCTCTTTATCACATCCCATGTGTCTGGGTTTTTAGCCCCCCCCCCCCTTTCCTCCTGACCTGGGGGAGAAATGGGGAAAGCATGCCCCGACCAGGACAAGCCAAGAAAGGCCTGTACCCAGCCCTCCCCCCCACCAATCAGATGCATCAGGCATCAGGGAGACCAGTCAAAGCAGGAAAACACACACAGCTAATAAAATGTACAGGAGCCAATCAGGGTAAAGGTCAGCAGGGTGGGGAGAGTTCATGTGTATACCCATTCTAGAGGCAGTAATGGGAGACACGAGCTGTCCAAGAGGTCCCAAGGGTTCTGAGCCTATCCTAGAGGTCCTCTGATTTTTCATCACCACCCACAGCACTGCCTCCTGGCTGATCGCTAGGCACTATCTTAGCCACATGTGGCCCCAGGACCCGGAAGCGGGTAGCAAGTTAGCAAGTTAGTTTTCCTCTTTTCTGATGCAATATGCCCCACATGTTACATCATGCCCTACCCCATGAAGCTTTAAATGAAAGGTATTCCTACTTTACTTTTTGTAAGCCATTAGGGCTTTTTATTTGCCTCTTTTTGTTTGTCTCAAAATAAGTTTAGAAAAATGTTTTTAACTATCTTTTAATTTCTATTGTTTTTAAAATTAGATTGTCATCATTGAGTATTGTTTGTATTTCAATTTAAATAATTTATTGGGTTTTTCACTCCAAAACCTATCTTAATTATATTTGCTTTCTATTTCAGGGACTTTTATAAATTGTTCAAGACTCAAACAATTGGATGGATTCTGATTTATTTCTACTCATTTCTTTTAAAATTGATTTGTTCTCAATTTACTTTTAAGTGTCATTGCACAATCTTATAGGATGTATCTGAGAGCTGGTTTAGTTTGCTTCAACAAGAAACTTTGGATCAGCCTTGTTTTGGGTGGTCCCATATTTTGTTTCTGAACATTAATTCATCATTAATAACCATGATGTTGAGTGTTGCAAAGAAGTCTCTCTATTCTTCTTCCAAACACCTTTATATTCAAAAGAACCTAACTTTTATTCTATGTTTATGAAAAAAATAAACCCAAATTTCTACATTCCTGCACATTTAGTTACTTTTCCTTCACAGAGGGTACTCAATCAAGATGAACTAAAGGTTGTAACCTTACTGAGAATCTAGGTTTTTTTTTTTTTTTTAATAATACGCACAAACTAATTTGTGAAACAAGTATAATCATATTTAGGCCAAATATAATAGTTCAAATGCAATTTTAATTAAAAGAAACTATTGTCCATTTTCTTGTCTCCTGCGTGGTGATTGAACTATGGAAATGTGTGCTAAGATTTATAAACCCTTTTGTGTCTGTATCTGTCTCTTTGTTTCTGTTTCTTCTCTCTCTTATATATGTGTGTGTGTTTGTGTGTGTGTATGAAATATATATGAATTTATGTATGTGTGCATATCTATTAATCCATATATACAGATAAATATGCATTTACTTAGGTGTCTATATGAATATCTATATTTTCATATGTACAAAAATGGAGATCACAGATTTATTTGAAATAAAGATTATATAATAGATATATAAATAAGTAAAAATTCTGATTACCTGCATGGAATGACAGTTTATATTTGTAACCCAGTCAGTGGAGTCTAAATATGAGTATTATAGAATTGACAAATGCTTTCTACCACTGGCAATTCTCTCTCTTGTGTTTATTCTTTCTCCTAACCTGTAAAAAAGAGGACTTTGATATCAGCCTTGATTTAGTGCCATTTAGCACATGAAAACTGATCATACTTATAGCAAATGCTCAAGAAATGGACAACTATGATTATTTACATTTTCTTGATATTCCAGAATGTATCTAGAACATTAAATGTAGATATACATTCTTCTTCCTTTCAGCTTTGAATAACTTTGAACCAGTTTCATCTCCAAATATTCGTTTCTTCCAGTTGAATCAGATTTGCTTTTTGTGAAATGCAAATAAATTGTCCATCCCCTTTTCTCTTTCCTACTTTTGATCTAGATTTTTTTTTTTTTTTTTTTGGTACAGGGAATTGAGCCCAGAGGAACTCAACAACTGAGCTACATCTTTAACCTTTTTAAAAAGGTTATTTACAGACAGGGTCTTGCTGATTTGCTGAGGGCCTGGCTAAGTTGCTGAGGCTGGCTTTGAACTCTCCATCCTCTTGCCTCAGCCTCCTGAGATTCTGGGATTTAAGTGTGCATCACTGAGCCCATCCTCTCTTTTCTACTTTTAATTTATCCCCTAATTTATAGCTGAAAATGAAGTAACTTTTCCAAGGCAATATTCTCAAACTGCACCTAGCAAAACTCAATATTCATATGTTTTTATTCATATGGTTTTTAGAGTCAGTTCTTCTTTGAGTGACTTGAAGCGTTCATTTTTGCCTTTAGCATCACCGGACTTGGCATTGCCAGATTTCTTACAGTGGCTTATTGGAAATTACCTACTAGTGTTGTATTCCTCCACAGTTAATAATAGAGTGAAATAAAGTTGTCCTGGAAGAAATTGATGATCAGAATTTCTTCTCTTTCTATCATTTTCCCAAGTTTTTCAGCCTATACTCTTAAGAGAAAGGATTTCTGTTCTGTGTTTGGTGCCTTGAAGTAGCACTTAACTTTTCCAGTTTTCCAATAGTCTTGGACATAAAAGAGTTTCATTGGAGAAACATGTCCCCCAAAATATTTGAGCCAGGATTTAAGGGATAGTCTGGGATTTTGGATAATCCCTTGTAATTTAAAATAGATGACACAAAAATAAGTTCCAATTGCTAACAATTTTGTTGTGGCTAAAATATGAACGCTGGATAATATCTTAAACCTATAGTTATAGACACTTAGTTAATGCAACTTTGTCACAGAACCAACAGGAATCTATTGTACCATTGTCACTAACTTTGAGCCATTAAAGACTATGAAAGTTTGACAGGAAGCATGTACCTCTCTTTGTTATTTATTAAAATATATACTAGAACTGTCTGGTGAATGATATGCTCAGTGAAGTGCTCAGCTGGTGTAAGTCAGAAATTACCTTTTTATTTCTATTACACACAAAAAGTCTGAAAAAAGCTAAGGCATAATTTTTTTAGACTGGGTATTGAACCCAGGGGTGCTTTACCACTGAGCTACATTTCCAGCCCTTTTTATTTTTTACTTTGACAGGGTCTGTCTAAGTTTCAGAGGCTGGCTTTGAACTCCTGATCCTCCAGCCTCTGCCTCCGAGCTGCTGGGAGTACAAGTGTGCACCACTATGTCCAGCAGGCATTATTCTTAAGCATAAGTATTTAAAAAAAAAAAAACTCTTTTGAGCTCTATCCAGAAGTTGAATTCTACAATATCAACAAATCAATTTCTAGCAGCTTTGGCATTCATATAGTTGTACGGAGATCATAGAAGCAACATGACAACTAACTTTCTAGATATTTCTGTTTCAAATGAGTTATCATACTGCTTCAAACACTGGACTAGAAAGGTCCTTTAACAAATTTATTTTGAGAAAGATATTCAAACCCAATCTGTCCTTTTTTCTTTATGATCAAGTGTTCTTTCAATTCAATTATCAAGACCTAAATAGCATTTAAATGACTGACAAGGGAAATGTTAACCACACTTTAATAGCTAAAGACAGCATGGATCTCAGATGGAAACAGTTTTAAAGCTGTTACCCAATGCTTGATGGTCATTTCATCTTACATCATCATTTTTGGGGATTAAGGTAATAAATTTATTCTGTGTAGGTGGAATTTGCTGTGGTTCACCAATCATGAATCAGGCAAGATCTATAATATGGAACACCTAGATTAGTAAACATAATTTAGGACTCAAAATATTGATAACATTTTTCTATTTTGTACTTTTTGCTTTACTTTCTGAATAGATTCTTGTTTATTATATTATATATATTACAGTCACTGAGTGAATTCATTTTTTCAGCATTCCAGAGTGAATTCCTTTCCTTTCCACTGTGATTATTCACATTTAAAAAATATTTTGTCCTCTGGAAACATTTCAAATTTATGCAAAGATAATTAACAGTTCCATGCATTTTGTTTTCTTCTTAAACTTTATCATTCAGAGATTTATATACACCATTTTTAATTGCTTTGGGCTAGAATTCAGATTTTTAAATGTAGACAAACCACCCAGAGATAATATTATAAATATGTTTTAGTTTGAAGTAGCAAAACATAAGCGAGAGACATGGCTATGTGTGATTAGAAGTGTGTCTGATTAAGGGAAGGATGATGGGGGTGGGGACGGGGGGTAAGAATGAACATACTGAAGAGAAAATTACATAGTTAAATAAAGTCAAATATACAAAAACAAAACACAAAATTGAAGCTTTATCCTAGTCCATTTTCTCTTCTTGGTTTCAGTTGTTGTTGTTTTTGTTTTAATTTAGATAGATACAATACGTTTATTTTATTTATTTTTATGTTTTGCTCAGGATCAAACCCATTGCCTCACATGGGCTAGGCAAGCACTGTACCACTGAGCTGCAAACCCAGCCTAGTTTCAGTTTCTTGATGTGTTAAAATCCTAGATAAAATAGAGTAGAGGAAGGAGATCAAGAGGGTAGGAGAGGGGAAGGATGTGGACATACTGGAGAATGAAATTTACCAAATTATGTTACGTCCAGGTATGAACGTGCCACAATGAATCATATATATGTGTGTGTGTGTGTGTGTGTGTGTGTGTGTGTGTATTTATTTATAGTTATGATGTACTAATTAAAATAACAATTATAATAGAAGGCAGATCAGTAGAGAAGAGCAAGTAGATTGGGTAGAGAAGAGGGGAGGGAAAGAAGAGGCACTGGGGAGGGAGATGGGTCAAATTATGTTATATGTACGAATATGGCATAACGAGTCCCACTATTATGCATAATTATAATGTACCAAGAAAACTATTTTTAAAATGTAGATTAAGTAATTTTGTTGATTACTTCCAGCTTTTTTTTTTTCTTTATAGTGACCGTATATGTCACTAGGAACAAAAGAAGTGAGTGCTCTGATGGTGGGCTTTTGTTCTTAGAGAAAAACACGTTGTTGAACAAAAACAATTTTTAGAGAAAAAAACAGTGTAGACTATAGACCATTCCATTTTTTTAAAATGTAATCTTACAGCCACAAAATGGTAAGAGTTTTTACCAGTGCTAAATTCTAAGACTGGTTCTCAGTATGGAATTCATGAAGCCGTAGGGGTCTCTGAGATTCTTTCAGGGGTCCACGATCTTAGAACTACTTTTATATTAATACTAAAACATTATTTTTGGTGTTTTAAATGTATCCTAATGACACACAAATAATTGCTGGAGACTTCTTACAAATCAGTGTGGTAGCAGAAAACTGTACAAGCAGTTGCTAATTCTTTATTGCCAGGTTCTCATGCTAAATATCATGAAAAAGGAGTAGTCAAAGCCATAATTTTAATAAATCACAACTCCTAGGTACTCATACTTTTTATTTTTGATTACTATTATAAATATTAGCTTATATTATTTGTAAAAATTAACAGGATTCACACATTTCTATACATGATATATTGTGTTTTAATCACATCTGCCCCCACCGCCCTGCCCTCTCTTATCCTCCCTTTTCCCTCACCCCCCCCCCACCCTGATCTCTTTTCCTTAGTAGTCCATTTTCTACTTTCAGGTCTTTGTTTTTCAACTTTCACATGTGAGAGAAAACATGTACTAAGGTTTAGATATGAGATGTCCTCCCAAGCTTACGTGTGAGATATTGCAAAAAAGTTTAGAGGTGGAATAATTATAGCATGAGACTCTTAACCTAATCAGTGCATTAATCCCTCTGATAGGGATGAACTGTGAGGTAACTGTGGGCAGGTTGGGTGTTGGTGGAGGAGGTGGGTCGCTGGGGCATTCCTGTAAGGTTTACATTTGGTCCTGTGGTGAGGAGAGCTCTCGCTCTGCTTCTTGATTGTCATATCCTGAGCTGATTTTCTCTGTCACACTCTTCTGCCATGATGTTCTGTCTCACCTTGGGTACTGAGGAATAAAGTCCACCTGAGACCTCTGAAATTATGAGCACCTAATAAACTTTTCCTCCTCTAAAATTCTCCTTGTCAGGTCTTTCGGTCATAGTGGCAAAATCAACATGTGACATTTGTCTTTCTGTTTCTGGCTTATTTTGTTTAACATGATGACCTACAGTTCCATCCATTTTCCTGAAAAATGACATGATTTTATCCTTTTTAATGCCATTGACATACCCATCTTTTTAATACTCTGTGTGATGCAGTAGTGATTATGCATAAAGCACTTCTGAGGCACAGACAAGAATAATAGTTGGTGGAATTGCAAGCTAAACTAGCTGCTGTTTTCATTTACTATTGTTTTCCAACTCTCTTATCTGTGTGAGGCTGAAGTTTCTTCATGTACTTTATCCAAAATGACAAATCACAACAGAATTAATTTGGAAGAAAAAATAAGAATTCTGCCATCTTCTATTAAGCCAGACATTAAAGAGTTTTGCAAAAATGTGAAGAAGGATGTAGTACTCACTGTATTATAAATTATAATTTATTTATTTAGTACTGTGAATTAAATCCAGAGGTGCTTGACCACTGAACTACATCTCCAGCCCTTTTTATTTTTACTTTTTTGGAGACCATCTCACTAAGTTGCTTACAGTCTTACTAAGTTGCTGAGGCTGACCTTGAATTTGCGGCCTTCCTGCCTCAGACTCCAAGAGTCGCTTGGGTTGCAGGCATGTACCACGATGCTTGGCCCTCAATATGTTATTTTTGTTCTAGATTATATAACTTTTTCATCAAAATGTGTTACTCACATGAACATATATTTCATAGGCCTATCATTATTTATCTATCATTAAAATGAACTAATATATAATTTTAAAAACATCTCAGTTTCAATTTCCAACTCAGTATCATTCAAACAGATAAAACTCACATCAACAAAGACTGTTGGGAGTCTTCAACAATTTTTTAAGGCTATAAAGGGACTGTGAGACCAAAATGAATTTGAGAACAGCTCTCTGTGTGGCCTTTTGATAATTGATAGAAGTTCATCTGATTTCCATTCTTTTCCTGGAAATGTCCAGTTTGCAATAAAAGTTTATCAACATATTTTTTCCCTCAGGACAGAATTGGAGAAAGAACAAACTTTGAAAGGAGCCAAATCTTTTGTCAGAATCCTAGGGCTGCACAGATGCCAGAGTTTTGGACTTGAAGAGAAGGGACAATGCTTGCCTTATGTCAGTAATCTTGGAACAGATTCTTCAGGCACCTAGAATCTCTCATTCTTCCTTCATTGTTATTTTCAGTTGCTTTCAGAATCATAAAAGCACCAGGGGGTGGGGTTTAACAGGGTTATGTATAGTGTAAATGATTACTGTCAGGTGGCATATTGGGAAGTGGGGATTATTTCTTTTGGTCCTTTTTATAACACTTTAAAGGAAGTTGAAGGAAGCCATACACAAAAAGGATATGAGGCATCGAATGACTTTGCTAAGGCATCAGTTTATCTTAGCTCCTGAGATAATGTTGAATAAAAAAAGAATCAACCATTGGAAATAGATGTAAGGAGTTGGGTAAATGAAACAGAGCATATGCATTATTATAGCTAGCTGCAAATTTAACACTTTAGGCCAGACCTTACTGCTAATTTACCACATTATACTGCAGAATGAAGTGACAGGCAGTAGATTAACAGTGCCTGCTCTGAGCCGGGCAGGACACAGCAAGTTATGAGTGGTGATTTGTTGATGTGAGTGTCATTTGTTAGCTCCTGGGAGTAAATTCTGGTTTGGAGTACATGATAAATTATAAACTTGTCCTATCTGCAGCCAAAGCCTAATTTGTTAGTTTCTCCCTTCCTCTTTTGTTTTTGTAGAGTACTTTATGATCTGCTAAATTAAACTGCACTGTCTGTTCTCTTGGTGGAGGCAGAATGAATGTTCTTCAGCTTAACCATGGAAGTTATAAAAAGCCAATATGCAATAAGCATGGAATGCATTTGGGCAGCAAGCTCTGAACTAGGCTCTGAAAGAAACCAGAGAAAATGAGTTCCTCCCCTGCAGGTTTTGCAGTGAATTAGAACATCAGTGATAAAGCATAGCATTAGAAAGTGTAGAATTAGTGAATTCTTCTCAGTAGAGTACATGATATCAGTGGGACAGACGGGGATTAGTGATTAGTAGTGTGGGTAAAATACAAACACAGGAATGACATGCTTTTAAAAGTCTTTTAGACAATTATGAAATATTTTAAGCATACCAAAAATCTCAGACCCAAATTGGATAGTCTCTTCATCACTGTGCATATTTAACAAATTTTAATACTTTGCTTTTATCTTCTTCAAACTCTGGTCCCTTCATGGGAATGTGCTCTTGGTTTTTCTCATGCCTATCCACTATGCTTGCTAGTGTTTTATTCTGCTGTGGATTCCATTTGCACATTTTTAAAGCACATACATGCTCAGAAATACAAAAGCTGCCTCTGAGTCTCATGTCACACAAAGCTTTATGCTCCTCCTGCTGGTATTACAGAAACTGCTCGCCTCTTGCCTGTCAGGTCATGATATTGAGTTCTGGGAGTTTCTGTAGACAAAACCCTATGATAACCTCAGTGAACAGTTCACATTGTGGTATTTTTAGTTAAAGTCCTAATTAGGCTTCGGCAGCTAATGAGCTTGTGGATTATAAATCTACTCATTATTATGAATGATAGAGCCAGTACTTGAAATTTACTGGTTTTGCACTAAGACATAATTATTTATGAAAAGGCCTTGCCCCAGAAATGGAAATCATAATAATTAAATTTAATCTTTCTGAGCTTTATGTATTTTTTTCCCAGGGGAACAGATGTCTAGAGGGTGCTAATTACTAGTAGTGGAAAGTTTCCCACACAAACAAATCTGAGAGTCAGGAGGCTAAACCCTAGAACTTTGAGCCACACTTAGCCATGTGCTTTTAGAGAAGATGCAATCCCCAGAGGCTTCCTGGCTGTTAATGGTAGACTTGAATTAAATAAGGTCACCAGCTGTTGATCCTTACAGCTTCCTTTCTTCTAAAACAATGGATTCCAAAGCACTTTTCATAAACAGTTAAACAGATAAGGCAAACTTGTTCGCAAAACTTTATTACCTTAGTTTAAACTAGACAGTGAATCCAATGCAGGGAAAGAGTGCGTGGAAATTGCTTCTTGTTGTCAGGACACTGAGATTCACAGTTAAGTCCAAGCTGGTCAAGACACACAGGTAACACGTTCCCCAATCCAGATTAAAATAATGTTTATTCACTGTTCTTGAATTAAGTTAAAGAATATGCATTCATTAAACTTAATGAAGAATTTAATTTAAGACAATCCTATTAAATGAGATGAAGAGATATTGCTTGTGGCCTTTGTAGCAATGACAGTATTTCTATATTTTAATAAAATAATACAATTAAGTTAGACAATCTTTAGAGACTATCAGTCTAATTTAATTTAGTCTAGATTTTAGACCCAATTCCTACTTTCAAATGAGGCTACAAGGTAGGGGCAGGTTATGTGGCATGCAGTAGTATATAGCATGTTGGTGGCAGAGGTAGAATTCCTGGTTTCTACTTCAATATGCTTCTAATCACACTTCAGAGCCATTAGCTTGTTTTGAGTCTAAATATTGATGCTGCCTGCTAATCTGCAACCTCTTGCCCTAGCAGTTCCATCTCTCCCTACACCCTAGATTTCTATGCATCTAGCCCAGCTAAAAAAGGATGCATTGAAAATTTTATAGAAACATTTCCAAGCATTAACATTGACACCCCAAAAAAGATGTGCAGTGCAGAAGTTTACCTGCCTCTTAATTACACTGCAGTTTTACATGCTTGGCATTTCAGCTTCATGGACATGAGTATGGATTCCAAAATCTGCTGCTTAGATTCAAAACCTACCACCCTCATTTGTAACCTAGATGTCTTTGAACAAACAGTTCTTTGCTTCAGTGTTTTCTTCTGGAAAAAAAAATAATGTTTTTAATACTAAATGCCTCATAGATTTTTGTGTACACTGGATAAAGTAATATTCATAAAGCACTTTGGAGAGTGCCTGGCACACAGTATGCACTTAGAAAATGGTGGCTATTGTACATTATTAGGTAAAAACAACTTAATGTGCAAAATAATGTGAATTATAAGTGTATAAGCTTCCAGATTCCATACATAAATAAGCTCTTATGTGAATTAAAATCACTGCTACAGGGCAGTTCTTGGTTGGCCTTGGATGGACCCAATTCTCCCCTTTTGCTAAATTATAGAACGTGCTGGGAATGGAACATCTCAAGGTGAAGAGAAACTGGCTGGAAAAGTCTAGACTCTGTTATAGCCCCCCACCTAGAAGCTAGATGTCTTTCGGTTGTTCATTCCAGCATGCCACCTTTCCCCAGGGTGCAAAACACAGATGAGCTGCTTTTTAGGATCTCTCAGATGCAGTGCAAATGGGGCACATGCAGGTTCAGACTCCGTTTGCCCTGGCCAACATCAGGGGACCAGCTTACAATGAATCCTAAGCTTTTGTTGTCCTGGATGGTGATCTGTAGGTAATAAATCCACTTCATGTAACTTGTTGCATATGAGTGTGTTATTATTGGACTCAAGACATTTGGAACCCTTTCACAGTGAACCTGCTTCACAATGACAAAAATCCAAAATTGAGTTTTACCTTAATTATATAGATAATTATACTGAGATCCAGAATGATCATGTTACCTGATCAAGGTCATTTAGCTAGTCACTGATGACTGGTTTCCAAATCTCAAATTGTTGGTAGATGTAAATACCATATTTTTTCTGCTCTGTTGATTCAGATTATGGGGTTCAGGGATTGTTCCTCAAATTTTTTAGTTTCAAGGATTGTGTGTGTGTGTGTGTGTGTGTGTGTGTGTGTGTGTGTGTGTTGGGGATTGAACCCAGGGCCTTGTGCATGCAAGGGAAGCACTCTACCAACTAAGCTCTAACCCCAGCCTAGTTACAAGCATTTTAAAGGCTTTTATTTTTCTTGGAAAAAAAAAATAGAAAACTTCAACTAATTAAAAAATAGTACTGGCTGAATAATTTTCCTAGGGGTCTTTAAAATGCTAAGGTTGTGCTGCCACAAGATACAGGGTGTTATTATTTAATTCTTTGGATGGGTTCTGAAATTTGGAAGGAAACCCTTAATTTAGTACATGTTTGGCTTGTGAGATGGCAGAAGAAGGAGTGAATTAAAACACCAACTACCTCTACCACATGAGTCAGGAAGCAATTTCAGACCTGCCCTGACAGGGTTGTTCTCTCATAAAGAGCACCTACAGATTGGCCTCACTGGTGATTGTGAAAGTGGGGAACACAGGAACAGCAGCTGTTGGGCTTCATCTCCCTGGTCTATTTGTGCTGCCAGTGACTCAGAAATGAGCCAGCAGGAAGGGTTGTGCTCCCAGTTGCATGGAGACACTCAATCCTAGGTCCTTCATTTTAAAAAGGATTTTCTATAGAGATACCTGCATCTTCAAAGCTCCTGCATTGGTATGTATGATTTTTTTGTCTGGAAGTTACATTGGCACTGCTAACTTCAGATGTTCTACAACGAAACCCATTATTTCTTCATCCCCACTCCTTTTACTTCCCAAACCTTGTGCATTGTTTCCAATTTCCCTGTCTCTGTAAATGATGCTCTAATCTATCAAGGTGAAAAAATCAGAAATGCATATTATTCTTGCCACCTCCCCCTTCTTCCAACCACAGCCTCCTCAGCTAAGTCAGTGGACTTGTCTCGTATGTGTGATACTGTATAATTTTTTGTTCATAGAACTTATCAAATTTTCTAATATAGATGTATGTGCTCTACTATTTTGTTAAAAGTGTGTATACGCACACACACACATACATATGTGGCCTTCAAGTTTCATGAAACAAAGATCATATCTTGTCTTCGTCAGTGATATCTCTGTTTTTATTGTAACCACAGTGTAAACACAATGTGTTCAGAAATTGATTGGAGAATAAATCTTTACTCTCTTTGTTACATTATCTTCAGTCTCATGTCTTTAGGGGAAAAATACTTCTAATAACAGTAATCAGACAAGAATGGTCCAATCCTGGAAATAGTAAGATCTCCATTAGCGATTTTCAGCAACATCTGGATGGCCTTTGGTTATTCTGCATTTCAGGAAGTTTGCTAGGTGATCTTAAGTCCACCCACAACACCATGGCTTATTATTCTGTTATGGTCATCAAACCCAGACAGACTGGTACAATGAGAGCTTTGCACTGGAATGTTAGGAAGGTTTCAAGTTTCTGTTCTTAGTAACCTTGGACTGCTAACTTCTAATGAGTACAACCCTATTTTCTATCTGTAGAATGAGGAGAATTAATACGGATAGGTTCAGGACAGGTTAAGCTATCCAGAAGGAACCCCATTAACTCAGTGAGAAGTGACGTGTTCTCCTCACTCATTTAACATGCCTGATGTGCATGCCCAAGGCCTCTCCTGTGCACAGTCACCTGGGAACTGGCAGATGGACACTTCCCTCTATTGGAGCTGGTCCACTGAGTTCCCTATTTGCCTTATCATTGGAAGTGAGGAGTTGGAGAACTGTGTCAAGCTTTCTATTATCTCATCTGAGGAAGAACACACATTGCTTCTGCTCACGTTTCATTGACAAGAAAGAGTCATTGACCTTGTTGAACTGTAAAATCAAGGAGAGCAAATAGAATATTTGATGAATACAATTGTTCCTTTCCTATGAAAGAATTTTGAATTTTTTGTTTGTTTTCTTAAACATTTCTTGGACTTAAGTATATAAATATATGGAACAAACTTGACTGAAGTTGAAGCAGGTGGAAAGAGCCTGGCTCTGGATGGCTTGGCAACCGTGCTTTCTAAGTGCACCCCAGGTGCCTTTGTGGACACTCAGGGTACCTCAGCACACAGTTTAAAAACTGTCAGGCCCAGTGATTGCAATGGTGACTTCTAACTTTTAAAATTCTATTTGCCTGTAATGACTCCTTCAAATAAATTAGGCAGCTATATGTGCATATTGAAAACCTATTGCCAATTCTTTTTTTTTTTTAAGTAGGAATTGAACACATCTGAAGCCCTTTAAATTTTTTTTTTTTTTTTTGAGACAGGGTCTCACTAAGTTACTGAGGCTGACTTTGAACTCATGATCCTCCTGCCTCAGCCTCCTGAGTCACTGGGATTACAAGCAAGTGCTGCTACACCTGGCCTATTTGCAATCCTTAAGGATATTTAGCAGCTTGTTTTTTAGTGGAAAATATGAAAACTACTATTAAAAGCAAAATTATATTTAAACCATTATGTTTTAAGTACAATTATTTATCTTTTATTTCATATTTTATCACAAATATTTTTGAATTCTATTTGGTCTCTTTAATTTTTTAAATAAAAGTGACATTAGTAACTGTAGCTAAATCAATCTTCGATGTAATAATGCAAATCCTTAACTCAGTATCCATAAATATCAGCACTCAAAAAATAGCAGTAATACTTAGTAATATTGGATGGCTTTTTAAAAGAAGAAATTAGAAATTATTTTTTTAAAAGTTGATAAGTTAGAAGGGATTTTTTTAAATGGACTTAGAAAGCAAATTAGTAAACTCTGTATGAATCAGACATGTTATCTGAATTAAAACCAGAAATATATTGTTGAGAATGTACAGAGCATCATGTACTTCCTAAGCACTTCACAATAACCTATAATGAACAGCTTAACATACTTCATGATCTATGGGAAAATTTAGTATAAAAGGGTTTAGTACTTTGACTTGATTTAGCTTATTAAATAGTGGCTTAGCCTGGATTCAAGTCCATCTGTCTCTCAAGTCCAGACCCTGGCCTCCTGTTTAGTTAGGAGATGTTTAAAGACAACTGTCTATGGTGAGGGCAAGTGGTGAAGAGGTGTTGCAATTCTCTTGCCAGTCTTATCTAGTGCTACTATTTGTTTTGCTTTTTAACTTATCAACATTTAAAAACTTAATTTAAATTTGAAGATATAAAAATAAATAAAATGGTAAACAAGGCTTTTATTGCCAGTATACTTTAATGTAGTTCCATAACTCATTTTATCATAGAACTAATGAGAATAAACAAATGACAAATTACTCTGTGGGTTAATATTAATTCTCTCTCTTGATCCAATAAAAAAGTTTAATAGATTATATAAATCAAGTCCAGTAAGAGAACAACTTATTTAAACTGCTTCAAGGTAGTGTACACAATAGTAATGACCCTAACAGAGTTGCAGAAAAGAGGAAAATTGTAAACATATATTTGTTATTAATTATTCATTTACTAACAAGTCCCATGCTAAAGGACCTTGACCTATATCTAGTACTAGCCAATGCATGTAGAAACACTATAAAACCAAATGCCCATTTTTTTCTTAATGTTATATTTATCCTCCTATTGGTTAATTTAAGAACATAATTACCTTGTTGGTAACATTTATCTCCTGAAGTAGAGATCTCAAATTTTGTCCCTAGGTCAAGAGAAGGCCACCGATGTATAGTCTCTGGCTTGAGTGGCTTTAGTACTATTTCTTTAGGTTTTGGATGTGGGATTGTAGTAGACATAATAAAGACTCCTCAAAGTTGTCCATATCCTGATCTCTAAAATCTATGAGCATGTTACATTGTGTAACAAGGGACTCGGCAGAAACAATTAAGGTTATGGACTAGATCTTAAAATAAGGATTTTTTTTTCACTTTACTAGTCCACATGGGCCTCATCTGATCAGATGGACATTTAAAACAAAGAACATTCTCCTGGAAGGCACAGAGATGTGGCAGGAGGAATATTTTCAGATATTTAGGGATGAGAGGCTCGATTCATCATTGCCTTAGGAGGCCACAGAGAAAGCATTAGAAGGAATGTGGACAGCCTCTAGTAGCAAAGGAAGGAAGGAAATAAGAACTATAGTCCTGAGGCAGAAGGAATTGCATTTGTGTATACCTGAATGAGGTAGGAAGCAGACCCATTCCCAGACCCTATAGAGAAGCATGCAGCTTGCTGATACCTTGATTTTGTCTTTAAGGGACTCTAAGCAAGCCATGCTGAGGTGAAATTTCTAACCAGAGCACTAAGAGATAATAAAAGAATACTATTTTAAGTCCCTAAATTTGTGATAATTCATCATAACAGCAAAAGAAAGCAAATGTATGATAGTTCATATAGAAATTCTTGTTTTTGAATGAAATTTTATGTGTGGCCATACTGGATTTGAGTTGAGTAACAGCTGCCTTATTTGGTGGGAACCCATGGTCTTCATTTTTCATTAACATTCCATTCCATTACTCATTTATATAACTTATTTTTTTCATTTTTTTGTGTGTGTTTTCAGTAATCTAAAATTCAGGGGAGGGATAATATCAAGGTAGTAGAATGGAAAGCCTTAGATTTTCTTTTTCTCCCAAGACACAATTATTTAACTACAACTCATGGATACATTCTCTCTGAAAGAAATCAGGAAACTAGTTAAAAGGCTTCTGGATCCCAGTTTGGTGAAAAGCCAACCACATCAAAGCAGATATAAAAATCTGAGATACCCTCTTATAATAATATCTATCTCTGGCACAGTACTATGTGGTCAGGATGAAGTCCCCCCATCTGAGGTTCTCTCTAGGGAGTAAAAAGAGAACACTGCACATCTAATGCCCCAGCTTTTATGAGAGTTACCCAGGGACTGGTTTCTGCTTATCTTGTCTCAGAGCACTGATGGGACAGGGCATTCTCCAGTTGCCCAGGATCAATGCAGATAAGAACAGTGTTTGGGATTAGTAGTCACTATAGTCCTTTGGCCTAAGAGAATAAAATAAATGAAAAATCCCAACACTTAGGCTCTCCCTCAGGAGGGAAAGTGTTGGACAGAGAATCCAGTAATCCAAGTTTTCCAGTGGATACTTGAGAAATTGGCTTTAGTTTTGCTTGTTGCAGAGTTCTGGAAGGACCTGGCATAATAGACACCTCGGGGGTGTTAAGAACAAACAAGGCAGGTTGGGTTGGCATGAAGGTGTAAGAAGCCCCCAGAATATTTGTCCAGGTTGAGCGATGAGGCCAGTCCTTCTATATGAGGCCAGTCCTTCAAGAGGAGAGGTAGGTGGTTTACCTAATTCCTGCCTACCAACAAGGAAAGGAAAGAAAAGGAAGAGGAGGGAAGGGGAGGAAAGGGGAGGGAAGAGGAAGGGACGAGAAAGGAGGGGAAGAGGAAAGGGAAGGAAGAAGGAGAGGGGAGGGGGAGGGGGAGAGGAAGGGGAAGAAAAGGTTCTAGAAAAGCAGTACAATATATCTCCAGAATTAATCTCATTGGAATGGAGATATTTGATTGACAGATAATTCAAAATAACTGTTATAAAGATGCTTAGTGAAGTCAGAAGAACAATGCATGAGCAAAGTGAGAATTTCAACAGAAAAATAGAATGCTTTATAAAATACTAAGCAGAAACCATGTAGAAGAATACTGTCAACCAAAATTACATTAGAATTTGATTACAATGCAAATAGATAATGAGAAGGAAAGAACAATATATACATTATGTGAGTTGCAGAAGGAAAAGAGAAACAGAACCATAAGACTTATTCAAAGAAATAATTGTCCCATATTTCCCAATTCTAGGGAAGAAAATGGACATCCAGATCTAAAATGCTCAAGAATCCCATATAAGAAGAACCCAAAGAAATTCACATCAAAACAAACTGTAATTAAATTTTCAAATTCCAAACACAAATAGAAAAATTTGAGAACTACAAGAGAAATTTGATGTCTCACATACAGCAGAACCTTCATCTAACTATCAACACATTTTTCAGCACACAGCTGTAAGCCAGAGGAAGGGAAATTATACCACAAAGTGCTTATTATTTTTTAAAAAGTGAGGGGTAAAAAAAGCCAAATAAGAATGCTATATCCAGAAAATCTGTTCCTCAAAAATTAAGAAACCATCAAAAGATTACCAACTAAGAAAAGCCCAGGACCAGATGGGTATACAGCAGAGTTTTACAAAACCTTTAAAGAGGAACTAATACCAATACTTTTCAAGCTATTTCAGGAAATAGAAAAAGAGGGAGAACTTCCAAATTCATTCTACGAGGCCAACATCACCCTGATTCCTAAACCAGACAAAGACACTTCAAAGAAAGAAAACTACAGACCTATATCTCCAATGAACCTAGATGTAAAAATCCTCAATAAAATTCTGGCGAATCAGATACAAAATCATATCAAAAAAATTGTACACCATGATCAAGTAGGATTCATCCCTGGGATGCAAGGCTGGTTCAATATACGGAAATCAATAAATGTTATTCACCATATCAATAGACTTAAAAATAAGAACCATATGATCATCTCGATAGATGTGGAAAAAGCATTTGACAAAGTACAGCATCCCTTTATGTTCAAAACTCTCGAAAAAATAGGGATAACAGGAACATACCTCAACATTGTAAAAGCAATCTATGCTAAGCCCCAGGCTAGCATCATTCTGAATGGAGAAAAATTGAAGGCATTCCCTCTAAAATCTGGAACAAGACAGGGATGCCCTCTCTCACCACTTCTGTTCAACATAGTTCTCGAAACACTGGCCAGAGCAATTAGACAGACGAAAGAAATTAAAGGCATAAAAATAGGAAAAGAAGAACTTAAATTATCACTATTTGTAGATGACATGATACACAATGGAGTATTACTCTGCATTAAAAAATGACAAAATTATAGAATTTGGAGGGAAATGGATGGCATTAGAGCAGATTATGCTAAGTGAAGCTAGCCAATCCCTAAATACAAATGCCAAATGTCTTCTTTGATATAAGGAGAGTAACTAAGAACAGAGTAGGGAAGAAGAGCATGAGAAGATGACTAACATTAAACAGGGATGAGAGGTGGGAGGGAAAGGGAGAGAGAAGGGAAATTGCTTGGAAATGGAAGGAGACCCTCAGGGTTATACGAAATTACATACAAGAGGAAGTGAGGGGAAAGGGAAAAATAATACAAGGGGGAGACATGAATTACAGTAGAGGGGGTAGAGAGAGAAGAGGGGAGGGGAGGGGAGGGGAGGGGGGATAGTAGAGGATAGGAAAGGCAGCAGAATACAACAGACATGAGTATGTCAATATGTAAATCAATGGAAGTGTAACTGATGTGACTCTGCAATCTGTATACGGGGTAAAAATGGGAGTTCATAACCCACTTGAATCAAAGTGTGAAATATGATATATCAAGAACTATGTAATGTTTTGAACAACCAATAAAAAAAAAAGTTAAAAAAAAAACGAAGGTGAGATCGGGGCTGGGGTTGTGACTTAGCGGTTAGAGTGCTCACCTAGCATTTGTGAGGCCCTGGGTTTGATCCTCCACACCACATGTAAATAAATAAACAACAAACAAATAAATAAAATAAAGGTATTGTGTCCAACGACAACTAAAAATAAATATTAAAAAATGAAGTTGAGATAAAGACTCTTCTATACAAACAAAACTAAAGGAAATCATCACCAATAGAACTGCCTTATAAGAAATGATAAGGGAGTTCTTCAAGTCAAAATTAAAGAATATTAAAGTGAAACTTTATGACATAAAAATTCATGAAACTTTTTGACGATAAATGCAGAGACATGTACAAAATGCCATATTACTGTAATGATGTGTTATGGTTTGGATGTGAGGTGTCCCCTGAAAGCTCATCTCTAAGAGGATGCAGGAATATTCAGTGGTGAAATGATTGGATTGGACTGAAACATATTCAGTGCATTGATCTATTTGAGGGATTAATCATTTGAAAGGACTACTTCACTGGATGGTCCCTATAGCTAGGTATTGTGTGACTGCTGCAAATAGGTCACTGGGCCATGCCCCTGGCACCTCACTTGCTCTCTGCTTCCTGGTTGCCATCCTCTGAGAAGTTTTTTCTCTTCCATGTCTGACTCACCAAAGGTCCAGAGAAATGGAATTGACTGATCAGAGACTAAACCTCTAAAATCATGAGCCCAGAGTAAACTTTTTCTCCTTTATGTTGTTCTTGTCAGGTATTTTGGTCACAGCAACAAAAAGATGACCAATACATGATGGTGGGTAAACAACTTCTAATTCTAGTATAAAAGAAGATAAAAATATTGAATATCTATAACCCCAAAAAAGTCAACGGATATATTCTACAAATAGATGAACATTGTGATGTTAATAGCATAAGTTTTAGTGGTAGAAGGGAGTAAAAATATGAAGTTTTTATATGCCATTGAGCCTGCTATCAGTTAACATAGAGTGCTATTATCATAAGATATGTTCTGTAAGCACCTAGGCAACTGACATGCCTGCAGAACAAATACACAAAGGAAAAAACAATAAAAAGGAATCAATTGACATCATTAAAAACAGGAACAACAAAAGAATACCTCAAAACAACAAAGCAAAAAGGAGGAAAAGAGTGTCAAAACACTGCAAGATGAATACAAAGCAATTAACAAAGTGGCAATAATTCCTCATCAATAATTTTTATATAAATGGAGTAAACACCCAAATTAAAAACTTAAGTGGTTGAAGAGTTAAAAATCAAGATCCCAGTATATTGTATTCACAAGTAGCTTATTTTACATTTAAGGACACATATAGGCTGAAAGGGAAGGAATATAACAGATAGCCCATGCAGAGGGCACCCAAAAGAGTAGAATGGCTCCATTTACTTTAGGCAAAAGAGAATTTCAGTCAGAATTGTCACAAGAAACAAAGATAAACATATTATTATAAAAGTTTCAATTCAACGGGAATATGTATCAATTATAAATACACATTTACCCATTGTCTGTGCTGCACACATATAAAGCAAACATTGATAGGATCAAGGACAGAAATAGACAACAACACAATAATAATTTGAAACATCAAAACCCATCTTTCAACAATGGATGGAGCAACCAAATTATTCAATCTGTACTCAGGTAAATTATTCAAATCAATAAAGAAATAGCAAACTTTAACAACTTTAAGAGATATAGAGAGAACTTTCCACCATAAAGTAGCAGAATATACATTCTTCTGAAGTACACAAGGACTATTCTCTAGTAGAGATTCACATCTAAAGATTCACATCTAAAGATCACAAAACATTTTTTTAAGAAAATGAAACTATACCAAATATCTTTTCTGACCATAAAACAATGAAACTAGAAATCGATAGCAGAAGGATAACTGGAAAATTCACAAATATGTGGAAATCAAACCTCAACCATTGAATTAATGAAGAAATAAAATAGAAAATTAGAAAATATCTTCAAATAAAAACACAATATGCCCAAAGCTATTGGATGAAGCAAGGACAGTTAGTTCCCAGAGGGATGTATATAGTGATAAAGCCTGTATTGGAAAAGAGGAAATATTTCAAATTAACAGTCTACCTGTTTTTATCCCAGGATAATGGAAAATGAAGAACAAATGAAGTTTAAAGTCAGCAGAAGGTGGTATAAAATAAAAACTGGAGTCAAAATTTAAAAAAGAAAATAGAAAAAAAAATCAACGAACCAAGAATTGTTTCTTAAATTATAAATAAAATTGAGAAACTACTAGCAAAGCTATGAAATAAGGAATACATAAATAAATAGAATTAGAAATAGAAGAGGAGATATTACAATAGAAACCACAGAAATAATAAGAATCAGAGATTATGAACAATTATATGTGAAAAATGGAATAAACTAGAAGAAATGAAAAAAATCCCCCCAAACAAAAAATTGACCTAGATTGCATCATGAAGACACAGAAGACATAAACAGGCATATAACTAGTTAGGAGACAAATCAGTACTCAAAACCTTTCAACATAGAAACCCTAAGACCATATAGTCTTACTGGTGAAATTTGTCAAAAATTTAGATAATTAAAGCAATGATTAAACTCTTTTTTTTTTAAGAAAAAAAGAGAATACTTTTAAGGTCATTTTATGAGGCTAGGAATTACCCTGATACACAGAAAACTCCAGACCATTATCCCTGATGAATACAGATTTAAAAATCCTCCATAAAATACCAGCCAAAAAAGAAAACAACAACACATTAAAAGACTTATACACCATACTCTAGTAGTATTTATCCGTGGGATGCAAAGTTAGCTCAACTTAGGCTAGTAAATTAATGTGATACATATAGACCATTATTGAATTAAGGGGGGAAATCACATGATAATCTCAATAGATTCAGAAAATACTTTTTTGACAGAATCAAACATTCTTTCATGATAAAACCACACAACAAACTAGGTGTAAGTGAATGCACCTCTATATTAATATGCAGGTCATATATGACAAGCCTACAGCTAATCTCAAATGGTGAAAAACTGGAAGCTTTTCTTCTAAGATCAAGTATAAAGCAAGGATACATATTTTTACCACTTCTATTTGTCATAGCATTGGAAGTTTCAGCCAGAGAAAGTAGACAAGGAAAAGGAAACAAAAAACATTCAAGTATAAAAGGAAGAAGAAAATTTTTGTTCTCAGATGATTTGGGTAGAAAAATTCTAAAAACTCTACCAAAAAACAATTTGAGGTACTAATAAAACAATTCAGCAAATTCACAGAATGAAAAATCAACCTACAAAATTTATTTGTGTTTTTATCCACTAATGACAAGCTATGCAAAAAAAGGAAAATAAGAAAATAATTCCATTGAAGGTAGTGTAAAATGAATAAAATACCTAGGAATAAATTAAATGATGAGTTAAAACACTTGTGCACTGACAACTATAAAGCATTGATAAAAAGTCACACAAGCAAATGGAAAGGCATGTGCTCGTGGATTTAAGTTGATAGAATGTCCACACTAACCAAAGTGAGCTACAATGCAGTCCATCAAAACCCTAATCAGATCTTTCTCAGAAATAGAAAAAAAATCCAAAAATTTATATGGACAAGAAGTGACTCTTAACATCCAAAACAATATTGAGAAAGAACAAACCTTGAGGCATGACATTTCCTAATTACAAAATACAGGACAAAGCAATAATAACTAAATCAGTTTGATACTGGCTTAAAGATGGACACATAGACCAATAGAACACAATCAGATGCCTTGAAATAAGTCCTTGAGTATCCTGGCCTCTAACTAGCATTTCAAGAAAACATAATTGACAAAGAATAATCTCATTGGATCATTCTACATTCAAACCATAGCTCATGCCATACAGCTCAAATCAATCAAACTTCAATGTAAGACTTTATCATGCCTTGAAAATAACAGAAGGGAAAAACTTTATGAATTGGTTTTGGCAGTAATTCCGTGAATATGCCCAAAGCACAAGCAACAGAAGCAAAATAAATAGTCAAACCATACTAGAACTAAAGATCCTCCACAGGAAAGGAAACAAGGAGCAGGGTACAAAGGCAGTCTGTGAAATGGGAGAAGATATGGGCAACCCATGTAGAAGATCAGGTGTAATTTCCAAAATACATAAGGAATAACTAAAAAGTAAGAATAAGTAAAATCCCCACTTAAAAATGACTAAAGGTTTGGGCAGATATTTTTCCAAAGATGACACACAGGGCTGGGGATGTGGCTCAAGCGGTAGCGCGCTCGCCTGGCATGCGTGCGGCCTGGGTTCAATCCTCAGCACCACATACAAACAAAGATGTTGTGTCCGCCGAAAACTAAAAAATAAATGTTAAAATTCTCTCTCTCTGTCTCTCTCTCTCTCTCCTCTCTCTTAAAAAAAAAAAAAAGATGACACACAATAGGCTAACAACTAAATAAAAAGATGTTCGTGTCACTAATCATGAGGGAGATGCAGATCATGACCATAAAGACATATCACCTCATACTGATTAGAATGGCTCTAATGAAAAAAATTGAACAGTGTTGGTGAAGATGTGGCAAAATTAAAGCTTTTGTACACTGTTGGTCATAAAGCAAAATGGTACAGTTATTATGGAAAATGATACAGAGGTTCCTCAACACTAAATATTACAGTGAGGTCTGCCCAAGAAGCCAAGTGACTGGTGGCAAGGTGGATGGGTCTGTGACTACTCTTGTAAAATTGCCTGAAGAATTTCAGTGGGCCATTTCAGAGAGGAAAGAGCCAGTGTACCCCTCTTGCCCTCCAGTTTTATTGGGAATTCCAGGGAAGTTTCTGGAGAGTCCAGCCCAGGTCTACCTTTTAACTTTTGAATTGACAGTGGGATTGTAGCATATTTTTAAATCTACATTGTACCTGGTCTTACCCCATGGAGTGGAGATTTTAATATTATTAAGACGTGATAAAGATCCAAGGCAACTCTGGGTCATCTTAGTAGTTCACACTGACCACTACTAATAGAAACTGGTTCTTACAGATTTTATGGTTGGAGTGTTTGCTTTTAATTATCCTGTTTCCTTAGAACCTGGCTCATGTAAAGGTCACTAAAGTTCCCTCTTCGGGTAACTTTTGTTTTTTTCTTATCAGCAAGAGGGATCATTGGGCCTGAATTTTTTCTGCAGATAACAGGCTGTAACCTGAGAAGCAGAGTTTATGTTATTGACTTAAGCCAAGCAAGGCCAGAATTAACTCAGATAATTTGCTGTTGAAAGAAAGCATGTGGGGATCATCACATTTGGCCCATCTTAGAATCATCCCCTTAACCTCAAGTGACCACCACTCTTGCCTGTTTGTTACCTATCAAAATTAATATTCCGTCCAGCAATCCACTTCTGGATACTTGCACAAAAACACCAAAACCAGACTCTTGAAGAGATATCATCTTTCCAATGTTCACTGCCCTACTATTCACAATACCAAGATGGAATAACAATGTCAATGTCCACCACTGGATAAATGGATAAAGAAAATTGGTGTGTACATAAAATGGAATTTTACTTAGCTTTAAAAAAGGAGGGAACATTCTAATATGCCACGATATAGATGAATCTTGAAGACATTATGCTAAGCATAATAAAACCTGTCACAGGAGGACCAATCCTTCATCTTTATACTCACATGAATTGCATAAAATAGTCCAACTTGCAGAATCATGGCAGAATGTTCGTAACTGGTGGCTGGAACAAGGAAAATGAAAAGTTCCTAATCAATGGTCATAAAGATTTTGGCAGGGGAAGCAGTTCAACTACACCTCTCATAGCTCCACAAGTATCTGGGCTCAAATTGATAGGAAAATAGGTTTTATCCAAAGACAATTTTGAAGGAAGATAAATTCTTTATTTCAAAAATTCCATCCTTTAGAGGTTCTGGGACTAGCAAAAATTTTAAAAGTGAAAAGTTGTGCATTGGGTAATAGAGAGGAACTTTCCAGGTCTTTCCTACTTTTGAGCCCCTACCTGTTGCCTCCACATTACATGACAAATAACCAGGGAGTCCTCGGACCAGCATCTGCATCATCTTCTTAGATAAATGTGTTATAAACTGAGGAGAGAAATGTGGTTGCAGAGGGCTTTCTTTAGAATTCAGAGTATCAAGAAAAAAAAAAAAAGGATGTTAAAGCTGGAGGAATAGATTGGAGAAACAGTTGGGAGGGGAGAAAAAAAATATTACTGAGAAAACAAAATGTCTTTTTTTGGGGGAGGGGCAATGCATTTAAAAAAAATACCATCCAAATTCCTCTTTCACAAGATAATTTTCTGAGATCCACTGTACAACATTTTACAGAGTGATGTATTATACACTTAAAATTGTGTTAAGTTCTTACCAAATAATATACATTTGAATTAATGAATAACAAAACATTAAAAAGCCATGTAATGGTTAATTTGAAACGTCAGCTTGATTGGATTAAGAGATGTGAGGAATAATGAGTTTATGCGTGTGTCGCATGTGGGTGCGTCTAGGAATGATTGGCAGGTGTGATTGCCAACTGAAATGGAGACCCTCCCTAAGCACGGGCAGCACCTTCCAATAGGATTGTGGCTTAGATGGAATACAAGTAGAAAGAACAAGGAGACCGCAGCAGATGCAAGCTAGATTCTTCTTGAACAGGTTCTTGATGGCTGCTGTGATCCTCTGAGATATTGGACACTCACGTCTTCACTCTTCCAAAGTGGATACTGCCAGTGCTCCTCTAGAAGCCTTTAGTCTTGTACTAGGATAACACTCTTGTTCTGGGGTTTAGCCACTTGGACTGCACAGCTACTGGTTCTTCCAGCTCTCCAGCCTGCAGATGACCATTGTGGGCTATCCAGCTACTGGTGGCATAAGCAACCTAATAAGTCCCCCCTTTTTTATAATTATACTTCCTGTGGATTCTGTTCCTCTAGAGCACCCTGACTAATACAGGCCAGAACCAGAAAAAGACATGAATTATCAGCAGGGAATTTCCCACACCTCCTCCAACCATCTTGATTTCAGCATTGCTCATTTGTGCCTCCTTTACCATCTCACATTAGACCTCTCTTTGTCGTTTTCTACCATTTCCCTCTCTTTATTTTTAGTTGAGCTCAGTGGACTCAACAAAGTTGGTTGCTGTGGAAACATAAATCTTCCTTTTCCCAAATATTTTTCAGAAGTAAATGTCATCAGGCAATTTTTTCCCTCAAGTTTCTCTCTCAGCTTCAGTTGCTATGGGAGTTTCCCTCCTTTTATTGAACCATGTTGGACAAGTGTTTTGTTTTGTTTTTTTTTTCTGCAAATTCCAAGTAAAGGCACTGCTCCAATATTTTTAATTTAATTACAGGTGTGACATATGAAAACAGAGCATGAGACTACTTAAGAATAATAAGTAAATATATCTTGTTCTTGGTGTGGAGTTAATCAGCAGTAGAAAGACAAAGTCTAAAACTTAAACATTAGCCTAGGAAATAAAGGAATCCTTCGATCCTAAACATGCAGCTGCTTCTTATTCTAGCGATGGGGTGTGTCAGTAAAGTTCAGCCAACCCTTACATGTTGTCATAGGATCTCAAGTATCTCTCTATTTCATCACTTTTCACAGAAGTTGTTCAACATTCATTTGTGTGGTTTCAAGTATTCTTTCTCTCACAACCCGTTCTCTGTTGGTAAAGTCTCTACATCTTCATCCCATTTTGTACCAAGCATGTAGCATGATGCCTGTATCATTATTAAACTGTCAATAATGTTCTGTTGGATGGATGAATGAATGAATGAATGTAAGATAAATTCACCTTTCACTAGTGATTATCTAGATGTCTGGATAGAAATACATGGACAATACTTGATTCTGAATCATATCATGGCAAAGCATTAAGAGAAAAGTATTTATGTCTCAGCATTGTGCAGCAATGATTTGAAAAGCTGGAAAAATTCACCTTTCCCATATATCCAGCATTAGGGTAATACCTCTACCAGAAAGCTGGGTATTTTCTATTTCCTTTTATTTATTTTTGGCACTTCCTTTTTAACAGCCACCTGATTGTGTGATGTACAGGATGCTAGGAAAATCAGGGAACAAAAGTAATTGATGATGGGATATAAGCTTTCCTATGGTGTGTGCCAAGCATCTGATAGTCCTAAGTCTTGCTCCTCACAGTGTTCAAGAACCAATCTTCACTGGCAATCTGGACTCATCTTATCTGAAGATCTTCCATCTTACAAAACTTTGGATCTGCTTCCAACTGCAATGTGTCTCTGCCATCTTGATCATATTTTGTTTGTCCTTTTTTGATCTTACATGTTATTTACCAATCAGTTTCACTGGTCATTGTTTATTTTCTGGTTTCAAATATTGGCTGTTGTTCATGACCACATGTGTCATTTCATTTTTATCGTATAGTAGCAGCATACCTGTAGTTTAAGACAGATGCTGTTCCTCTAATATGAATTCCCAAAGTGAGTCCTAGAAGATGTAACTTTTTAAGAACTAGAAAATTGCAATGTTTCTCTTCCAGGATAAAAGACCCAGTTGAGAACATTTCACATAAAAGTCTCAGCTTTTCTCTTAATTAATTTTTAAAAAAATTATACATTTTTATTTAAAAATGGTTCTTTATTATAAAATTTAAATAAGAGAGATTGTCAAAAATGAAACTTTCTCCTTTCCCTGTAGTACTTAATATCTACTTCTCAGATGGAACAACTAACTGTTGGAGCTGGACATCCCAGGGTACTTTGTTATGCATGCTCTGATTTTGATCTTACCCAGGGTATAGTCCAAGCTCTATTGATGCTTTTGTGAGGAAAGTTAGGAAAGTCACTTAATCTCTGAGTTTTAATTTCTTCACTTATAAAATGGAGTTCCTAATGGTACTTACTTTGTAAAGTTAATAAAAGGATTTGGTGAGATAATGGACATAAAATGCTCGACAGAGGATGAAGCTTCTCCAAAACACCTCTCCTTCCCCAATCACTTGTAAATATAACAAAAGATAATCTATAGCCAAGAAATATGTACAAGACTATTTGCACAAATAAATTTGGTGAAGCAATGGGAAAGAGAATGAGATTTTGAGTGAAAGAGGCTGACATCTGTCTAAATGGCAGAAGAGCTGCATTTTTGTCACTGTTGTTAAATTCTTACCTATCCACTAGTCTTTTCTCTCCTCTGTTTTCTTCCTGTTCTATTCATGGGATTTCTTGGGACCTTAGTTCATTTTAATTGTAGAGATTTTAAAAGGTAAATGAAACTTCCCTGATAAAGTATCTGAAAATGAGTAATTTTCATATTGAGAGCATATTATAGATCCCATTCTCTAAGTCTATCCCAATTCTAAAGTCAAGGTCATATTTTAAGAGTATATCAGTTCTAATTAAAGAAACAAAAAGTTACATAACAAATTTAAAATAATTCATTTTTAAAAAATTTAGTATTAAAATATATTAATCTAAATATTAATCTTGTATTAATCTTAATAATTAAGAAAAGAATATAAGCTTAACTAAGAAAGTAAGAATAGTTTAAAGCTTCACAAAAAATCACATTTAGAGATAATATGCTGATCTTAATGAAAATAAAAATCATTCTTATTAGCCAATGAAATCTTAAGAGTTACAGAACTGAAGAAAATACTTCAGATTCCCAGGGGTGCATTGGCTTCAGAGTTATTTCCACTAATACCTGGATTAGTGATTTGCAGCCAAATAGATACAGACTTACTTTCTTTTAGTTCATCTCTTAGTAAGAAGCCCTCTGTAACACTTTTATAAAAATGCTTCCTGGTGTTAAAAACATGACCCAGACTTCCTGATATCAAATAGGTTACTACAGAATTCGGGTAAGAATTAAAAGAAATCCAGAAAGAGCCTAGCTTTGGCTCTTTAAACTTCCCAGTTTTAGAACTGTTTCATTCAGCTACAAAAAGCAAACTGGTTCCTCGTGAAGTTTCCTTTCTACTTTTTCTAGTGTTTGATATCCTTTTGAGTTCCTCTTGGCTTTTTAATTTTTTTTTGTTCATTCTTTTTAGTTATACATTACATTAGAATGTATTTTGACATATTAAATATACATGGAGTATAACGTCCCATTTTTGTGATTGTACATGATGTTGAGTTACACGGGTCATGTATTCATATATGAATGTAAGAAAGTTATGTTGATTCATTCTACTATCTTTCCTATTATCATTTCCCGCTCTCTTCCCTTCATTCCCCTTTATATAGTCCAGTGAACTTCTATTCCCCACCTGTTTATTGTGAGTTAGCATCTACATATCAGGGAGAATATTCAGCCTTTGGATTTTGGCGATTAGCTTATTTCACTTAGCCTGATAGTCTCCAGTTACATCCATTTACTGAAAAAAAAATCATTCTTATTTATGGCTGAGTAATATTCCCTTGTGTGTATGAACCACATTTTCTTTATCCACTCCTCTGGTGGCAAGCACCTAGGTTGGTTCCATAATCCTTATTTAGGCTGCATTCTCCACAAAACTTTATTTCTAATGGGATAAAATCATGGCTTTATTATAATACTTATCAATGAAAATTTTATGATGCCTGCTACCTACAAAGAGCTCTTCGAAGTGGGGACAAAACAGATAAAATTCCCAATCTTTGTGGGGCTCATGTTCAATTAAAATGAGATAGATAATAAATAGTATGCTGTGGAAGCCAGTCGGATAGAATGTTGGAAGGTGGTGTCACCACAGCAAAAGGAAAAAGTCCAACAGGGAATAGGGATTGATAATGTAGGAGGTCAGGAAAGGTTGCAGCTTCAGATGAGAAGATGCTGTATGAACAAAGTCATGGGAGACTTGGGGGATTCATTTTGTGAATAACAGAGGAAGAGCATTTGGCAGAGGCAACGGGTGCTATGAAGATTTTTCTGGTGAGATTTTGTTGGAACATTCAACATAGGGCAGGCAGATCACTGTACCTGGCAGGGGTGAGGAGAGAGGAAATGAGATCAGAGGGGAGGTAGAGCTGCTGTAGCTGCAGAGAGACTGGAGGGGAGATCACAGAAGGCCTCCTTTTCAGCAGTTGGCTTTGCCTCTGAATGAGGAGGAGCTGTGCATGACCAGAGTTTGAACAGTCCTGCCAGGATGTGACTCACTTTTTAAAGAGCTCACTCTGGAAGCCATGTTGAGAATACCTCTTACCTTGTATTATATTCAGTCTCATGCCACATTCAAGAATCTAATTTTTTGCAGGTATCTATGATTGGGTTCCCTTCTGGGCACTTCACAGTAAATGAATCAGAATGCATTGACTTCTTTCTATTTTTAAACACTGAAGCTATCAGAATAATGATAAAAATGAGGCTTTCTCCTCCCCAAAATCTAAAATATAAATTGACAAATTTAAGCAAACTTTCTCTGACTACTTATTATCACTCTTATATTTGAGATGCCTCAGGCAATTTTTGCAGGTTCTGCCGTTTTCTACAGTTCATAATCAGATCCCACTTAGACTTGAGGAGTTAATTAACAGTTTTCTGCAACTTAGTTTCAGTATTAGTTTTAATTGGAAGATTTCAAAAAAATGCAAAACTTTTTTTTTCAGGAGGGTTTATGAATTTATATGTGCCCCTATCTGTTCTTATTTCAGGTAAAAGTGTTCTCTTTTTTGTGTGTGGGGGTGGGCAACAGGGATCGAACTCAGAGGCAGTCAACCATTGAGCCACATCCCCAGCCATAATTTGTATTTTATTAAGACTCAGGGTCTCAATGGGCTTCATAGTTGCAGAAGCTGTCTTTGAACTCATGATCCTCCTACCTTAGCCTCCTGAGCAGCAGGAATTATAGGTGTGTGTCACCAGGCCATGGTAAAAGTGTTATTTTATATAAATCCAATCAACTGGTTTGAAACCCTGACTCAAAATAAAACATTGATTAAGTAAAAAATAAGTAGGCCTATTCACAGATTTCTTGCCTGGACCAGGGGTTAATTGGTTTCATGCTTTGGTTCTCCTCTTGTCTTAATTTACAGCCCAATTTATATAAAAGCTGATCTTTGAGAATATAATTGTCTACAGTTAGATCATGATAACTTATAAATGTAGATATAACTTTATCCAAAGCACTGTTTGATAAAAATCCCTCTAATGTTGTAAACACTATTCTGTTAAGTAAAATCACTTCAAGTTAAAGCCAGTTTCATTTTATTATACAACCTCTTTAGAAAACTGTTTTTATCTGAAGAAATAAATTATATAACATGCTAAAAATAAGTGCTGTGGGACATTAATGTTAAGTGGTCATATGCATACCCATTTATTCCATATACGAATTTATGGTTAAATATGTAATAGTCCAAGAGTTTCTACAGGACAAGTGACAGTTATCAATAACTCTAGATTATGGTAAATTAAATTTTTCAAGAAAGAGAAAACATCAAAGAATATGAAGATACTAATGTTAGATTCTTTAAAACTTAAAGTAAAATATAGGTCTAATATCTAGATAATATATATTATGAAACCCCAGAGTCATTTGGAATAGAAATACCAATTCAAATCATCAAAAATGATAAGAAACACATGAATTTTCAGTTTTTCAATAATTGCCTATCAGTCTAACCCTGCTTTGTACAATAAATATGACAAGGAAGAAAGTAGAGGAAATGGTTTAATTTTGTTGTTGGTTTTCATGAGAAAAATCCTCTTCTCCTCAAGGGATCATTCCTCAACACAGTGCATTCATTTAACATATTTACAGGTGCCTGTCATCAACTGGACACTGTGATAAGTTCTGGACAAAGAATGGTGGTTGAGACCTTCGTTCACCACCTAGAGGGATGCAATATTCTGGAAGAAAGAACTTTAAAAGTAAACAGATAAGCTAAATAGCTGCACATTTCTTAAGAACCCCAAAGGAAACAAGGATTTGGCTGATAATGGAAAGGAAGCTGTGTTTGGCAGAGTGGTCAGGGAAAGCATCTCTCTGAACCATCTCAAACTGAACCTTGAAGGGAGAGAGAACTGGGCCATGGGACGAGAGGAGGGAGTGAGGAGAACTCATCTGGCCCTGGGAGTGGAGAGAGTTTGTCCAACACCCCCAAGGGGGAGAAGGAGATAGCTCTATTCCTGGATGGGGCTCCTACAGGGAACATCCTAGAGGGATGAGGGTCAGCTAAGGTGACAATGGAGAGGGGCAGATACTAAATTCTAAGGGATTTGCCGAGTGTGATGAGCAACACACACTGGAATGGACTGGAGGACTTTCATGAGTACAGTGACCACTTTATGTGTTTAAAAGTGAGTTCTATCTGTCAGACAGAGAATGGACTGTGGTTAGAGTGAAAAAGGATTAAAAGCTGTCTGTTGGACTAGTTCAAGCAAGAGACCAGAAGGTAGCTGTGATGATGGTGGGAAGCTTATGTGTTCAAGAAATATTAGAGGTAGACTCAGGGCCCGCTCATGGGTGGGACTTCAAGGGTGCATTGGAGAAAAGGAGGAATCCAGAGTTTGTGGTTTGTGATCCCAGAACTGTGACCTAGAACATACGGCTTCAGAAGGACAAATCAAATCAGTTTGATTTTGGACACACAGATTAAAATTTAGGAATATGCACTTTAGGAGAAAAGTCTGGGGTAATTTTTATAGTGTGATTACACACAGAAGCATCACACACACACACAAGTATGGAGTGCACACACACACACACACACACACACAATGCATATCTGGCCTTAGTTGAGGATGAAGGGGATATTTACTTAACAAAACTTTGTCTCTCTGTAGTGATCATAGGACACCCCCTCCATTCCTCTTTGGAGTTGACTGATTCTGTTACATACTCCTTTAACTGCAATATTCAGTTTGCTTATTATTTTAGTCTTCAGGAATAGTGATTTGTTGAAATATTATTTCACCAGACTAAAAAATAATAAAAAGTACTGAAAGGTCTTTAGAGAATATTTGTTTTAATAAGCCCACCCCCCACCCTCACTGCATTTATTTATAGATAGAGCCAATCAAGTGAAGCAGTTTTCTAAAGTTCTAATAACTAGTAAGGGTCAAACAGGGTTTTAAATTGAAGTCAGCAGACAACAGATTCTCTGTGTTTTAAAACCTCAGAATTCTCTTTATTTCCATTTTCATGTCTGAAATGGCTTTTCACAAATTCACTTAAAATAAGGGGTGTATTATATTGAAACTGAAATAATCTAAAACATTTGATTTTCTAAGCTCTGCTATAAATTAAATTCCTGTTAACTTCCATATAAAAATAAAGAATGCTTTTAGAACTTAAATAAAATCATAATATTTTGGAGGCAGAAGTACTTTAGGGATCAATCCTAATTGAGGGCCAAAGAAATTATGAATCTTCCCCAAGGTCATTCAATTTGCTGGAAGGATAGGCCGGGTTAGAAACAAATTTCTCTTGAGTTTTTCTCTAGAGCTTTTTCCACCAACCTTCTAAAGCAATAAGCACTGTGCAATGAAAGGTAACTTTTGTAATGCTGCTCTGTGCACAAATTACTGATGATTCATTGTCAGATGCTTAGTCCCATTTTATCAACTCCTTCTGAATATTAATTTCTTTTTTTCAGTCAGTGTTTTGATATAAGACTTTCAGAATCTACAAAACTGCATTGCTCTTTCTGCTAGAACATATAAAACCTCTATCTCTATCAAAATAATTTTGAACTTAAGTTACTGAACACATGTTTTGTGGGTTGTTTGGATAAGAGAAGCATTCAACCTGGGTTCTTTCTCAATGTGCTCTTTATAATGATGAAAATATGTAGAAAAATAATATGAAAGGACATAGTCAATTATTAAACTCTGATGCAAATTATAGGTAGTAGGATAGATCAGAGAAGAATCAGATTAATACAAATTACTTATGGCATATATCAGAAGGAAATTGTGCCTGAAATGGGATTTAAAGAATTGGTACTTTTGAATAAAATAAGATGGCAACTTTTTGAACAGGTTTATAAAAAATATGCATTTTATTAATATTTAAATGATTGGTTCAATATGCTGTATACCTACCTATCACATTCTGGTGATTACCTGTGTTTTGCACATTATTAGACCATCTGTCTAGTAACAACACATCAACTCACTCATCAAAAGACCATTTAATGAAAATAGCTAATTTAAATATCAAATATAAAATGAAAAATGGGAGTTTTATTGTCGTGTGTGATTAGGCCACTCTCACTAATTTATACATGTTATTAAGCTCTGTTTAATCCACACCTGATCTGATTTGGAAGCCTGATGCCGTTGGCACTCTCTGTCCTTTTTCATAAATTAGACTACATATTCTTTCTTTCTGCTGGTAAAAGGATGGTGAGGAATATTGGGAAGCTTGCTGTTTGGAAAGATGTGGGTTTTAATCCAGTCCAGATCACTAACTTGCTGTGTGATCAGGACTAATTGCTTAACATCTTCTAGCATCTTCTGAAATGAAGAGTTATAATAAACATTCCTTAAGAACCTTTGCATGTGGAAGGCCCAGGAGTATATTATGTCTACTTCCATCTGCATAACTATACAGTTTTACCTGCTTAATTTAGGGAAAAAAAACCCTTAACAACCCTTTAGAATGTATTTGTGAGTTCTTATCATTTCTCTTTTCTGAATTTGACTAGTAACTATAAGAAATGGTTCCCTAGCAACAGTTCAGTGTGTCCGTGAGCTTCAGTCTTTAGATAATGGAGTATATAAATTTCCACAAAATGTAATGTTCACAACACCATTTAGACACAACTTATCAGAGTTTAAAAATAAATTTATGATGATTTCAAGAAAAGTAGTTGTAAAGCTGAAGATCAAAACACTCTGCATAGTTGAGAGATTATTACATATGTAGAGATCAGCAAGAAGCCAGCCCTGAAAGAAGAAAGTTGTTTGTGCTAGGCATATTTTATATAAAATTGAGCTCAAAACTGTTCTGAATACTGATGGTGGCAGTGGTTTCGCAAATCTATACATGTGAGACATTTTTATAGAAATGTACATGCACACATGCAAACAAACAAAGTGTCCATGTAAGGTCTATAGTTCACAGTATTCTGTGAATGTCAGCTTCCTGGTTTTCAAAATGCACTATAGTTAAGTAGGATGTTGAGACAGGGCTGGGGGAGCTGAGTTAAGTTTAAGCAGGAACTCAGCAATGTGAGTGCCAACTTCTTATAAGACTGAAATCATTCCCACAAAAACATTTTGATGGGAGTTGCATTTAATCTGGTCACTTTGGGTAGTATGACCATTTTAACAATATTAATTCTGCTTACCCATGAATATGACAAGTTTTTCTATTTTCTGTTTCTTCTTGTTTTTTTTTCAGAATTTTGTAATTTTCCTTGCTCTTTTACCTATTTGGTTATATTTATCCCAAGTCTTTTATTTTATTTTACTTTATTCCCAAATAAATTTTATTAGAGTTTTACCCTATATAAAGGCACATCTGTATATGATAATGTAATCAAATAGCCAATATGATCAGAAGTATATGGCTTAAGTGAAGGACCACAAGGGCAACACATATATAGTAAGTAAATTCCCAGGTCTACTAAAAAAATATTACTTGCCTCCTGAACGTTCCTTTTGAGTTTCTGTTCAATCAATAACACCCTCAAGGTAACCACCACACATTAGTTTTGCCTCTTTTTGAACTATATGTGAGTGGAATCATGCAGTTATGTGTCCCCTGTTGAGTTGGGTTCTTTTGTTCAATATCATGTTTCATGAGTGCTATCCCTAATGTTGTGTGTAGAAATTTCATTTGTTCTCATTGCTTAATACTATCTTAGTTCATGAATGTAGCATCTGTATATGAAAATGTGGTATATATGCACAATGGAGTTTTATTCAGTCATAAAAAATGCAATTATGTCATTTGCAGGAAAATGGATGGAAGTTAAGAACAATATGTTAAGCAAAATAAGTCAAATTCAGAAGAACCCATGTTTTACTGCATATGTTGAAAATAAAGAGGAAAAACAAAAAGAAATATGGGAGATGATTGCATGAAAAACAAAAAGAAAGATGGGGGATGATTGCATGAAGAAGAGTGGAAAGCATCTCCTTGGCGGGAGGTGGAGAGCGAGGAGGAGGAGGATTGATGGGGAATCATATTGTCCCAATTGTATTGTTATATTGTGTGCATGCATGAATATGTAATGACAATTCCCACCATTATATATAACTGTAATGTACAAATAGAGACTGGAGGGAGAGAAAAAAAGAAGGTGGAACAAGCAGAAGTTAGAAAGTTAGGAACTTGCCTAAACTGTTGATGAGTCTACTGCTTCAGTTGTTTTGGAAAACTAAGCAACTGCTTATGTAGACACTCATACTCTGTGAACCACCAACTGCTCTCCTAGGAATATACCCAACAGAAATGCAGGCATATGAACATAGAATGACAAGTGCAAGAATTCTCGAAGCATCACTACTTATGACAGCCCAGATAAGGAAGCAATCCAAATATCTATCAACAGTAAAATGGACAAATACAAGTGGCATAATATTTATTTTTGAAGCCATTGTGAATTAAATTGCTTTTTTGCTTTTTCAGAAGATTCATTATTGATGTACAGAAAAACTACTGATTTTTGAATGTTGACTTTGTATTCTGCTACTTTGCTGAATTTGTTTACCAGCTGTAGAAGTCTTCGGGAAGAATGTAAATTAGTATAGCCACTATGTAAACCATCATAGAAGTTCCTCAAAACTATAAAAATGGAACTACTATATGATCCAGCTATAGAACTCCTCGGTATCTATCCAAAAGAATGGAAGAGAGCATATTTTAAAGATGCATGCATTCACATGTTTACAGCAGCACAATTCACAACAACCAAATTATGGAACCAGCCTAGGTGTCCATCTGCAGCTGAATGGATGAAGAAAATGGAATGGAATTTTGGAATTTAATTCAGTGATAAAGAAGAACGAAATCATGACATTTGTAGGAAAATGGATGGAGCTGGAGAGCATTACATTAAGTGAAATAAGCCACACTCAGATGGGTGCTGAATGTTTCCTCTCATATGTGGGGACTAGAGCAAAAAATTGTTGGGGGAGGCAGGGAAGGATCTCATGAAAATAGAAGGGAGAACTTTAAGGTAGAGAAAGGGAACTATGAGGAGAAAAGAGGGGAGAGAAAGAGGAGACTATGGATAATGAAATTGAACAAATTATATTATATGCCTACATGAAATGCCACAATGAACTCACTATTCTGTAAAATTAATGAAACAATAAATTTATTCAAAATCAGTGGACAATTTTTTTCTAACTTTTTAAGTGCTTGATAGAGAAATTTAATTTCCAAATTAAAATAAACTTGACTAGATTTAATATAATGCTACTATCTTCTAAATCCTTTTAATTATTTTTATACCCACAATTTATTTAGTAATAGTGGGTATAAAAATAATTAAAATGGTTTTTCTCCTTCTGCCTCTAAGTGCATGATGGACAACCGCTGTGTATGTAGTAAAGAGAATAAGAAAGGTTTTGGAATCAAATAGTTTAGAATTAACTTCTTATTTGTGCTTCAGATTCTCTATTTGTAAAAATGAGCATCACAATAATAATCATCTTGCAGGGCCATTGTAGTAATTAGATAGTGTACAAACCCCTAGGAAAATGTTTGGTGCATACTAAACACAATTTACAATGATGGAGGGATGTGAAGCATTTTAAGAACAAGAGCATGAAGCTTTTGCTTCCAGGGCTTTTAACCTAGCTGGAGAGAGAAACTAAGCCTCACCATGCAGGTAAATGCTAAGTCCTATGATCCTACTGAGGGTAAGCATAAAAGAACAGAGAAGGATGAAATCAATGCAGCTGGAGTGATCAGGGAAGGTATTATGGAAGATCTACGTTCAAAGAAATACTCTGTATTCTTCATAATAAAATGGATTTCAATCAGTTTCTTAAATCTTACCATTATGTAAATCTGTAGAGATAATATCATTTGTAAAGTACTTTAAATGTTTTGATTGTTAAAATCCTTCTATGTAAAAAGCCCTATTATAGTACCCACATGTTAGAGGTAAATCTTAACAATTTGAATTAACATGCATGCAGGAAATGAAAATAAATGATAATAAAACCTAGAGTAAACCCTAAGACAGATGTACAAATTTTAAGCAGTGATGTATTTTTCTAACAGCAGAATATTTATTTATGAAGTTATTTTTGGTGAAGGAAATTTGATGTGCCGTACCCTTCTTATGTGATTCTTGGGTGACTTTTAAAGTTCATAACTAATAATAAAAATACTTTCATAGGGCTCTTTTGCCTTTGATAATTTTTATGCAACTATAGATAAATCCAGGGAAAACTCATTTTCCTTTTCATTAGATTTAGATAAGTTTTACATATACAAATTCAGAGATTTTCATCTGCATTATGTAGTTCTTGATGAGACACACATCTTACTTAAGTCAAAAAATTATTTCTACAAAGAAAGATTCAATTTTATATAAGAAAGCATGTAGTATGAAAACTGTATGGATCCAAGTACCCTATTTGTGCGTTTTCTAAAATAATTGTCAAAAGCAAAAAATAATAAAGCTATACTTGACCATTGGATAGTCTGAAATCAAGAGTTATGTAATAATAATGCCCATTCACAAATCGGAAGATTGCCTTCAACTGCTTACAGATATAACAATATTCCCCAGCTGTATGAAAAATGCAATTTGAGCAAGATTTTATTTTCAAAGGCCTAAGTGGGTATTTTACAATGGCAGTAAAATAATTTTTGATTGTGTAAATTTTCTTTTATGGTGCTATTGTACTCCCACTCTCATCCTTTTCATTTAGTATATTAATGTTCTGAAAATTTCTTTATCTTATTAGCTACGCTTTTACTGAGTCCCTCCTTGGTGTTAATTCCATATTATGATATGTACTTCATATGCTTGCTCAAGGTCTACCAACTAGGCAGTACAGGATCTAGGAATTTGGATTAGTACTTGAATTGTAAACTCATCTTAATTTTTCTAATTCTTCAAAGAAAAGGGATTATATTTTTTCAGAAGAACTAAACTCAAAACTTTTTGGAGGCAAAATGTATAGGTTTGTACATTTAAAAAAAGTATAATTTCAATCACATTTTATTCAAGAGAATATTAAAAAATAGGGCTTGCAATGAATTTAGTTCTACAATATCACCCCTTTACTTTAAAGAAATTTTTATTTTCTTACTTAAAATATTATGTATTTAATGAAGTATCCATTGCAGTAAAGATGAAGAAATTCAGAATTTAGCAGAATCCATTCAAAATTTTGTCATATTTTCACCTTTCCTTTTCTCTCCTTTCCTTCCTACTTTCCTTTTAGTCTTTGAAAATGCACTGGGTTACTACTGTGCACAACTGACTGCACTAAGAGTTAGCAGTTCCAGAAGTGAACAGAACAGAAGTCACTTATTCTTGTAGATAATATTAATATTATAAATATTGTTATAGTTTTATGCTTAATTTTTCTATAACATTTTGGCATGTACAGCTTTCTTGATTATTATTGCTATTATGTTAAACAAGTCTTCCCTTCATAATCAATTTTTTTCTTAATTCTTATGTGTGAAAATACTGTCGAAATCTAGGATTTGATAAATTATTCACTAACAGTTTTACTTTTTTATATTTGGGTTTATTTTGTTTTATTTTTTCTTTCTTTCTTTTTTCTTTTTCCCTCCCTCCCTCCCTTCCTTCCTTCCTTCCTTCCTTTTCTTTTCTTTCTTTCTCTTTTTTTTGGCATTTAATTCTTTAAAAAAGCCAGGTGTGGTGGTGCATGCCTGTAATCTCAGTGACTCATGAGGATGAGACAGGAGGATCTCAAATTCAAAGCCAGACTCAGCAATTAAGCAAGGCCCTAAGCAAGGCCCTGTCTTAAAATAAAATATAAATATGGACTCAGGATGTGACTCAGTGTTAAAGTGGCCCTGGGTTCATTACCCCATACCAATAAATAAATCTTCAAAAACACTTGGAGTGTGTGTGTGTGTGTGTGTGTGTGTGTGTGTGTGCGCTTTCATTTAAGAAATAGTTCCAATTCCATTTCTTCCAAATCATTATTTATGTCAACATTATTTTGAATGTTCTCTAAGAATATACCAGATATGATCACATGCAAGGTTTCCAAGCTTGCCAAGGAGCACAAAAAGTAGAATTAAAAAAAAAAACTCATCAGCTAGAAATGACCTTCACAACAGTTATTGAACATGGTTTTACTTATTTCTTCTTGAGTACTTATGGATCTGCAGAAACAGGAAGAGAGGAAGAAAGGAAGGAAAGAATAAAGACAGAGAAATGGAAAAATGGGAAAGAGAACTATAAGGAAAAAAATGAAGCTTTTTAAATGGGATTTCATTACAAGGCTGTATTTTTAAGTTACAATGTAATTTTAATTTAGATTTGTTATGTCCAAGAATAACTGAATATATTATCAATGTATTAATGAGAAGAATTAGTTCCTCTATTATTTAGGGTTCTCCAGAGAAACAGAAGCAGTAAGATGAATGGATGGATAGATGGATAAATAGACATTCTATTTAACATTTTAACATTTAAAATTAAATAAGAAGGTATGCAGGTAGATTTATTTCAAGGAACTGGCTCAGACTTTGTGGTACCAGCAAGTTCAAGATCTATACAACAGCTAGTCTGAAAACTCAGGCAGAAACTGGTAATCTCATTTAATTAAGGTCAACCCATTATAGATGATCATCACATCTATAAAAATACTCTATAGAGATTATGATTTGATTAAAACCTGAATACTATAGCCTATCCAAGTTAACACATAAAATTAACCATAATATTTTCTTTAAAAATCATACTACACTTAAAAATATAAAACATTATGGGTTGAAATTCTTAGATATTTGTATTGTATATTTTACTTAGGTATTTTAAAATCCCTTTTATAAATTGTTTACTACATCACATTTTCCCTATCCTACTTTTCTCCAATTCATTTTAATTACATATATTATATGTAATTTACATATATTTAATTATGTATATTTTATAACAATAATTTCCATAATTTTGAAAACTTATATTTTGTAGTTAAATTGACTTGCAACTACTTCCTCTTCTTTTTTTTCATGGTTCCTCTGAATTACTTTGACTTACTCATCTCTTGGATGGATTTTATACTATAGTGAGTTTTTTTGTTGTTGTTTATGTGCCATCATAAGCTCTATTTCCTTGTTTCTCACATGCTTAATTGTTTTATTTTCAACCTAATGTTCTTGAGTCACACTTTCCTCTCAAAATATTTTAGAAATTTTATTAGTTTCCTGTGTATGCCATCACAAACTACTACAACATTGGAAATTTAAAACAACAGAACTTTATTTTCTCCTCTGGAGGCTAGAAGTCAGAAACCCAGTATGGCTGAGTGACTCTGCTGTGGTTAGATTCTACAGTCTCTGCCTTCACATTGCCTCCTCCTCTTCATCTTTGTAAAATCTCTGTCAGTTTTTGTTTTACAAGTATACTTACCATGGCTTTGATACCCACTTGGATAATCCAGGGTAAATTTCCTTTTTATAATTCTGAATTCAGTCAAATCTACAAACACCATTTTCTAAATAAATTGGCAACAGAGTAAATATAAATATGTTATTATTGCTGAATAACACAGTTTCCCAAACACAGTGGTCTAGAGTATACTTTGTTAGGCTTATGAATTCTTTATTCAGGTATTAGAAAGAGGGCATGGTGGGGATAGCTGGTCTTTGTACTAAAATGTCTAAAGACTCAACCAGGAGGGCTGGGATTGTGGCTCAAAGGTAGAGCATTTGCCCAGCACGTGCGAGGCCCTGGTTTTGATCCTCAACAGAAAGAAGGAAAGAAGGAAAGAAGGAAGGAAGGAAGGAAGGAAGGAAGGAAAGAAAGAAAGAAAGAAAGAAAGAAAGAAAGAAAGAAAGAAAGAAAGAAAGAAAGAAAGAAGATATTGTGTCCAACTAAACTAAAAAATAAATATTAAAAAAAAAAGACTTAACCAGGAAGACTTGAAGGCTATGTATTATTCAACAATTGAGGTTTGGGATCATCTGAAGGTTCTATTCTCATGTCTGGTGGTTTATATTGGCTGAAATTCATCTGAAACTTTAGCTCTATTGCTATATGTAACCTCTCCATGTGACTGCTTAAGCTTCCTCACAGCATGTAACTGGGTTCCAAGAGCAAACATCTCAAAATAATCATGTGGATTTTCTACTGCTTTTTTAAATCACATAGTGTCATAGCAAAATCACAGCCTGTCCAGATTCAGTAGACATTGATCTCACTTCTTTGTGGAATCAGTGTTGATATCATATGGTAAAAAAAATGCATGTGATATGACAGATATTGTTAGGCTTACTTTTGAAAATACTATCTTCAATGCAAAGGTATGAAAATAAGTTATTAGGAATAAAATGGGTAAAGTTAATGTATTTAGAAGTCAGTATATTTAAGAATGCAAGCATTAAAATTCAACATGGGTATTTATGTCCTTAATAATATGTGCCTAGTGATCTTTGGAGGTTTCTAAAGCTGAGATGTCATTTCAAGGACAATTATCTTTGGAGGGCACTTTGGCTAAATGGACCAAATATTCTCTGTTCTAGGGGTGATCCTACATGAATATCTATATTGAGTTTCAGGAAAACTTCTAGGATACTTCAGAACTCTACAATCTTTGTAAACTCTTACCTGTATAAGTGAAAGAACTTAATGCCAAGGTCACGATATGAAGAATTTACAAAATCAAATAGGTTCTGTGTACTTTGTGATGGGGTTACCACTCTATTATATTAATGTTATAATTTAAAATTGTCATACAACTTAATTATACAGAAATTAGAAGCAGAGGAAAACTTGATTCAGTTATCTTCACCTATGGAATATGTCCAAGAAGGTGCTTTGGAGGAATGTAACTCACAGAAGGATTAGAAAAATGATGTGAGATTAATTGGGGGATATATGTGTGTGTAGATATCTATGTGTGTGGGTGTAGATAGATAGATAGATACTGATGTGTCTGAGGAATTACACTTGCAATGTTTGACGATGGTTTATTCTTAAATATGCCCCCCCAAAATCTATTGGTTTCACATTTGTATTTTCTCTCATTCTCTAATCACATGTGTCTCTGCCTAGAAGTGAACTGGCACTGAAGAACATTACTGTTCATGCCCCTAAACATAAGTGATAGCAATTATAGTTTAGTGAGAAACAGAGATGGTATTTTTCGTAAGTATTGTAAACATAAGTATAGATAAAACTAGATTTAGATTATAAGGGGAAATATTATGTTAGAGACCTAAAATCCTACATGTCAGATGGGTTTCCATATTAGTTGTCTCTGTGACTTACTGGTATCATCATCCATTTAATTCTACCTTTCTTTCTGTTGACTAAAGTACATGTTTTTCTTGTTTGTTTGTTTTGTTTTGTTTTTTTGGGTGCAAGTTCACTTTCCTCACTGTTACAAGAGGGCTGTCAGCAGAATTGGGATAACACATGTCTTTGTTTTCAAACATCACAAGAAAGAAAAAAAATAGGGTCTACTTTTTCATCTATTAGGTGCAGATTCTCTGGTTTTATTCCTATGTTCTTGATCCATTTTGAGTTGAGTTTTTTGCATGATGAGAGATAGGGGTTTAATTTCATTTTGTTGCATATGGATTTCCAGTTTTCCCAACACCATTTGTTAAAGAGGCTATTTTTTCTCTAATGCATGTTTTTGGTGCCTTTGTCTAATATAAGATAATTGTAATTTTGTGGGTTAGTCTCTGTGTCCTCTATTCTGTGACGTTGGTCTACCTGCCTGTTTTGGTGCCCCAACTTCCTTAATAAGACTCCTATAGTGCAAGAATTAAAACCAAGAATCAATAAATGGGATGAATTCAAACTAAAAAGTTTTTTCTCAGAAAAAAAAAAACATTAGGTGAATAGAGAGCCTACATCTTGGGAGCAAATATTTACCCCTCACACATTAGATAGAGCACTAATCTCTAGTGTATATAGAGAACTCAAAAAGTTAAACACCAAAAATATAAATAACCCAATCAATAAATGGTCCAAGGACCTGAACAGACACTTCTCAGAAGATGATATACAATCAGTCAACAAATCTATGAGAAAATGTTCATCATTGCCAGCAATTAGAGAAATGTAAATCAAAACTACTCTAAGATTTCATCTCACTCCAGTCTGAATGGCAGCTATTATTGATACAAACAACAATAAGTATTGGCGAGGATGTGGGGAAAAAGGTACACTCATAGATTGCTGGTGGGACTACAAATTAGTGCAGCCAATATGGAAAGCAGTATGGAGATTCCTTTGAAAATTGGGAATGAAACCACCTTTTGACCTGGCTATCCCGTTCCTCAGTTTATACCCAAAGGACTTAAAAACAGCATACTACAGGGACACAGCCATATTAATGTTTATAGCAGCACAATTCACAATAGCTAAACTATGGAGCCAACCTAGATGCCCTTCAGTAGATTAATGGATTAAAAAAATGTGGCATATATACACAATGGAATATTACTCGGCAATAAAAGAGAATAAAATCATGGCATTTGCAGGTAAATGAATGGAGTTGGAGGAGATAATGCAATGTGAAGTTGCCAATTCTATAAACCCAAATGCCAAATGTTTTCCTCTGATTTAAGGAGGCTGATTCATAGTGGGGTAGGTGGGGGGAGCATGAGTGGAACAGACAAACACTAGATAGGGCAGGGGTTGGAGTGGAAAGTAGGGGTCATGGGGTTAGAAATGATGGTGAAATGTGATGGACATCATTATCCAAAATACTTGTATAAAGACACAAATTGGTGTGAATATACTTTATATACAACCAGAGATATGAATAATTGTGGTCTATATGTGTAATATGAATCATAATGCTGTCATATATAAATTTTAAAAATTAATAAAAAATAAAAGAAAGAAAAAGAAAAATATCTGTTTTGGGCACACAATATAAGATCATCTCTTCTACTGATTGGCCAAGTCCTTTGAAATTTGAGAAGAAATGTTCTTAGGCTTTGGACAACTGAAAAAAAACAAACAAAAGGGGCAATATGAGGATTTAGATAATTTGAAATCTGAAATTAATACACTATATGTAATATATAAACATAAAAGGTTATAAAGAATATGCATATTTTAAGATGAACATTGATTATATATTTCACCTTTATTTATATTTATAATGTACTAATTGTAAAAAACTATAAATATATATAAGTGAGACCAGTGGAGTAGAGGCAGGAGTACCAGGGGAGAGAGGATGGGAAGGACAGGGAAAGGAGTGGGGGATGAAGTGCAGCACATTCCATTCCATCCTGCATGATCATATCAAAATGAACCCCAATATTATGCATAACTACAATGCTCTAATAAAAGGGTAAAAAGAAGAGAGGGAAGAAAAAAATTAAAAATGAGATATACTAGCATTAAACTGAAAAACTCCCTTCAATTAGTCAGAATAAAATGAAAGAGAAAAAGGATGTACTATTCTCCACATTTATTTTTAATGACTATGTCTTTGTCACCTGTACTTATGTATCCATAAGTTTCTTAAGACTTAGTTTTGTCTGTAAATTATCTTCTTACAATGATAGTTGCCTTGTTTACATACCTGTCTTCTGTTTCTGTGTTTGTATCCACATTTGGTGCTTTTTGAATTTGGGTCTTTTAGCTTTGATCACTGATGTTGCTTCTCTTTTTGCAACATATAACTTTATATCTTCCCTCATCTCTTCTTACTTTCCTGTTCTACATTTTCTTTTCTCTTCCATGCCCCACTTCTCTCTTTTCTTGCCTTCCTCTTATTTTCTTCCTTTCTTGCTCATCCTTCCTTTCTTCTCTCTCTGGGGTTAGCATTTTGTTTTGGTAACAAATACCTGGGATAATTAATTTATAAAAAGAAAAGTTTGTTTGGGCTCATGGTTGTGGAAGGTGAGGCCCATGATGGATGGACCCATTGTTTTTGGGCCTGATGTGGCAGAATATCATGGAAGGAGTGTTGGCAGAGTAAAGCTCTCACCCCCTACCTGGTGGGTGAAAGAGGGAGAGAGGAAGTCGAGATCTGGGGTCCCACTATACCTTCAAGGGCATGGCACATACCACAAGATCTCACAATGGTTCTGCTACCTCCCAGTAATGCCAAACTGGGGTCCTAAACTTTAGCACATGTGCCTGTAGGAAATATTTAAGATATGAATGTCCCCTGGTTTTAGTATCATTTCAGATTTTTGTCAAGTATTTTCAGGGTTTTAAGGAACAACACTGATGTTATTTGCAGGAAGATCCACTTTCTCTAAGGAACATTATATTCATGTGGAATAAATAATAGTTTGAATAGCATAGCTATTCATGGAGAAGATTCAAAAATGGAATTTAGATGTATGGAGGTAATCTGCTAAAACATATGCTAATTTCGAACAGCAAGTCTCAAAATTTATTTAGAAGTTTTTTTTTTTTTTTTTTTGTCAAAAAGATGAAGGATCTTGTGGACCACTTGCTAAATCCCTGCATTTGTTGGTTGGAATGAAAGTGATACTTTCTGAAATCTTTGAACAAACACTGATAATGACACTGATTTTGGTAAAACAATAATTAGGGGCTAATTTTTTTTATTAAATATTGAAAGTAAATTATTCAGGTCAAAATACAAAGTATAGATCTCATCACCTAGAGATCTAAGTTATCTAGAGAATTTTCACAAACCACCATCATATATAAAAGATGGTTGAATGGTTTATTCTCTATTTTTTTTTTAGACTATCACTGAGCTAGGCTTGTCCACAAGAAGTTGCTCTAGGTTTCAAAACTGGCATTGACACCAGCTCTAATATGGATTAAGGTGGTTTTCATTTCATTTACCTTCCAAGTAGAAACCAAACATGGGCACAGTGTGCAACCATTACAGATATAAATGCAAGTAAGGATTGTAACTTTCCTCAGTCTCTCTAGCTTCTGGAGAGGTGAACCTAAACTCAGGCCTAGGAAGCCTTAGGAGAAGGAAGAACTCTCCAAGTCAGGGGAACACTAAGCTTACTGCAAAGGGGAGCTGCCTGCACTTTAGTATCCTCTGTTGCAGAGGATACTAAAACAGTGGTTCCTGAACTTTAGCATCTAAATCTACTGAAGGCATTGGGAAAGCACAGATAGCCCATACACCCATGTCCAGACTTTTTGATTTAGAATACCTGAAGCAGGGCCTGAGCATAACATTTCTAGAAGTTTCCAAAGAGTGCTAATATTGGTGGTCTAGGGATTACATGTCAAAAACCCCAGTGCAAGATATTTTCATACTCTGACCTCCAGTCTACAACCTGAAAGTGGCTTACCAGAAGCTGTCCAGTATTAAAGTAAAACTAATGTGCATATCCTGGAAAAAGTCATTAAATTCAGAAAGATCCTACTAGAATCAAGCACCTTGCTGGATAATTCAGACCAAGCCTTCTCCTCTGTCAATTATACAGCAAAGTCAAGTGGTTTAATAAGCAGGACTTAGAGATGTGATTGGCTCTGACAGATTTTTCAGAATATAAATAGCAGACTCTCTCAGAATTTTCACTCATGAATATTGATTTTCATCAGAAACTTTAGAAGGTCAACCAACTTGTCATTAAATCATTTACTGTAGTGAATACAGATGAATATACTTAAAGGGGAAATAGTAATTACAACATTGAAGATTATCTAATGTTCTTTTTGTGAACCAAAACAGGGCCTGGTCTTATAATCTTCATTTAATATGGTGGTGATGAAGCTCTAATCCAATAAGGGAATTGAGATAAATTTTGTGACCCTAATGTTAAAGATAATTAGCAGAGATTTACTTGTGAAAGCATTTTGACTAAGAGAAAACACCATGTAAGGAAATTTGACTGCAGGAAAGTTATAATTAAGGTTGAATTAATTACAACTATTCTGGAGAGAATTAAAATCTAGCTTAAAATACAAATTAAATTTAAACTTGTTTCTGAAACTGTGGAAAATGTCCTGACAGTACATGTCACTGAATGGCATTTAAAGGGTTCTAATAGATGTCTACAAAATCCGAATTACACAAATGCAGAAATTTCTTTGTAGAGTTCTCAGGGGTGTTTTCTTAAATGTATGTTTAACTAAAGTTTTAAATAATCTAGGCATAATATGCCTTTCCTTTTTTTGTTTCCTTAATTATAATTTAGACATGCTATAATTTCTTGAGATTTCCAATTAAGGTTTCAAACAGCAGCCCAGTATGCAGAGGAATTCAAACAAGTTGCTATGAAACAGCTGACTCCCAACTATATCAGAATTAATTCTTTCCAAAGGCATGCCTCCAAATAAACTTGGTAGAGTGATGGTTTAGACAGATTATTTAAATGTGCTCGTTAATCTGGAGTGAACACATATTTTCCTATTATGTTGGAGGACAAAATGACAATAGCTTTGCCATTTTGCTTTGCCTAAGGTAACCAGGGAATTCAGTAAAAATGAACTTTTTTGTGTGTGTAAGATTATCTTAGTCCATTTGTTGTTACTATTACTGAAAACCATAGACTGAGTCATTTATAAAGAATAAAGGTTTACTTGATTCTTGATTCTGAAGGCTGGGAAGCTCAAGAATTGGTGGCTACATCTGGAGAGGATCTTCTTGATCATGGGGACCCTGCAGTGCAGGGCATCACCTGGAGACAAATTATTCTAATGCAGTTCTTTGCTTCTTGTTAAAATTCCCAAACTCGATTGAATGTCTGCCCCAGACTCATGGCCTCATTTCATCTTTACTTATCTCCCATAGGGTCCCACCTCCAAATATTGTAGGCAGATTAATTTTTCATACTCATAATACTTCCATATTGGGATTAAATTTCAGCATGAGTTTGGATGGAAACATCTAAAATATAGAGAAGATGGTTTCTGCAACAAAAAGTTTAAGGCTCTCAGTATCTTTATATTTGATATCAGTTTGTTAAAGTGAAAACTATCTTATATATATGGAATAATCACAGCTTATTTAATTATTCTTTTAATGAGCTATTTATTGAGGGCATACTATCTGTCTAGTACTGCCTAAAACAGGATGAAATATTAAGAGGGATAGCCTTCATCTCTGCCTTTGCAGAAAACACATCCTCAGTGGCACAAAAGCTAATAAACAAATTCAAAATAAATAAACAAACAACTATAAATTATGAGAAACATTATGATGGAAAAAATACTATGGCTGTCATTGATAAGAATGGAGGATGCAGTAATTTAGAAAATAGTTTAGAAAGGTTTCCTTAGAAGGATCACAATTAATGCAAAGGAAAAGAGAAGAATGTAAGCAAAGGCAGAAAAAAAAAAAAAAACCAACAACAATCGCTCTTAAGGCTGTGTTGCAACTTCTTAATGTGAGGTTGTTAATGTGAATTTCATCTCTGACACTCTGAATTAATTCAGCTTTGGTCACTGGGTTTCTCTGTTTTACTCATAGTTCATGTACTGGTATCAGGATTAGGGTTCTAGAATTTCTACTAACATATTTTTTTTTCCACCTAAAACACCCTCCATTTAAAGAGTTTATAAGAAAGTCATGTCGATAGAACAGGAGTCCCAGTGTTTACTGGTAGCCACCATGCCATACACCAGTGAAATTAAAGGCAAAAAGCTGATACCTGATCCTTCTGAGATTCTGCTGCTAGTTCTTGATCCCAGGCACAGATGTCATTATTTAATCTCGTTTCCTATCCTTTTGTACTAAAAGGCATTCTTTTCATTCAGGGGTATGAAAGTTGTACTTAATTTTGTAAATTATTAAAAAAATCTTAATATTATTGTATGCACTTTGCAAAAAAAAGTCACAGGAGAGTATATAAATGTTAAAAATCTCCCTTTTGTGCTAAATAGAGTTTATTTTTATAAATAGCTTTGTAGTTTTCTTCCAGATCTATTAATTTAGTGTATGTAGTGTATGCACATCTACCCTGAGAATACATATTGAATTACATATCTGCATTCCATCAATTTTATTGAACTAGATTACACTAGGTCATGCATGATCATAACTCAAAAATTATCTTGGTAACTTAAAAGAATAATTTGGCTTCCTTAATCACAATACACAGATGGGTTGGCAGGGGCAGGGGAGATCTACTCTTTGTGGTCATTCTATTCCAAAGTCCAAGCCAGTGCAGGAGCTACTATCTAGGACCTTTCCAGGCACAGTGTCAGAAAAAGGAAATCTTAATGTCTCAAACCAATACATAAATGCTTTGGCCCAGAAGTGACCTACATCATGTCCACTCACACCTCACTGTACAGAACTCATCAGTGTCCACCCAGCTATGGGAGAACAGGAGCTGCCATTCTTCCATGAGTCTAGAATGCAGAAATTTACGACATCTTGATAGATAATGGTGCTGGTGATGACTTCAGCATTTTCACTCAAGATTATACCTAAAGATCCTCACGTTTTATATGCATATCTTTTTATTTCATGTTTTTCTAAAACTGATAAATCATAATTGAACAAATAAAACCCTAAAGATAATAACCATGTTGAACTGGGATTGTGGCTCAGAGGGAGTGCACTTGCCTCACATGAGTGAGGCACTGGGTTTGATCCTCATCACCACATAAAAATAAAATAAAGATATTGTGTCTACTATAACTAAAAAATAAATATTTTTTAAAAGATAATAACCATGTTCAACCTTCTTGCTGCATTTATTGAACAAAATATATCTAAACATTTTGTGTAATTTTAAAAACATAGATACTGACCTAACCTAAACAAAATTCATAGTGCTGTTATGCAGAAGGAATACATGCTGAACTCACAGAAGGGGATTTTATTCAAATTAAAATTGATATTTAATATAAATGTAGGAATATATTGATACTAGCAAATACTGTGCTTATCCAGTTGTGTACCCAGCTGTTAGCTCACTAAGGTATTACCATTAGGTTAGGGTGGCCAAATTCAAAGTATGAATTAATGGTGGGGCAATCCACCTGCCAGTTTTCACAAACTAAAAGGAGAGGTTTTCTGTCATAAAGTAAAACTATTATAAAAATATTTATGTGAGGGCTGGGGCTGTAGCTCAGTGGTAGAGTGCTTGCCTTGCATGTGTGAGTCCCTGGGTTCGATCCCCAGCACCACATAAAAACAAACAAATAAAGATATTGTGTCCATCTACAACTAAAAAAAATTTAAAAAATATTTATGTAATGTACTCCCTTCTTTTATAAACAGTTATATTTGTTTTTTGTTTGTTTGTTTGTTTTTTGTTTTTAAATCCAGGTCTTCTCTTTTATTTAACAAAAATATTAATAGCACTTAACATGTGCCAGGCATGGTTCTAGCTACTATGGATACAAAGGCAAACAAATGTGTTCCTGTGTCTTATAGTTCTTTGTGGAGATATTTAAACTGAAATACTTAATGGTATTTGCCACTGCCACCATCTCCGCACACCCCCCTTCTTCTTTTAGGCAGAAAAACAACCCAATATACCCAGAGGCAAGTGGTAACAAAGAATTGATTTCTTGCTCATGTTATAAGGTCCTGAGAAAACTCTGGTTTTGATGAGGTCACCTGAACTCCATCACATTCCAGGGCCCACACTGGAGGAATAGCCAGAGACTCTCTGAAACATGCTGTTTTCATGATGAATGCCCCAGAGCGAGAAGATCAGCAAGAAATCACAAGGCTAGCTTTCCAACTTCTGCATAAATGCAGCAAAAGTCACAGCCAATGACATTCCACTGGCTACAGCAAGCTACATGATTGAACTTGAAATCAGTGGGGTAGAGAATGGTTATGTGCCCATAAGAAAACATGGGAAAGGGTGCAGAGGAAATAAATAATTGTAAACAAATAAGGCAGTCTGGTATACTGGCAAATATTTACTCAGTAGCCACTGATTTGTTCTGTATTTGACACCTCAATTTTAGCATTCTTATACAAATATGTAACCATATAGCAGTCCATTGCCAAAATGCATCTCATTGTTTTATAATGGAGATCAGACCATATCAAGCATTGATGATGCTGAGAGATCAATTTTATCTGAAATTTAAACTCCACTCATTCATCCACTGATTAGTTTACTTATGCATTCACTGATGCAAAAAAAAAGTATTGAGGATTAAACATGTGCCAGATACTGCTCTAGGCACTAGGGGTTAAGAAATAAATAAAACAGACAGACATCATTGTGGAGTCTATTTTCTTGCTGGGGAGAGGAAATTTGAAAAAAAAAAAAAAAAGAATAAGTACAAATGCTCCAGACAGGAATACTTGAAGTAAATACAGATAGATGAGGGTTTTTGGAAAGTATGACTATGGCAATATTATATGGGAGTCAAGGACATTTGAATGAAGTGTTAGTTAAATGAAAACAGTGAGCAAGGCATAAGTTATTTGGGACAGGGCTCTTCTAGGTAGAGGGAACCATAAATGTCTGGAGCATGAACATAACAAGGATGTTTAAGAAGGAGGAAGAAATGTGTGTGGATAGAGCAAAGGGAGATAAGTTAAGGTCCAGGCCAGAGAATAGCAGAATGTGAGACAATAACATACCTTGCTAGCCATGGTAGGAAACTGTTATATTGTGCATAAGAGAAGTTATTGGAAGGTTTAAGTATCTCATGTCATTCCATTAATTCATGTGCCATTGGTAAATTTTCTGTCACTTCAGATCATTATTTTTTGTTGTTGTTGCTTGAAAATGAAATGTATTCTATGTTCAGTAACTTGTTTTGTTTTTTAAAATGTACTAGTGTGTCCTAGCTCTTACTCTGTTTGGTCCCACTCAGCCTTTGGTAATATTCTTTGATGTGCCCATTACTGGGCACCTTACTGCTTGACAACCCATCAGTGTTATATATGGCCATTCTCTCTGTTCACGAGTGTTGATGTTGTGACAGTTGTCAGTTACCTGCAGATGCACTAGAGGAAACTTCTCTGCCTTTTAGTCTAGTGAACAAGGTGGTCTCCAGAACAGACCTGCTCCTGGCCTCTGCTTCCTGTCTTAGGCCTGTCTGATGCTGTTCTCCAGATTTGCATCTGATCCAGAGAAACTATCTGACACTATCCAGAGGAAGAAAGTGCTGGGACCTCTCTTATATCCTTTCATGCTCTGCCTGCCTGCTTTTCCCAAGTTGCTGCTTTCTCACCAAAGAACTGAGAGGCTAACCACTCTGGCATCCATGCGTCTTTCAGGAATCCCTGACTGTGGTGTTGCATTTCTGTGGAATTTTCCTAACTGCTATATAAAACTAACACTACTCACTTATTCAAGGGCAACAAAATTCATTTTACATGTTTATTTTGTAGCTATGTTGAAATCAAGGAATTTAATAATTAGGAAATAAATATCTATTAGGACAAACCATTTACTTCTAGTTTGAATCCTACAGAAAATGTCCTTTTTAATTTCTTCAAATTATTCTGTTCCATACAGACAGCTAATGTCATGCAATGTGCTTTGAGTTAGATTCCCCTGTACCATGAAGAGGTATGCCATGTGATTCACTCTAAGTGGGCATAACAGGATATATAACATTTATAATGCATCATGGACAAGGTACTAACAAGTGAGCCTGCCAGAGCTGTAAATTTATGAACTGCTACAGTGAACTCAATTACAAAACAGAAACAATTGTGAGAAAAATAGGAAGCAAGAGTCTTCATGAGATTTTGAAGCCCCTACATGAAGAAAGTGCATATGAATAATTTGAAGAAAGATGAGTATCACAGTGTGTGTGTGTGTGTGTGTGTGTGTGTAATTTTCATTTTACTGTCAAAATCAGAAAACTTTGAAAAAGGTGACAAACCATACCTATTAGTAGATTTCCAGGGCTCTTTTTCTACATAGTAGGTATATAAGCATGTATGCACACACATATTCCCTGATGTGTGTGGATGTGTATATATATTTAATAATTTATAATATAGTTCTCATTTGGCACTATGCACACTTTCTTTTACAATGACTTTAATTTCAAATTACATCCTGATTACTTTTTCATAAATACATCTATTAGTCTAGAGTAAATATTAAAATATGGGTGGAGGCAAATCCCTGTTATTGAAAAGTTTGGAGTATGTTGATCTTGTATTCAGAATTATTCCAGACATGGTTGCATTTAAAAAAAGGCCATCTGCACAGTATTCAGAGTCAAATAATAATGTGGGTTGGTTTGTTTCTTGCTGATATGGTCATTATACAGATGGCCTTTTCAGTATATCTAGATGGTAAGTCTGTCTGTATGAATCTCTAACTAGATGAGGTGAACATTTGTGGATAATCTGAATAATGCATTTTCTAAGTCATAAAATCGCTTATTTGTAAGGTAAAAAGGAGTTCATAAAATGAGTCACTTCTATGTCACTGATGAATTAAGATCAGTAAATCTAACTTTTTTTGAAAGAATCATGACTCACATTTTGTTAATTTTACTGCTTTTTCAAATAATACTATAAGCATTTCATTTTAAAAATTAAAAGTATGAATAATTTATTATATTTTATTGCATGAAAAATGAAGGCATTTATTGTTATAAATATTTACACTAAAATATGAAGTTTATGAATATGGTTTAATTCTGAAATTTCCTACTGATTTTTTTCCATCTCAATGTGTTTCTCTTTTAATTCCCAAAGGAACTTGTTAAATAGTTTCCTTGTAAAAATAGCTCCACCATGACTAAAGACATACTCTTCAACATTTTAGCTAATACTTATTCTGTATAACATTTCTTTTTCAATAAAATAGAGGTTATATTACTTAGAAAAATATGTACAGTTTTAGTTTGATTTTACTTAATTTTGTTGTTGGTTGCTTATTTTTAGTTGATGAAATGAATATATTCAAGTAGTAAAACAATATAAATGGGAGACTTACTTTAAATTTATTTTATAAATACTGTGATATTGATATATTGATGTTTATTTAGAAGATCTAGAGAACAAATTTTTAGAGAGGTTTTTTAAAAATGTAGTTATCCAGGTTACCTAACTACTTTGTAATAAAGCTCAGTTTTAGAAAAGGTAACTTGGCACTCTAAAAAATGTAAAATAAACACATACCCAATATTTGTATTTAACTCATTAGTTATTGAGAAACCAGTAAGATATTAAAGGGGGTCAATGAAGAGTTGGAAGAACTGGTGTGTGTGTGTGTGTGTGTGTGTGTGTGTGTGTGTCTAAGAGTGAAGAAATTAATTTGCTAGTAGACACAAAGCTGATCAATATTGTATAAGACATAAATGTGTTTATTATCTATTCTACAAGGCATAAATCAATTGGATCTCCACCAGACAAAATTCATTTTCATTATTATGAAGAACGCTATTTGCATTCCTATCAGATATCTTCAAGTTAGCCTCTGCCACTAGAGAGAAGTAAAATAGCCTGCTCAGTAGAATTCAAAGATGTGCAGTTTATCAAATCAGATAATTGCTATAGGTCAACTGGACAATATGGAGCAAGACCTCCAAGGTCCCCATAATTGGTTTTTCTTTTTTCCATGTGTAGGATCATTTTTCCCATTTGTGATTTAACTCTTGTTGAAGGAATAAATTTGAGTAAACTAGCTTCTCTAGATTTTCTTTTTAAGATGCAGCAGCAATAACAATGGATGAGAGAACCTAGTGTTTTGTTTTTTTTTAACAGATCATTGAGTCTGTATGCACATCTCTAGCTCTTGATTTCACTAGGAAATCTGGGTTGCCAGATTAACAAATCAATTATTGCCAGAGTATGATTTCTAGACTCCTCCCCTTCTGACACACTGCTCCCAAGAGATGATAAATTGAAATTCAAAAGAAAAAAGAATGTATAATATTACAACTACTGCTTTTCTCCTTTCTGTTTAGAAACATACCTAAACCTCCATGTGTTGTTGTAATACAAGGTGAGAGTTCTTACTTTTTCTGAGATTAAGTCTATTACTGATGATTTAGAACTTAGTGCATTTGTATTTTTTTTACCTCTTTTTGTAGTTACTTTAAAAGTCCCTCTGTTTTTCTAAAGTACTTCTAAATTCTTTTTTTCAAATTTTTTTAGTTGTAGATGGACAGAATACCTTCATTTTATTCATTTATTTTTATGCAGTGCTGAGGATTGAACCCAGTGCCTCACAGGTGCTAGGCAAGTGCTCTTCTACTGAGCCACAACCCAAACCTGAAAGCCCCTCCATTTAAAGCACATGTAGGTATTCCTATTTGCCCTTCCAACTCTGAAATAAAATAGTAAAGCAAGAGTATACCTGAATTCACATTTTCTGCATTTAGTTAGGCTTTGTGTCCACTTTCATTCATCCTGATGAACTTCAAGACTTAGTAGTGTTGGTTCCCACAGCCTTTCACCTCCCTAGTCCATGGACATCTGGCTTGCATTTCTATTACACAGAAAGACTTCTTTCAAAGTTAAGCGGCTTTTTTTCCCAATGGCAAATCCAATGATTGATTTAGTTTCTCCTTTAAACTTTCTTCAGTTTTTCACCATCTTTATATAACCCTCCTGCATTTCTTCTTGAAAATGGGTCTTTTCTTGACTTTCAGAAAATCATTGTACTTTCCTATCTGCCCCTCTTCTCTTCCACAGCCTTAGTTTTTCTCCTGATTTTTACCTCTCATTTTTCTTTATTGCTTAGTATCCTTGGTTCTCTTCTTTTAACTCCTGCTCTTCCTGAGTGACAATATCATGAGCAACATCTAGAGCTGTTTATTTCAATGACATATTTTCTGTACCTGACCCCTCTCCTAGGATCCACTTCTGTATTTGTGACTCAAATAAATGGAATTTATAATTTAAACTTAAAATGCCAAAAATAGAATTCATGGTTCTTCTTCTGGTTCTTTCTTTTCTCAGTTAATAACAATATTACTTTAAATCTAGGCAAAACAGATTAGTGTATCCTGAACTTCTGCCTGTCTCTCCTGCACTAGTATAATCAATTAAAATTTTATTGATTAGCCCCTTATTGTTGTCTCCACTCTAAACTAATCTGTATTTAAATTACTACCACTTGTTTTATCTGTAGAAAGTGTTAAAATATGGCAACACATTTCCTCTCATATATATTCATACATCACCTTTTGCATTCTCTGCTTTTTAACACTAATTTTTAAACTAATTCTCAGATCATGAGTGTCATAACTGCAGTTCCATTCCAACATAAGCAATTTCTTTCAGTACTTTGTTAAGACATTATTTATGGCCATTCTCTTTGCTGCCAGAGGTAGAAGGATTTTAGCTTTAGGTTTTAGTTTTTGGAGTTCTTTTCATATTTCATATACATAATTCCTTGTCAGATGTATATTTGCAAACATGTTCTCCATTCTAAAGATTGTCTCTTTACTCCACTGATTTTTTTCTTTGCTGTATGGAAGCTTTGAGTCTGATGTAATATTGTTTGCTTATTGTTGCTTTTGCTTCCTGTGCTTTTGAGGTCTTGTCCAAAAAATCTTTGCTTTTTCCTATGTCCTCTTCTGTTTTATTCTAGTAGTTCTATTTATTTATTTATTTATTTATTTATTTATTTATTTATTCATTCATTCATTCATTCTATTCATTCATTAAATTAGGTCTAACGTTTATGTCTTTAGTCCATTTTGACTTAATTTTTAAAACTGGTGAAAGGGTCTAATTTAATTCTTATGCATGTGGATACCCAATATCCCTAGCACCACTTATTGAAAAGACAGTCTTTTCTCCAATGTATTTTCTTAGCACTTTTGTCAAAAACCCATAGGCTGTAAATATGTGGGTTTGCTTCCAGGATCTCTGTTATGTTCCTTTGATCCATTGTATATGTTTTTATGGTAATATATTGCAATTTATGGTTATTTTTTCCAGTTGTTTGAAGAATGTCTCTAGTATTCTGATAGAATTATATTGAATCTATGGATCACTTTAGGTACTGTTGTGTATTGGATCTGAAATGTCCTCCAAAAGCTCATTTAGCAAAGACTCGGTCCCTAGTTCAGCAATATTCAGAGGTGGGGCTTCTGGAAAGTGATTCAGTTGTGCAGGTGCTAACCACATCAATGGATTAATCCACTAGTAAGTTCATAGCTGAATGAGCTATTAGAATATGGGACCTCCTTAGAGGATGTAGGTCCCTGGAAATGTGACTTCAAGGTTGTATCTTTCCTTAGCCCTTTCTTGATTTCTTTTTTGCTTTCTGGAAACTATGAGGTGAACAGATTTCCTCTGCCATACCCTCCTTCTATGATGTTCTGCTTCACCTCAAGCTCAAAGCAGTTGAGCCAGCTGACTATGAACCGAAAATTCTAAAACCATGGGCCAAAATATATCTTTCCTCTTTTAAGATGTTTATCTTAGGTATTTTGTCATAGTGATAAAAATTTGACTAACACAGGCTCTATGGATATTTAAACAATCATCTTACAATCCATGACATGTATTTCCATTTTTCTTTTTTGTTTTCAATTTTTCATCAGTATTTTTTTTATTTATTTTTCACCAGTGTTTTCATCGTAGAGACTTTAACCTCTTCAGTTAAGTTTCTTCCTTGGTATTTTATTGTTTATAGCTATTTAAATTGGATTGCTTTCTTGATATCTATTTCAGATAATTTGGTGTTGGCATACAGCAATGCTACTGGCTTTTGTACACTGACTTTTATATATTGATTTTGTATCTTAAAACTTAAGTTAACTTGTTCATTAGCTCTAATATTTTTTTCTGGTAGTCTTTGGGGTTTTCTATACTTAAATTAATGTAATTTAATCTATAGTGATAATATGAATTCTTTCTTTCCAAATGGGATATCTTTTATTTCCTTCTCTTATCTGACTATTCTTTTTTGATTGTTATTGAACTATCTTGAATAAAAGTGGTGGAGATTGACATCCTTGTCTTGTTTCAGATCTTAAAGAGCTTACAGGATTTTGATATTCAATATAATAATAGCTGTTGCATTATTATAAATGACCTTTGTTATGTTGAGTTATGTTCCTTCTATACCTAATTTGTTCATCATTGATATTATCATTGGTATCCTGGTTTTAATTGGTATCAATTTCTTTTTCTACATCTATTGAGATGATTGCACGATTTAGACTCTCACTAGATTGATGTGGTGTTTTACAATTATTGATTTTTCTATTATATAACAGCTAAATCTCTTTATGTGCCTTGCTTCCATACTGTTTGAAAGTCATGGATGTGTCTTATTAGTCCCTGTATTCTCAGCTCCTTTTGTAAGTTTTTGTGCAAAATAAATTTGAATAAATGCCTTTTGACAGAATGAGAACATTGATTTAGAATGAAAGATTGGTAATTGTTTAGGGATCATACCATTAACTTCTCCATGTAACTTTTTTCTCAATCTTATCCGTGGAATCAGTTTTGAAGATCTTTCCAAATGAGTGTGTGTGTGTGTGTGTGTGTGTGTGTGTGTTTGTGTCTATTTGTGTTATGTATGCTAATGGAAAGTCAGTTAAATTTGACTCCTACCTTAGTGCTCATTCTCCTTAATTAATTATAGGATTTTCCTTGAGATTTTAGACTCTTGTACTTATGAATTATCTCAATTCTTCTGGTTACTCTTTCCCTGTGGTCATGATTAAATTCCTTTGTGGGATGACACTTGTAACTTTATTGCTGAATATTTAGAAATTTGAAGAACGCACACTGAACAGTGGTTCTCAGTTTTTATTTTGGTTCAATAAATATTTTCACTAATTACTCTTTTGGCAAATATGAAATACGGAAACAAAGTGATTTTAGTTTACTTTAACTTTGGCAAAGTTACTTGTATGAGAAAACATTCATTGCTCTTTTATGAAGAGCTCACATTAATTGCATCAGCTATCATTTAAATGATTTCTGCTACATCCAATATAGAATCAATAGTATATGACTGGCCATCTAGCAAACTGACTTCTTAAGGGGAGATGTGCATATATGATAAAATTAAACTTGTAATCCAAGATCAGTGAGGAACTGGTGAGTGAAGTGCATGTTGTATCTCTTTTTATGTTGTAGCTGCACATCAGTATCAGTTTTTGTGAATTTTAATTCTTCAGGCAGAAAAATGTTCTATGTGGCAACTTCAAAGACAACCTGTTAAGAAACGAAGAGAATATTTAATAATGTTCATGAGCAATGAAGCATGAATGATCAAATGAAGGTCTTCCCAGTTAGCTATTGATTATTCTATCATGGCAGGTAACTTCAAACACCACACACAGTCTTTTGAACATTACCTTCATCTCTGAATATTTCTATCACTAGAAGAAAATTACTTTTCTTGACCTTCCATAACAGGCAAATGTGTTTTGTATTATTTATTGATCTTATAATATAATATTCTTGAGTGGATAAATGAGACTCATCAAGTTCAAATAAGTTGTAATTGTAGAAGCCTTAAAGGTAGCACTTAAATCCTCCTTTACTTAGGAGAAAATGTCCAGTTCTCATAGGAAGGACTTTCAGAAAACCACTCAGGTTTTAAAAGTTTCTATTGAATATGAGGTTTCATTTTATACCTTTAAATCATATACAGTAGTTAGATCACACCTTAGGTCACTGTACTCATGAATTACCTCCTTTTCTAAGATGACAAAATAAACCTTAAAATTGACCTTGGAACAAAAGAGAGAAATATGCTATGTTCAATAAACATTATTCAAATATGATAAGAATCTTTGAAGTGGGCTGCAACCATAAAAGAAATAATTTAGTTTGAAATCAGAAGGGCCCACACAAGTACAGTCTACTATCTGACTCTTCAGGTTTGGAAATCTTTCCGTGGATTTACTGTAGATATCAATATTTTATGAATAAAACCAATTTAAGATTATTTAATCAGAGAGAGGACATTTCTATATGAGTCCCAAATAATGAAAATGTGATTAAAAATATACCATAGAGTGCTGAAGTCTTTTGTTCTTTGGTGTTTATTTTATACCTGGGAAATCTGATTATATCCTCTGGATTTTTTCATTTTTTCAAGGGATAATATGTAAACACTGCATGTCATGCATTTGAAACTGTATTTATATTTTGTCCCCCACTCTAATTGGCTCATGGGGCTCACAGCTCTGTACTGGTTTCATCTGATATCAGAAGCCAAAAGAATAAATAATTACCATTTTCTTAGATGCAGCAGAAATTGGTTAACTTTTATAGGTGGTAAGTTTTATCTTATTTCTTCCTCTATTCATTTATTTACTTATTGCATATTAGCCTCAAAAAAGAGCTAAGTCTTATAGTTAAAAGTAAAAAGAAAATGCTTTCTAAGAGACCAAGAGAACCATTGCACATGTATAAGTATATTGCAATTATCATGGTTCAGAGAACTTTACTTATGATATTCACTTACATAAAATAATAAATGGAAATAATTTCTTTGCATTTGTTTTAATTCATAGCCACACGATTTCCATTTTCACAGTATTTACATAGCATAATATGGGATAGACTATAATAAACATTTTTCTATAGAATCTTCTGTACATGGAGATTTACCAATAGTTAAATCATATTAACAAAATAATTCTTTATTATTCTGCATCACTCTCCCTCTAAAAGCTTCATGATTCACCATTTCACTCATTTCCATGGCAACCATGTAAATCAGGTTTCTGGAAACATTATATATTGCAAAGAAAAATAGGAAATCCAGATAAAGCTTTGGATTTTTGCTAACCTGGGTAAACCAGTTATATCTGTCATGTGCTCCAAAACTCGGTGCTTTGAGGAGACTGATTCACCAGCAAAGAGGTAGTCAATGTTATGTTCTCAGCTTCTTCAACGTAATGATATCTTCCATAATACTAAGGTGTGGGAAAGCAAGTTTCCTGCCCCTTTCTTAGATCCTCCTATACCTTCAACTATTCTTCATCCATCAGAAGTCTTTATAAAGGTATATAGAATCAACATATTCTTACATTTTGTTTGTTAAACATGTAAATGGAGTTGAGAACCCAGGGAGATTAATGGATGTTTATTCATGCTATTTTGTTGTTTGCCTACCATGCTTCATATATTGTTCTGGGCACTGAAGAGGAAGTACTGGCAGTTATTATTAGTGAGAGAAGAATAAACAGCCTTAAAAATTAAACATGGTAATACCTATAAAGAAAATGATACCAGACTATTTGGTTTGAAAAGACAACATGAGCATTTGATATTAATAAAAAAATGGCATTTCAGAGATTGGATATAAACTGCAAGTAAAATTTCTCCTCATGTTTCACAAATCTCTGAAACCCATCAAAAATACTTGCAAGACTCAGTAAACCAGCGATTCAGCAGTAAAAAAGGACAGTGTGTCAGGGGATATAATACTGCAGAAATTGGTTGTTCCTATCTGTAATTAGGAAGATCCACTCTTTACTTTTCCAATCAACAAGACAGTCTGGTACTCAACTAATTCTGTAGCCTCAGGCATTTCTCTCTCCTCTTCCTTTAATTTCTTTTGTATCCATATTGCATGATTATAATTTGAGCTCCTCTTTCCTGCCCTACACTTTCTCTTGAATCTAGAAATTGCCCTTGCTCTGATATATCCCTGGAATGATTTGTTTCCTGCTCTATACTTCTAATATCATTTCAGATGATTCCTGGCATTCATCTCTGACTTCTTTAGTCTTTGTAAGGTATCTCTTCTTACAGGGTCCATTGACACTTTATATGTAAATATCTCATTATTTTTGCTATAAGTTCTTGTCTGTGCTTTTTTACAAAAAGAGTACCAAAATAACAAGGATTGTTTAGTATTTACTACATAATCTACCACTAATAGTTTTCAGGGTGACTGGTAAATATATGCTCATTGATTAAATAGACAAGAGAAATGGATAGCAAAACTAACTTCTTTGTAAAAACTATAGAGATACAATTTGCATGCCATATGGATATGTAATTTAAAGTGTTCAACTCAATGATTTTTAGAATATTCACAGAGTTGTTCAATGATCACTACAATTTGTCTTAGGATACTTCACATCCCCCACCAAAGAAACCCTTTAACATAACCCCATAACACCTAACCAACACTTTCTCCCCCAATTCTTCCTCCTGCTCACCCCTAGATCACCGCTAATGTGCTTTCTATCTCTATAAAGTTTGCCTATTCTGAACATTTCATATAAAGGGATGCACACTTTTGTAGATATAGGTTTTCATTTTGCTTGGGTATGTACTTAGGGGTCCACTTGGTGGATCAAATGCTTTGTCTCCATTTGATCATTTGAAGACCTATCAGATTGTTTTCTGAAGTGACTGCACCACTTTACTTTGCCACCAACAGTGTACAGTTCTGATTTCTCCACATGCTCTCCCATTACCTGTCTTTTCGATATAACTGTCCTAGAGAGTGTAACGTGGCATCTCATGGTGGTGTGTTGATTTACATTTCCCTGATGACTGTTGATTTTGAGCATTTTCATATGCTTATTACTCATTTATATATCTTCTTTGTAGCAATATCTACTCAATCATTTGTCCATTTTTAGACTAAGTTACATGATTTTTGTTATTGAGATGCAAGAGCTCTACATATAGTCTATAAATGAACCTTTTATCAGATGCACAATTTGCAAATATTTTTTCCCATACTTTGGGTTGTTTTTTTCACTTTCATGATAGTGTCGCTCAAAGCATAAATGTCTTTAATTTTGAGGACTTCAATTATCTGCATGTTGTTCTGCTTTTGGTGTTTCCTCTAAGATACTGTTACCAAATCCAAGGATATAGAGATTCATGCCTATTTTTATTTTTTCAGAGTTTTATAGCTTTATACTTCTACATTTAAGCCATTATTTCATTTGAAGGAAATGTTGGGTTGTAGTGTGATACAGGGATCTAATTTCATCCTTTTTTTTTCTGGTACTGGGGGTTGAACCCAGGATCTAACATATGTAAAGCAAGGCATTCTGCCAATGAGCTACATCCCCAACCCCAATTTCATTCTTTTGTATATTCAGTCATTCCAGCACCATTTATTGAGAAGATGATTATTTTTTTCCCACTTCCTTGGCACTTTTGTTGAAGATGAATTGATAGTGAATGTGAGGATTTATTTTTGGATTTTCCTGTGATCTCTATGTCAGTCCTTAGGCTGTTTGGTTTATAGTATCTTGGCAGTGGGTCCTGCATTTGAGAAGGGTGACTTTTTAAACTTTCTTCTTCATTTTGGGAACATTTTATCTATTTCTGGATCACCTGAATTTCCACATACATTTTATCTTGTAAATTTCTACAAAGGAGCTGAAATTCTAATGGGAGTTGCATTTTATTTGTGGTCAATTGAGGGCTATCGCTGTATTGATTTGTAAGGGCTGCAATAGCAAAGTACTAGAGACTTGGTGGCTTAACCAAAAGAAATTTATTTTCTCTTAATCCTGGAGATTAGAAGTCAAAGATAAAGGTGTCATCAAGTTTGATTTCTTCTGAAAACCTTTCTCCTTGGCTCAAAGCATTCCGGCTCTCTCCTTCTGACATATAGGTAAGACTAATGTTCTCAAATGGAACTGCTTTCTTGCTTGTACGCCAGGACAGCTTCTCCTTGGGATGTGCATCAGTGTCATACAGAAAAATACAAACTAAGCAAACTAGTGAGGGCACTGTTTCTGCAGCCTAACTTATTATTAACCACTCTCCCTGGTAACTGGCATGGAACAGAGCACCATCTGAGTGAAGTACTTTTCCAGCCAGCTACCACTAGGCTAAACACCAAGTGAAGGTGGCAAAGTATGGAGGCACCACGTGACACCAAGATGCACCTGTCTGGTTGTTACCACTGAACTTTATGGTGAAAGACATGCCCAGACAATTGACACTGGATCTTCCCTGCAGCATTTCCCAGTAAACCCTGTGTCTTACACACCATCTCTAGGTGTCTTCTTTGGTCTTTTGGTAACCTATACAGTTGTGCTAATGTCACTATACCATGAACCAGACATTCCTACAGATGAAGCATTCAAGGGAAATTAGAGCCCCAGTATTGTTGGTATCCTCTGACCTACAATGCGGGGGTTAGTGGGGGTGGTGTTACATATAAAAAAGGAATCTTAACCTCTCAGCTCTGCAGTATCTAGAATTCAGTTTCTGCAATGTATAGGTGGGGGACATAGAGATAGGATGAGAAATGCTAATGTCCTTTACCTCATGGAAATGACTTAAAGCACCACAACTCTTCATTGGTTGTTGCTGGAGAAGAAGCCTTGTGTTTGGGCTACCTTGGAGTATAGTGGACTTTCCATCATGTTAGGGTTGGGGAGGAAGGGCACATTTATAGCTTTGAATGCCACAGACTCTCACTGTGACTACTGGATTTTATTTATTTTCCTGATTAAATGGTCCCACCTCCATTTTCTTTATTCCCTGAGGTCCATTGCCAGAGATTTATTTAAATATATATATTTTTATATAATATAGATTTATTTATATAATATATATTGTATATAATATAGATTTATTTATATAATATATATAATATATATTATATATTACATATATATAATTTGCTTTGTCTATTTTCCCAAATCTTTAGATAATAAATTTTATATTTAAAATTCTTCATCCATAAATTTTTTAGTGTTCATCTTATAAGATGTTACTAGGTCTTAATTTCCTGTGCTGCTACAATTTTTATTTCTATCAGGAAGAAAAGTTCCATATCTCTCTGTACTTTATTTCCTAGTAAAGTAGTACTCTTAAAGGTTTTTAATAAATACAGTGTTTGGGTTCTCCATCAATACCTTGAGAATTCTGATTTTTTTGTGTCCATAATTGATGAAAACTTACAATAATACTGAAAAACATTGAAATATAAACGCAAGATGCAGGTCGTGTACAATAAAACTGACACATTACAACAAATTGACTTAAGAGGTTTCTTTAGCATTTGATTAATGACTTATTAAAATAATGAAATAAACTACTGAGTTTTTAACAGTAAACACATTTTAAATGTTAAGTATCATGAATTTAAGCAATGAAGTTAATAAAGTTAATTTAGTTCAAGAAACAGTAAGACTTTTATTAGTTTAGTGAAAATTACATTTTCCCCCATGAGTGAATTTAAATGAGCTTCATTGGCTGGTAAGCCATTAATCAAGCTTTTATTTGTATTTAGAAAGTGTTTGGAATTGTTCAGGTAACCTTTGTCTAAATCACGTGCCTTCTGCATGTTTACTTTCTCTGTTTTAGCTCTGTTTTGTCCCTCTTCCTCTTTTGCTTACAGGCCATGAGATGAATGATGTTGTCCCACCACATAATTCTTTCCCTGAGGTACTGCTTTTCCACAGGCCCCAATGCCATCTTGATCCTGGACTGAAACTTCCAAAACTGTGAGCCAAGATAAACCAACATTTCCTTTATTTAAGTTCATTATCTCAAGCATTTTGTAACAGTGGTGGAAGGTTGACTAACACATGCCACTTTTATTCATTTTTGTTCAACTGAGAATTACCTGATTCTACTTTATTTGGTCATTCAACAAGTGGTTTTTACAAAAATTATTCCTGGTCTACTGCCATGCTGAACTTCCTCCTTCATTCTCCCAGGAATGGTTCAAAATTGTCAGTGTTGGCAATAGAAAAAGAATTTATTGCAAATATATGATTACATTGAACATGGATCAACATTCCAAATTAGTTACTTACAATCAAGAGGTAGCCTCTATTTTATTCTTTTTTGTTTGTTTGTTTGTTTGTTTGATTGGTTTTTTTCCCTTCGGTGTTATGACCAAAAGAATTTACAAGAACAATTTTATAGGAGGGAAAATTTTTGTGGCTCATAGTTTCAGAGCTCTCATTCCATAGATAGCTGATGCCATTCCTCAGGCAAAACATTGTAGCAAAAGTGTGGTGGGAAGAAGAAGAAGAAGAAGAGGAGGAGGAGGAGGAGGAGGAGGAGGAGGAGGAGGAGGAGGAGGAGGAGGAGGAGGAGGAGATGATGATTGGTTTACCTCATGACAGACAAAAAAATAAATCCCAAAGGCACACCCCAATGACCCAGCTTCTCCAGACACACCTACCTGCTACAGTCACCACTGGGTTAATCCCTATTGGGGGTTTAATGCACTGATTGGGTTAAGGCTCTTATAATCATTTCACCTCTAAGCTTTCTCACATTGTGTCACAAAGAAGCTTTTGGAGGATATCTTACATCTAAACCAAAACAAAGTCTTTCCAACCTGGCTAAAACCAGGAATTGAAATACACACGGATTATGAAAAGGAGGTCAGGCTGGTGTTAGGCATAGGAGAAATGCCCACGATGGCATGACTAGGAGATACTGAAAGGTCTTCCTTCGGCCAGGGATGAATATCTACTTACTGCTTAGCATATGTGATATACTGGGTTTAGTGTATAACACCAATACAAACAAACAAAAAAGTCTTTCTCACCTGAAAATAGTTTTCTGAACAGGTACCTACCTTGCCTGAAAACAATAGTTACCACTCTTGAAGGGCCTTTCTTAAGATGGTTTGATTCGTTAGCGCCAATGTAATGGCTGTGTGTTTGTGTGTGGGGAATGGTCATACAGAGGCTACAAGAGCAGGGGAATTTAAGATTCAAAGTTCAGGTTTCTGTACTGTCCTTAGAGAAGGAAACCCAAGTGGTAGTGAAAGGAGAGCATAAATAGAAAAAAGGACTCACATTTTTGAACTTGCTAATATTCATTCTGTTATTTACATGTGGCTTAAGACTTTCTGGTGATTATCGAGTTTTATTCAAGTATCTGTTTGATATATAATTTTTAAATTTGATTTTTATTTATTTTAACTGACAGAAATTGTAACTATTCTGGGGCATCGTATTTCAATATATGTTTACATTATGTAATGTTCAAGTCAGGGTAAGTCATCTGTCTTCTCAAATATTATTTTTTGTGTGAAAATATTCAAAATTTATTGTAGCTTTTCTTGTAATATACAGTATATTATCATATATAGTCACCATCAAATATAGTCACCCTAAATCATTATCATCATTCAAAGTCACCAGAACTTCTCCCCACTACCTAAGTATAATTTAATACCTATTTATCAATGTTTCCCCTTTGCTCCCTGTCCCCTGCTCTATCTGGCTTCTGTTAACCACAGTTATTCTTTCAATTTTTTGAAATCAAATATTTTAGTTTTCACATATAAATGTGGTCCTGTGATACTTGTTATTCCGTATCTGTTTAATTTCCCTTAGTGTAATGACTTTGCTGAACACTTTTTTGTTTTAAGCAGAAGCCCTCATAACTTTATATATGCTTGTAGAACAGCCTGTGTCTATAATTCTAAAAATGGTTATTATTAAACTGCAGCTTATTCCTCAATGGCATTTCTAGGTTTATATGTTAATAAAACAACAACTTAAGTTTCCATGGTAATTGAAAAATAGTTAAAAAAATTCTTCTTGTGTGCATTGATTTCTGTTGCTGAACTTTTAGTCACACTTACATAAACACACACACACACACACACACACAAAAAACCAACTGCATCATTAAAGCCTTATTATGTGCTACATAGAAATGATGAATAGACATTCAGTGGATTAGGCAAGGGGGATGAAGGAAAGGGAAGGGAGTTAGGAAAGAGAGTAGAATGAATCAGACATAACTTTCCTATGTTCAAACAAAATATTTTCACCATCTCTGATGGAGCTTAGAGATTAGACATTTTAAATTCTTTTGAGTTTGAAACAAAAACTTTTTAAAGTAAAATAAAAAAAAAATGAAACCCTGTTTTATGCACTAAAATACTTCTAAAAGCTGTTATTACTTTGGTAAAATCAAGTTTTTTTTTTAGTTTGATAATTTAATCAACTCAGTATACACATAGTCCTTTTGCACAACATAAGAGTTAAGACCAAATGCCTACCTAGAATCCAGATATTTTATTTATCCATCTGTCCATCTGTCTGTCCTTCCATCCACCCACCCATCCACCCACCCATCCATCTATCCATCAATTATACATTAAATATTTATTGAAAGCCTAGTAGGAAAAAGAGTGATGAACATAACAAGTGAGGCCCCTGTTCTCCTACAGCTAATATTTTACTGGAAAAAAAGCAACAGCAAAGTATAAGTAAATAATAAAGTAGATAAATTTCATGATTTCAAATTGATCCATGCTTGGACATAGATGGATATCTGTTTAGCTATATACTAGCATCCATGTTGGAGTTTTTGGAAGGGCAATTAAGAAAAGTCTTTCTGTGCAAAAAATTTAAAAGCTGAGACCCAAATGTTGTGAAAGAACCCTTTTAAAAAATATGGGGACATATTCCAGGTGGAGGGAACAATATGTGCAAAGATGTTGAGAAAGAAATAATGGAAATATCTAGAAGGCTATTGATTCATTCACCCAACAAGTAGTTCTCACATGCTTAGTATATGCTAGACACCCTGATAGGATAATTTTGGGGTACTCTTCATTTTGTGAAGTAGCATTTTAATGTATCTTTCTCCAATAAGAAATCAAAGGCGCAAGTTCTAAAATCATGCTCCTTGAACTCAAATTCAGATTCTGTCCATTTTTTACATATGTGACTTGGGAGAAGATAGGGAACCTGTCTTAGTTTCCTGTCTGAGAAGGAGATAAATTTTCCTATTCTATAGGATATTTATAGGATTAGAAGAGTTGAATTTTATATAGACATGAGAATATTTCTTGGCACATAGCAAGTAAATAGGAAACAGCAGCAACTCTTATTATTTTGGTAATTGCACTGATATAGTTTACAAGTGCTCATAAATTTTCTTTGAAGTAAATTGTTTTAGAATATTTTTTAGTTCTATTTTGATATTTGTCAGTTTTTCTTTGGAAACAATCAGAATTTTGAACTATACCATTCTACTCTTCATTCTCTATGATTCCCCAGATAGACTGTTACCTGTCCCATAAATACATTTGGCAAGCAATTCACCTGTACTTGGAAAGCCACACAACTTCATCTTTTCTCATTTACATTAATTTTTATATTAACTGTGCTCTTTATATTTTGATGAGAGTTCACACTGATAGAGTTGAATATCTCTATACTTCCCTTGATGTGCACTATGCTTAAATTACGGGTTTGTAAAGAGTTGAAGAGTTAATAATACAAAGTTTTCTTGACGTATATACAGCATGTTAGCTATTCTTTTATCATCTCAATATAATAGTTCCTTCTCCCCTTGTTCTTGTATTTACTTTAAGCATTCTTATTATATTTTCAATAATCATTTATTTTAGATTTGTAACAACTCTTTGTGTATTTTTCCCCAACGACCTGCTTAGTTTAATTAGCTTCTTCTTCATCTTGGCAATCATTTGTCCATCAGTTAGACTGGAGTTGATGCATAATACTTGTTAATAATAACATGTATTGAAGCAACAGATCATGATATTATGGGATTTCCAGTGTTTAGTTTTGACTCAGTTCAATTTGTGAACTTATATTTATGTAAATGCATATATAGTTCAATCTCAAATTTCTTACTTGTTCATAAATGTGACTTTAATGCAGCAATGGAAAAAAAAGAATGGGTCTATAAGAGATGTGAATAATTATATAATATGTATGTGTATTATTCAGGGCTCCCCAGGGAATAAAAACCAATAGGGTAAGCAAAGAGAGGGACTTACTATGAGAAGGGACTTACTATGGCAATTGTCTCTTGTCTAGGAACAAGAGGTGAGAAGTTCTGTGTTATGCTACCTGAATGCTGGAGCCCAGGAAAACTGGTGGTGAAATTCAGTCTGAGTCCAAAGGACTAAAAACCAGGAAGCAGTTGGTATGCCTCTCAACTGGAGGCTAAAGGGTCTAAGAACTGAGTGACCTGCTGACAGAGCCTGGATTACAAAGGCTTCAGAACTGAGAGCTCTAATGTCCTAGGGAAAGAGTAAATGATTATGTCAGTTCAAGAAAAAGAGGAAATTTGCCCTTTGTTTCACCTTCTTGTTCTATACATGTCCCCAACAGATTGGATTGAATCCACCCATATTTTTAAGGACAAATCTTTATTCAGTATACAGATCCAAATATTAATCTCCATTGGAAGAATTAAGAAATAATCCAGACATAAGATGGTGCAGTGATACACTCCTGTAATCCCAGAAGTTCAGAAGGCTGAGGCAGGAAGAGTCCACATTCAAAGTAATTTAGGTGTCCTTCAGCAACTTAGCAATATTTGTCCCAAAACAAAAAATAAATAAATAAATAAATAAATAAATAAAAAGGGCTAGGAATGAAGATGTAACTCAGTGATAAAGAACCCCTGGTTTCAATCCCTAGTATAAATAAATAAATAAATAAATAAATAAATAAATAAATAAATAAATAAATAAATAAATAAAAAGTAAAACACCCAGAAATAATATTTTATCAGCTATCTTGGAATCCAGTTAAGTTGACATAAAATTATTAGGGTTTGCTTATGTTTCCTTTTCATGAAGATTTTTTCTTAAGAAACCAGAGCTATCTATGTCTTCGATATTTTTAAAGGGCAATTCAATAGAAATTAGCCTTCTTATGCTTCACAAACCACTGAACTAAAGAAAGTGAATTTATTAAAGTTTAGTCAAATGTTTATTTAATGTGATTCTGAAGTCAAATACTTCACCTTTAAATTCTGGGTTCACTTTCACTATCTGCAAATCTTCCTAAATATCAATTCTTACTTTTCTTATTTCCTTATAGACTTGTGAATTAAATGAGTTAATATATGTCATGTGCTGGAAACAAATGCCTGGTAAATAGTGAGCAATATTTAAGAATTTTCTACAAAGACAAGTTCTGTTGTTATTGTGCATGGAACAGTCCTAGGTGTGAAATTAGGAAACACTTGCAGATATGCAGACAAACTTTTGTGCAAGAAGCAGAAAAAAAGTTGTGCTTTGATGATCAAATGTCCCTTGCAGCTGACACAGAAGAGGCATATTCTTTTGTGGCTCTGCTTTGTTTCTCTTGGATATGAAAAATCAAAAAAGACAGTCCTCCTGAGACTTATTTATGAGCTGTTTCTGATATCTGAAGTCAAATGTTGGCTTCTGTAGATGATGAAAAGAATGGAATGTTAATATTTATCCAAAATTCAGATGCCTTTCATTGTAATGTTAAAATATTCTGAAACCATTTCAAATTTACAGAAAAGTACAAGTAACTTTTTCCTGTAAAATGAGAGGGCTGACCTGATCTCCCTTCCTCCACCAACTAATTAGTGTGTTATTACTGTTATTTTTTGTTCATTTATTTCTTTTTGCCTCTTCTATGGTTGAAGGAGGTACAGGAAAATGCTGAACAGTATACAGCCTGTTCAGTACAATATATAATCAATTGATTTAGGAGTTTTACCAGGTTTTCTATAGTTTTAAAATTTGTCTTTTATCCCTTTGAAATAATCAGAACATTGACATACAAGCAGAATATTCCTCTATATCACATTATTAGTTTATTACAGTACACTTTCATGATCATAAAATTAACACAGGATACGTCATGGCAAGTATTCTTCTAATTCTGTTCTAATTACTCTAGTTATTCCCACATCCCTTTATAGTTAAGAATCTTTGCCTTCATTTATTTGTCTGGGATTTTACTCTCCTCAACTTTGGAACTGTTCCTCAGTATTTTTTTTTTTCCTCGGCTTTCATAACTTTGCTGCTTTTAAAGATGAAACTAGTCAGTTTTTCAAGCGTCCTTCAACGTGCAGCTGTCTTTTGCTTGCTCATGATTACATTAAATTCTGCATTTTTGTATTCTGCTGCCAGACATGAGTATGTCAATATGTAAATCAGTGGAAGTGTAACTGATGTGACTCTGCAATCTGTATACGGGGTAAAAATGGGAGTTCATAACCCACTTGAATCAAAGTGTGAAATATGATATATCAAGAACTATGTAATGTTTTGAACAACCAATAAAAAAAATAAAAAAAAAATTCTGCATTTTTAGTGGGAATACTCCAAAAGTGACAGCATGTCCTTCTCAATGCATCCTGTCAGGTGGCACACAGTTTGGGTTTACCCTATGACTAATGATGTTTGCTTTGATCACTTAATTAAGGTGGTGCCTGCCAGTCCCTGTTTTCTCGTTTGTAATTTGTAAATTTTAATTACAAAAATTCGCTTTTAATCTATCACATTACTCCTCAAACTAAGAACTCATGGATTTCTATTTTTGTCCATGCTTCATATTTTATCACTTTGATAATTTTCACACTAATATTTCTTCAGATTTGGCCAACAAGAGTCCCTTTATGTGTTCCCTGAGTCCTTTTGACAAAACCTAATCATTCTTTGAATTTGTGTTGGCTTTTTTGGCACCAAAAAAAATGTATGCAAGGCTCCTCTTATACTCCCCTACCTCAGCTTTGGAAGCAGTCATTTCTCTAATGAGTATGAGTTATGTTTGGTGAAGAATGGCATGTAGAAGCCAAGAGATGGATGTGAGGTATGTTAATTCCTATGGGTGATGTTGGTTCTTGTCTATCTCAATGCACACTGTTAGTCTATGCAAACAAATATGTACATGTACTTACCTCTGTTTATTTCTGCATTGCAATAGAGTTCTCTGTGGGCATATTTTTAACTCTATTGTTTGACAGAAGACTGGTTCCCCTTATCCTGGAGTATTTATTTATTTCACTAATTCCTTGAATGTAACAAATTTCTTGTTGTCATTGCCATTCCTTCAGAGTGCTGATGTCCTCTTTACTCTGGTTGGCTCTGGTTTCCCCCACCTGGGTGCCTGCTCACTCTAGACATCTCCGTGACCTGCTTGGGCTCTTACCATGCTGGACCATATCCTACTGAGGATGTTTTCCTCATCTTACTCACAGTATACCAGAAGTGTAGCTGCACAATCCGTGCTTCACCCACTGGGACGCTCTTCTCATCCTATGTGGGCTCTGACACTTCATCCCAGGCCCCAACACTCTTCCTGGAGCCTCCCATCTGTGTGGATGCCTAAGGCCACCCCTCTCTAAGCCATCTCATTTCCTTTATGCCAGACCATGAACATTTGGTTTGCTTTACCCTAATGAATGGATTTAAGACTCGATTATCAAGGAGAGGAAGGGAAGTTAAATGAACAAAAAGTTAAATGAATTGATTCATTTATCAAAAAGTCAGATTATAGTCAGAAATTAAAAACTAGTGAAAATACAAAGGAAACATTGGGAAAATACAAAAGAAACTTTGTTTATTTTTGCCAATTAAAGTTGAGTTACTCTTTAATATAAGGGTTGAGTTTTGGGAAGACTTGATTCTAACCAAATTAGCATTTATATAATTTTAAATAATTCAAATCTATCACAGACCTCACCCTCACTTTGGATGGTCTGAGAAAATTGTTTTATCCTGTAGTCACAATTCTCACCTATAACGTGAAAGTTACTCACAATCTTTGAGGCCTCATGAAAAAAAAGAATTATATTATTTAAAAAAATAAAATTGAGTATTTTAATAAATATTTATCATGACATTACATTTGGTTATTTAATTAATATGTTTTATTGATTTTTATTCTATTTATGTGAAATTTCCTGAAAAAAAATTTCAAAGAAACCTAAAGTAGATGGGTAATTTTTAGGGGCTGATGACAAAATAGTAAGGAAGGACTAATTATGGGAATAGGATTTCTTTTGGAGATGATGAAAATTTTTAGGATTAGCTAGTGCTATCATTGTTCAACTGTGAGAATATACTGAAACTTCCTCAACTGTACACTTTAAAAAAAAGTGAATTTTATGCAAACACATCTCAGTACAACAGTTAATTAATATTCCATAATGGAATAGTTGCTATATAATGGCAAGGGTGTACATTAAAACCAGTCATATAACTATCTTCAATGTTCTCATGGTTTTAAGACCATATGAAAATGTTAACTATTTTAAAGAAAATTTTACAAATTTGTACCACAAGTTCAAAATTGTGTTGTATGTGAAACATTGGTATTAAAAAAACAAAAGTAGCTATAATTAGAATTGAACCAATTATAAGACTTTTGAAATGATGGCAGAAATATAATATATATATATATATATATATATATATATATATATATATATATAGAAAATGCAGTTGATGCCCCAAAAGACAAATAAAGGCAAAAAGACATGAGCATCACTTGTGATAATAAACACTAGAAGCAAGCTAAATGTTTGCTATTAGAGGATTGATTAGGTCAGATGTAGAAAACCAAATACTATAAGACTAAGCAGGCATGAGAGACAAGGAAAGTGTTTCATTGACATGAGGGAGAATTTATGACACAAAAAATATCTTGCAAAGAAAATAAAGCTGGGTAAAAAATGCATGCATCAAATTTAATTTTTCAAATATGTTGACATTTTAAATGGAATATACTATGGATAGTTTATTCTATCTAAGTGAAATTATGTGTAATTTTTAAAATTTTTATTTTTTAAAAAAATTCTATATTCTATCAACATAAATTGCTTTTATGCTCACAAAAGTAAAACTAAATGTTATTTAGAAAAAAAAAAGTTTTCTGATAGTTACAAATAATAATAAAATAAATTATTAACTGAAGTAATTCTTTTATCAACAAGTATTAAAATTGATCTTGCCATTGCCTTTTCATTATAACAGATATGTCAACTTTATTATGTGAAATTATACATCTGTTAATAGATATTTAGCTTACAGGCCCTGTTTGCTGAATACTAGTAGTATAGTCACTCATTATTCTTAAAAAAAGAAAAAGAAAAAAAACTGCCCCTATTACTTTTCTGAATATGCTTTAAGAGGAATAATACCATCCCTGTGTGAGAATATGTGGTTGTAATAGGCATAATTACTCATGAGTATTTTCATTCTCATTTTTCTTCTTATATTATATAGCTCATGTTTCTTTATGAGTTATTTTTCTTCTTTTTGAAGTGTGCATGTGTGTGAAATTTTAGTCATATTTTGTGTTTATTTGGAATATTGATATGTTACCTTGACCTTGAAAAACAATTGTAATAGAAATGTGATTTTAGGATGGGGAATTTTTCTCCCTCAGCTCATCGAATATATTATGCCATTGTCTTCCTGGTTTCAGTGTTGCTGCCCAAAAGCCTGTTGTTTCTCTATTTTTGCTTTTGTGTTCAGTTGATCTATTTTTCTGCTTGAGTTTAAATTAATATTTAATTTATATTTTGGTGCTCTACAGTATCACTGTAGATCTAATTTAGAGCATAAATTGATTTGTACTCATGCAATATATTTTACTTTTATATCTTCACTCAGTTCCAAAAATGTCCTAACCATTACTTTCTTCAATACAGTCTTCCTCCATTCTCTCAATGCTTTCTGGATGAAATGTGATAGTATATATGTGTTGTCTTGTTCTGTCTGTATGTTCTCTTAGTATCTGTTTTATATATTTATTATCCTATCTCTCAATGTTCTACTCTGGGCAACTTATTTAGGGAATATACTAGTACAATATATTTTTTTTTCTCTTTAGCTGGTTCCTAATTGGCTTTTTAATTTGTCCATTGAGTTTTAATTTCAATAAGTATATTCTTACGTGTTAGAAATCCCCTTTAATTAGTTTAAAATGTGTATGGTATTGTTAGGAAATTTCCATACTTACATAGAAAATGAGAGTGAAATATTCGTGAATAAGTAAGTCAATGTAAATCACTTATTATCATATAAGGATGTTCTTCTTTTACTTGTAACTCTTTGTGATTCTATTCCTAAACCATATTCCAGTCATAGGTATTATATATTTGTATTGGCCATTCTAAATTCTTAAATACTTAAGTACGTCCTTGTTTGTTTTTGATTTTGATGTTCATCTCATAATAAGATTTGTTTCCTTATGTGTTATTTTTTAATGTGATCATACATTAAAAAGATCTGTGGCAATCCTAAATGTGTAAATTAGGGACCCTTTTTTTGTTTTTATTTATTTATTTTTTAATTTTTTTATTGGTTGTTCAAAACATTACATAGTTCTTGATATATCATATTTCACACTTTGATTCAAGTGGGTTATGAACTCCCATTTTTACCCCGTATACAGATTACAGAGTCACATCAGTTACACTTCCACTGATTTACATATTGCCATACTAGTGTCTGTTGTATTCTGCTGCCTTTCCTATCCTCTACTATCCCCCCTCCCCTCCACTCCCCTCCACTCTTCTCTCTCTACCCCCTCTACTGTAATTCATTTCTCCCCCTTGTATTATTCTATCTCCCTCTCCTTCTTTCTTTTCAAGAGCACCTACCTTCCCCTTCCCCCCAACTTTCATCCCAAGCATTACGTCCTCCATTTCGCATAACGGGGACCCTTTTTCTTATCAGAGAGGATTTGCATTTGTTCTGAGATTCAGAAGTATAAGACACACTGGGGCCACATCAGTCTCCTCATAGAACCCTCTGGTTCAACCTTCTTCTATTCTAGAGCTTAGGGCTTAGTCTCATTATCTGCAGTCCCAGTTTATAACCAGTTTATTCTTGAATTATTTACTGCTCATGGATGCCAACTCTGTCTTCTGCTGTCCTGGCACCACTCTCCTTGAAAATTGCCTTTATTACCTTCAAGGACCGAATTTCAGGGAAACTAGTCTATCATAATATAGAAAACTGAAAATCCTTTTTGCCTCCATGACTATAGATTTTATGTTCACTTAGCATGATATAAATTTAAATTTGTGTATCTTAAATTTTCTTCTTTTCCGTGGAAAATTCTGATTCTCTATCTGCCATAGTATAACTAGCTTCCTTCTAATTAGCTCTTATCTCAAAAATTACTCTTCTCTCATAATTGAATTAATTTGAAACAAATATTCTGCTGCTTAAAAAATTCAAATAATCCTCTATAAGTCTAATTTTCCAAATATGATTAAGAGAAATCCAACATTCTTTGTTTCTAATCAGGGCCAATTAATTTGTTTTATATGTCCTTATTCTGATATTATTTTAAAAACAAACTCCTCCCCATTGAGTTTTAAGAAAACCACTCATAAAAAAATGTAGTACTAATCTCTGAAACATGTAAATTTGGTAAGTGACATGCAGAGATGCTCACTGCATGAAGGCTGGGAAACAGCGAAAAAGAGAAGAAGATCTGGAGTCCCAATATCCCCTTCAAAAGCATGACCTCTAACTTCCTTCCACTAAGTGCCATCTCTGAAAGGTTATACCAAGTTCCAATAGTGCCTCAAAGTGACAACAAAACTTTAACCCACGGGCCTTTGGGGGACATTCTGCATTCAAACTATTGCATTTACTTTCTGGCATTTGTCAAAATTTTATTTTCTTGGCTTTAATATAGTTTACTTGTTTTGATTTTTTTTTGTCTCTGGGTACATAAACTGTGGTTTCTATTATAACAGGGCCTTTCTTTCTCTCTTTTTCTACTTATTGTAGATCACAGAACATAGTAGGCACACAATAACAATTTGTAGAATGACTGAATTCTTAAGTTTAATATCATAGGGAATTTTCCAAAGGATATAAGGATATGCATTGCCTTTAACTATTCCACTGCAGCAGCAAATAAGAAAAGATGTCATTTGTCATGAAGTCATGGGCCAGGGGCAGACTGAAAGACACATGTGAGTTGACAATAGTTCAGTAAGAGAGTTGTACCCAGTGTTGTGGAATTTAAGTCAGAAAGGACAACTAAGCTGTGGGAGGTGTCAGTGCTTCTGGGCCCTCTCAGCAGATGGAACCAGTGTATGTACACTGTGTGTACACCAGTGTAAACAAACACATTGATGTGTGTGTGTGTTCATGTATGTGTGTGTATACATGCACACGGACATCTGTAGCCATGTTAAGCTTACCCTGAGTTCATCCTGGTATCTCTCTCTAATGTCTGCCCCTAGCTTTTCTTTAACTTTTGACTCCAACAGTGAGTGGCCAAAGCCCAACTATCTGCCATCATTTACTTATTTGTTCAATTCCAGTGCATGTGTACTGTGGCTTTAGGATTCTTAGCCTTTGGCTATATGGGACACAATTTTATCATTTACAATACAGTGCCCATGTATAGTTTCTTTTGTCTCTACTCTTATGTCTAAGGTGTTTCCAAAGTCATTAGGGGATGACTTCTGCTCATTCAATGAAGTGGAGTCATGTATTCATATTACAGTTAGATACTTTTTTTTTTAGTTCTGAACCTATTATTTTTTAAAAAATTTTAACTCTTATTTGTTATAGAATGCATTACAATTCATATTTCACATATAGAGCATATTTTTTTCATATCATATGATTGTATACAAAGTATATTCACACCATTTGTGTCTTCTTACATGTACTTAGGGACATGATGTGGTATTTATACACCATGGAATATTACTCAGCAATAAAAGAGAGTAAAATCATGACATTTGCAGGTAAATGGATGGAGTTGGAGAATATACTGCTAAGTGAAGTTAACCAATCTCAAAAAAAAAAAACAAATGTTGGATGTTTTCTCTGTTATAAGGAGACTGATTCATAGTGAGGTTGGGAGCAGGAGCATGTGAAGATTAGACAAACTCTAGGTAGGGCAAAGGGGAGGGACTGGACAAGGGGTGTAAAAAGTTAGATACTTTTGACAGGGTCTGTACTCCATTTTTAACTCCTTAATCTCCTAATTGATTTTGCAAATGTTTATATATTAAGATGTATTATTTATGTTGTAAGATACTGTGAGCATTGATAACTATGTACTATTATGGTATGATTCTAACACTTTATCACTGTACAGAATAATTTTACTACCCTAAAAGAAATTTCCTGTTTTCCTGACACCATTTATTGAAGAGGCTATCTTTTCTCCAATGCATGTTTTTGGCACCTTTGTCTAATATAAGACAATTGAATTTTGTGGGCCAGTCTCTGTGTCCTCTATTCTGTACCATTGGTTTACTGGTCTGTTTTGGTGCCAATAACATTATGTTTTTGTTACTATTGCTCTGTGGTCTGGTATAGTGATGCCACCTGCTTCACTCTTCCTGCTAAGAATTGCTTTGGTCATTCTGGGTCTCTTATTTTTACAGATGAATTTCATGACTGATTTTTCTACTTCTTTGAGAAATGCCATTGGGATTTTGATTGGAATTGCATTAAATTTATATAGTGCTATTGATAATATGGTCATTTTGATATTATTAATTCTGCCTCTCCAAGAGCAAGGTAGATCTTTCCATCTTCTAAGCTCTTCTTTGATTTCTTTCTTGAGGGTTCTGTAGTTTTCATTGTATAGGTCTTCCACTTGTTTTGTTCAGTTGATTCCCAAGTATTTTATTTTATTTTTCATATTGCAGTTACCTTTTTTTAGTTCTGAATTTGTTATTAATTTTTTTTTAATTTTTAAATTCTAATTTGTTATAGAATGCATATATGTTATAGTTTTCCTCATTTCCCATTCAGAGTATTTGTCTGATATAATGAAATGCCTTTGATTTATGGGTGTTGATTTTGTATTCTTTTTTTTTTTTTGCTGAATTCATTTACTAGTTCTAGAAGTTTCCTAATGGAACTTTTTGGGTCTTCTAGGAATAGAATCATATCATCAGCAAATAATGCTAATTTGAGTTCTTCTTTTCCTATTCATATCACTTTAATTTCTTTCATCTAATTGCTCTGGCCAGTGTTTCAAGAAATATGTTAAATAGAAGTGGTGAAAGAGGATATCCCTGTCTTGTTCCAGTTTTTAGAGGGAATGCCTTTAGTTTTTCTCCATTTAGAATTGTGTTGGCCTGGGGCTTAGCATAGATAGCCTTTATGATGTTGAGATATATTATGGTTATCCCTAATTTTTCTAGTGTTTTGAACATGAACGGGGTGCTGTATTTTGTCAACTGCTTTTTTTTTTCTATTGAGAGGATCATATGATTCTTATCTTTAAGCCTATTGATTGGACAAAAGATAGCCTCTTCAACAAATGGTGCTGGGAAAACTGGAAATCCATATGCAACAAAATGAAATAGAACCCCTATCTCTCACCATGTACAAAACCAACTCAAAATGGACCAAGGATCTAGGAATTAATCCAGAGACCCTGTGACTAATAGAAGAAAAAGTAGGCCCTAATCTCCATCGTGTGGGATTAGGCCCCAATTTCGTTAATAAGACTCCTTTGGAACAAGAATTAAAATCAAGAATCAATAAATGGGATGAATTCAAACTAAAATAATTCTTCTCAGCAAAAGAAACAATCTATAAGGTGAGTAGAAAGCCTACATCTTTGGAGCAAAGTTTTACCCCTCACACATCAGATAGAGCACTAATCTATAGGATATATAAAGAACTCAAAAAGCTAAACACACACACACACACACACACACACACACACATATCAATAAATGGGCCAAAGAACTAAACAAACACTTCTCAGAAGAGGATATACAATCAGTCAACAAATATATGAAAAAATGTTCATTATCTCCAGCAATTAGAGAAATGCTAATCAAAAGTACTCTGAGATTTCATCTCACTCCAGTCAGAATGGCAGCTATTATGAAGACAAACAATAATAAGTGCTGGCAAGGATGTGGGGGAAAAGGTGCATTCATACATTGCTAGTTGGACTGCAAATCAGTATAGCCAATATGGAAAGCATTATGTAGATTCCTTGAAAAACTGGAAATGGTACACTGTTTGTGAAGCTTTCACTTATTGAAAACATATTGGTGGTTTCCAGTTTGTGATGATTATGAGTAAAGTTGTTATAAACATTTGTGTGAAGGTTTTGTGTGGACATTAATTTCAACCCAATTGGGAAAACAACTATAAACATGATTGCTATGTTTTATGATGAGTCTTTATTTAGCTTTACAAATACTGCTAACCTTCCAAAATGTCTTCCAAAGTCATTGCACTGATTCCCACTGGTAATAAATAAAAGTCCTCATTGCACCGTGCAAATTAGAGTCATCCTTTTTTTGAATTTTAGACATAATAAGTTGAAGTGTTATTTAACAGTTTATTTTGTATTTCTCTAATGACAAATGACTTTGGTTATTTTTTGTCATGATTATTTTTCATCTATCGATATATACTCTGATGAAATATATATATACTCTGTTCAGAACTTTGAGCAATTTTTAAATTGTTTTTATGATTATTGAGTTTTAAGAGTTCTAGGTATATTTTAAATATAAATCCTTTATCACAAAAACAATTTTAAAATATTTTCCCCAGTCGGAGGCTTGTATTTCTGTTCTCTCAACAGAGTCACAGAATAGTTGCCAATATTAATAAAATCTAAATTACTGTTTTTTCCCCCTCAGGGATTATGCAATTGCAGATGTGTCTAAAAAAACTTTGCAAACTCAAGGTCATACTGATTTTTCTCCTGATGATTATTTTTAAGAATACAAACAACTTTTAGTGCAGGAAGTTCCTGTAATTACTAAAATAAATAGTTTTGAAAAAACTTCACATGTAAGCCTTTTTTTGTTGTTGTTTAAATGAAGACTGTTTTATACAAAGAGTCTGTCATGAAATACTGCTAATATATGTACAGAAAAAAAGTTAAAGTCATTTAAGGACATTTGTAAAATACTTCTTACTGCAATGCTATTCAATTAATGGTCAACTTTCTCCCATTATTGTTACTTCTGCACAGATAATAGATAAATTTCTCCCCCACTGTGAGTAGGTAACTCCCATTATCATTAATTGGAGTTATATGTGTAAGAAGAAAGGGAAACATTTAGAGTTTACAAGAAATAAACATTGCCAGCTGTCAACAAGGCCAAATTCTCTCAACCAGTAGATGTCATTCTCTCTCTATATTAATGTGAATTTCTAGTCTCTACCTTTAGTTATCTGTTCTTAGGACTTTTTATGAAAGGGAGTTTCATTTCAGTCTGTGTTCTCTTGATCATTTGTCCAAGTTTGTATCTTTTCCCTTTCATAATAGGAAGAGTGCCACAGTGTAAAATTGGGACTGTTTGACAGAAGTGACAGTTAATAAGCTTCTGTCTTAGAGCCACTTAGCCCTTGGTGTGGAATATTTATCTACCTACTCATTGCATTTACAGTAAAATGTTGCTGAACTTGGAATGGGGAGCCCTTCTGTTCTTACCTGTTTTTCAGAGTGGGGCACAACATGATGGTTTTGAGTAAATAGGAAAAAGCTATTTATAAATGTGGTAGTATGCCAAGAAAATCATGTATTCGGGAAGCACTGGTCATTTCCCCCTTCTGTGGATATACAGCTTTTTACAGTTTGGCCTCTGGAGATGTTGTCACTCTTGACATCACCATGTCCCACTAAGACCCAGTTGATTTTACCCCGTTTGCTCTCTGTTAACTGCAATTGATCAGTTTTATTTCTGCTGCACTTATATCAGTTTACTCAACTTATTCAAGAACAAGAGAAGAAGGGATCCCAACTGACATTAACTGTCATGAATTTAATTGGTAAGCATTTATGAAGATGTAATTGTTTAGGCACATTTAGGTAATGTAAACACCATGTTGAATGATACAGTGATTACTTGCAGGACACCGAGTGGCCGGGGAAGGATCCATGCAAGAAGATAAATAGTATGAAGGTGTTACATAGATGAAACTAAATACGATAAAAATATTATGAAATAAGTAGGACATTATGGAAGTACATTGAATGGACATTTTCCAGTCTCTGGGAATAAGGAATAGACTTCCAGAGAAAATTTCTGAGGCAAATTCTCAAGTATTAGTAAGAAAAATTCAGGAAGAAAGGGCTACAGTTGGATAAGAGAAGGCAAAACAGAATTTCAAGAAAAGGATATTTGTTTTCTTCATTATTTCATTTCTCAAACTTAGAATGATAGATACATTTTCATTAAATGAGTGGATAGGTGAATTATTTTAAGAATAGAAGGCCAAATTTGAGACTAAGCACTTTTATATATAAAACAATTAGTGTGCCTACCACTTTTTTTTTTCCGGGTACCAGGAATTGAACTCAAGGGTACTTGACCACTGAGCCACATCCCCAGCCCTATTTTGTATTTTATTTAGAAACAGGGTCTCACTGAGTTGCTTAGTGCTTGGCCATTGCTGAGGCTGGCTTTGAACTCATGATTCTCTTGTCTCAGCCTCTGGAGCTACTGGGATTACAGGTGTGTGCCACCATACCCAGCACCTATCACTTTTAATAATTACTTAGTCATACTGCCATGAGAAGAGAAGAAAAAGGGAAAACAATTTTCTTCAACTAGTGGTTTCTCTAAAAGTCCTAATCACTTTGGAGAATATGCTTTTAAAATATTATGTTCAAATGATATTACGTATAGTTCTAGGCTGCTTCCTAAAATTCTGGAAAATACAGAGGCTCAATACCGAATTTTGAAATAGGATTATAAATTTAAAACCTAAATCATACCATTTATTAAGCTTTTAAGGTCCTAATAAATAATCACCTAATTTTCTATAAATGGCTTATGAAAAAGAGGAAAAAAGTGATTATTGTACCTAAGTAGGTATTTTCATAATTCTTTTGATCATAAATGTCATAACTTATCTATCAATTTGGATATAATTCCCTGTATTTTTGTGGTATCTTCCCAATTAGCTAACTAAAATAAAAGCTAAGCATACTCAGGTAATAATGTGTTTTACTAATTCTATTACAGCCATAAAAATTCTCAAGTTCAGAGACTTGTGTACCTTTTGAAAAGTTAGAAAGTTAAGAACCAAGAAAATATGATTTTTCCAAGAAATAGAATAAGTAGGTGAATAGAGATCTCTAGTTTACTGATCCATATGCTTCCTTCAGATCTTTTTCCTAACTCCTACTTAGAGAAGATCCATTTTAGTCTGATGATCATACAGGTTGTCCCTCTATGCAACAGTTTGGGTCTTATGTTGATAATTTTCTTAATGTCAACAAATGAATGATTCCGTTTTCTTGGATTTTGGGACATGGATCCAAAGGAGAATATGTACTTTCACTTTAAGGACAGAATACAAGATTTGTGGAAGCTGTCCTTAATTGAGGGGAGAGTCAGCAAGTGGCAATAGGAAAAATGAAGTTGATAAAGAAGGAAAAGAATACTTTGTTAGTTTAAGTCTCTGTAACAGGCAGACCAGATAAATATGATAAAGAAATTTCAAACCTTAGGCTTAATGCCATATATAGGTGGGACTTTGGAGTTGTCCCTTGGTTGGGGATAGTGGTGAGGATATTTTGCAAATGAAAAAAAATGAGAATGACATTCTGAATATAGGAGCAAACTAGGAGAATCATTCTGTCTGTTCACAAGTGTTCAGTGACATTTGGGCTTCCGGTTAGAATCACCATGCTCTGGTAATTTGATATTAGACGTGGCCACATTTTTTTTTAATATCAATGAATTGAGAGACACACACACACATACATTCTTCAGATTCTCTCTTCCTTTTTGGGGTGATCATAGGAGACCAGGTCAAGATGGGGTCACCATTTACCTGATTTCTGGAGTGTCTACAATTGGCTGAGCCCCTTGTCAATATATAGCATAATCTGTCCTCTTTTTATGGATAAAGTTGATTAGTAGCAGTTCAAATTAACTCCCAGAATTGACGTTTTATAGTTTTGATTGGTATAACATGGGCTGTGATCTCATTCTTAAATAAATCACTTTTATGAAAGGAATAAAGTATGCCGAATAGTTTATGGACAGGGTACAAGACTTTTCTGGGAGATGAAGACAGAGTCAATATCATCAGAGAAACAAGTTTGGGCTGAGGGAAAGTAATTAGTTTTCACAGTCTAGCCTCTAATGGTTGTTCTGTTTATAGAAGTGATTTAATGGATGAAGGACATTAAAATCAATATACATCTGATCTACCAGTAATTCCACATTGTCTGCATCATATATATCTCGCTTCTTGAGAGTTCTACTCTTCTTTGGCTTTTATGACTACACCAGTATTTTTTTTTCTTGCACGAGAAAGATTGAGTTGGTTTTTAGTTGCTGTTAGTATGGCAAACTAACCCAAGACAAAGCTCAAAAGTCTCACATTAACATTTATAAAAGTAATGAGTATCCTATCATTATGAGAACTGATAGTTGCCACTGTTTTCTGAACTGTATAGCATAGAAGAATCTTGACAAATAATTGTATGGGGAACATACAATTATTATATACAAGATTACCTTGAAATATGAAATTTCTACCTGGCTTTTTATAGAATTTCTAAACTATTCAAGCACTTAAAAATCCATTTCTATCCCACTTTCCAATCCATTGAAAACTCCCGTTAGCTTGCTCATGGTAACTGAAAATACTACCCTTGGAATTGCTTTTCTTATGCACTAGAGCAAAAGACAGTATTTATTCTCAAACCTCGTATTCATTAAATAAACCATGAAAATATAAACAGTATAAGTGAATAAATGCACTTTCCAGATTTATTGCTGTTCATCTCTGAAATATCTAGATCTGGAATTTACCAGATCTCATTTTAAAATGAGAACTTCAATATGACTTTAAAACAAACAAAAGGACATCCACACAGGTTGATTTTTATTGCTTTGGTTTGAGCAATGAACTGTATAATTTGTTTCCCTGCCAACAATATTTCATTTGGTTAAGCTTGCCAAGGGAAGAACCGAGTAAAATCCTTTTTTGAGTACAGGAATATTTAAAAGATGAAGCTTCTTCAACATCTAACGGTAGATATGGCTTTCATCTGTAACCTATACAGCTGAAGTACACGATTGCCTTATTTTTATAATCCAAAAGACCAAAGGATCTTGAAAGCTTTGCACCAGTGCCTTGGCTAATAGTGAAGGGGTCTAAGTGCCCCTGAATAACTGCTGCTACTCAAACTGGATCGACTGCCATATCTGTATGAACATTTGATTTTAAAATATTATCAGGTGGGTTTAAATTTTGCACTAGCTTTTTTTTCCTAATAATTAGTTCCTTAATTCTCTCTGTTCTCCACACAACAGCTAAAACCTGAATGAGGTCATCTCTCTTCTGCTTAAAATATCATAAACATGCAGCCTTCCATGATGTGGTCTCCATCTACTCTCCAGCAACATTCTTTGGAAATAATAATGAACTATTTTGAAATATTTGTATACTCTGGATAGTTTCATTCTTCTGTTTGCTCAAATTACTCCTGCTGCCTGGATGCTCTTCTTGCCCCTTTTCCAGTCAGTCACATTCTAACTCTTCCTTTTGTTTCAGGTCAGGCATAACCTCCAAGTGGTTTCCTCTGAGCTAACAGACTACTAAATGCACTTTCTCTGGGTTTTTAGAATAAAACATAGGTACTTGATTTATTGTGCTGAGATTACATTTGTATCTGTCCCACTCTATAGAAACTTCTTTGAAGAACATAATGGTTATGAGTTCATTCTTGGGGATCTAACTCTTTCCCCAGTAACTTCTTCCTACCTCCACTCTGCCCAAGAATATGTCTCCTCATTTCCTAATGTTCCTGGCATATCAAATGTGTTCTATAAATATCTGTTCAGCTGAATAAAATAGTTTTACCTTAAAACATGCTAGAAGACTGTATAATACACTGGAATTAAAGGTCTGAATTTTCGAGTTCACAGAGAAATGCAAGAGCACTGCCACGGATGTTAGACTTATGAATTTGATGCTTATCAAAATCCATTTTCTGACAATATCTGTCTCTGACTCTGTGTTGAAAATCTGTTTTTGGTCTGAAATATTTCTATTCTCCTTCTAATTCTCTATTTAAGTATTATCCCTTCTGGGAAAACTTCTCACATCCTCTTGATATCTTTTCACACTTTTTTCTTCCTTTTAAAACTCACTGTGCATTAACACGTCTAATATAATACTTATCACATTATATTGTAATTACTCATTCAAGTATATATCTTTACATTCTTTAATTCAGTGCTCCTTGAGGGCTATATTTTTCTTTTTCCGTTCTCCCCTCCCAAGTATTGTTTAATAGAATTTTAAAATTGGATATTAGATATACCAGTTAGACTTCATTGTGCTGGTCATAGCCTCTGTCTCAGAAACGTGTCCCATGGATGATAGGGAGGATTGAGACCTAGAGAACAATTGTCAAATTATCACCAACTAGAGGAACAAAAACTCTAAGCAATCTATTTGAATATCTCAGACTCAGTTTTCTTACCTATAAAGTGAAATTCATTCATAAAATCGGGTGTGGCTTCCTTGGGCTATAAGTGACCAGAATCCAAATCCAACCACATTGACCAGAAAAGGGAAATTGTTTGGCTGGAATCTAAAGGTAGTTCTGGCTTTAGCACAGTTTAGTGTAGAGGTTCACAAAATATTGCTAGGTCAGTTTTCCTCTTTTCATCACTTGGCTTTGCATTCTATTCTCAGCTTCATTTCCATACTCTTCCTGCATGTGTCAGGTAAGAAAGCCACTGTCATCTCCAGACTTACGTTCCACAGGGGAAAGCCCTGAGAAGTTCTTGCTCCCTACAGTCTGGGCAGTTGTCTGCTGTCTCTTCCTGGGTTATTGGCATGGCCAGGCAGATGAGTGTTCTCTCAACAGCCAGGCCAGGGTTTGTGCTCCTTCCCTTTGGAGAAAGTAGATCATCCTGACTGCAAACACCAGGGGACCACACAGAATATGAAAACAAGAAAAAAATTAAAAAAAAAAAACACTCCAGGCAGACAAAATTACATCTTCCAGGGCCTACTACCTTCATTTATTCTTACAAATATTTATAGAGATCTCTCAGAGAATTAAGAGATCATTAATATGAAGTGTGTGAACTACAAGGTACACATCAAACACTCAAAAAAGTAACTGAATTAACTGAAACCAAAGATAACATGTTATATACCTAATAATCCCACCATGTCTGTTACCAAAGTGTACATTGACAGTTTCTGAGCAAAGTTTGAATAGAAGACACATATATAGGGAATATAACTAATTCCTTTATAGGAACTTTGGCCTTTCAACTTTATTTCTTCTAGAGGATTAAAATAACCACCGCAACAAAATTTCAAAGCCTATTTTCTCCTTGTACCTGGAGATTTCTTACCTTCACAGCTATATAAGAATCAGGTTTCTGAGTATTTTGATGTAAAATGATTCCCATGATGATACGCTACTGTCTCTGATACAACTCTCTCTGTAGTATTCTTACATGAATTAATTTTCAATGACTCTGTAGATAGGTCATATGACTGAAAGCCAAGATGCCACTCAGTCACACCCCAGCATCACGAGAAGCCATTCCTCTGAAGGAGCTCTTGTATTAGCACCACTGCTGCCTTGAAATTGTTTCAGAATCAATCCCCCAGAAATAAGCAAGAAATTAAAAGACTTGCTGGGCTCAATGAAAGGTAAATTCTTGGAGGGATGTTGGAGATCTAGGAACTGGTTCAGGAAACTAAGGACATCTGCTTAGCAAAACAACAGTTTACCAAAAGAGGGTCTGACCTCCATCTGTGATTCTGAGCTGCATATGTACCATGTCTGATCGTTAGTGTGCACATTTCTAATGTGGAATAGCTTAGCTGCACAGCTTAAAAGGAAAAAATGTGCTTTGAAACATGGACTTTTTGATCTTTCTTAGAGGCCATCAAAAAACTCTCAAATGAACTAATTGAAATAACAATGCATTTTGTTTAGTAAAGTTAGACAAATTGCTGATGATACATCTCATGATTCAGACATCCTAATACAGAGGTAATAATGCCCATCGTTGTTGCCAGGACAGTAAAGTTTTTTATCTATTTTAATTTACTTTTAACCCTGGAGGTTGTATTACTAAGTGACATCTCAGGCATTTGAATCATGATCTGCTTTCAACCTTCTTTTCCCATGTCCTACACTGCCTGCTCTACCTTGAATAAAGAAATATTATTAAAAAGACACAGTGAGAGGATGAAAGTATTAGAAATTAGACTGTATTATAAATGGATTAAGAGAATGCAAGTTTCTTGAAAGACAATGGAGATATCGGAATTCTGTCACTGTGCAGAGAATGGAAACAACTCATCTGGATATTGCAACTGGGACCCTCAAGGAACAGCAGACTTGGAGATACTGGACTCCCTCCCATCTCAGCATTTTTTAAGTTATTTTTCTTTTTAGGTATACATGACATTAGAATGACATTCTATGCATGCATGTAGTTTAATATCCTAATTAGATCCCACTTTTTTTTCTTGGTACAGGGAATTGAACCCAGGGGTGTTTAACTACTGAGAATATTACCAGCCCTTTTTTATTTTATTTATTTTTATTTTTATTTTTTAAAGTCTGCTAGCTTTGTTTGAGAGAGAGAATTTTTATTATTTATTTTTTATTTTAATATTTATTTTTTATTTTAATATTTATTTTTCAGCAGACACAACATCTTTGTTTGTATGTGGTGCTGAGGATCGAACCCAGGCCACACGCATGCCAGGCGAGCGCTCTACCGCTTGAGCCACATCCCCAGGCCCCCCAGCCCTTTTTTTATATTTCATTTAGAGACAGGGTCTTGCTAAATTGCTGAGGTTTGCTTTGAACTTGCAATCCTCAGCCACTGGGATTACAGGCATGTGTCACTGCGCCCGGCTCCCAGGCTCTCAGGCTCCCATTCACTTTTGATGCCTTCTTTAACAATTTCCAGGAAGCTGTTCTTTGTATCACTGAATGGTCTAGAACCATTGCTTCAGAAATTTCCCAGAACCTGGGACTCCTCTGGGGTTTGGAGCACATGGATGTTGGCCTTCAAGGGACTGTCTGGTGCATTAGTGTGTTCTAAGGTCATAACACCAGATGAACATGCTTGTATGAATGACACTTCCACTTTTTCTTTGCATTACGAAGGATCACAGCTGGAGGGAGAAAATTCACCAAGGACTCTTCTGCCTCCTCTCATACATTTTTTTTTTTCTAGTCCGGGTTTCTGCTATTCCATTCCATATTCTGAAAGACACAGAGATGAACACAACAGCAGAGCTGCTTTCCTTTTTTTTTTTTTTTTAAGAGAGAGTGAGAGAGGAAAGAGAGAGAGAGAGAGAGAGAGAGAGAGAGAGAATTTTTTTAATATTTATTTTTTAGTTCTCGGCGGACACAACATCCTTGCTGGCACGTGGTGCTGAGGATCCAACCCGGGCCGCACGCACGCCAGGCAAACGCGCTACGGCTTGAGCCACAACCCCAGCCCAGAGCTGCTTTCCTTAATGTATATTAAAGTCACCTCTGGAAAGAGGAGGTAGAAGGCATCGAGTTACCCCCAAACAGGAATTTTTAATGCACATCTTACCGAGTCTAACAACATTATAGACTGACTCTATGGCAAGCTTTCAATCCCTTGGTCTAAGAGGAAGTCATGCAGAATCTGTGGCTCAGTTTGTGACATTGACTAAAAACAAAGCCCTGCAAGACATTGGACACCAGTTGTTCCAATTGCCTTTTCCCCCTTTATTTTTAAATATAAAAACATGACTAGACCTAGTTTGCCTTTGTGCCTTGGAAGCATTGTTTGTAATTTGAGTGAATCAACACAAGCTACTAGAGGTGTGGCATATCATGCAGTAAATTAAAATATGCATTATCATTTTCATGAGGACATGCATTTCTAAAAAAAAAGAACTAGGATGACAAAGATAAATTTGCATCTTAAACAATGAAATGCTTATTAAGTAACTGCTGCATGTAAATTGAACACATTAGTTCAGGGATCAATTGGATAAGCAGGCGATGCTGTCAGGCTTTCTGCATATTTTGATGTTCTCAATGCATATGTAGTAAAGAAGATTTATTAATATTGTCCTCCTTTTAGTATAATGGTCATCTGATCTATTGAAGATATATATGGAAACAACTTTGCAACACAAATCTGGTTCAGAGAATCTGATACCTTTGTTTACTCATTTGGAGACAGATTATTACTCATCTCTACAACCATCAATCTAGAGATGCTGGGGATTCAATTGCAATTTCTGGTTTTAAACAAATAGATTTTAATTTCACTTTTTTTCTTTCCCTTTTCCTGAAGATATTTTTCTTAAGGCATTTAGGGTTTTACATATCTAGGGACCAACTTTTGGTAAGATAACTAACTAGTTGAGGTTGGCTGTTTAGCTTGGTTCTTCTGTGATCTTTCTTAATCTATTACTTCTGACACATGAGTAGTGACTTCTAACTGGAGAGGTATATGATTTCTCTAAGAATTCTTTAATAATATTCTACCACTGGTAATAATAAAATCTATAGCTTTGGGCTGGGCTTGTAGATCAGTGGTAAGAGCGCTTACCTAGAACGAGCAAGGCACTGGATCCAATCCTCAGCATAACATTAAAAAATAATAATTTAAAAGATTAAAGTTATATTGGCTGCCTATCACATGTAGGAAACTCTGTCAGACACTGAGAATGTGACAGTAAATTATTGAATTAGAAATTTGATTTTAGTGATCTCAAACTCTACCTTAGCTCCCCGTTTGAAAGAAAATTAGGCTCCAAATTTGTAACATATCCAAATTAACACAGGAATAATTTCTAGAATGAAGAGTCAAAAACAGGTTTTTATGGTCCTATAAAGTCCATGTAATTTGCTCTCTACTATGCTTATGACATTGTTTTCTACAATCGATAGGTAAAATGAAGATCAAAAGGCTGTAAAAGGAAGGAATTTGGGGACATTTGTTTCCTCCCATTATCATTTTAGATGTCTTATCACATTAAATATTTAATTGTTACCCAACTGAGAAACAAATCAACATGCCAGGGAAACACCAGAAACATGGAGGTGACTCAAGTAGTAATGGGAATCCAGGTGAGCAGGGTCTCACCCACACAATCAGAAAGGCTGATTGTGCACAGGGCACATCTGCTCAAGCAGGTTCCTGGTTCAGTGATGGAGGAAATGTTATAGCAACTTGGAAATAAGATTTAGCGTGTTTGAATACAACATAGTTTGCTTTGTTTGGAGGGCTCTCTTGAGGTAACCTCTAAAATTAAAAATGCTATGGGAAGGAGTGATAATGTTGAATTGCTATGTTCATTTAACATTTATTTTCTACCACAAATGGTGCTAAGTTCTTTTTACATCTTATTTAATTGCTAAAAAGTCCATGAACCATTGTATTATCTCCATTTTAGAGAGAAGAAAACAGAGAGCTTAACTAACTTTCCCAAACTCACAGTTGGAAATGCACAGATCCTTAGTTTACATCAGGTTTGTGTGGTACTCTTGTTACACACTGCCTCTTCTATGAAATGGAACAGCATCACTATTGAGAGTTTTTCAAAGATGGGATTATTTTTCTTTTTGATGTTACACTAATATCTAAATTATTTTTAAAATCATATGTACTGTTTTTCTAATTTATTTAATGGATTTTGAATTATTGCTTCTTGGAACCTAGACTATTGATATTTTGCCTTTGGAAGTTTGTTGTCAGTAAGGTAAAATTGGCTTATACTTTTGTTGATATGTGATGGAGATGACCATGTAATCTGTCATCAAAGTCCTTTCTCCTTTGTTCCAGCAACAGAGGCATAGATGTATGCCCACTGCCCTGACTGGAACCACTGTCCTTTCACATTTATACACGGTCGGTCATGCAGCTACTGTCATTAGTGGAATTTCTATTTTCTTCTTCTAAATTGTGACCTTTAAAATTTGAGCATAATCCTATTCATACTCTTCATCTGGCAGGGTACAGGCATTGACAAAGTTTAAGGAAATAAAAAATAGAAAAATATGATCCTCTTACCATTGTGAAAAGAAGAGCCACTGGCCAATACTTTGAAGCAAGAAAGAAATAAACAAAAGTTGTATTTGAGCCAGTAGAGTTTTGAATTAATTTTTAGAGTATTTTAGCATAGCATACCTAACATCTTAACTACCTGCATTTCTGTAATTTTTTACAGTAATCACAGAATATGAATTGTGTTTTATCTTCTATAAAATATGTTCAGACACTTAGATGCTTTTTAAGCTACCTAAAAACCATCTTAAGTTCTTCATGTCATGGAATCAGAATTGGGTGGTGAACAGTGACCTGTATATTAAATCAAACTATTTTCTGTTATAAAATGCAAAAGAAATTTTGATCAAGCCTTTATTAAACACATCATGCTACATGGCATAATGAACGAATGTTTTTTGATATATGTGCCTAATTACTGAGCCTTACATGTGCTTTATGATGATTCACCTGTAATGAAAAAAACTACTTCTTTATCTAAATTTCTCAAATATTATGCATCACATGTTTTTTACAACCAAATAATTTTTTCTTTCTAAATTTTTTTTGGAAATTCTCCTTTTTCATATGATTAAAAGTTATTTTACCGTGACAGATGTCTCGGGGAGATGGTAATAGTCAGACAGATCCTGAGAAGTATTCTAGGTGAACATGTGTTAAGAGCCCTGCCACTTAAAGGGTTTATAGACAATGTCCAATCCTTTCTCCTTTGTATCAGTCACAAGAGTGGCCTCTGATCCTCACAGAAGTTATTTTTAGGAAAAAATTTCCAGTGATCAGCAAGAATAAGGGGAAATATCCTCTCAGTTTGTATTCAGTATTTTATTTTAATTCAATTATTTATTCCTATTTTTTAAAAAATTTCAGTCATATTCCCCACTACTGACTGGGTGCCAAAGGGCTTTTAGTTATTGCTGTCCTTGGGCAATGCCAGAGAGTAGTGTTTGGAAAATGAGCTATAGAGGCTTAAAAAATTAATCTACCTAAAGGCTGGAGCAAAAGACTTTGCTAGAGAACAGATCCTTACTTTAAAAATCAATTACCAGATTCTCAAAGCAGAGTAGCCGCAAAGAACAGAGTGGGCAGAAAGGACAGTTGTGTAAGTTAACCTATGTACTTTCTTCTGCCCTTGAGGGTTTTTTCAGTTTCCTCTGTTTGACCGTCTCAGAAGGTCTCATCATTCCTCAGACCTGGGAGGGTCTACCCTCTATTTTATATATGAAGGTTTGGGGATTTTATTTCCTAAGAATCAGTTTCCTATGGTCATTAAAGTTAGACGACGTTGGGTTCCAATTCTTTTCCCTGAGGCTTTCTAGCTCTGTGGTTTTGAGCCTTAGTTAGCTCACCTGTAAATTATGGTTGATAATGTTTATTACAAATAGAGTTGCTCTGTGGACCAAATGAGTTACTGCGCATAAAGATCTCTGCTGAGCTCTTTGCTTATAGTAAATGTTCAGTGAGGGCCACCCATCCTGGTGATGGTGTTGGTGTTGGTTTATAGAAGAATGCCCTTGTAAATTCCCTTTCCCTTCTGATGAATGCCTTCTTGTCTTCAAAAGTCGTAATGCAATGCATTCAGTCTGCTTCTGTCATGTGGAGAAGATTTAGACCTCTTGCATGGTTCTTCTCTCTTCCTTGATTCATTCCATTTTATAGTTGATAGTTGGTCCTATTTCCTCTTATATCCAAGAATTTTGGAAGGGAGCATTACTGTAACAAACATTTAATTGAAATTTTAAAATATTTCCTCCAATGAACACCTTTTTTTTTTCCTTCCAGTTTGTATAATATTCATTATAGAAGGACAGAAAACAAGTTAAATGTAAGAGCAATGAAGAAGAATAGGGTGGGGGAGGAAATAGGCATATTCTATCATCAATATTAACACATAAAACTCAATAAATATGAATAATTATTTTTTACGTGGGTTTAGAATATCTCCCGTTATATGACTATTGCTCAGTAAAACCTGAATAATAGGCATTTTTTTTTTAAAAAAAGACCATTAGTGGAATTTAAGAGTTAGTTATTATAATTTATTTTTATGGCATGAAATTTGAATATCCTAAATGCTCTTGGCCCCCTATAGAGAATTCTACCTTCCTTTTATTTAAAAATTTATATGTACCACCTGTGCCTACATTAGCTGTTAAATTTTTCCCATGTTAAAAATAAATTATATTCATTTTTAAAAATTATTGAGAGCTGTTCTGGTGGTTTTTGGAGAATTGCAGCATGGTAAATAAACGTATAGGCTTCAGAAGCTTGTCTTTAAACCTCAGGTCTAAGCACTTGCAGCCTACATGATTCCAGAGATGTTACTTAATCACTGTAGGATTTAGTGTCTTTCTCTATAATATGGAAGGGTGCCATTCTTCTCACATGTAAAGCATTAGAGATGTTTGATTGTAAGGTATTCAGCACAGAGCTTGGGACATACTAAAAACCCAGAAGATGTTATATAATCAATGCTTCTGCCTTACTGAAAATGGTAAGGATTTCATTTAGGATTATAAAATGTATTATGAAATTATAATTCATTGATCAATAAGTATTCATTGGTTGAAACTCTCACTGTGTCATGTTGGACTCGTGACACTGGTTTTAGATGCTCTTGATAAAAAAAATAAATGTTCCTCAAATTCCTACTTCTTCATCAAGTTTAAAAGTTTTGAATCTGAAAACCAGAATTTTATTGCCTTGGCTCTGGCTTTGAAAAGTCTAATTTTCCTGATTTAGTACTATTTCTGATATGATACACTTATAGAAAGAGGTATAGCAATGCCCACAAATTTGGCAGTAAGTAGCTAAGTTTTACATAAAAAGCAAAATAAAAAGTCTCACACATATTAGAGGTTAGATAAATATTCACGTATCTTGGAACCAGAGATTGACAGAATACCTTTGTTTGTTTAGTATCGAATGGGCAAAGGGAACATCTGCATTTGATCCCTACACTCCAGACAAGAAAATCTAAGTATGTCTTTGATAATCACAGAGAGTGCTTTATTTTCACTAAGACATGAATATCTCACTTACTTCCTTGCAAATGTTTTTCCATTTTTCTAAGTCTCTTTTGCTCAGCTCAGAGCATTATTCAATCAAACAAGACACATTTTTGTTGAATGAACACATTTATTCTAATGATTTGAGGTTGCGGTTGCCAAAAAGGAAATCAAACCAACTCATTTATAGAAATATATTGGGCTGCATGCTTTCATCTTCTATCATTGTACAAGGTAGAGCTGTTTCTATTTTAAGGATAAAGAACACATTTCTAGAAAGATGAATTGGTATTGAAGAATTCCTATATAATCGGGAAGTCTTAGAAGCAAATAATAATTGTAATTTGGACTCAGAGATTGCAGCCACTTCAATAATGATCCTCATTAGGATTTTTTGTTTCCTATCTGGGGCCTATTTAGGAACCACAATTGCTTAATGTCCTGATGGACATTACCACTGTAAACATGATGATTATTCCTGGTAAAATGTCATCTTAGCAGATGACCAGATTGAAGCCTCAAATTACTTGCCATGTCTCATGGAAACAAAAATGAGTCTTTCCCATGATGCAATGGCAATTTTAGGCTGTGGAAAGAAATTTTTTAAAGAAGAAAAAAAGTGGGAATTGTAAATGACTTGCTAGCAAGAAAACAGTTATCATTCTTTGGTTTGAACTAACACAATTTCGTTTATTAATAATAGACCGTGAAGATCCATGTCAGACCAATCAATCAGGGAACAGTAAGATGGTTTATTGTTCTCTCTGAGGAAATATCTATGCAAATGTAGCAGAACTAGATATGACTAAAGGGTATGGAAACCTTGGTCTTCATTATTAAACAAATCTGCCTCTCAGAACAAAAATCTAAAATTGGTTCTTTGTAACTTACAAAGTACTGTGATGTTTCTACTAAAATTAGAGGAATGTCTGCTAAATATGTTTATAATTTTTTTTCACAATATTTTACTTCATGTAGTAGTCTTTTGTTAACACACACACACACACACACACACACACACACACACACACCCTAAACTGGGAATTAAGATTAGAAAAAGATATCAATGCACAACAAAATTTCTGTCTATACAACATTATAAAGGCCAGATTCCTAGATGCTGGATTTAGAAATAAAATTGACTATATAACATAACAGTTGTTCAACCAAAAGACAGGATATTTAGAATCTAAATATTGTTTTCTGTATGATCTTGAATAAGTCACTTACTTAACGTAACATCCAATTCAGTTTTCTTATCTATAAAATGACATGATTAAACATCAGATTAGGCATTTTACCTAGCTGGCTCTGAGTCAGATCCAGTTCAGAGAAATGTTTTATTTGATCACAATGTAATTTTTATAAATTGAGTCTGATGGTTTAGTCAGGAGATCACCTGTAATTCCCCACAAATTCTATTACTCTCTGATGCCTTTTATCTTTTCATTACCTGCCTGATCCCAGAAGACAAGTGATTCTGTGATTCCCTTCAGGAGATATTTCCTGAGATAGTTATGATCTCAAAATCTTATGATTCTAACTACATGAGTTTGGAATGGACCCATTGAGTCTATTTGAGTTTATTCAGTGTACTTCAATAGTAAATATACTATTAGGGAATCAAAGTATATGCTTAATTTGATCATGTGGTCAATTATGTGTTCAGAGGAAATTTCTAATTTCCCTAGATGTGTCTACGAAATCCAGGAAGGTTTTATTATTTCAAGTGTATTTGTATACATAGAACCTTAGGAAAATGCACATATACTGCCTTAGTCTCATTACTGAATCCCATAGACTGCATAATTTATGAAGGACAGAGTTTCTTTTGCTCATGGTTCTGGAGCTTGGGGAGTCCAAGAGTGATGCTCCAGCACCTTGTGAGACATTCTTGCTGCATCATGACATGGTGGGGGGCAGAACATGTGGATACTGAGTAGGTCTCTCAACTGGGCCTCTCTTTCTATTATTATAAAACGACAATAGTTACATCAGGTGGAGGGCCCACCTTCACACCCACCTCTAATCCCAATGACCTCCCAAGGACTCCACCTCCAAATACCATTAACATAGGACTTTGTGGATTAAGTTTCCAATGGGGAAGTTTAGGGGAATGCATTCCAACTGCAGTATAGACTATGTAAAACAAGAAGTTTTCAAATTACAGAGTTCATAAAAAATTCTACATTCTGACAATTTATTTAAATCCATGCCAACAACAACAATTTCAGTCTGAAATGGAATAGTCAAAGTTTTAAATAATTTTTTTTAAAAAGTGCAATCATTTTCTACTGGTCTGTAACTTATTTCATGAAATCAGTTTTTAATTTTATTATGTATCTCAATACTGTATTCCTGTATCTCAAAACTGTATTCACAACACTGCAAATAAAATCAATTTTTTTTTCTCCTTTCATATGATTTCTGAGAAAAAAAATTAAATGTATTTTCAAAACAGAAGCAATTCATGTCTCCTTTAGAAGGAATGACAGAAAAATTGCACCTTGTAATTGAAAAGTATCTGTTTTTAATCATGCCCTTGATGGTAACATCCAAGCCCACAAGCATTCACAATAGCAGTAGTCTGGTGAATGAAAGGTAGCTGTTCATCTTTCCTTCTCACCATTCAGTCCCATTGTTCTGACAATAATGGCATGTCAGCATATTACTCAATGATTTTTATATTGGAGAAACCTATTTCCACAGGATGACAGTGCCTCTTTTTTTGTTCAGTGTTGTTAATTTAATATTGGCACGATATTCTCAATTTTAAAATTGTCTGGTTAAAAGAGACTTATGAGCATATCTACTACTGTCTTTTCAGCAGCACTCTGACAGGTAATTGATTATCTAACAATGCTTGGGCCTTTCCAGTGACAAGAAGTTCATTGCTTTGCAGTATTGTCTCTTCACTTATGGACAGCTCTATTTGCTAGGCATATTTGAATTTAAATTTCTTTTTCTAATATAGTGTTCTAGTGACAATACATCTGAAACTTTTACTTGTCTTGGGTAATCATCCCTGATTGTTTCAAAGTTTGTTTTTCTGACACAGTTTCCAAATACTTTACCTGCTGCTTTGTTAAGTGGTTCTCAACGTTCTATGCAATGTCTACTTGACATGAGCAGTGCAAGGTGTGACCCTCTGTTTTATTCCTTAGCCACAAAATTGTTCTGTTTGGATAATATGGGATTTCATTACTTTTTTAGCAGCCAGTTAATTTAAATGTGTGCAACAGATTATAATCTGATTTTTTTCCAGCATAGTTTTAAGTATAGTCTGCCTTACCTTGTATTTGACTTATTTTGATCAGTTGACATCTTGAATGCAAATGTAGAACATTTTATATACCAAATGTCTCATTTTATCCTTACACTGACCTTTGGAGATAGGGAGAAAAAAGATTATTTAGACATTAGAACTGATGGGATTTTTATTTGATGAGAAAATGTCTAACATTGAATAACAACTTAGAAATGCATTTATGTGGCAACCTCTGTTGGTAACAAACAGTTGAGATAAGAAATAAAAGCAATGTTTTAAGAATCCATTCTCTCTTTTTACTTCATTCTTGTCCACGATTCTTTTGTGCTTCTGTACAATTTCTAATTATGAGTAGAATTATTTCCCATTCAATTGTATAGATCAGTTATCTAACAACAACAACAAGCTCTGCATTTTCTCTCAGATTGTCCTACAGAGATGTAGATTTCGCATCCACATGGTTCTTTCCAAATCTATAGCTATAGCATGGGTTTGTTTTCTTAAACTACACCCTTGCTGAGGTCGAGTGTCAGCAAAGATGTTTAAATGAGAATTCTCTAGTGGCTAACCTGGGAATTATTGCATATTTTCACTGTTACTTATGTGGGATAGTTAGAAGATGGGAGAATAGAGTTTCAGTAACTTACAGATTAGTATCTACTTTTTTTCCAGAAAATTCCATAAATGTTTTACTTAGATGGCTCTTCTGCAGATATTTTATATTAATGGTACCTTGAAACAAAAGGAGGAGAGCATCTGATTATCAGGTTCCAGGCAGTGCTATAAGCTTTCATTTAAGAACATGAAATAGCTGGGAAACGCTTACTTGAAAATACATTTTTTTTTCTTTCTACGCTCATGTGTAATGCTGATGTGCCAGTTTATCTCTCATCCTCATACAGAGATTGTCATTGGCAGGTGTTACTGACAGATTTGTCCACTGTAGCCAAGAGCTACCCAATTCCTTGTCCAAGGACATAGGATCAAGGAACTTACCGTTAACGTTCAAAAACACCAAAGACAGTTCTGTTCTCTCAAGCATTCCATTTGGTCTAATTGAGCTTTGCTAACCTTTTCTCTTTGACAGGACAACTTTGCATTTGTGTCAGGAGGGAGCTTTATAAATATTTATTGAATTAAATAGCTTGTTTGGATATGAAATGAGTTTAGAGGCAGGAATTCAGGCCAGGCAATCTTTAACTTTCTGGTATGGGGAATGTCTGTTGGCGGAATGCCCAACATCAGATGTTAAATGATAACTGTTTTTCTTTTTAGTATTTAACTTAATGTAGGGCTGTATTAGAACAATAGGATTTGCTTGTGTCAAAACTTTATAGAATTTGGGGAGGAATAGAAATAATCAATTTTTTGCATCATTTATTCATTGTTCTGCTTATTCATTCCTCATTTATAATAGAAATGACTTATTTGTATGATTTATTTTTAATTATATAAAGGAAATGTAGATAAAGCAAGAAAATATATTAAATCTAGGGCTGGCATCTATACCAAAATTGCACTCCGTAAGATCTGAACATTTTTCCTTAAGAGGATTATAAACTTGATCCTGAACTTTCTGACAACTAGCACACAAAGAGAGAATGTTAAGCAACTATGTTTTATACAGTATAAAATATTATATAAATATATTACATGTTTCATATAATAAAATACTTTATTAGAAACTTTTTTTTTGAAATGAAACTACATGAAGATTTTTTCCTAAATGTTGGATGATATAAGAAAAAAATTATTTGATGCCTTCCATATGATAAACACAACTTCTCTTTTAGCTATGTTTTATGCTTGTTCTGTCTTTGTGTAAGGATCTGAGATGAGCTGCTGTGCTCTTGGTTGTCCATGTGAACAAACATACCGTCTACAATGGCACTACACATGACTGTGTTGTCATTGGTGCCTCATTCTTTACTGCTACTGTGCATTTGAAAATGCATGCCCTTACCCCCTGAGGCTGTCTTCCCCATTTCCTGTTGCAGGGGACTGTAACTCCTCATGGTTTTTTTCTCTCTCATAATAAAACCCACATTGTCCAACAAATGAAGGAGAGAATTTATAAGAATAATTCTTTCCCTTTTCAATAACCATTTCTGTTCAATTATTCCTGAGAGTGACTGAATTTTGTCACAACCCCACCCTACTAATGCTCTGTAAAGAGGTTAGATGCAAGCCATTTCCTAATAAAGTCTCATGGTACCGGTGCTGTGGTTGATTTTTTTTTTTAATCTACTACTGGGGTGCCTGGAACATAGTGAACGTTCAAATATCATCATGAAATGAAACAAATGCCTTCTTAGAAAATGTTGTAGACCTTCTGAAAACCTTGATACGTACAGCTATTTTTCAGGAAATGAACTTCAGTTTTTAAAAAAAAATGACATTCCTAAGTTCCAAGGTTATTTTTCCTTTGTCAATACTTTTTTTTTTACACATAGATTCCTATTATGACTTTCTTGTTGTTTGAACATTTATCCTCCAAAACTCAGGTGTTATCAATATGCCAGTATTAAAAGAATGGGATCAATAATAGATGAGTAGGTCAGGAGGGCCCCTCTGTCATGGATGGGATGCAGTATCTTTATAAAAGGTCTTAATGAAGGGAGTTTGACCACTTCAGCCCTTCCGACTTCCATGTGAAAATGCATGAAAAAAGTGGCCAACAGATGCTGGCACTTTAATCTTGGATGTTTCCAGATTTTAGGACTATGAGAAAAAAATAATTCCCATTCTTTGAAAATTTCTTAGGTTGCTATAGCAGCACACATGAACTAGGATATAAGTTGACTGGCCTATTCAAAAGATTCCTCCATGTGAATGGAGTTATCCAATAGCTAAAGAGCAGGCAAGTCACCTTGAATCTTCTTTTAAGGTATCCAACACACTGTATCTCTGTTTCTGTAAATCATGTAAGAGCTGGACTCTGAATTAATGAGGAGTTGATGTATTTTTGTCCTGTTTTGCATGGATCAGAATGAGTCACCATGATTTAATCTTTTCATACTGTAGCATCTTTATAAGACAGACTTTCCAGAACTATAAAGAGGTTAACACACAAGTCAGAGCTTCCTTGTCAGCTTCACATGGGTATCTAGAGATGATGTGTTGTGGGAAGAGGAGTAACTGTCCAGGAGCTTAGAGCTGTGGAACTCTCTACAGTGGTCATTCATTTTCTGGAAACTGTTATGGGTTTGGTTGGAGGAAGATTTCAGAGTTAGATCTGAGATTTCTCTTCCTTCAAGGACTTCATAGTATTGTATCATAGAAAACACTGTGGAAATTTCTAAAATTAGAAAGAGTGCAATTCTCCAAGGACATAGGTCCACAAGGTGGAATGCCAAGATCTCATCATATGATCTAAGTATTAAAGATTAACAATTCACAAGTCATAAAGTGGAGAAAGAAAACTCTCTAGATAAAAGAGAAGCAATTTTAAAGACACAGAGACATTGAGGATCATGCCTACCTTTCAAATCTGATGGTGTGAGAAAGATATACATTTAAAAAAAAATAGTAAAACATACACAACAATGATTTGGGACCTTGATGGTTTATATTTTCCATACTCCCCAAAATAAGGATATCTGGTAAGCAAGTATTTTCAGTAGTCACCTAATTTTAAAGTTATAAAAATAAAACAGAAATATACTTCTTCCAAATTTTCTAACAGGAAATTATAGATTATTAATTCCAAAGATTTTAGAATGCTGTTTTATATAGAATTTGATATAAATATTTATTATTTTCTGGCTCTTCAAATGGTCATATCACTTAGCTCTACCTATTTCTTTTTTAGAATAATTTTTTTAGAAAATTGTCATTACTTTCTTATGGTTGGTATCCCAAGACCCAAAACTGGTAAAAGATTCATGTTTATTTATAAGGGACTGTTATTTGAATATCCGTTAGTTATCTTCTTTTTATTATTCTGTTATAAAGAGCATTTGTAGTTGACTCCTTTTGAGGTTTCTGCAGAGGACATGGGTAATTGTGTAAATACTTTCTGCCCCAAATGACCATACATAATTGATTATAAATGACCCACCATAAATCAATCTGATAATTTCTTGAAATAATTTAAAATTATGGTATAGTGATTGAATATCTTAAGCTGGAGGCTATAAGACTGCTCCATGAACTTGCAAGCAGAGAAGTCCTCAGGGAGAGAAGAGTAAGTAGTTGTAGAAAGGAAAAAGAGAAGCAGAAAAGGTGGAGAAAGAACGAGAAGCTGAAGGAGAATGAGAAAGAGAAGCAAAGACAGTAGACACTGTATTAAGGAGCCTTCACCTTGAACAAGTAGAGTGTATTCATTCCATCTTTTCTTCCTTTGTTTAACATGTGTTTTTGCTAATGTGTCAGCATTGTTAATGATTCTGATGATAGAGTTGGGAACATGGGACTCTTAAGTTCCATTTACATATATGTTTAATTCTACTGAGGCAGATCCTCCATGAGTAAGCAAAGATGTATTGCAACTTAGTATAAAGATCGGTAATAAATCAGAATAAAACGTTAAATAAATTGTGGGGAGAGGAAGGAGGAAAGACTTCTGTGGAGGGTGACATTTTTAGAATCCACACTGAGAAGCCATCATACTAATTTCCTGTGGTCTTGTTTCTTCCCTAGAGTTGCTGGCTCAGTAATATTATCATCATAAGTTCCTGTAAATAATATCATGTCATATTTTAGTTTTGCATATGAGATATTAATAATTTTTTATTTATAATATTACTTCCCTGGTTGCCCTGACACTTGACCTCTGAAAATATACTGCATATGTTTTTATTCATTTTTGTTACCTGCCATTCCTAGTACCAATTTGTTATTTTTTTAGAGTGATTAATACTAGCTGCTAAAAGACTCAAATTCCATAATCTCAGTGGCTTGACCCAATAAAAGAGTATTTCCCATCTCACATTCCAATGCAGTGTGGGCAGCTTTTCAAAGCAGGTCTTCTCCAAATGGTGACTCAAGAATCCAAGTATCTTCAATTTCCTAGCTATGCCATCTGGAACATGTAGTCCTCAAGATCACTACCACTGGGGAAGAGTGAGATGAAGAAGGCACATTAGTTCCTGTGTGCCTTGGAGTGGGTGCAGTACTCATTGTTGCCATTTGAATGCCTTTGGCTAGAATTAGTTCCTTGATTCCAGACTAACTGCACAGGAACAGGGACACATGGAGCATCCTAAGGATGTATGTTGAACATTAACAGTTCCTTCTAGAAGAGAGTATTTTTGAAAATAGAGCCATAGATTTTGGGTGATAGAATATAAGGAAGAGAGGAAAATGGAAAATGAAAACGATTCAAGTTATTGTCTGTGAAATTGCAAGAATATTTTTAAAGGGTTATTGATGTAAGTGCAAACTTTAATAACATTCAAAGGTATATTTTATCTGTAGTCATTATTGCTTGGTAACATAATCTAGAATTTATTTAGTTATATGATGATAAGCCTTGTTTTGTAAAATTCTTTTTAGTTCATAAAAGCAAAGTGCACACTTTTTCTAAATTAGATTTTCAGCTCCATCTCCAGATTTTAGAGTATGAAGAATTCCATGTTACATGTATTTACTCAACCCATCATTCAATAACACAAATCAAATGTTTACAGAGAAATAGGCACTGAAGATACAAAGTAAATAATATAAATTTCCTCATCTCAAGAAGCTAAAAGTATGTACAAAATTTAAAAATAGTGATAAGCCTATGTTTGTGAGAATTTTATCTCATATGAAGACAGGGCAATATATCAAGTGACCTTTAAATATTTCTTCCTGAGCTGTCTGTAGTCTGAGGAGCCTGGAATCTTTGGAGCACTGTCCTCCATCTAAATTCATTCCAACTGTCTGGTTTGAGCACTAAGCTGAGTGAATCTGGCTTTGATGATGCTGAGATTTTCCCTTATGGGCTTGGTAGCAACTCGAAAGCAGATATTCATAAAATATTTTAAGATAACATACTTTGGCTATTAAAAGTCATGCTACAAATAAATTTCTTTCTAGTATATCAGGTAACCAAAGTAAAATAACTTGTTAAAGTGGAAAAATCTCCAAGATAGATACTCATAATCCCTGGGGATCATTTTGGTTGAGGTCAACAACCTAATGAAGTAATTAACCAAAGAATTATTACATAGATAAAAAAAGACACTGTTCTGGGTACATGGGAAGTAGCATCCACATGAACAGAAGTTTCTCTCTCAAAAAGGATGCATTTGAGATGAGGAATGTAGGGCTTAGTAAGGGTCCCCAAAGATGACCACATTTGAATTGCTAGGACCTGTGAATATATCACCTTATTTGGCAAAAGGGACTTTGAAGATGTGATTACATTAGGATCTTGAGATTAGGGAAGATATCCTGAATTATTGGAGTGGACACAATGTACTTATAAGGGTCCTTATATGAGCAAAATTTGGAGTTAGAGGGAGACATGGCAGAGGAAGCAGAAGTCAGAGTGATATAGCTACTGGCATTGAAGAGAAGGAAGGGGCCATGAGCCAAGGAATCCTGAGTAGTCTCCAGAAGTTGGAGATGGCAAGGAAATAAGTTCTCTCCTGGAAATTGCAGAAGGGCAAACAGATCCCTGTTGGCATCTTTAATTTAGCCCATTTTGAACTTCTGATCACCAAAACTGAAAGGCCTTGAATCTGGATTATTTAAGATGCTAAATTTGTAGAAATTTGCTACAATAACAATATGAAAATAGAAGAGGATGCTAAAGATTAGCAAGTAAAACACATGTAATGACATATGATAAATGCTTTGGAAAAAAGCAAATGCAGGGAAGAGGTATAGGCAGCATTTGTAGAGAGGATGCACTTTCAAATAAGTAGTTTAGACAATGACTCAGTGGGACCAGGAAGTCTCGAAAAGACTGAGGTTGATGAAGAAATGATACATGAAGATATGGGGGAAGTGTGTCACAAGTAGAGGAAGGAGCTTCTTGAATCTTTGAGTTGGGAGCTTGGCCTGGTGTGTTCAAAGAACAGAAAATGGCCCAGTGTAGCTGATGGTCAGCATGGAAAGGACAAAGTACTAGGAAAGGAGATGAGAAAGTATTCAAAGGCAGTGCTTCTCAGCTCTAGATGCAGATTAGATACTTTTACTAAGAGTTATAGAGTTAATAGTGAGAAGTTGTCACCTCTAGGCAGAATTAGTGAATTTTTGGGGGTTGGGAAGGTCAGGCATGAGTATTTTTGGAAGATCCCCAGGTGTTTCTAAGGTATATGCAGAGATGAGAACCACTGGAGTCAGGCCTTTTTACATTATGGTAGCAAAACAAAGCAAAAACTGGTTTATACTCTGATTGTAGAGCAGTTTTCAGGAAAAGACAGGCATGACTTGGTGTTTTAACATGACTCCATTGGCTGCTCTCTTGAAAGCAGTTTGCATGGTATTTAAAGTAATAAGACTATTGAGTATCAGCAAGAGTGTGGGGACATAAAGAAAGGACATGGATGTGAGTCTTAAAGCATATTAAATTAGAGAAATGATGAAAAAACAAATAGTGGCTAATGAAGTAGAAGGAAGACCAGATAACTATGCTGTCTATAATCTAAATTTATAATGTGTTTTAGGTGCATGCCTATAATCCCAGTAGGCTGGGAAGCTGGGGCTGGAGGATCTGCAAGGTCAAAGCTAGTGAGGCCTGAGCAACTCAGCAAGGTCCTATCTCTAAAGAAAATATTTAAAAGGTGCCGGGAATGTTGGTCAGTGGTACAGTGCCCCTGGGTTCAATCCCCAGTAACAAAATATAATAAAATAAAATGATGTGTTTCAGGAAGTCTAGGAAATAAAATACAAGTCACAACAGGATAGTCTCTGAGAAGCAGAGTCTGAGACCAGTTGTTGCATAGGGAATGTTTATTCCTGGAAGGAGCAAAATCTCTGGAAGGAAGAGGAAAGGATGGGGCAACCACAGAAGTGGAGCTGAAATGGGGGTCCTATGACAGCCTAGAATGATGGACGAGCTTTTCATGTCTCCCCATAAGAAGTCTTTGGATGTGTGCTTGCCTGTAAAGGGGGTAATCAGAGCCACGTGACTCTGCATTTGCGGACATTCCTTCAGGGTCTGACAACCAAAGAATGTGGGCTGACATCATTCCTACCCACAGAGGTCACAAGTCTTTTTGAGTAAGAAGCTACCACATGTGTCATGGTGCCTATTACAATCCATTCCTTGTTTTTATTGCTTTACTCATATTCAAAGAATAGCTCCTCCATGTTTCCACTCAGCTCCTCTTCCCTGTGGTAAATGGATATAAGGAAGGTCAGTAGAGATAAATTACCATCCATGCTGCTCTAGCTGATTCTGGGGTCCCAACTGAAGCTCATTGTCTCTATTCTACCACACATTCCAGATTCCCTCCAACGGCAGGTGGCATCTCTGATGGTTTTGGTAGCTCATGTTATGTAGGACCCCCCAACCCATTTCTGGTCATTATGCACTTTTCAGGCCAGTGTTGCTTTATTTATCGATACATCATCCAAATTTGGCAAGGGAGTACTAAGCAGCACTGAAGTGAATCGCTGAAATGCCACAAATAGTCTCTTCTCTCCCTTTGTGTAAAAGAAATCCTGTCAAGATGGTAACTCTTTTTACTTGCTAGTTTGGGGACACAAGAAACCCCAAATTCACAGGGATCAGCTTTAGCTTATTTCTCAAAAGGTTTCTGCTTGGTTCTTGGGAGGAAGTATGCTTACTTGAGCATCAAGACTCCTAATCTTTCAGAACCCAGAGTTTTGTGGAGAGAAAGAATAAGTTCTTCAAGTGACAATTAAGCCCTGAGCCTCATTCTTAACTTTCCTGACCTACTGCTGCCATAGTAATAGCTTATTTGTATATCATCAGAATCAGAAAGGCTCTCTGGTTCTTGCACTTGCTCTCAATTGCCTGATAATTGCTCTTAGCTTTCATTGTCTTTTTCCAGCACTTCAATGGAGCATAGTGATAACTACTTAATTCCATTGTCAATGTAGTCACTATTTCCCCATAATTTTCAAATATGATAGTTCGAGCCTTCCCTTGCACTGGTACAAAAATCACAATGTACTGTAAGTTTTAGCCTTTGGGACATCTGATTGTGTTACAGTTTAGATCTGGAATGTCCTCCAAAAGCTCATGTATGAAAACGATGGTCTCCGATGCAGGAAGTTAAGGCAATGATGGCATCATGAGGGCTGACCTTGTCAGTGGATTAATTGATGTTATGGATGGATCCATTGATAGCTTAATGGATTATTGGGAAGTGATACTTAGTTGTAAAAAGCAGGTCACTGGGGGTGTGCCCCTTCCTCATACACTCTCTCTGCCTCTTTGCTCTCATAAGCTAATCTGCTTTCCTCCATCAAGTCTTTCTGCCATGATGTTCTGTTCACTTCAGGCCCAAGAAATGGGAGCCAGTTGACCATGAACTGAATCCTCTGAAACCCTGAGGCAGAATAAATTTTTCCTCCTCTAAGTTGTTCCTGTCAGGTATTTTTGCCACGCTGATGAAAAGCTGACTAACACAAATTATACCAGAGTCTGTCTCTCCTCTGCCTACCTCAAATGATAGGGCCATAATTGCCAGCCAGGCAGTGACTAATCGAGCTGCCAATTTCATTCTTTTGCTTAATTTCTCAGATCACTCCTGATGCGTGCCTTTTTACATTGAATTTTCTGGAAGCAAGCCATGAGAAAGTTTGGTGCACAGGTTGTTTATCAGGGTGTGATCTTGGGTAAAGTAGCTTTATACAGCTAACATGAATTTGAAAAGCTGACAAATGAAGTTGGCAGGCAAACAGTATTCTTGGAATTGAAGGATAGACAGTAAAATGGTAGAGAAGTCATAAATAAGTGTGTTTGGGGATGGAATTTTGTTCTTGTTCTTTTAAAAAATTCAAATCAAATCAAATTTGACATCAGTTTGTCTTATTATATTAGGAAGGGGGCAGATTACATTGCTAAAACGAAGAGACCTACTATCAAAGTGCACTGAAGTGGCTGGAACTTTCTTTCTCACATAATAGTCCAACTTCGCCATCCACAATATTTGCTTCAGGCTTGTGTAGGAAAGGAAAATTCTCCATTCCATCATTTTATCAGGCTGTAGAAAGAGAGAAAACCCTAGGGAGTACACTCTCATTCCTGTTAAGGCAATATGCATACACTGCACACTAAATTTTTTCTCATGTCTCAGCATCTGAGACTCTTAATCACTTGGCCAAACCCTGATATAAAGGTTGCTGGGAAATGTAGTTTAGCTGGATGTCCCCGTGCCCATCCACAACTTTGTGAAAAGTTGGGAACTCAATATTAGAGGTCAATTTAAAAAATCAGCTATACCTGAACCAGGCAAAATAATCTCTATATTGAAACTTACATTTAACCTTAAAATGACCTTACTGAATTTTAATTATAAGACTAGCTCAAAATAATTTTTTTCATAGTCATATCAAGCACTCACCCCAGAGTTTATGTTAGGCACTATGCTGTACTACTAACCTATAATAACATTTTTTTTTAAAAAAATCCTCTATTGGTTTTTTATTTTATTTCTTATTTATTTTTATGGGGTGCTGAGGATCAAACCCAGTGCCTCCTACATGGTAGGCAAGCACTCTATTACTGAGCTACAATCCCAGCCCCCTATAATGATATTTGGTATCAGGGAATAAGTTTGCTTTGTAAGTTTTCTTTATCTGCTATCCTGAATCAATGTGTTTCTGGTTTATATCATGGTATTTGCCTCTGAATTATTTTATTTCTGCTGAATTCATTGTAGAGCTTTTGACGCAATGAATAAGAAATATTAACTGACATATATATAAAGTGATAGGACCCATAGCGCAAGAGTTAACAACCAGAATCAACAAATGGGACTTACTCAAACTAAGAAGTTTTCTCTCAACAAAAGAAACAATAAGAGAGATAAACAGGGAGCCTACATCCTGGGAACAAATCTTTACCCCACACACTTCAGATAGAGCCCTAATATCCAGAGTATACAAAGAACTCAAAAAATTAGATAATAAGATAACAAATAACCCAATCAACAAATGGGCCAAGGACCTGAACAGACACTTCTCAGAGGAGGACATACAATCAATCAACAAGTACATGAAAAAATGCTCACCATTGCTAGCAGTCAGAGAAATGCAAATCAAAACCACCCTAAGATACCATCTCACTCCAGTAAGATTGGCAGCCATTAAGAAATCCAACAACAACAAGTGCTGGCGAGGATGCGGGGAAATGGGTACACTTGTTCATTGTTGGTGGGACTGCAAAATGGTGCAGCCAATTTGGAAAGCAGTATGGAGATTTCTTGGAAAGTTGGGAATGGAACCACCATTTGACCCAGCTATTCCCCTCCTCGGTCTATTCCCTAAAGACCTAACAAGAGCATGCTACAGGGACACTGCTATATCGATGTTCATAGCAGCACAATTCACGATAGCAAGATTGTGGAACCAACCTAGAAGCCCTTCAATAGATGAATGGATTAAAAAAATGTGGCATTTATACACAATGGAGTATTACTCTGCAATAAGAAATGACAAAATCATAGAATTTGGAGGGAAATGGATGGCATTAGAGCAGATTATGCTAAGTGAAGCTAGCCAATCCTTAAAAAACAAATGTCAAATGTCTTCTTTGATATAAGGGGAGTAACCAAGGACAGGGTAGAGACGAAGAGCTGGAGAAGAAGAATAACATTAAACAGGGATGATAGGCGGGAGGGAAAGTGAGAGTTAAGGGAAATTGCATGGAACTGGAAGGTGAGCCTCAGGGTTATACACAATTACATATAAGAGGAAAGGAGGAGTAGGAGAAAAATTATATAAGTGGAAGTAACGATTTATAGTAGAGGGGATGGAGAGAGAGTAGGGGAGGGGAGGGGTGAGGGGACAGTGGAGAATGGGATAGACAGCAGAATACATCAGTCACTAGAAAGGCAATTTGTAAATCAATGGAAATGTAACTGATGTGACACAGCAATCTGTATACAGGGTAAAAATGGGAGTTCATAACCCACTTGAATCAATCTGTGAAATATGGTATAATAAGAACTATGTAATGTTTTGAACAACCAACAATAAAATAATTTAAAAAAAAAAGTGAGACTTTGTCTTGCAGGTCAGTCATTACTTTTTGTTTGTTAGGTTCAAATTTAAGTCTCTTATGACTTAAATTATGTTCAAAATTATGTTCAAAACAGGGGATGCCCACATAAGGTTTTGGCACAGTATTGCTCTCAGAGCAAATAGAAGGAAAAATTATAGCTATAAAATGACTGAAGTTTGTGCTTGATATATTTTTTAATCCTATGGGAGAGTCTTTCTTCTTCTTCACATTCTAAACTTTGAATTCCAGTAGTAAGTTGTGCCAAAATTTTGGGGAAAATATCACATTGATCCTGTAAGACATATTTTTCAGACTGTAGCAATAGTTTTAGACTTTTTATTCCTTGGTTTAGTAATTTCCATTTTGGGAACTTCAACTCAAAAGAAATAACATGAAACATGAAAAAAATCATGCACAAAGCTATTTTTATCAAAATAGTTTCTAATAGTAAAAGCTAGAAAGAAATATGCTATAAGAGAATGTTTTAGTAAACATACACTTATTTGGTAGAAAATAGGTAAGCATTAAAAATAACATGTATAACATTGATAAGTATAAGTAAAAATATAAAAAATCATTATGAGCTATTATGTATTCAGTGTTTAATATATGCCAGGAATTTTTCTATATTCATTATATATGTTAACTCTTTGAATTCTCATACCAATTTTTTTGAAGGAAGTGCTGATGTTACCCTACTATTCAGATGAAGAAATCCATGCATAGAGCATGTGCATCTTGACCAGGATCATAAAGGTAGCAATGTCAGCCATAAGGGCTGAACCCAGACACCGGGGAATCTGAACTTGTGTTCTTAACTGCCATATGATGTTGCCTTGTGTGTGTCGTGCTTAGGTTTGATGAGGTAAAATTTCATTTTGACTCATTGAAGAAAGCATTGATTTCTGCAACTTGAAATTTATTGGCTCATTTATAAAAGGTGCCTGGGAGATTTGGGGGAGAGAAACAATCAAGACAACAATACCTCCTCTCCTAACCCAGTTGCACTGAGGTGGCCCAATTTTAGTAAGGCCCAAGGATTAGACAAGCATAACATAACCCCAGAGGTAAAATTTCAATAAAAGTAGGAGGGAGCATGGATTAGTCAGCTTTTCAGAGTTGTGACCAAAATGCCTGACAAGAGCGACTTAGAGAAAGAAAAGTTTATTTTGGCTCATGATTTTAGAGGTTCAGTCCATACTCCAGCTCCATTACTCTGGGCTTGAGATGAGGCAGAGAACCATGATAGAAGAACTTGGTGGAAGAAATCTACCCAGCACGTGGCATCCAAGAAGCAAAGAGAGAGGAGAAAGGGTCAGGGACAAATATAATCAAAGGTGGTACCCTCAGTGACATACCACTTCCAACCATGATCCTCTCATCTATGTTTCCCAACCAGTATAGTTCATTCCAATTATTTATCCTCCAAATGGATTAATCCAATGATGAGAGTGTATTCCAGATAATGTAATTATTACCTAAAAGCATCCTCTACCCCTTTATCTTTGCTGCATTTGAACCATGCCTTCAAGTCATAAGCTTTTAGAGACATTAAATGTCCAAACCAGAGCAACAAAGGATGATTGAGTGGGCTCTCCCCTGCCCTACAACTACAGATCAAAAGGGAGTTATGTTGTTCTATGATGGGTGACAAAGGGATATGTTCTGTGTAGGCAGGGCTCATGCTTTAGCAAAGTGGTTTGTGGAGCTGAATCCAGATATTATAATCTTGACATACAAGCCCAAAGGTGGCATGAAACATTGATGGAAAATTCGACTCATCTCCCACCTTAAAGAAACCCTGTGACATGCATGAAGGGAGGTAACTTCCTCAACAGAAGGTTTGGGCCAACCATTAGGGTGGGACCTGTGCAGGATGATGATATACCCCAGCATGGCTGTGGGAACTTTCTCTCTCTAGATTCTGGTTTAATCGCAAGTATTATCTGTTTGAGGAATTGTTTGGAACAGACTGGTTGTCATTCTGGAATCTTCCATCTTCACAGGGGCATATACATATTCAGGCTAAAACAAGAAAAATCACATGTTTTTTGATGAAATTATGGGTGCAGTGTGTGTGTGTGTGTGTGTGTGTGTGTGTGTGAGAGAGAGAGAGAGAGAGAGAGAGAGAGAGAGAGAGAGAGAGAGAACATGGAATCATTCAGACTTAAATATTGAGCCAAGACCATAAAGATAAATAGTATGTTTTCAATAGATGATTAATGATTTGCAGAACCAAACAAATTATGCAGGCAGAAGGAATATGGGAAGAAATACATTGAAATGTTACAATTGATTTTATTTTCTGATAGTAGCTCTTAGAATAGTAAAAGTTCTTCTTAATTTTTAAGATTTTCTTTAAGAAACGTATTACATTTCTAATAAAAATAAAGGTAACTAATATTTTTTACTAATCATTGTTAGGAAAAGACTGATGTTTTTATGATTTTTTTCAAACTGATTTTTTAAACATTATTTTTCTTTTATTATTGAACTCTATTATTTTTTCATTAATTTGATGACCTTTTTAAGAAGACTCAATGGCTATAGGAAAAAAAAAGTGTGTACGATTGCTATAAACTAGACATAACCAGCATTTTGCTTGTATAATTCATTGCCTTCTAGCCAGACAATATCAGGACCTTAGGGATACATCAGAGATGTGCATTTACAATCTGTGGACACAGTGAAATCTCAAGGAAATCAGCCCTTTACTCACTTCATCTTAAAATGCCTGAATCAACCATGCATTAAAATTTAGTGGTTCAGGGAAATTCTCACCAATGTCATCTTCATAACCTCTTCCAGAGAGCAAGGATAATTCTATAAAGTTGTTCTCTGCATTTTAACATTGCTTTAGTCTGTGCCTTTGGCATGTGAAAATTAAATTAAGAGAAACAAATTAAATTACCAGGTTCTATCATGTGTTGATATTTTATATTCCTCTAAAGCTAAAAAGATTTAGATTTTATTTTGAAGGTCTGCTTGGGTTGCTAGGCTGCAGAAAATCACTGAGACAAGTTTGTTCAGCTAGAGAGCAGTAGATGACTTCCCTGCTTCCTTTTCAGGCAAATAACTTGTAGATGTCAGTAAACACCTTGCTTTTCCTAAATGCTGATTTCATGGTCCTTGGAAAGGATAATAGAATACAAGTTTCATGGCAAATGCCTGTAAATAAACTGGGGTATATATAAATTTTTGAGTTCAAATAGGTAATAGCAGACCTCTTTTGCTTCATGGAGTAGTGGTCCAATCAGGGTCACCATGTCCCACTGCTCATGTGGTAACAGTCCAAGTTCAAGGAATGCTGTTCATCACACTATTTTGTGAATGGTGCAGTGCATCTGGAGAAAATATTAACTGTCATAGTCACATAGAACATTGTTTTGAAAGCTAGCTGAGTGTAATTCCTTGCCTCTCTTTGCTACTGTTGAGCCATGATCATAATGCAAAATTTAAAGAGTACAAAACATATCTGATTGATTGTATTAAGAAAGTTCATCCTATTTTAGTGATTATTTCACATTTTGCTTAAGATTGTACTGACAAAAAGTTGACACTTAAAAATGCCAGCAATTGACATTTTTAAAATATCAGTGTTTTTGAGATATAATTCCTATAAAATCCCAGTTTAAAGTATACAATTCAATAATTATTATAGAATTCTCAAAAAATCGTGAAACCGTCATCATAATTTCAGAAGATTTTTTTTACTATCCCTAAATGAATCTCACTCTATTAGTAGTTATTCATTTTATTCCAAATTCCTGATAGCCCTAGAAAACTCCTAATCTACTCTTCATCTCTCTATATTTGCCAATTCTGGACAATTTAATTAAAAATTAATTGTACAATAGGTATTATTTAGTGACTGATTTTTTTTTTCATTTAGCATAATGTTTTTCAGGTACATTCACTTTTTAGTGTGTATCAGTACCTTATCCCTTTTTGTTGCTCCATAATATTTCATTGCATGGATATACCACATTTATCAGCTCATCACTTTATGCATGTTTGTCTTACTTGTTGACTACTATAAATAATGATGCTGTGGACATATATGTACAATAGTTTGTAAATTTAAAAAAATATATATTTGGGTCATATGCCTAGTAGTGGAAGTGATGGGTGAATGCTAACTAGATGCTCAACATTTTATGACACTGTTAGATCATTTTGAAAAGTGCCTGCACCATTTTACAATTTCCCTAGCACCCTGTGATGGTCCCATCTTCTCCACAACTCCAATAACAGTTTTCATTATCTATCTTTTTTATTATGGTGATCCCATTGTGTACAAAGTCGTATCTCAGTGTGCTTTTGGTTTGCATTTCCCTTAAGATTAATGATGAGCTTGTTGGAGATGTATCAACCTGTTTTGGAGGAATATCTATCTGTTCAGCAAACAACTTTTAAATACTTCTCAAACAACATCTTTATAGAAACTTGAAAGTCTCAAATTTTATAAGTGTGACAAATGTTAGAATTTTTCATTCTGTCTTTAATATTCTATCATTTTAGGTGGTGCAAAATGTGTACAGAGCTTATAATACCCCTCCCACTGGGACATAAGCTCCAAGAAAACAAGGTTTAGTAATTATTGAGTTTTTAGCAATAGTAGAATGCTTCTAAAATGATAGCTACTAAAAATTATTTGATGGATAAGTGAACAGAGACATATTCTACTTTCATAGGATTGATTAAATAACATTTTCTATGCCCCCAGACCGTATTTACTATAACATAATTAAAAGTAATATTAAACTTTAAGTGCCTCAAACTTAACTAAAGATAATTATTATTGACCCAAAATACACTTATTTTGAAAGAAATACCCAACCAACCAGAAAAAGAATATGACTCAGATGAGATTGTTCAGATGTTTTCAAATATTTCTTTATTTCTATAATTAGGCCACATTCAACCAAGACCTAGCAGGAAACTTCTAGGTAAATGCCACAAATAATTGGAGGCAAGTGCTCTGCTGTTGAAGCGACACTCTGGACTTCCTGACCCTAGGGATTCTAAGCAATTTCTTCTGTAGGTTCTACAGAACTGAAAGAGGAGCACCAAAATGCCAGCTCACCCTTGCTCCTTGTTCAGTAGGAATGAGCGAAATGTCATTTCTACAGTCTCCAATAAGCAATGATGAGGAAAGCAGGCATCGCAGAATGAATTGTGTCCCTGTAACTTCATGAATAAGTCCTTACCCACAGTACTTCAGAACGTGACTGCATTTGGAGACTGAGCATTTAAAGTGCCAAATAAGTAAAATTACATCATTAGGGTGGACCCCAATTCATTATGATCAGTGATCTCATAGGAAAAGATGACTGGGACAAAGACACAGAGGAATGATCATGAGAATACAAAGGGAGACAGATGATCATCTACAGGTCGTGGAGAGAAGCCCCAGAAGAAATCAACTCTGCAGACCCTCGGCCTAAGGCTTCTATGCTCTAGAATTATGGAAAACTACTCTTGTTTACACCACCTAAGTAGGGTACTTCTGTGTGAAATAGACTAAGATACATGATGAATGAGGTTGGATGAAGGTGAGAGAGGATATCTGTAACTGATGTGCGGTGCTATTTGCTTTCTACAAGGAGGATTAGAGACAGGCAGGCAGCTGAGATAGGGTGCATCTACCCAAACAGATGAATTTAGAGAAGAGCACGACTGTTCTTTATCTTTTTATTAAACACTTCCTCAATATCTCTTTGGCTGAGAGACAGGACGATTTTTTCTAGTTATAAAGACCGCATTTGAAATCAAACGGCAAGGTAGGTATTCAAAATGAAAACTGCAAACTTTCTAAATTCAGCATTTGAACACAGTGGTGAATGTCTATAGAGTCAGTATAGATTTTTTTATTCCTTCTTCTTAAAGAAAAAAAAAAAAAGAAAATTTTGCCCTTAATTATTTCCTCTGGCATTAAGAGTTATTCACATATGAAAAACACATCCTGGTAGCAAATTTTCAAATTTTATTATAAAATATGCATAACATTAAATTGACCTTTAATGAATTTAATTAAAAAAATATTTTCTAATTATTTTTTTAAATCAAAAAAGAACTTTTTAATTTTTTTGGTTAGTATCTTGTATGGAATTCTCTGAGAGTTTCAAATGGTGTCTACAAATTTTCTAGTACCCCTTTCTCTACAAGAAGGAGTCTAATCCTTGCTTTGAGTGTGGGACGCCCTAACTTTTCTCGTAATGGCAGAAGTGACAATGAGTACGTAGGTCACAAAAGACACTGAAGTTTTCTCCTTGCTCCCTCTTTTGGGTCACTCTCTGGACATATCTCACTCCCATGTCATGAAGATCCTCAAACAGCCACATGGAGAGGACCACATGTGAGAAACTGATGCCCCAAGCTAACAGTTATGTGAGTCATTGTGGAAGCAGATGACATGCCATCACAATACCTTAACTTCAACCTCATGAATCATCTGAACCATTATCACACAGGGAAGCTGGTCCCAGATCACTCACTCTCAAAAAACTTTTAAAATATAGTTACTTTAAAGTTGTTAAGGTTAGGTGTTGACAGGAACTGAAGAGGTGAGCAAGACAAAAGAAGGGGCACAGGGGTCCAAACTTGGTGCAGGTAAGGACACTTATTATTGGAAAGCACAGCATTTTATAGTTTACAGTGGGTTCCCAACTGTGGAATGCAACCTCGAGGTTAGGCAGACAAAATTCTAAAATATCTTTTTAAAAACAATGCTACATTTACATTTGTATCCTTAATCTTTATCCTAGATATATATTAGCAGCTAAGCATAAAATAACAGGAACATTCCCCAAAATAACACCACAAGGGAAAAGCATGAAGCATGTCCACAGTCTCTACAGGAACTTATGGCAATCTGACCACATCAACTGAGCATGTCCTGAGAACACTCTGCTGTTCATGCTTACTGTGGCCTCCCAAGAACTTGGAGGACACTAACTCTTTAACATCTGCAGCTCCACCACAGTCCTTGAGATCTCAGACAACTCCATCAGTTAGGGGTGATTTTTTACACAGCAATGACTAGCTAATACAAGTACCAGTACATAAAATAGCTTTTAATGGAACTGCTGCTTTTTAATAGAAATAGAGAAGAACTGGGAAAAACTCAACTGTTTCAGGCTCTCTCTCACCTCCAGTGTTAGTTTGTGAAACATCCTCAACATGGCCATATTGACTTATGGAATGCAGCCTGAATTGTTTCTGTAGAAGCCACTTTGTGCTCTTGAGTTTATGATTCAATTTAATATCATTTGCTGAGTCATAAATATCTTCTTAAAACAGAGAAAGGAAGAGTCTTAGCTAACACATCATAATAACTTCTCCTAATCTGTTCTTTAATATCCAAGAAGACAGATTACCTACAGACTGAAGAGACATATCTTCCTTTCTCAGAGTTTGAATTCAGAGACAGGTTCTTTGATATGCTGCAAACTATGTGTGGTTGTACAAAATGCACATGTAGGTATATATATATATATATATATATATATATATATATATATATAGAGAGAGAGAGAGAGAGAGAGAGAGAGAGAGAGAGCGCGCGCGCGCTTGGAATTATAATTATTCATTTTTAAGATTCTTACTTTTAGTCTAAGAAAGCTATCTGGTTGTAACAAAACCAAAATTGAATGCCTAGTATGCCACTGTCCAGTAATAGGAACTTTGTAAAAACTATTCATCTGTTTTTAGGCATTCAGGGTTTTTAACTGTAAAATAAAGATAGTATTTGCATTTCAAATAATTATCAAGATTATATGATATATTTTTGATAAAATATGTATGTGTATGTCAAATAATTTCTGTCACAAAATATATAAATATTTCTAAATTTCTTCATAGCCATTGCCTTTTAGATTTTCCATAATAAAAAATATCAACTCAAATAATAATTTATATTCTTCTCTCCTTCCTGTCTTGTACAAAAATAGTTTAAAGCTAATATAAAATAAATTCAGGTACTAAAAGGAACCACATAGCATGGATTTTTGATTAGCTTATGTTGCCTTTTGTTCCTATGGTTTGTTACTTCCTATTTCTATTTTTAGGCTTTATTATATGTATGGGATTTTTAATTTTTGATAAGCTTTCTCAAGTCCTTTCTATAAGTAGAGAAGACATATAATTAAATGAATGAAAAGACTTTGGCTTCCTAGGTTTCCTAGGCAATCGGATTAATAGGAAATAAATTCTAAACCACCAATCCAGAACATTTGAGATTCTTTATACCATGCCATATTTTCTTGAATATCCTTAGTGGTTGAGAATGAGAACTATCACTAAATTGCACAAGACTCTCACAGGCTTAAGAATAATGCATTCTTATAAACTTATTTCTAAGTCTTACTGTCAAGGACCATAAAAAACTTCCTATTAGTCTTTTGCCCAGGGCTATTCATGAGCTAAGACAGTACTGACTCAAGACTTCAGCCAGAGATTTAATGTGAATCAACCCAAATCTGAGTAAGAAAAGTGAGCTGGATTATAAGTCCTTCTGAAGATCTATTCTTCTCTACTCTGCTCTTAGGATTTAATGGTTTTCTTCCAGAGACAAATACTTGGTGCTTATTTAATATATTTTCTATTCTTCCCTCTGTTACCAGCTATTTATTTCAGAGTGCATTTACTAGAAATCCTTGCATAGATTCAGTTATAATCACTTATAAAAAAAGAATATATAGAAAGAAACGAGAGGATTTTAGGTTGCCCAACTTCTCATGTGAGATTGAAGTAATTTTTGTTGTTTGATACAAAACCTAGCTGTATCCCATTTGGTAGTGTTTCAGATAATTTCACATTACATATTAAGTAAGCTCCAACTTCTGTGATACCACCATTGGCGTTGAAGAAGCTGAGAGACTAAGAACACATTGTTGTACCAAAGCTTACATTTTTTTTTTTAGTTAATGTGGCTGCCTGGGAGCTAAAAGCTGCTTTTCTCCATTTCATAAATCACATTTAAATAGCAGGGCAAATGTTCAAAAAACAAAAATGTTACCACAGGTAGATCTTGCTTAAAGGTATTCTGATGTGTTTTCATTTATCTAACTAAAAAAGTCTATGTAAAAACAAAGCGAAATGAACTATTTTAGGATATGATAGGCTTTTAAGTATAAGTGGTAATTTGTAAACAGTAAAATAACAATATGGTTTTAAACAAAAGATCTAGGAAGAAGGGATCCCACAGTGGAGGAATTTCTAGAAGCTACAAGAGAGAGAAAATTTGATGAATCCCGTATTTTAGCAGAATTGAGAAAGCAGTGATCTGCATAGAAGAAATGAGAGAATTTTCCAGGAAACCCCTAGAAAAACATGATTATTAGAGGCAGCATGGTCTGGAAGAGTGAGCGAGAGGGCTGGTGAATAGGGTCATTGATCATTGCTTCCCTGCCCAAGCTTTCTGGGAGGGCAGCTACTCTTTGTTCCCAGTTTAAAATCTGAACCCAGTTGTGCAGATAAATCTTGCACTTCATTGCATGACACTCTCTTAGTGAGCTTTGGGGCATGGAAAGCATTGGGCTGTGCTCCATTTAAGTTTAAGATCAGATGTGAAATTTCCAGTGCTATAAAGGAAACTTCCCTTTCTTAAAGCAAACTCAGAAGCTATATTTCTTTCCTTCATTACTCCCCCAAATAACTTGTACCTTGTATTCTTCACTTACTGCTTGAAAGACAAGACATTTTGCTTAGATGTTGAAAATATACTTTAGCTTCCAATATGAATCAAACTAAAATTTCCTTCAGATGTATCTGCAATGAGCAAATTGTATGTGTATAATGACTGATAATGAGATGCATGCTATGCTCTTTGCACACCCCCCAACCAAAAAAAAAAACAGAAAAGAAAACAATGGAGTAATATCTAATGTGCTGAAGGAGAAGTGTTTTGAAGCTAAAATGTAATACAAGGGCGAATAGGTGAGAAATGATGGCATGCTGGAACAGAATATTAGCAGCAAGAGCTGTAAGAAGAGATTCTAGGTATGTTTTGAAGAGTTATTGGGTATAAGAGAAGGGTAAATATAAAGTTAAGAATACTTACTCCTGTGGAATATAAAATTGTTAATTTATTAAAAGTAGAGAGGGAAGGTTAGTGATATAGCTCAGTTGGTAGAGTGCTTGCCTCACAGGCACAAGGCTCTGGGTTCAATCCCCAGTACCATCAAAAAAAAAAAAATGGTGGGATAACCAGGGGATGGGGAGGGTAATGTTGGGATGGCACAAGTTTGATTAGTGGGTACTAAGTTACAATTAGAGAGGAGAAAGAAATTCAGATGTGCTCTTGCACACTACAGTGAGAAATGATGACAATAATGTACTGTGTATTTCACAAAGTTTGAAGAAAGGATTTTTCATGTTTTCACCTACAAGGAATGAGAATTGTTTTAGGATATATATGAAAACATCAACATGGTCTTCCTATTAGCATGAATAAAATTAAACATAACAACTATAAATGCTGACACGGATGCCAGGAAGCTGGATCTCATCATTCATCCCATGTGGAAATGTTAAATGGTACAGTCATTCTGAAAAGAGTTTAACAGTTTCTTAACTTACCAAACATGTAACGACCATATGACTTAGCAGTTGCATGTTTGAACACTTATCATAGAGAAATGAAAACATATGTTCATACTAAAACCTGTACATCAATGTTAATAGGGATTTGTTCATAATAATCAAAAACTAAAACAACCCTGATATCCATCAGTGAATAAACAGGACATCATGGCATGTCCATACCCATATTACTTCACAGCAATACATAGAAGCAAATTGACACAAGCAACCACTTGGATGAATCTCTAGAGAATTATGCAGATTAAAGTGAGCCAACACTGAAAGGTTACATGCTATATTTCCCTTCATAGGTCTTTCTTCTAGTGACAAGATTGTAGAGACAGCAGATTAGTGATTGTTTAGGGGCTAGAGATGGGGTAGGGCCATGAATGAAATTTTTCTGCTTTAAAAACATAAACACAAGTGGTTATATTTATAAAGGCAGTATGATGGATCCTTGTAGTTATGGAAATGTTCTGTACCTTGATAGTTTCAATGTCATTATCCTAGTGGGGATTCTGAACTGTAATTTCACAATATTTCACCATCTGGTGAAACTGGACAAAGGGTGCACAAGACCTCCCTGTTTATTTCTTAAGACTAAATGGGAATCTGATATTAATCAGAAATAAAAGGCTTAATGACGAAACAAAGGAAAAATGCTTGAGTATTTGTCTATAGGCTGATGTTTACTAGACTCATGTAATGCACAATAGAACCACCCACATTTATCAGCAATAAGGAGGTACTGACTCAACACATATCTAATAATGCGACCTAAAGTTAAGACACTTATTCATATATCAAGCCCCAAACTTAAATCTGCTCCACAGCTGTGTATGGTCTAATCATAGAGTTGAGAACTCTGCATAGTAGTTAGAAGAGATTCTGTGTAGCACAAGGACAGTTAAAAGCAACACCGCAAATTGGACACATCAGTTTTGGAGCCAATTATATGGTTGTGGTTTGAATATGAGGTTTCCCTTAGAGCTCATGTGTGAAACAATGCAGGCATGTTCAGAGGTGAAGTGATTATAAACTAATCAGTGACTTCATCCACTTGAATGAACTGACTGGGTAGTAACTGTAGGAAGTATGATGTTGTTAGAAGAAATAGGTCACTGGGATCATGCCTTAGGGTTTATATTTTGTCTCTGGTGAGTGGACCTGTCTCTGCTTCCTGGCTGTCATGAACTGACCAGCTTTCTTCCACTAGGCCCTTCCACCATGATGTTCTGCCTCACTTTGGGCCCAGAGCTATGAAGTCATCCCACCATGGACTGAACCCCTGAAATTGTGTGCCAAATCTTTTCCTCCTGTGTGTTGTTCTTGTTGTCTCTTTTGGTCACAGTGATACAAAGTCAACTAAAGCATGAACCCAACATACTTACTCATTTTAATAATTAATAATTTTATAGAATAAGGAAAATTTAATATATTATTTTTGTCTTGTGCAAATTAGATCCAGGTCTATTTCACAGAATACTTATTTCCCTTTTGTGCTTACAGTGAAGTTAAGGGCAGCAAGATAATTTATAATACAAGATTTGTTATTGGCTTCATCATGTGAATGGGCTCTTTCTGTCCTCATAATTCTACTAATTCGTTATTCAGATGGCTAAAAGTCTGTACATTGATTTTCTTTTAATGCACTTTACAGTTATTTTGGGGCTTTCCTAAGTTAGTATTCATTAATGCATTTTCTATATTATATCGTAAACTTCTCAAAAGAGTTATCATTTCTGTTCTCCAATTTGTATGGCCAAATGCAGAGGTAACTGCTCTCTGTTCCATGGATACTCAATAATGAGTATAGCTGGCTCTTATTATTCTGTCAGCAGAAATTACATACTTTATAAACAACCTTCCAAACTAGGTCACATGTTTCCTAATGGCTTGGTTTTCCTGCCCAATACTATACTTGTAAGATCAAAATTTTTGCTGCAAGTAAATGTCAGAGTCTGTGTGCAGCTAAAAGCCTTTCTGTGCACTGACCATTTTGGACTCCATGAGCTGCCAAGTGACTTCTATAGTTTTGCTGGCATAAGCTGCTCCTGGGCCCACCTGACAAGCACATGCAATATCCCACCCTGTACGGCTCTCAGTCTCTTGGCTCTTAGTAGCTGTCACCAAAGGTACCTTAGACTTGACAGAGGATGTTTACCCCAATAACTCCAGCCTATGTAGGAGTATTTCTTGTTTAGGAATTGAATTATCTTATGCAAGTAAAGTATTGCGTATTTTGAGATCATCCAAAAGAAACTACAAATAGGATTAAAGGATAATAAAATATGAAGTGATCTATTTATTTTGGTTTTGAGTGAGGGCTCAATAATTGCTGACTGAAAATTTGTTTAAATTATGCATAGGCTAAACTGCACAAATTAAGTACTGAAAATAAAAGCAGAGCATAAACAGTGGACAGGGAAAAGTTTGGCATTCAACTAAACAAAGCTATAACTTTTAATTAATTTTCTTTTTAATATGCTTCCCGGCCAATTATTGTCATAGGATCATTTTAACATAGTCTGTTTCTTATTTATTTGGTTTTTCTGGGCCATGCATCTTTTATGCACCACCCCATCCACTTTGGCTTCATTCTGTAGCTTCTAATGTGATTTATGCAGTTCTGTAATCAATAAAATCTCAAACAATGGGGGTTATGTTCTGAGGGTTTCTACAATGATGATTTTTATCTTCAAGGTAAAAAAATGCAGGTGAAAGTGTAATGAGATACCAAAAAAAAAAAGGAGATTGTTTCTAAGGAGACACATGCAATCATTTCATTTAAGATCTGTTGTTTAAAAGATGTAATTTCGCAGTGTTTTGAGCCCCCAAATGCTTTAAGTTAGATTTTCCCCTTTGAATCGCCTTCTGTCTGATCTAGATATGTCAGCTAAACAGAAAACTCCCTATGGAAGCTTGTTGTCACCATAGCAACCAGATCACAGTTTTCAGTGCAGGTGAAATGAAGTGCTGACATGTATTCCTGCTCAGGGTGCTAAGTGGAGGTTTGTTTCACTAATTAGGTGGCAGAAATAATCAATTTCTTAATGATTAACGATGTCATAAACTCCGCAGTAGACAAACTTGAAAAACTTTCTCAACAAGCACTTCACATCTTACAGGACTGAAATGATAAAAATGATTTTTAAATTATTTGGTCAACTAGGAGAAAAAGTATTGTCCCCTTCATACCCTTAAAATGAATTGAACACTGTTCTAGCTTTTTTAGAGGTGAACTTATAATATATAGACGTAGAAATAATTTTGATGAAATTCTTCCAAATATCAAATGGACCAAAGTCTCTTAGAGCAAGTGGGAAGAGCCACAGAATAATACCTAAATGTGGAACCCTCAGTTCAGAGACATAGCAGTGACAAGGACAGTTGGCATAGTGGATTGTCCTTAGATGGTGGGCCAGCCCTTCTCCAGGACAGTTGTAAAAGTTGTCCTTTCCACTCTGCTCCTTGGTCCTCAAGGAAGGAAACTTCTTGATACTTTTATTAATCAGAATCTTCTGTTTTATTTTCGTTGTTATTTTTCCATCTCTTCATCTGTCCTTTTCTCAAACTTTGCTTTTATAAAAGCACAGGGTCTATTATCTAGAAAAGGAAATAAAGGAAAACCTAGTAATAAATGCTGAATTAGGTACTGAAGGAGAAATATATTCTCTTTTTAATCAGATGTGCCTACTTGGGCAAACACCTTCCTTGAATCCTTTTTTTTTTTTTTTGAGAGAGAGAGAGAGAGAGAGAGAGAGAGAGAGAGAGAGAGAGAGAGAGAGTGTTTAATATTTATTCTTTAGTTATTGGCGGACACAACATCTTCGTTTTGTATGTGGTGCTGAGGATTGAACCCGGGCCGCAGGCATGCCAGGCGAGCACACCACCACTTGAGCCACATCCCCAGCCCCTTCCTTGAATCTTTTTTCTACTTTGGTCAAGGTTAGGGGAAGGGAAATGCTGTTCTTGGGATGTACCTTAAGATGTAAAGAACCTTTTCACACATTGATGAGACAACTAATATGGCACTTGGCACATGGTATGTACAATATAAGGAAAGCTGTGTTAAAAATAAAAGTGATAACGTTGGACTAACACAGTAGATACTTATGCTGTCATGATATGGAACAGGCAATACCAAATGAAATTCTGCAACATACAGGCATGGAAAATGCCATTGGGCAGGCTGTACATGTTTCTAGAATTCAGGGAACAGAGTGATTACTTTAAAATAGATTGGATGCATAACTTGTTAAGAAAACGGGGCATTTTAGTGAACACAGGAGAGTTTAGAGGAACATTCTTGGGGTCATAATTACCTAAGAAGTTGGAAGCAGGGAATGAATGAGTTTTGTATTAAGGAAATGTCAACTAAATTGGCAAAACGGTTGCTGTGGGGGGGGGCGGTCATATGCACAGTTGTTTAGATCATTTGCTTTACTCTGGACAGAGGAGGGTGAGCCCTGGTCAATATGGCTGTTCTCTTCTCCACTCCTGGACTGAATAAGTTATTCTGCCTCTCTAGGTGGGCAGGATCCTTTGCTATGACTTCATGGGAATCTGATGTGAAGCTGAGGGGTTGGGTAAGGAGTAATGCCTTACCAAATACAAGATCACCTCTTGTTGGTCAAAACAGATTCTCTGGGACAGGCCACAGCCTATTGTATACCTGCAGTGGACAGCCCCAGCAATGGAGGTTCTGAGTTATCTGTAGTGTCCCAGATGCATGATGAGGCTTACATATTCCAGATCCTTTCTAACTGCATACCATACTAAGCTCAAATCCAGCAGTTGTCCAATTGAGATCATGCCGATTGAAGGCAATTATGTAGAGTTGAATGTGTTTTCATCCTTTACTGTCATTATGTATGTGGTTTGAAAGATGTTTTAACAAAAGCCCAAAGTTCATGATCTAGAAAATAAAATAAAAGGGAAGCAGGTGGTACCCTTTGGAGAATGATTGACTGATGTATTCATTCCCTCATTCACACAAACATATCCCACAAAAACTTATGGAGCCACTACTCTGTAGCCCAGAGTTGCCTCACACTGGGAGGGCTGATTTGAATAAGGCAAAGGGCAGTTTAGAATCACCTTTTCTAGATTCTCCTTACTGCATTCTAGAATCACTCAACTTTATTAATATTTATGGAGAATGGTACTGCCTTGAGTTAATCTCTGAAGGGAAATGGAATAAATTTGTTGAAAAAGATCTGTCAGCACTCATCCTTTTCAGACATTGTTAAGAAGCATTAAGATCCATTGTCTGGATTTCCACTTGGTGATTTAACTGAGAATTACCATTTGTGATTTTTCAATAGAAGAACCACCCAAAGAAGCTCAATAGGGCAGAAATCACTCTCATTTACTTTGATGAGGTAACAGAAGAATTTTTGAAAATTCTTGTGGGTACATTCACCCTTGCTCATGCATTCCTGGGCCTCATAGTTGCTCCTATAAAAAAGGGTCAAATGGTGACCTGGACAGCAAGGCTACAAGAGCCACACAGACAATTGCGTAATTAGCCTTTGGCTCCACGTTGTGTCTTGTTGGAAGCGTCATCATGCACCCACAGGAATCTACAGCAGAGATCAGCAAATCCTTTAGGCTTACAAACGCATTCTTTTATCGAGGCTTTGTCTTCTCTTCTTTTATCAAAATTAGTGTGACAAGTACTTAGACATGAACATTTAAAAATACCTTTTTATCATTTTAATTAATCTTCCTAAATTAGAGAGTGGGTTTCCCAATTTTCAAAAATTTAATTGCCAATTGTTACTGCTCTACGTGGTGAAACACGAGGGGACAGTGAACTGCCACTACTTACAGAGGCATTCTGATTGATTCCTAGCCCTCCTCCTATCAGGATACCACTGCATTTCACCGAAGAGCTGAGTGTTTGTCAGAATATTGTCAAAAGCAAGCATTGCCAAACCTTGCTACCTGTGACTTCAATATAAAGGGGATCCTTTACATTGGAAAGTCTAGTGGTAGGTGATCCCAAGGCCAGCTCAGGAGCAGTAGTTGGAGCCCTGTCTTTGATTTGCTTATCCCTTCCTTGTGACTGGGAGGGGAAGGAGCACTGCCCTGCCTCACATCCTTACAGGGGACAGTCTTGGCAGGAATTTAGATAGCTGGAGGTAAAAGGGTTTTATTTGTATGCTTTTCAGGGAGGAAAAATCATCCCATGGCACAGGCCATTGATTTACTTACTCTCACTGGCCAAAAGCTGAATCACTTGTTTATCCTAAAACCAGTTACAGAAAAGGGAAATGTAATTTTAATGATCTGCTTAGACCAACAGCAATCCATTCCTTAGGGCTGGGCACATAGCTGCTCAAACCAAACTGGAATTCTGTTAGCAAGGAAGTGAAAGAAATGGCTACTGTGAAGGCGGTGAAGGATGTCAGCTCTTGGACTCTGGTCCAAATAAATGTCTTTTAAAATTGTCACAGTTTTAGTTCTTCACAAATATGCCATATTGGCCAATAATATTTGTATGGTTTCACATTTTTACAGGGATTTAAAAGTCATTGCTCTGTCATTCTTTGCTTCTAATCACCCACCAGAGGAGAAAGCCTTTCATTATCATTATTTCAGTGATGAGGAAACAGAAATTTTGCTGGATGAAGCAACTTTTTCAATGTCTGAACAGCTCAAATAAGCAAATGTGATCCAGATTTTAAATCTGTCTTCTTATTGCAATCTTATATTCCTTTTTGAACTATTCCATCAGAGTCTTCCAGGATGCCAGTAAAAGTACCACTGTCTCCACCCACCATGACTATCTATGATTAGAAGAGAAGATGTTTGACTTTCTCTTGGCTTCAAGCTACTAGAGAATTATGAGATTATAAACAAGGAGGTTTATTGCCCCATAAGACCATGAGGGCTCCATTAATTGATTCAAGGAAAATTTATTAAACATCACATTTACAAAGAACTGTATTAAGTTATGGGGATAACATAGCAGACAAGACATTCATGGTCACCAGGGCTTAGCATCTGAGAAAAATGATGAGACATTAAGCAATCTATCACATTAAAATGTGACTTCATGTTCTGAAGGGGAGGTAGAGGGTGTGTTGAAAGCTCTTAGTCAAAGCATTAAATCCAATCATTGGGAAAAGCAAAGATAAGAAAAACATCTTGAGTTATTCCTGTTAATCTGATACTTCAAAGGTCAAAAGCAGAAAGAAGATGGCATTTAATATGCAGTAGTTACACAATAAACACTTTTATGTCTTTTTAAAAGCACCTTGGTTAAGATGTAATCACATAATATGCAATTCACCCATTTATAGTATATAGGTCAATGGCTTTTAATATATCCTCAGAGTTATACACTCATGACCACAGTTACTTTTAGAACAATTTAATTAGCCCCCAAACAAACCTCACACCTCATTCATCAGTCCCTAAAATCTTTCTGTTCCCAGCTGCTTCTACCACCTCTTTAGGCATAAGCAATCACTACAGTACTTTCTATGATGCTACATCTGCCTATTGTATACCTTCATATAGTGGAATCAGATAACATGTAATCCTTTGTAGCTGGATTATTTTAATTAGCACAATTATTTTCAAAGTTCTTCTGTGTTGCAGCGTGTTTCACTACTTCATTTCTTTTCTTGCCAAATGACATTCCATTTTTTGCATGAAATATATTTGATTTACTTATCAGTTAATGGACATTTGAATGGATGGATTTCTGACTATTATACATAAGACGACCCCTGAACATTCATGTGTAGACTTTTTTTTGGTAAACCTATTTTCATAAACACCTAGGAGTAGAATGGTTAGATCATGTGTTAACACTACATTCAACATTTTGAGGAGCTGCCAAGCTGGTTTTCAAATCAACAGCACTATTTTAGATTCTCATCAGCTATGTATGTCTGTCGATTCCAACTCCTCCAGTCCTTCTCAGTGCTTTTGTTTTCATTTGTTCATTTTATATAGCCATCCTAGTGTGCATAAGTGTGGTTTTGATTTAAATTTTCTTATTTGCTAGTGAAGTTAAGCCTTCCCTCCTGAGTATATTTGAATATCTTTCTTTGGGAAATAACTGTTCAAATCCTGTGTCCAATTTTATTTTGAATTATTATTTTTTATTTAACAGAAAGAAAACACTGTGTGTGTGTTTGTATGTGTATCTCCCCACAGACTGTCAGCAAGAAAAAAAAAAAAAAAATATATATATATATATATATATACACACATATATATGTATACATATTTTTTTTCCTGTGGCCATATGAATTATTCAAATTTTCTCCTGCTCCTTGAATTGTCTTTTCACTTTCTTATCATTGTCCTTTGAAGCTTTTTAATTTTGATGATGATTGCTTATTTGTTTTTGTTATTTCTTGTGTCTTTAGTGTCACATATAATGAACCATTGCGTAGTTTAAGATCACAAAGATTTGTACCTATAATTTCTTCTAAGGTTTATCATTGTTTTATAGCTTCTAAGATTCATACTTTTGTTATTACTCTTACAGTGAGATCTTTGGTTATGTTTTCAGCTAGTTTGTGCATAAGGTCTAAGTTGGGATGCCTTTTGAATGACTGAGATTCTTCTTCCTGTCAGCCTGTACTCTTCAAAATATAGTGTATTTACCAAAGCATCTGTATCACATAGGATCTGGTTAGAAACAGAAATGCTCAAGCCCCATCCCACTCAATCAGAATCTTTGGGGATGTAGCTCAAGAACATGCATTTCCACAAATCCACAGGTGATTCTTTTAGTCTTTAAAACTTGACAAGCACTGCCTGAGACACCATCAAACAGCACTCACACTCCTGCATGCCCTCCTGCCCTCCAGCTCCAGAGCTGGAGGGTACTTCTTCAGTTCTATTTTACATTTAAATAGCAGACAGCAATTCTCAGCAGTCAGTACAGGGTCTTTCAGAGAGTTATACTCTTTCACTGCATTTCATACAGGAGTCTAACTTACTGAAATCAGATTTTGTTTTTATAGGATTTAAACATGGGCTCAAATTTTTGTTCCAGAATTATCTTTCTGTGGACTAACACAGGCCTGTTGATTCTAATTTTGTAACCTCTGATTTATCACAGACACACATACATTAGCTTTAAAATTCTTATTTCAGAGGCTGGGGTGTAGCACGACAGTAAAGAACTTAACTAGCAATGTGAAAGGCACTGGGTTCAATCTGTGGCATTGAAAAACAAAAGAGAAAACATTTATTTCAATTTTATTAGGACATAAAAAAATAGTTTTGGTGAAATGTCCATTCTGAGAAAAATCGGTTCTTTTTATAAATATCCTTTAATCTGAAAACTAAGACAATATATATATATATATATATATATATATATATATATATATACACACACACACACATACACACACACATATATATATTTTTTTTGACCTTAGATATTATTTTTTTTCTATTTTTTTATTGGTTGTTCACAATATTACAAAGCTCTTGACATATCATATTTCATACATTCGATTGAAGTGGGTTATGAACTCCCAATTTTACCCCAAATGCAGATTGCAGAATCACGTCGGTTACACATCCACAACTTTACATAATGCCCTATTAGTAATTGTTGTATTCTGCTACCTTTCCTATCCCCTACTATCCCCCCTCCCCTTCCCTCACATCTTCTCTCTCTACCCCATCTACTGTAATTCATTTCTCTCCTTGTTTATTTTCCCATTCCCCTCACAACCTCTTATATGTAATTTTGTATAGCAATGAGGGTCTCCCTTCATTTCCATGCAATTTCCCTTTTCTCTCCCTTTCCCTCCCATCTCATGTCTCTGTTTAATGTTAATCTTTTCTTCCTGCTCTTCCTCCCTGCTCTGTTCATTTTTGCTCTCATTATATCAAAGAAGACATTTGGTATTTGTTTTTTAGGGATTGGCTAGCTTCACTAAGCATAATCTGCTCTAGTGCCGTCCATTTCCCTGCAAATTCCATGATTTTGTCATTTTTTACTGCTGCGTAATATTCCATGGTGTATAAATGCCACATTTTTTTTTTATCCATTCATCTATTGAAGGGCATCTGGGTTGGTTCCACAGTCTAGCTATTGTGAATTGTGCTGCTATGAACATCGATGTGGCAGTATCCCTGTAGCATGCTCTTTTAAGGTCTTCAGGGAATAGTCCGAGAAGGGCAATAGCAGGGTCAAATGGTGGTTCCATTCCCAGCTTTCCCAGGAATCTCCATACTGCTTTCCAAATTGGCCACACCAATTAGCAGTCCCACCAGCAATGTACAAGTGTACCCTTTTCTCCACATCCTCGCCAGCACTTGTTGTTGTTTGACTTCATAGTGGCTGCCAATCTTACTGGAGTGAGATGGTATCTTAGGGTGGTTTTGATTTGCATTTCTCTGACTGCTAGCAATGGTGAGAATTTTTTCATGTACTTATTGATTGATTGTATGTCCTCCTCTGAGAAGTGTCTGTTCAGGTCCTTGGCCCATTTGTTGATTGGGTTATTTGTTATCTTATTGTCTAATTTTTTGAGTTCTTTCTATACTCTGGATATTAGGGCTCTATCTGAAGTGTGAGGAGTAAAAATTTGTTCCCAGGATGTAGGCTCCCTATTTACCTCTCTTATTGTTTCTCTTGCTGAGAAAAAACTATTAGTTTAAGTAAGTCCCATTTATTTATTCTTGTTATTAACTCTTGTGCTATGGGTGTCCTATTAAGGAATTTGGAGCCCGACCCCACAATATGTAGATTGGAGCCAACTTTTTCTTCTATCAGACGCAGAGTCTCTGATTTGATATCAAGCTCCTTGATCCATTTTGAGTTAACTTTTGTGCATGGTGAGAGAAAGGGATTCAGTTTCATTTTGTTGCATATGGATTTCCAGTTTTCCCAACACCATTTGTTGAAGATGCTATCCTTCCTCCATTTCATGCTTTTAGCCCCTTTATCAAATATAAGATAGTTGTAACTTTGTGGATTAGTCTCTGTGTCCTCTATTCTATACCATTGGTCCACCCGCCTGTTTTGGTACCAGTACCATGCTGTTTTTGTCACTATTGCTCTGTAATATAGTTTGAAATCTGGTATCACTATAACGCCTGATTCACACTTCCTGCTTAGAATTGCTTTTGCTATTCTGGGTCTTTTATTTTTCCATATGAATTTCATGATTGCTTTATCTATTTCTACAAGAAATGCCGTTGGGATTTTGATTGGCATTGCATTAAACCTATAGAGAACTTTTGGTAATATTGCCATTTTGATAATGTTAGTTCTGCCTATCCATGAAGAGGGTATATTTTTCCATCTTCTAAGATCTTCTTCTACTTCTCTCTTTAGGGTTCTGTAGTTTTCATTGTATAAATCTTTCACCTCTTTTGTTAGGTTAATTCCCAAGTATTTTTTTTTTTTGAGGCTATTGTGAATGGAGTGTTTTTCCTCATTTCCGTTTCAGAAGTTTTGTCGCTGATATACAGAAATACCTTTGATTTATGCGTGTTGATTTTATATCCTGCCACTTTGCTGAATTCATTTATTAGTGCTAGTAGTTTCTTTGTAGACCCTTTTGGGTCTTCTAGGTATAGAATCATGTCGTCCGCAAACAGTGATAATTTAAGTTCTTCTTTTCCTATTTTTATGCCTTTAATTTCTTTTGTCTGTCTAATTGCTCTGGCTAGTATTCCAAGGACTAAATTAAATAGAAGTGGTGAGAGAGGGCATCCCTGCCTTGTTCCAGATTTTAGAGGGAATGCCTTCAATTTTTCTCCATTCAGAATGATGCTAGCCTGAGGCTTAGCATAGATAGCTTTTACAATGTCAAGGTAAGTTCCTGTTATCCCTAGTTTTTCTAATGTTTTGAACATAAAGGGATGCTGTACTTTGTCGAATGCTTTCTCTGCGTCTATCGAGATGATCATATGGTTCTTATCTTTAAGTCTATTGATATGGTGAATAACATTTATTGATTTCCGTATATTGAACCATCCTTGCATCCCAGGGATGAATCCTACTTGATCATGGTGCACAATTTTTTTGATGTGTTTTTGTATTCGATTCGCCAGAATTTTATTGAGGATTTTTGCATCTAGGTTCATTAGAGATATTGGTCTGTAGTTTTCTTTCTTTGAGGTGTCTTTGTCTGGTTTCGGAATCAGGGTGATGTTGGCCTCATAGAATGAATTTGGAAGAGCTCCTTCTTTTTCTATTTCCTGAAATAACTTGAAAAGTATTGGTATTAATTCTTCTTTAAAGGTTTTGTAAAACTCCGCTGTATACCAATCCGGTCCTGGGCTTTTCTTGGTTGGTAGTCTTTTGATTGCTTCTTCAATTTCATCCATTGATATTGGTCTGTTCAAATTGTGTGTATCCTCCTGACACAGTCTGGGCAAATCATATGACTTAAGAAATTTATTGATGTCTTCACTATCTTCTATTTTATTGGAATATAGGTTATCAAAATAATTTCTAATTGTCTTCTGTATTTCTGTAGCATCTGTTGTGATATTGCCTTTTTCATCCCGTATGTTAGTAATTTGAGTTCTCTCTCTTCTTATCTTCTTTAGCATGGCTAAAGGTCTGTCGATCTTATTTATTTTTTCAAAGAACCAACTTTTAGTTTTGTTAATTTTTTCAATAATTTCTTTTGTTTCAATTTCATTGATTTCCGCTCTGATTTTAATTATTTCTTGCCTTCTGCTACATTTGGTGTTGTTTTGCTCTTCCTTTTCTAGGGCTTTGAGATGAAGTGTGAGCTCATTTATTTTTTGGGTTTTTCTTTTTTTGAGGAATGACCTCCAGGCGATGAATTTCCCTCTTAAAACTGCTTTCATTGTGTCCCATAGATTCTGATATGTTGTGTCTGTATTTTCATTTATCTCTAAGAATTTTTTGATTTCCTCCTTTATGTCTTGTGTAACCCATTGATCATTCAGTAACATATTGTTCATTTTCCATGTGATGTAGGATTTTTCCTTCCTTCTTTTATCATTGATTTCCAGTTTCATTCCATTATGATCAGATAAAATGCATGGTATTATCTCCACCCCTTTATATTTACTGAGGGTTGCCCTATGGCATAATATATGGTCTATTTTTGAGAAGGATCCATATCCTGCTGAGAAAAAAGTATATCCATTTGATGATGGTTGATATATTCTATATATGTCAGTTAAGTCTAGGTTATTGATTGTGGTATTGAGTTCTATATTTTCTTTATTCAACTTTTGTTTGGAGGATCTGTCCAATGGTGAGAGAGGTGTGTTGAAGTCACCCATAATTATTGTGTTGTGGTCTATTTGATTCTTGAAATTGAGGAGAATTTGTTTTATGAATGTCGCAACACAATTATTTGGTTCATAAATATTGATAATTGTTATGTCTTGTTGGCGAATGGTTCCTTTTAACAGTATATAATGTCCTTCCTTATCCCTTTTGATTAACTTAGTCTTGAAGTCGATTTTATTCGATATGAGGATGGCCACCCCTGCTTGCTTACGAGGACCGTGTGCGTGGTATATTTTTTCCCATCCTTTCACTTTCAGCCTGTGTATGTTTTTTCCAATCAGATGTGTCTCCTGGAGGCAGCATATTGTTGGATTTGTTTTTTTAATCCATGATACCAGCCTATGTTGCTTTATTGGAGAGTTTAAGCCATTAACCTTTAGAGTTACTATTGATATATGGTTTGTACTTCCAGCCATGTTTGATTATTTATCCTTTTTTAAAAAAATTTAGTTTGTTTCTCCATGATTATCTTTCCCCTTGCCCTCTGTCTTTACCGAGGCACTTCCCACTGATGGTTTTTGTTGTTGTTTTTCATTTCTTCCTTGTGTAGTGTTTTGCTCTAAATGCTTTGCAATGCTGGTTTTCTGGCTGCAAATTCTTTTAACTTTTGTTTATCATGAAAAATTTTTATTTCGTTGTCATACCTGAAGCCTAATTTTGCTGGATACAGAATTCTTGGTTGGCATCCATTGTCTTTCAGTGTTTGAAATACATTGTTCCATGACCTTCTTGCTTTCAGCGTCTGTGATAAAAAATCCGTTGTTAACCTTATTGGTTAACCCCTGAATGTAATCTGCCTCCTTTCTCTTGTAGCTTTTAATATTTTCTCTTTGTTCTGTATATTGGATATCTTCATAACAATGTGTCTTGGCATTGGTCTACTGTGATTTTGTGTGCTCGGTGTCCTGTATGCATCTTCAATTTGTATATCTGTTTCCTTTTTTATTTCTGGAAAGTTTTCTGTAATTATTTCATTCAGCAGGTTACTCATTCCCTTGGCTTGAATCTCTGTACCTTCTTCTATCCCGATGACTCGTAAGTTTGGTTTTTTTATGTTATCCCATAACTCTTGGGTGTTATTCTCGTGATTTTTTACCAGCGTTTCTGAGTTGGCTAGACTCTTTTCAAGATGATATATTTTGTCTTCATTATCTGACGTTCTGGCTTTTACTTGCTCCACTCTGCTAGTGATACTCTCAATTGAGTTTTTAATTTGGTTTATCGTTTCCTTCATTTCTAGAATTATTCTTTGATTATTTTTTATAATCTCTATCTCCTGATAAAGATGCTTAACTTCTTCTTTTATCTGTTTATGTAATTCATTCTCAATGTGTTCTTTTGCTGCTTGAATTTGCTGTCTTGTATCCTCTTTAAGGTTCCATTCCATCTGTCTAAGGTGTTCCTTGAGTTCTTTATATGACCATTTTTCTGATGACTCTAGGTCCTCCTGAATATTTAGGCTGTCCTGCATTGTTTGTACTCCTTTTCATCATTGCTTTTAGAAGCTCCTCATGTTACTTCTTGTTCTGTTTGACTGCTGAGTTACTGTTTACTCCTATAAATTTATTTGATGCTTGGGAGGAAAGGTATTAGAAGGGAAAGGAAGAAGTCACTAAAGAGAATGAGAGTAAGCAGGTAGAATTCAAGGAAGGTTGAATAAGAAAATTGAAAAGAAATGAAAAGACAAAAGAAGAAAAAAAAATAGGAAATAAAAAAAGAAAACAAAATAAAAGAAATAATAATAAAAAAATTAAAATTGGAAGAAAAAAATTTTAAAAAAATTTAAAAAACAATAAGAAAGAAAAATGAAAATGAAAGAAAACACCCAAATCAAAAAAAAAAAAAAAAAAACTAATAAATGCAGTCTTAGAGTTTGATTAACTTCTCTTCCAGTAGGTGGCGCTGTGCCCACCAGGCCAAGTTTCTCCTGTCAATACGTGGGAACCAATCACTGTGCAGCAGCTCCTCCCAGACTGGGCGAGTCTCCAATCCTGAGTGCCTAGGGCCTCCTCTTGTGTCTAGTCACTTCCCACTTTTCCTCTAGCCAGGCCCCTCTCACGGGAGCCGCTCACCACAATACTGGCTACATGCCAGGTCTCTGCTCCCAGGAGCCCTGTTTTCATGAATGACTGGGCACACTCTCCCTGTTTGCCATTCCCTCAGACCCTAAGTTTGTAGAGCTTGGGGCTGAGAATCCTCAGCGAATTTTACTTGCCCTCCGGTAGCCACGCCCCCGGTAGCTGGTGCAAGAGACCTCAGCTGTCAGCACTGGTGGGAGCGGTAGCCGGGAGTTCCGCGCCGCGGGTCCCACGCCATGTCTGATTTCCTGGGTCTAGCTATCGCGCTCACGGGAGAGCTGGGAGGGGCCCTTAAGGTTTCCCCGATGTGTGGAGAGGGAAGGCTAGGGAATTACACACCTGTAGCCGCAGGTTTCAATGAAGTTATCTCCTCTGCCACAGTCTGGTGACATCAGTTCTCTGCCATGGTGGTGTCTCTTGCAAATGGCGACAGTTCGTTTCCCTTTGCTGGGTGACCAATGCAACGGGTGGGTCCTTACTGTCTCTCCCAAGCCCCGTTTCATACCTGTGGCCACTACCTATGAAGGCTCAGTTGGCATTTACCTCCGTAGGATCAGAAGGTCTGACCAGTTGTTTCAGCCGGATGGATTAGTGCTGAGTCACAGCTGTTTGTCTGCGGGAAGCAGGCGAACGGGAGCTTGAATTCAGCTGATCCGGGCTCAGTGTGTGTTCTGAGAGGCCCAGACTGTTCGCCCCAGATCCATGTCAGCTCAGCATTGCCTAGTGATCCTGAGCAAACAGAATTTACATTGTTTACGACTCCCTATGCCCGCACAGCTGAAGAGGTCAGAGACTTTATCTCTCCGCGCCCACCGCCATGTTGGATTCCTATATATATATATATATATATATATAGAGAGAGAGAGAGAGAGAGAGAGAAGAGAGGAGAGAAAGGAGAGGGAAGGGAGATAGAGATAGTTCTACGTTTATCAGAGCTTAGCACTGTATTCTGTTAGATGCTAAAAGAAGGTTAGCTCTTTATTTGAGTTTGTGTGTGTGTGTGTGTGTGTGTGTGTATTTATTTATTTATTTATACTTAGCAAGCAACAGAGCAGTAAATAAAACTCAGGAAAGACAATTTCAGAGTATGTGATTTTGAGTGCATGCTTTTAATAAAGGAAAACATTCAAATACTAAGGAGAATTGAACTTATGCATGAATTCTATATTCGATAGGTTTCTTTAAATAACAGAATAAAACCACCCTATCTCCTGAAGACATGTGTAATTTGGTAACACTTAAAATAATCATTTGAGACTATATAATACTGATGCTTTGAATATTCTTTTTTAAAATTTGTTTAATTTTTAAATTTTTAAATTTTTTCTTTTTTTAATTATTAGTTGTTCAAAAGATTACAAAGCTCTTGACATATCATATTTCATACATTTGATTCAAGCAGATTATGAACTCCCATTTTTACCCCGTGTACATATTGCAGATTCACATTGGTTCCACATCCACTTTTTTACATACTGCCATACTAGTGTCTGTTGTATTCTGCTGCCCTTCCTATCCTCTACTATCCCCCCTCCCCTCCCCTCCCCTCTCCTCCCATCTTCTCTCTCTACCCCATCTACTGAATATTCTTTTTCTTTATGTCTAACACGCCTGCACACACACACACACACACACACACACACACACACACATGCATACTAAAATAAACTGTGCAGATCACCCTACTCTAATGTATATTTAGGACACATTCTATCCTAGTCCATCATTCAGACCCACAAAAAGAGTGAATCACCAGATTACTGCTTAAACTGTTTATATTGGTCTTACAGTTGGAGCTTTGGGACATGGAGATTATAATAATTGCTGGTTAAGCCAAAATTCTGTGAGGATTGATATTCACATCATGTCCTTGGGGGAAATTTCAACTCTTCTCTCTGTTTTTAGAGAGAAAAGCAAGTCATTATTGCACAGATGGAAAAACCTGGCCTATGTGGGATGTCCCCTCCCACTGCCAAAGATTAACAATACATGTACAGTTGTTCCTACCAGGTGTAGGTTTAATCTCAGGGGAAGTTTTTGTATGCATGATGTACATTTGTAAAAAATAAACATTTGTGGCTTTCTGCAGAGATGAGATGTTTTTAAGAACTTGAATTTTATAGGCACATAGACTTGGCACTAAATTCTGCCTCTGTCATCTCTAGCTGTGCAACTCTGGGCAAGTAACAATTCTCCCCTCATCTCAGTCACTTCTTTTGTAAAACTGAAGTAGTATGGATGTATGACTTATAAAGTTATCCTGAAAACAAATTTAAATATCACAGAAACAGTGTCTAGCATGTTATTAGTGTTAGAGTCTTCATTCTATATTTTACTAGGAAAAGTAATGCAGAAGAAGCTTATTTGGAGAAATGGAAGTAAGAACTCTGGAAATTTTCTTTATTCAAATTATATTTTTTCTTCACTGTCTATAATTTCATAGTTAATAATTTTTTCTTTACTATCTATAATTTCACCACTTAGAAATTTTAAGGTACTGAAGAGAAATTTTATTTATTACCATATTCTAGGTTATTTTGCTCTTGGTTTATTAGGAAATCTATTTTGCTATTTGATCCAAACTTACTTAGTTTATTACAACATGATATCAAAGAATTAAGTTTGTTTACTGGTAGAGGAGCTCCATGTTAACATTCCCACCTAGAAAAATATGACAAAGTGTGAACACATGAAAATTTACATGGATATTTGTCAAGGTTTTGCAGCAAAGTCGTGAAATTGCACATCCACATAAGTCTATTAAACCAATAAATACTCTCTGTAACTTCAAGCTTAGACATAGATGAGCTGAAGATGGTGGCTTTGAAGAGTACTGATTTTAAATGAAAGCTTCTCAGAGAACATGATCATCCCTACTCACGACCACGCCTTACCTTTATGATCCTGTTTAAAGTTGAGGTTTATAATCAATTTTCTAACTTTGCCATCTTTTAGATTTTCTAAGGCTTCATTTATTTATGTAAACCCCATCCCAGTCCCCATAAAATTTGGCATCCACATGCTCAGTTAACTATATAGCTCTTGACTGATTTCTATTTTCCAAGACTTAACATGCACAAGGGGCGTCCACTTGTCAGATAAAGAATAATTTGTCTTTTCTTTCCCTCATGGATCCCACTGAGTGGTACACCTAGAAACCCCAAGAGAATACAAGGAAGAGAATCTCTTTATTGTGGTCTGGTCAATACTGCTGTTTTTAGACTGCTGGTTTTCCACAGGCAATACACAAAAAAAAGAAATTTGTACTTGAAAAGTAGGGTTCCATATCTTATGCGGAAAAGTTTGGAAATCCACTTTGGTCTGTTGGGAAATTAAAGAGCAGAAAAAAATTGGACTAAAGAGATTAAGACAATTTTTAGATTACAAACATTTTCTGGGAAAGAATTCAAACCAATTCAAATAGAACAAGGGAGGATTCAAGGACGACTGGGTAAAACTAAATCGCAGGGTTAGGTTAATTGGTATGGGAGGGGAGGCTTGCTATCAGGCTTAAGCAGTCAGAGTGTCTAAATAATGCTGTGAAAATTGAGTTAGAGAGTGTACACACAACACTTAGGAACCATGATGATTGCATTTCTGCTTAAGCCAGAGATCTAGCTAACGGAAATCATTTTCCTATTTATTCACATGTGCAAGAGAAAGGACATCTGGAATTAAATCTGAAGGCAAGCTCATGAGCCGGAGTTGGTTGTCTGCAACTCTAATACAATAATGCTGGTTGCAGATCTTTTTAAAGCTGCTTTTACTTACTTAGCTTCTCACTTATGTCAAATAAAATTTAAACAGTGAAAGTGCATGAACTCAATTGTGGAAGGATGAGGAATGCACACATAATCGGTCTTCTAAAATTTTGTTTATAATATTCATGACATTCAAAGTTGATGTTGTAAAAATTTCTGTTTAGTTTTTCATTTTTTCTTTGTAAAATGATACATACCTGCTAAATCACAACTTTACACCTGACATTTTGCCTTAATAAAATTAGGTGGTCCTACCTAGACATGGTATTGTATGCCTGTAAATCTCAGTGGCTCAGGAAGCTGAGGCAGGAGGACTGCAAGTTTGAGACCAGCCTCTGCATCCGAGCAAGACCCTCAACCTTAGTGAGACACTGTCTCAAAATAAAATGGGCTGGGAGTGTGGCTCAGTATTTAAGCACTGAGGGGGGTTCCAAAAAACAATTAAGTGGTCTTACTTGGAAAAGAGAAAACTGAGATTTTTACTTAGGATCTTTTAAATAAAATTATAAAAGGAAAGTCATGGGATGTTTAGATAAAAAGTTAATGTTTAATCTAGCAATAATTTTTTTCTATACCCTTCACCCATACATACAAATAATTTATATAAACATTTGGAAATATTAGGAATAGTCAATCTTTAGATACCATGAAACAATCTCTAGATACCATGAGGAAAAAATAAAAAGAAATTTAGTAAATGTCTTTTTGAATCATAAAGACTAAAGAATCAGACTTCTAAGGTGGGTGTATGACAGGAAAAGTATGTCAAAACCTTGTCTGAGGGTAGGAAGCAAGGTGCTCAATGCGATATTGAAGAAAGCAGCTATTGATCCTATTTAACTCACAATCAAATCAGTAAGAGTAGATTGACACCAAGTGATGGATTTTTAGATATTGCATAGAACAGTGTGTTAGTTCTTTTGTGTTGCTATAGCAGAGTACCTGAGACTGGGTAATTTGCAAATAATAGAATTTTTTATCATAGCTATGGGGGCTGGAAAGTCCCAAGATCAAGGCATCTACAGGTTTGGTGTCTGGTGAGGGCCAGCTCTCTGCTTCCCAGATGGTGTCTTGAACACTGTGTCCTCACAAAACAGAAGAGCAGAGAGTAAGTAGGCATAAGAGTTGTCTCCAGCCCTGTTTTAGGCATTAATCTGATCACGATGTTGATTTAAACACTTCTCCCAAGGCCCAATCTCTTAGTATCACCAAAATGATTCTTATATTTCATTATCAATTTTTGAAAGAACACATTCAAATCATAGCTAGCAGTAAATAATTGGAATCCAGAATACCTCTTTGTATCCTCTGCCCTGCCTCAAAACAAATCATGGTCTCAAATTAGGTTGATGGGTCTCTTGACTTATACCTGATTTATTATTAGTCACACTTTTAAAGGTCAAGCTAATACCAACAAATTCTTTAAAGCATGACATCTTTGTGAGTTATTCCAAAAGAAACTTTTGCGAGAAACACTGTTATTTTGTGTTCATTCTAAATTCATAAAATACATATTCCAGAAATTTCACTATAACTTATGACTAGTTTAAATAAATCTTTAGTAGTGGATCATTGTAGCTGACCATCTTTCCACATTGGACTCATTTAGTCTTAGCTTTCTTTAATGGAATGAATTTTGGTAAAGCATTTTCTGAGCACTAAATGTTATATACATGTGTTAGAATCTGTATATGTAAGAGTTCAGCATTCATTGTGTTTCCTCATCACATGTATGGGGTGGAGTATCTCCGCTGCTAGTATAATTGGTGGGATACGGTTTATCATGGTCCTGTGAACTGAAGGCTTATCAAGGGAGGTCTACAGAATCTTTGTAGCCATGTGCAAGTACATGGATTAGGTCATCCGTCACTCAGTATGATGGTGTTTTCTTATCTATATATTACCCCCTTATTTTAATAGGAAGATCATATTTTACTCCTCATCTCAGTCATTTCTTCTCTCTTCATATTAGGTTTCTATTCCCACCAAAGCTAATTACCACTAATTATACTTATGTCTTAAGAAAATGCTCATTTATGATATTACAGTTCTGTAGGTCAGAAGTGAGGGCATTTTCCCAGTTGATTTTCTGCTCTAGGTTTCACAAGGCCAGAATCCACAAGTCAGCAGAGGCTGTTACTAGAGCCCTTAGGGATAGATTCATTTCCAAGCTTATTTATGTTGTTGGCCAAATGTAATTCCATGTATATCTGAAACGTCTGAAGTCCTTGTTTCCTGCTGACTGATGATTGGGGCGTGGTGTTAATTTAGCAGTGCAGATGGCCTTTCCTAATTCATGGCTTTTCTCTTTCATCTTTAAAGCTGACAGGCTTTGAAGTCTTCAGGCTTGGAATCTCTCTACCTCCCTTTCAGCCTCATTTCTTCTCTTTCTTCTACCACATCTCTAACACTTCTTTCTTCTGTTGCTGGTTAAGGACTCATGGGATTACACTGGACCCACCAGGATAATCTTATGTGAAGGCCAGTTGATTAGAAACCAAATTTCCTTCTGCAAAGTTCTTTCACAAAAATCACTAGTTTATCTTTTGAAATGTTGATTAAGTTTTCACTTACCACATTCCCCTACCCTTCAAAACATGATGTGGCTGGGAGCAGTGGCATATGCCTGTAATCCCAGAGGCTCAGGAGGCTGTGACAGGAGAATCGCAAGTTCAAAGCCAGCCTTAGCAATATCGAGGTGCTAAGCAACTCAGTGAGACCCTGTCTGTAAATAAAAATACAAAGTAGGGCTGGGGATGTAGCTCAGTGGTCGAGTGCCCCTGGATTCAATCTCTGGGAAAGAAAGAAAGAAAGAAAGAAAGAAAGAAAGAAAGAAGGAAGGAAGGAAGGAAGGAAGGAAGGAAGGAAGGAAGGAAGGAAGGAAGGAAAGAAAATCTGCCTATGTTCTATTCTGTCAACCAAAAAAATAAATTTTATTTAAGATTATAGGTGATAGAGACTTAATAGATCCTTCTTCCAAATCTGTTTTTGAAAGAAGATATTTAAGTAATGGGAAATGCTATGGGGGGAATATTCCCTGAGGCTCTCTTGAAACATCCCTTAAACTGCACTTTCCCTATGGTTACAGTATGCTTTGTGCCCTCCTGTTGATTCCCTACACTCTGGGTTTTAGAACACTAAACTTCTTTCCTATGTTTGGGGAGTTTCCTACCTTATGAATAAGTAATTTCCACAACAGGAGTTGAAAAATGCCATATGCTCACTTCCGTAAACTTCAGTGGGGTGACACAGGCACCTTTTCCAACTTCAACCTGTTCTGTGCATCAGGTGGTGAGATGGAGAGGATGGATCTCTTCTTCAGCAATAGCAGCAGTATCTGAAAACCATAGGTCCAAGAAAAGCTACAGGTTTGATCCAATAAACAATTCTGCAATTCATCTTGGATGTAGTTTCTGGCTACATAACCTTAATTCCTGTTTTCTAGCACTCCACAATTGTTCCAACTCCCAATATCCTTTAAATAAACAACTTTTCTATTGAATCAGCCAAAGTTTGCTTTGGTTGTTCCCACCCAAGAGCAATGAGTAGTAGAGACAACATCTAATGTGCTAATAGAAAATTTGAAGGACACAATTGTCTTCACTCATTGGCTTTGATTTTTGGAGAGTGGAATATGACCTTGCCCAGTTGGATTTCTGAAACTCATCCAGGGATTTTTAATTGAAAGTATTTCATAGTATACTAATCATTTATTTCCTATTTTGTTTTTGTTTTGATATCAAGTCACTTTTTTCCCATTTACATGACTAAATGTTCAATGAATTATAGGCAAAATAAAAATTGATTGTCAATTTTGACACATTTGCATAAGAAATTAGTGTAATGATTTTAAATTGCATTCCAGTAAAATAAACTCATAGTCACAGTAATTCAGGTGGAAAACCATGCACATGTTTTCACTTAATGAAATATGGAGCTTCTCAGTTAGATGATTAAAAATAAACTCAATGCTCTGAGGCAAACCTTGAAAATATTTTCCAATAAGAGCAACAGAAACAATGAAAGTAAAATATAAACACTGAAACTAGTATAAGTCCTTCACTTGTGGGTAAAATACATTTTTATTCTCTATTTGCTCACTTTTGGATTGTTCAGGTTTTTTTCCGCCTCTTCAAATTACATGAAAGTAGGAGAACACAAATATTTAATTATGCCTGAGTCCCCCAAAACTTTGTATAATTGGTAAAATTGGAGGAAGACATCTCTTGAAATGAACTCCAAAAAAATTAGATGATTAAGGAGCTGGGATTATGGCTCAGTGGTAGAGTGCTCACCTAACACATGCCAGGCCCTAAGTTAGATCCTCAGCACCACATAAAAATAAAAATAAATAAATAAAATAAAGGTATTATGTCCAACTACAACTAAAGCCTATATGTTAAAAAAATAAATGATTAAGTTAAAAAAGAAAAACATAAAAATCAAATTGATATTCATTATTAATACTTTTTCTTATTTTCTGGAGAAGAAAACATACTAACTATACTAACCCCAGTAGTTTTGGCTGTAGGAATTTGGAGACAGGGAGTAGAATTTGGATAGAAGAAGAAAAAGACTATTGTTATGATTTGGATCTTTAATGTCCCCCAAGAAACTCGTGTGTCAGGCAATGCATCCATGTTCAGAAGTGAAATGATTAGATTATGAGATGGGTTGCATAATCAGTGGATTAATTCATTTAATGGACTAATTTAAGTAGAATGCTAGATGGTAATTGTAGACTAGTAGAAGTAATTCACTGAAGGTGTGGCCTGGAATATATCTATCCATGACTCTGTCTCCCCCTCCCCTTCCCCCTCCCCCTCCTCTTCCCCCTCTCCCAGATAAACTTTTCCTCCAGATAAACTTTTCCTCCTCTAAGTTGTTCTCTTCAGGTGTTTTGGTCACAGAGATGAAAAAGCTCACTAAGCAGCCATGGTGTTCTGCCTCAAATCAGCCAAAAATAATGGAATCAGCCAACCATGGACTGAACAACCTCAGGAACCCTGAACCCAAAATAAACTTTTCGTCCCCTAAGTTGTTCTTGTCAGGTATTTCAGTCACAAGGATGAAGAGCTGACTAACACAACTGTGAAAAGCAATTTGAAAACTATTGAGAATGCGTTTGACCTTCCTTTGCTTTACCATTCTTGTTTTTAAAAGGTTTTCATCCTGAATGTATCACTCCTACTAGAATGATATTGTCACAATTTACAGATCAAAATATCCTGATTCAATGTTTCAATAAGGACAAATAAAAATGGAGAATGATTTGGAATTTCTAACTGAGTAAGGCAGTGAACATGATATATTTCAGAAATCCACAGGCCTCCCAAATGTACTCAGAATTCTTTGTTCAGAGTTTTCCTGTCAATCAATATGCAGACATGGTTGTTGAAGTCAGCCAATATTAGGCACTCAGTATTTATATGGAAAGAAATCTCTCATTTCCCAGACACTAATTTATTTTTTAAACAATGTCAATGTTTGTATTTGTTTATCATCATATGATCATAAACATTTGAGAAGGTTTTGGTTTTAAAACAGCAGCAAAATATTAACAGATGGGTTGAGTTATTTCCAAATAGACTTTTGTTTTAATCACCTGTGATATGAAGATGAAGACTTCTGGGCCAATGACTGTAACATATGTAAAATTTTGTTGTCAGATTTTAATATATGACTGGATAGAAAATAGTTATATTACTGATAGAAAGAAGTTATATTACGATGCCTCTCATGTAATGGGATTGGCAACAACTAGCCAATGTGGGGTGAGGGAGGAGGATCAGGGTACGCTTGCTTGACTTTCTTGCGTTCCATGAGCAGAGGTGGGGTTAGGGCACAGTGCATTTACATCCATGTTGTCTCTTGACCCACCTCCTGAGGCTGCATATTAAGGGCTGCAAAACACTGAAAAAATCTACTCAGTAATGATTGAGAAAGTATGAGCCATATATATCTTAAAAAATAACCTTTAAAGACATGCCAGAATTCTGCTGTCATGATTCAAAACAATGTAATTAATTTTAAAGAATAAAATAATTTTATTGGCTCCCATGATCTAAAAGTCCATGCGTAATTACGGTCTTAGTGTTTATTTTGACCTTGGCCTTAAGATATCATCAAGGACTGTCTGAGTTGTCTGCCACATCTTAAGTCTTGTTTACGTCATGATGGAAAAAAAATGAATGAACAACCAGAAGAAAGGGAAGTTACACTCCATATATGTACAATATGTCAAAATACATTCTATCATTATGTATAAAAATAAATAAATATAAAAAAAGAAAAATATGAATATAGCAGTCCTAGTTGTCCAGCAAGCTTTATCACTCTCTCCAGAAAAGAGACAGAAATAGCTTCTCATAGATAGTCTCTTCAAAAAAGTAAGGAAACATATTCCCCTGTATCCTCACAATATACCTATTCTTACTGCTTTGGTCCCAACCAAGTCTCATGAACATTTTTATACCCACATTCGATTGCAGGAAACTGGCATAAGCACCTGGACTTGTTGAACCAACAGAGCTCAGAACATGGAAATGGATTCCATCTCCATAGACCACTGGACTCACAGAATGCCTATCTTAATGCTTACTCTGAACCCTGTGTGGAAACCTAATACTCTTGACCCCTAAAGTGAAATTTAATTCCTATAATAATTTGCACATCTCTTACAATAGCAACTGTTACATTTTTTAGGATTGTTCATTTTTTTATCCTTACTCCTGAATTTTACCTAAAATTTTATTGTAAAAAATTTTCACATACAGAAACATTGATAGAATTATACATTGAAGATCTGTATTTGCTCACTATCTAGATTCCACAACGAAAAATTTGCTACATTTGCGTTATCACCTATCTGGTCATAATTTCCTAATTTACTCTTTTCTGCTTAATTTCAACATCCTTGAATGAAATAGAGCATCTGTATTGTTCAGTGTTGTATCTTCTACATAATAACAGGTCATTTAAAAGGCTCTCAGTAAATATTGGGGAATAGAGAAGGAAAGGAAGGGAAGAAAAGAGGAAGGGAGGAACATAAGGAGGGAGAAAGGCATTGAAAATAATATTACTTCTGATAAGAGTTTACTATTAACATAACCAGAGCAATGTGTACCCCTATAGGACATGACTCAGTTGCAATACAGAATGCCGGAGTCAACATGAACTTCAAAGCATGTTTGGGAAATGAGTGCAAAATTAGAATTGCTAATATTTTCTCAGTGACTGGATAAATGATCTACATATACAGTTTGGTTTTGGGGATTGTTGGCATGTGACTATTAAATGTGACTTCAAGGTGTTCATATCTATTTTCTTTTAGCCAGGCATCATTGGTAACATAGTTTATACAATATTTTGGGGGAAATTAAACTTGAAATGTTTGTAATTGTTTAATTAATTAAAATCAGCTATGATTACATCCACTAATTAATTCAAGCTCATAAGCATGGCACATGGTGCAGTCAGCTATGTAGCTGTAGGTGGTTGTAAAGGATGGTGTTTGTGTCTAGTAGTAAATGAAAAAAGTCTTTCTTTACAGCTTCTTCTGCAAACCTCCAACAGACAGCTTCTGAAAGTGAGTAGGTCATGTTGGATTTTGGTCCTCAGGCTATAGACAAGGGTTAAGGGATCCTTTGAGGATTAAGGGGCATGAGCAGTTCAACTGCTGTTAATGTCACACAGGGAGAATCGATGATATCAGCAGGACAACAGAAGGAAGCTACACCTGGCAGGGAGGGGAGGTGACTGGCTAGTAGCAGTTACAGAGTACAGTTAGCAACCCATATAACCATGGTAGGAAGTAGGCAAAGCATCCATAACTCTATGGCTAGGATCTGGGCCATCTGTTTCTAGAAGCTCAGAGGCAGCATGGCTTTCAACAAAGAGAAGGCAGATGCTCTTAGTTTTGTCTTATTCCTAAAGTGGATGGTAAACTCAGGAAGCAATGACAAGTAAAATATATTTATTTTAATTTTCAAAAAAAAAATGTTGCTTTCACTGGTAAGAACTGTCTATGTTTAAGAACTAAAATCAGCATTCTGTTGTGAAATAGATTTTAGCAATTAAATTAATACAGACAATAATTTAGATTTTGTCTAAATTATCTCATAGTTGGTTACATACAAACACCTCAGTATTATTTATCAATAACCCTGAGTAGCACACAGGGAATATTTTATTGTTTCCATTGTGTAGAGGAGAATATTAAAAAGCACCTTTAAAGATTATAAATAAAAATAAGCACTGGCAATCTGATTAGCTAGTGTCATACCCTCACTTTATTTGCACATAAAAATAAGTTTAAAGTAAATTGTATTTAATTTATTACCTTTAATTTTTACTGGTCATTACATTCTTAATCATAACTATATATATTATATATATGTATATAAATATATATGAATGTCTTGGCAAAATATGTGCTCTGAAAAGTTCTAGCAGCTTTTATTTGAATTTATTTTTATTTCAATTTTCACTTTCACCATGCTGAAAAGTGAATTCAGCAAGGATGTGTGTACATGAGTTTACACCTTGATATTCCATATTCACAAACTAGAACTGTTATATAAACAAAAGAGCTCTGGGTGAAAATTACTTTCCTCCAATGCAGTCAGGTGTTGGGTTGAAGTGGGTTGTAATTGCATGAGACCCATCAAATGCAATTGTTAAGTATTTGGACCTCCAAATCAAACAGAACTTCTTGAGTCCCAGCTTCATCACTGAATAGTTGTGTGACTTTGAACCGTTTACTTCTCCCATCCTAAGTTTCCTCATCTTTAAAATTAAGAATGAATGATCTCTTTCAAAAGATTTTCAGAATTGTATGAGATAATGAAATTGAAACAATTTTGTTTCTGGTACAAAATAAACATTCAGTCATTTATTCCTTATATTTTTGCTGGAACACTCCAAATAATGACTTGTAAACCAGTGATCACGGTGCAACCTTTCTCTGTGGGCTGTTTAAAACACAGTCTCATTTTCTATGCCAGTGGACCATCTCTAGAAAAGGCATTTGGAGGCACACCTCTGATTACTAATATGAATGAATTAGAGTTTTATCAGCTTTCATGTGCAGAAGACTGTAATTAACAAGTAAAATGAACACAGACCATTTAAAATGCATTAAACTGTGGGAGAAAAATTCCATTTGATCATAAGTAGAATTCTCTTCATGTTTACCCACTTAGCAGAGGACATTTTGGAAGCAATACTTTACTTGATAATGGGCTCAAAGATCACAAATGAAACTGCTTGTAACCTCCACTGTTATGAAATGGCATATTTAACATTAACTGAAATTCCAAGTACTTGGTGTTACAACCTGTGAATGAACGTAAACATCTTTTTGTATATTTGCTGTGATTTGCATTTTCAGTATGAATAGTAGAACATCAGATTTTCATATATACTTTGTACTGTTTGGATAATTAGTATAGTAAATAGCTGATCTGAAATATCTGAGAAGGAAATACCCATAAGGAGTTAATGTCCCTGTCTTGATTCCAAGTGGACGTAGGGAAATCAGTGTTTGTCACAAAGGTCCAAAATTAGGAAAACAATCTATTTCCCATTTTCAAAAACTGACATTTTGAGATAAAATGGAATCTCATATTTTGTAGAAGGTAGGAAAAAATTCTCTACCCATTTACTAGACATGATTGAGAGAGTTACTAATCATTGAAAAATGTTTGGAACCCATGACAGCAACTAGCTTTTATACCCTGCTGAAGGGACAGCTTAAAGAGATCACAGAGGCTGGGGATGTACCTCAGTGGCAGAGTGCTTACCTTGCAGGCATAGTTCTCTGGTTTCAATCTCCAGCACTGCAAATAAACAGAGACCAAAAGATCTTTTACCATAAGTACTTGTACTGAACTCAGACTGCTCTTATTTTGTTTCTATTGTGTCATTTAAAAAAAATATAGAAGAAGGAAAACGAAAGAATATTGCATTTATGCAAAATCTACTCTGTAAACTCAACTTATAAATGATTTCAAGGATTTGATATTGTATGACTTTAATAATTAGTAAAATAAATTCATATTATTTAGCAAAAATTACTACTGACCTATTAGACTGCCTCTTTATTCTATCACTATAGATCACACACAAGCAAATTTTGAGCTTCTTTGAGTAACCAGCTTCTTTGAGCTTCAAAGAAGCTGGTGTACGTACTGGTGTATGGTAACCTGGAAGGAAGAGAACGTTAAAGCTACATACAGTACTCTAGAAGGTATTATAGATTCAGTAGCTACTTAAGCATATAAACATTGATATGCTAGTATTACATTAAAAACTTTTCCTTAAATGTGAAGACTAGATTATAAGTATAATTGATTTATAAGAAATAGTAACTATTAAAAGTAGTTAATTTATAAGAAATAGTAACTATTAAATAGTAACTAGTAAAAGCTTTTATTAAATAGTACAAATGCCTTTACAACTTTATTTTTTTTTTAGTGGCACTCATTTTTTGACCACATTCTACTTTTTATTGGTGATGTTTTAATCAGCTTTTTTATCACTATGACCAAAATACCTGACAAGAACAATTTAGAAAAAGAAACTTTTATTTTGGCTCATGGAGTTTCATAGGTTCAGTCCATGATCAGCTGACTCCATTGTTCTGGTCCCAAGGTGAAGCAGTACTTCATGACAGAAGGACGAGCCAGAGGAAAGCAGCTCTGGACAAGACACCAAGAAGCTGAGAGCAAGGTCTACTCACCAGGGACAAAATGTAAATCCTAAAGTTGTGCCCCCAGTGACCTACTTCCTCCAGCCACACCCTACCCACCTACAGTTATTATGCAGTTGATCGCATCAGTGAATTACTCTCTTGATCAGGTAACAACTCTGATGACCTAATCACCACACCTCTGAACATGTTTGCATTGTTTTACCCATACACTTTTGGGAGGCACCTCATATCTAAACCAAGATAGTGCTTAATAATTATACATAATAGTGGGATTCATTTTGATACATTCATGTGTGCATATAACACATGGATCAATTTCATTTGGGTCAATTTTATTCCCTAGTACTTCCCCTCTCCCTCCCTTCCTCCCTCTCTATGATTCTTGCCCTCTACTCAATCAGTCTCTCTTCTATTTTCAGACAACATTATATTTTAAAAGAGTTCAAACCTAAAGAAAGCTAGAAATGATTTTGTGGTGAACGGCATATTGCTGGCACTTAGATTTTGCCATGAAAATTTTCACTAAGTGTCCTTTATCATGCATCTAATCAACCAATCCAAGGAAGCCTATTTTAAAGTTATGTCTTACAGGCAACCTCACTTCTAAAGCAGGTAGGAAACAGCACTCAGGACAGAGCTCAGGGCCCACAGGTCTACTTGCTCTGGTTAACTCTCTCCTGCAAGAACCCCCTGTGTCAGTTCAAATGTACATAATTTGAAAAACAATTATGAAGTCAAACCTCATTATTTTCAGATTAAAAAACTGAAGTGCAGAAACTAATGTAGTGCTGGTCTCTGAACTGCAACAGAACCGGAACAAGAATTAATATTTTTCTATGTTGATGATGTTATCTTTTGTAAAACTTCATACCAGGGTCCTTATACAGGTATCAGAAGAGCTTCATCAGTCTGTGTATTTTATATTCTGGAGTGTGGCACTTGTTACAATGAAAGTGGAATAGTGAAGCACAACGACACTAGCAAAGTAGCTATTTGGGGGCAAAGTTTGAAGGTCTATTTAGGCCATAGGGTGCAGATAATGACAAGGATCATCAGGAAATTAAATCTGTTCATGAACCTGGGTCATCATAGAAATACTTATGGTTAACATCTCTTTTCTTATATTAGATTGGTTTGTTCATGGATTCACTCCTGCATTTAGTCAAAGGTTATCTGCAGGATTTTTTTCTTCTGTTCATTGCATAGCATTTGAATTTTTTTTTAATACAGTAGCTTGATATTTATAATTTTCCTGACTAGACTTTTTTTTTTCCTCCAGTTTCTACAAAGGCTGACTTTGCTTAAGCTCCAGGCACAGGATAAATAACCTTCCTGAGCAATGCTTTCCAAGGCCCCCCTGGGGCACCTCACTCAGTCACTGTGAAATCAACCATCCTTCCAAGCATTTATTGGACAGTGCTAATCAGCATCTGAAGTTATCTGGTGTTTGTTTTGATTTTTCCTTCATTTTCTTTTTCATATGCAATGTAAGTTGCACAAGGGCAGGGCCAGATCAAAAGCCTGGCGTATAGTCAATTCTCATTCATGTATTTGAGTAGATTTGTACATCTACTATATGACTGACAGATTTAAACTCCAAAATACGACAGTGAGAAAGAAAAAAAAAAAAAAAAGACAATCTCCTTGCTTTCACCATTCTGGTATTTTCATGAGAGGAAACAAATATTACATAACATATAAGTACATAAAAAAATGACAGGCAGAAAAATGAGAAAATAAAACAAGAAGAGGATAGAGTGAGAGAAAATGCTCTTTTAATTACACAGTGAGAGACAATGCTCTTTTAAATACGGTGAACAGAGAAAGCCCTTCTGGGGAGTTTCTGTTTCAATAGAACTATGAAAAAAGCAAAGGAACAAGTTGTTGAGACCTCTGAGAGAAGAGTCAGGAGTGCAAAAATCTCTGGGGAAGTATATTTTTGGCATTGCTTTAATTTGAATCTGGAATGTCTCCCAAAGGCCTGTTTGTTGAAGTCCTAGGCCTCAGAGTGGTATAGAGGAAGGGGGTGTAGCTTTTAAAAGGTGGAGTCTTAAAAAAAAAAGAGAGAGAGAGAAATTTTTTTAACATTTATTTTTTAGTTTTCAGTGGATACAACATCTTTATTTTTTTTAATGTTTTCATTTTATTTTTATGTGGTGCTGAGATTCGAACCCAGCACCCCGCACATGCCAGGTGAGCACGCTACCACTTGAGCCACATCCCCAGCCCCAACAAGGTGGAGTCTTGTTGAAAGTCTTTTAATTATTGGGAACATGTGCTTGAAAGGAATTATGGAATGCGAGTCTCCTCTTGTTTCTCCACCATGAGGAGAACAACTTCACTCCAACACCTGCTCCTTACCCAAAAAGCAATGGAGCCGACTGGCCATGCACCAAAACTGTCAAATCTGTGAGTCAAAATAAACCTTCCCATTTTACAAGCCAATTATCTCAGGTATGTAGTTACAATAATGGGAAATTGACCAACCTATTCAAAGAACAGGAAAATGTTTGTTCAACCTGATAAGAAGAAATTGTAAAACCACAGAAGGTGCACCAAGTAAAAACTTAATTGAACCCATAAAGATTAAAAAATCACATCAGGATTCTTATACAGGTATCAGAAGACCTCATTGTTCTGTGTATTTTATATTCTTTATAAAGAATGTTGAATAGCTAAGCCCAATGATACCAGCAAAGTAGCTATTTGGGGCCAGTATTAGAGTTGTCAAACTATTAGTTGTCAACTATTTGAGTTGACAGTATTAGAGGTCTCTGTAGAGAATAGTGGTTGTTTTGATTTATATTATACAAAAGTCACCCTAGCTAATATGTGAACACCATGGTGCTAGGTTTTCAGAGTAACACAGAGGATATTTAAAAGGCACCACTGAGTGGCTCAGGTGAGGGATGAAGGCTCTGTTAGTGGAACACATGACTCACAGTCGGGATATGTTCTGAAAGAAGCGACGGCAATTTTCACTTATGGATTTGGGCATAAGAGAAAAAGAAGGATCAAAAAGAAACATAAGCTCTGGGGTGGTGGCTCTGTGGTAGGGTGGTAGAACGCTCACCTAGCATGTGTGAGGCACTGGGTTTGATCCTCAGTGCCACCTAAAAAAATAAATAAACAAAATAAAGTTATCATGTTCATCTACAACTAAAAAAAATTCTAAAAAGAAAAAGAAAAGAAATATAAGGAGGAAATATATTCCTTTGTATTTACTTTTTTTTTTTTGTATTTACATTTTGTTTACCTCCATTTACTGATGGATATTTGGGTGGTTTCCATACCTTGGCTTTTTGCGAATTCAGCCTTAAATAAGAAGGAAATCCCATTTATCCAATATGAATGAACCTATAATACATTTTGCTAAGTGAAATGAGTCAGTCAAAGAAGGAAAAATACCGCATGATTCCACTACATGGGGGTATCTAACAATAAAACTGAAAGAAGTGGGAAACAAAGAAGTAGAAAACAAAATAGTTTCTATGGTGACAGGTGGATAGGGAAATGGGGATTTGGTCAATGAGTGTAAAAATTCGTTTATGCAAAATGAATATGTTCTAGAGATCATTTATAAAACATACTGCCTATAGTTAATAATGTACTGCACAATTAAAAGCTTAAGAAGGTAAATATCATGTAATGTTCTTACCAAAAACAAAAAAGCAAAAGCAAGATTCACAAGGAAATTTTGGAGGTGACATACAGTGTCAGTTATTTTGATAATGGTGATAGAGTCACAGGTATATGGATATGTCAAAGTCATCACATGGTACATAAGAAGTAGTGCATTTTTTGTATGTCAATTATAATTTATAAAGGTGTTAAAGTAATAATAATCATATATAAATAAACTGGCTATAAATTTTAAAGAGTTAATATAAGGTATTTTATCCTAAAAATTGGAAAAATACAATTGAGTGAACTGAGAATAGTAAAGTGGATTTTGGTTTGGGGCATGTTAACTTTGAGGCTTCTGTTATGCATACAAGGGAATAAATTATGAAGGCAGATGAATATGAGTCAAGTTCAGGGGAGACATAAGGTCAAGAAACTAAACTGTGAATCATCAGTATAAAGATGACATAAAAACAATGAGGCAGTCTGAGGTTACCTAAGGATCAAGTACAGATGGACAGACCCTTATTCACCCTATCATATGGAATTTTGAAAAACATAAAGACTCATCAAATGAAACACAGAAATATAAGGAAGTAGTGAGATAGGAATAAAAAATATGGCATTATATAAATCAAACGACAGAATTTCTAGAAGTAAGAATAAATCTGCTACATCAAATGCCAATTAATCAGTAGAATAAGACTAATTATTGTCCATTGGATATCTTTATGCAGAGATCATTACTAACCTTGACAGGAATGGATTCAGTGACTACAGTTTATTAAAAGGCAGTTAAAAGAATAATAAATGCAGACAGTTTTGCAAAAAGTTATACCATAAAAGGGTAGATAAAATGGTGCTAACTGAATAAAATTAAGGAATAGAGAATATTATTGATGTGGAATTACCACAAAATACTTGTTTGATGATGGACATGATTCTGAAGGAGATAACTGTGATGAATGATAGAGGAGATAACTTCTGAGTGAGCCAGGAGTGAGGGTACAAATAATTGGAGAAAAGGATGAAGGATCACTAGAAAAAGAGAGGGAGGCACGTCACGTGAGAGTTTTTGCAAGGTGGGCTTGAAATCTAAATTGGTTAGGGAAGAAAATGAGAATATAAGGGAACAGCATCAACAAATCAGATTTCTCTATGTGGATATTTGAGGGAAATGAAATTTCAGAGTTACAGTTAAGGGTAAAATTGATTTCAGAAGAAATAAGCTATTTGTAATAGAAAGGTCAAGAGTGGAACCTCTTTTTTCAACTTTTGTTGTTAGAATCCTCCAGAAAATTTTATTTGTTCACCTATCCATCCATGTATTCCTTCCTTCCTGCCTGCCTGTTGCCTGCCTACCTTCCATCCTTCATTTCAAAGAACTCTATCACTTGCCCTAAAATGGGCTGGAAAACCAGGGCACTGATGCTGATAAAAGATTTCCAGATGTTATTGAGAAAGAGAACCACTGTTTTCTGACATTGGTTTGCCATCATAGCTGCAATTGAGAAATTCCTTAATGAATTTATATTTATATATACATTTACATTTCTTATGTCATTTGAAGTGAGATTAAGATAGTAGCAGCATTAATTATTGAGTGGATGGCATAAATATGTTGGAAAGCAAATGGCTGATACTCAGCAGGGAGATTTTTATTAAGGAGAAGAGGAGAAAGGTGGTGATTTTAAATCATCAATTCAAGGCAAGGTCATCTGGTACTCCCACCCCCAAGTCTAGAATGTGGCATGTTAGAATAACAACCAATTGAGAGAATGTCAAGGGACTCCAAGGGAAAGCTAGATTTGTTTTCATATAAGAAGGTGAAGGAAATGTCAGAGCAGTACTTTGGGTTTCATGGGATTTGACAAACACCATGTAGCTCTCAGGGGATGTTTGCTGAGGTTTCAAGTACTTTTAACTCAGATTAGTGCCATGTACTTATAGCAATGACCATATTGTGCTAGCTCAAAAATAATTATACGGAAATCTCTTTACCTTATTTATTTAATCAGGAATTGTATGATGAAGATTAACAATGATAATGCTATTGGCTTAGTACCTACTTAGGAATTATCTATTATTGATGATAGGGTTGTGTGAAGATGAATGATCTGTATTATTGGAATATCACATGGGTGTGTTGTTGAATATATGAATGAACAATGACCAGACCATAACTTACAACAGAACTCTGACCACAAATCACAATAGCTACCCTGGGAATAAGAATACTACTTCTGCATGGTTAGGCCTGGGTTAATACCCATAAACTTAACAGTATTTCCCCCCTGCTTCAAACTCAGGACCAATTAGAGAAAGTCAAATATTCTTTCCAAACCATTCCAATAACATAGGTGACTTTTACTTGGTCCACCTCCAGCTTCTCTGTGCCAACAACCTCCAGGCACAGAATATTCGAAGCCTTTCCTTGTTTTCACTATAAAGCTTACTCTTTCCCCGTCTGCCTTTGAGTCTTGGTTAAACACAAAGTCATGACTAAATTCCTTAACTGTTGCAAGCTTTTAATAAATAGCTGCTTGTCTGATTGGGCTGGTGCCATGGTGCATTGCTGCCTCCAAATTAATATATAAAAATCTAATCATCAGTGTTGTTCCATTAGGAGGTGGGATTTTTGGGAGGTGAATGTGTGGCAAGAGCAGAGACATGAATTGACAGCACGCTTTAAAAAGAGGCACCTGAGAGCTGAACCAATTCTTCCATCATGTGAGGATGCAGAGACAAGGTGCCATTTATGAACCAGGAAGTGTGTCCTCTCCAGCACCAAATCTGTCAACTCTGTGATTTTAGAATTTTCAACCTCCAAAACTGTGAGAAATCAATTTTGGTTGTTTAAAATCTACTTAGTTAATGCTAATATCAAAGACAGGTGATCCTCATTTCCATATACAAATGAGTTATAAACACTTATATATGGGTAATGATAACAGAAATCACTAAACCATTAAAACACATAGTAATGAAACATTTCAATGGAATATCTTATTTTTTATTTTTTTAACAATGTGAGAGCTGTTAATTTTGCAAAAGATCTAAGGGCCAGATTAAATTCTTAAATATTAATGAGATACTTAATGTGAAAATGTATTTTGGAAATATGCTTACATTCTGCATTCAGTATATTTAAGTTTTTAAAGTATTTTAACCTCATAGAAGATGTAAGTACAGTCAGCTTTTGAACATGATAACACACACGAATATTTTAAAGTGTATTTGAAATATATAAATCCTTCACAATTATAATTTACCCAATAAACAAAATATTGTAGTATGTGGACTTGAGCAAACATATAATTTTGAACATGAGCCATATAGAATATGTCATCAGAGAATATGTACATGCATAAAATTTTGTAAATGTTTCTTTTTAATAAAATAACTTACTTTTGCAATCCCTTTTAGAATTTTACAATCTTTAATATAGATCTGTTTAAAATTTTTAAAAAATCATTTATAAAATCCTTGGCTAGATATTATTGCTATTTGAAAGGCATTGAGGTGTTAATGCGCTTTCCCAAACCTCTTCCAGAAAAATACAATTTGCTATGCAAGTATGTATTACACGCTAATTGGAGTTTTCTTATACGTAGAGAAACATTGAAAGTAACACTTGACGAAAGGTTTTATTCATTAGGAAGTGCTAATTCATAGTTCTAAGATATTAGGTCTCAAATGTTATTTGGAGTTATAGATATTTATTAAGTTCTAGATATTTATTAAGACACTAATATTATTAATAATGTTTTATTCAGGGCTGGGGATGTGGCTCAAGCCGTAGCGCGCTCGCCTGGCATGTGTGCGGCCTGGGTTCGATCCTCAGCACCACATACCAACAAAGATGTTGTGTCCGCCGAGAACTAAAAAATAAATATTAAAAATTCTCTCTCTCTCTCTCTCTCTCTCTCTCTCTCTCTCTCTCTCTCTCTCTCTCTCCTCTCTCACTCTAAAAAAAATAATGTTTTATTTTCAAATATTTTGCTACATTATTCACTGTTATAAGGTGGCTTTCAAAAATTAACTCTGAACCAATAGTATCACCTGATGTTTCTAGGAATAAGCAGACTCAAGCTTCATGCCAGATCTACTGAATCAGAAACTTTGAGTGAAGGGCCCAGAGAGCTTTTGTTCCAGTAAGATTTGCATATGATTTTGATGCATGCTAAAGTTTGAGATCCCCTGATTTCAGGAAAACAGCAATGTGTGCACTATCATGAATATGAAAAACAAAGACTCCATCTCAGTATGAGGAAGAACATAATGACAGAGATTGTGCCCAACTTCAAATGCTGTCCTGTCTCAAGGGTAGGGAGGGGACCTGGTAGATGAGAAGAAACTCCTCAATTTCTGTTTGATGTGGCCATGGGTGGATTTGGAGTGGTCAGTGTTTATTATCTACTTCTACACTGAGAGGCCAAAAATAAAAAATTTTCATCCCATAGTCTTTGGAAGTTTGTAAAACCTATGTAGAGAGTTTTCTGAGGTGGAAAGTGAGCTCCCTACCCTTCTGTTTTTTGTTTTTTTTTGTTTTTGTTGTTGTTGTTTTGAAGTAAATAAGGATCAGGAAATTGAGGATTTATTTTTCCTGTGGTTTGTAGATTATATATTTCTATTTTGCACACAGTTGCTTTGCATAGTTAGGGTTTCTTGTGGAGTCACGTGAACTTTAAGATTACATTTTTCCTAGTTATGGGATGGATGCCATTGGTATTTTTATAGGGATTACATGGAATAATTTTGAGTAGTTTAGACATTTTAACAAAATTGATTCTTTCAATCCATGAACATGGATTCTTCCCCAATTTTTGTGTCTCCTTTAATGTATTTCATTAGTATTTTATAATTTTCACTGGAGAGATTTTTAACTTTTTTATTAAATTATTCTTAGATACTTTTTATAGCTATTGTAAATGGGATTGGATTCTCTATCTCTATCTATGAAAATTTACTCCTGACATATAACCCTATTGATTATGATGCATGGATTTTGTATTTTGCAGGATTTCTTAGTTCTCAAAGGTTTTTGGTGAAGTCTTTGGGGATTTCTATAAATAAGATAATGTCATCTCTAAACAGTGACAATTTAACTTTCTTTTTTTCCCAATTCATGTGCCTTTTATTTCTTTCTCCCACTTGATTTCCCTGGCTAGGGTTTCCAGTACTATGCAGAATAAAAATGATTTTTGTCCTTTATTTCATTTAGGTTTTGATTTGTGTGTGTTGAATAATTCCAGGATGAATTCCACTTGATCATGATGAATAATCTTTTGATGTGCTGTTGTGTCTGGTTTGCTATCATTTTGTTGGACATTTTCATACATATGTTCATCAGGAATACTGGCCTGAAATTTTCTTTTTGTTGTGTCTTTGACAGGTTTTTATATCAGAGTAAGGCTGGCCTCATAGAATATGTTTGAAGAGTTCCTTTCTCTTAAATTTTTAGAATAATTTAAGAGGAACTGGTATCAGTTCCTCTTTGAATGTTTGGCAGAACTTGGCAGTGAAGTTATCTGGTCATGGGCTTTCCTTTGATAGGAGACTTTTTATTACTGGATTAATATTTGTACTGATTAGTTTGTTCAGGTTTCTCTTCATGATTTAGTCTTGATAAGGCATATGTGTCCAGCAATTTGCAATGTCTTCTGAATTATTAACTTTGTATGCATATAGCTTTCATCATAACCTCTAATGATCCTTCATATTGGTGTAGTGTCAGTTTTAATCTCTTCTTTCTTATTTTATTTGAATCTTCTCTCATTCTTGATTTTATTTGAATCATTTTTCTTTTCTTGGTCTGCATAAGAATTTGTCAATTTTATTTAGAAAAACAAGCATTAATTTTGCTGAGCTTTTGTATTTATTTTTGCTCTGATGTTTTTTATTTCTTTTCATTTTTTTTCTAGTTCATTGATATTCAGTGATAGGTTGGGTAACTGGGATCTTTCTCTGTCTTTAAAGTTGCTTTGACTAATACACATTTCCCTCTTAGTACTCCTTTAGCAATATCCCATAGGTTTGGGTATATTGTATTTCCATTTCCATATATTTTAATAAATGCTTTAATTTCCTTCTTAATTTCTTTTTTGATCCACTAGTTATTCATCAATATGTTATTTACTACGTATTTGTATAAATTGCAGTTTTTATTATTATTGATTTCTAGTTTTATTGTATTGTATTTAGAAAAGATACATGATAAGATTTAAATTTTTTAAAAGTTGGTAAGATTTTTTGTGGCTTATCATATAATCTATCATAAAGATTATTTCATGTTTGAATACTGGTTGTATATATATGCATATATGCATACATACACTTATATATATATACATATATATATCTATATATATATCATACATATATATACCATTCATTGCTTTTTTGCTAAATTCACCCCTTTATTATTTTATAATGACCTTTTTTGACCTTTTTGAGTTGATTTTCATTTCAATTATATTTTATTTAATATAGGAATTTTTGTGTGTGTGTGTGTGTTTGTGTGCTGGAGATCGAACCCAGGGCCTTGTTCATGCAAGGCAAGCTCTCTACCCTTTTTAATTTTATTTTCAGAAAAATTTTTTATCACTTAGTTTTTAGTCTATGTATGTCCTCAGGGGTACGTTGCGTGTCTTGTAAGTAGCATATATTTGGGAATTTTTTAAAAACCCATTTATTCACTCTAGCACCTTTAATCTATCATAGGCAGTTCTTTCTTTCCTACCTTATTTACTGTGTCTTTTCCTCCTATTATGATAAAGCCACATACTATTATCTCTCACATGTTTGCTTATTTCTTGGGAAGGAAGGTAGTTCTATATTGCCAGAGGGTCTTACTAGACCACAGATCTTTCTCTGACACTTGCATATGTCTGAATCAAAACCATATAAATTTCTAATCAGACAAAAATAGATAGCATCTTTTCCTACAAGTTAATCTTGCCTTGGTTTGTATCAGCTCATTTTAGAGGTTGAATTTCTTTCACTTCTCTGCAAAACTATTTTAGAAAATATTTAATTATATCCTGTTATGGTTTGGATCTGGAATGTTTCTTAAAGATTCATGTGTTGAATGTTTTGTTCCCAATGTAGCCATGGTCCAAGGTGGGATTTGGGGAAGTGATTGGATTACGAAGACTCTAACTTCATCAATGGAGATGAAAAAGAAAATTCTTTATATCAATGATGATTCCATTGCTGGATTTTTAATTGAATAAACTATTGGGAGGTGATAACAACTGAAAGAGGTTGGACCTCATTGAAAGGAGTGGGTCCTTGGGAGTGTACCCTTGGGGACTATACTTTATCCCCAGCTCCCTTCTCTATTTCTGCTTCCCAGTTGCAATGAACTGAGCAGCTCTGTTCTACCATACTTTTCTGCCATAATGTTCTGCCTCACCGTAAGTCCATGGTAATAGAGCCAGGCAATCACAGACCTTTGAAACTGTGAACCCAAATAAATTTTTCTCCTCTAACTTTATTTTCTCAAGTATTTTGTCACAGTAATGAAAAGCTGAGTAAAACATTCCCTAAAACTCTCATGGTAACTGGCATCCAAAAATATATAGTTTACCTTCCTTTTCTTTTTTTAAAAATTTTTTAATATTTAGTTTTTAGTTGTAGTTGGACACAATACCTTCATTTTATTTATTTATTTTTATGTGGTGCTGAGGATCGAACCCAGGGCCTTGCATGTGCTAGGCAAGTGCTCTACCACTGAGCCACAACCCCAGCCCCAAAGTTTACCTTCTTAAAGTAGTTTAATCATTAGAAGTTTTTGCAAAATGCCTTCTTTCATTTTCTGTCCTTGTACTCCATTCCCATTTCTCTTTCCATTATAGGCATGTTTCATGAGTTATTTTTTGTTTATTTGTGTTCTTGCTAAATAGATACTACATTATATACATATGTTTTTAGTTTTAATTTTAATAAAAGTATTTGGTTAAATAAAAGAAATCTTTTACATTGTAAAGTACTATATAATCTCCAACTATACTTATCTGAAATGTAACAAACTACAGTTATTTCAAATGAAAATGATTTCCACATTATTGAGGTGCAGTGAAGCTTAAATAATTAATTGTTATAAGATGCTTTGACAATTTTCAACAGAAGTCATCATCTTAAAAGAGAATTTTTATTTCTTTCTTAATTTTCACTTTCTCTGGGAGAGTGTAATATTTGAGTAAATGCCATTTAAAAGAAAATCAGCCATTCTTTCCAATAATGTTAGGTTGTGCATGTCTGGACAGCTAAAGTAATCAAGTGCACATATTGAGGGCAAACAAATCACGTTAGTATTTTTTCCCTTGAGAGTTTCATAAAACAGGGCACTCAGATATTTGGAGATAGGTACTACAATGACAGGCAACAATTTCAGAAGTAAAAATAAGTTTAATTTTTCCTGCCTTTAGTTTTTTGGCTTATTTTACTCATTTGCATATTGATCATACATTGACACGAGAATAGACATAGGAGACCATGCAACATAATATGTAATTATTACTGTGGATATATAATAAAAGATTTTCCCTGTGTTTTTACAAAAAGCATTTTTTTCACTTACTTTTATTTTCTACTTTAGCATTTTACCTCTTAAGTACCATTTTCATTATACTTTTCCCTCTGCTTCTGAAATCCTCTATCACCCTCACATTTCCAGGAAAGGACACAATCTTAGGATAATGGAAGGAGGTTTGGTAAAAGAGGACAATGAAGCACATTCAGAAATGACATACAAAATTAGGGAATAATCTTACTTTAAATATCTATGTAAAGTATAAGAAATAATTCCATATGATGACTCAACATTATCTCAGAAATATAAATGTATCTGGTTAACCACACTAATAAACAAACAGAACAAAATTGTTTTGGTTGTTGCCAATGATCTTTAGAGAGAACTGAGCAGTTTCCTGAAGAAAATCCCTAATAAACTAAGACCAGAAAGTACTTTTTAAAAAATAATTATAAAATAGTTTCTATATTAAATTGAAAGCAAACATCAAATATATCAATAATATGCTAGAGATAGTTCTATTAACATAGGACTAACACAAGGATTCCTACAGGCTATGGAACGTTGTTCTGAAAACATTAACCTATAATATAAGAAAATTTAACAAGAGAGTGTATTGGAAAGGGGTTAAGATAATGCTGTTTTGATGACACAACTGGCTTCAGTATGATTCTCATCCAGATGAATTCACACTTTCTTAATATTTTGTGGAGAATATGGCAAGTCAAAGAAGGGAGGCAGGGAGAAAAGACAACCTCATGATTTTAACTACTGATTCAGCCTAACCTAATGGACAAAACACTCTGATGCTCCTTGACATAGTCACTGTACATGTGTTTTTAATCTGCTCTCATAATCTCATTCATTGGCAAGGATCAAATGTTCCCAGTTTCTTTCCTGGGTTCTCCCAAGCTGGATCTGGCTACACTACATATGGATCTATACCTATTTATTCCTAGGATTATGTGAGAGTGGTAAGTGGGACATTGTGTGGAAACTGAGGGTTACATATACATATAACCCCAGGATCAGACTTGATGGTGTCTTTGACTCTCTTTATCCTTGTTTTTTAAACAATGGCATGCTACTTTTTGAATACTGTTAAAGGTACTTATTCCTGCTTCATTTTGGTCAGGATGTTTGTAGCATGTACATATTTCAAGATTTCACAGATTTTAACATTTTCTTTCTTTTGTGTATCCTTAATAATTTCCCATTGCCCTTTAAAATACATTCTTGTTTAGATTACTATTGCTCAATCAACAACAAATAATCTCAATATACAGTGTTATTCACTCTCTCTAAGCTACAAAACTTGACATTGCATTTTCTATTTTCTTAACTTAATATTGCTTCCTTTTAATACCACGTCTTTGTACAGAATGAAAAAAGTTGTTACTTGGAAAACACCCTTTGTACAACTCCAGATAGTGTGGAATAGAAATGTCACTTATTTTTCCAAAGGTGTAAAAGTAAATGTACACTTTCTGAAATTTTATTTTGTGACAAACTACCCTTTTTAGTTGGCACTATAAATACAAAATTATTGTTTATTTTTTAAAATGTATTGCTGAAATAGGTGGACATGGTAAGCAATGAAAATAAGTTACATAAAATTTAAGAAGATTATGTAGAAATTAGAAAATACTACAATCATTTTTTTCAAATAATAGTGGGGTTTTTTGTTTGTTTATTTATTTGGTACCAAGGATTAAATCCAGGGTTGCTTAACCACTGAGCCACATAGCCAGCCTTTCTAATATTTTATTTAGAAAAAGTGTCTCATTAAGTTGCTTAGCGCCTCACTAAGTTGCTGAGGCTTTGAACTTGTGATCCTCCTGGCTCAGCCTCCCAAGCCACTGAGATTAGAGGCATATGTCACCATGCCCCAGAAATAATAGTGTTTTAAATAAAATTTCAGTCTTACATGATAAGTCTAATATTAAAATTATGTGGTCTTACTTCTTGTCATGCAACTGGTCATATTATATTATGGTCTTTGATCTAATACATGTGGTTATCAAATTGGCCTTCTGTCCATTTAAATATGCTTTCACTCACCTGGGAAAGAAAATAATAGAACTGAGAGAAAAAAAAAATAAAATTGTAAAATTTTCTCAGAAACAGGAGAGAGAACAGTTTTTTGAAAAAGCTGACAGGCTTAAGGAGGAGGAGAATGTTAAAAAATAGCAAGCTCTCCAGAGGGTCAAGTGCTTAAGAAAGAAAAATCAGAAAGAATTATGTTTTGCCAAAATATGTGCTCTATACTGACCTCAAGATGAACAGTTTCTTTAGAGTGTTGAGAAAAGGAGACACATTGTAAGTTGTTCAGATGTGAGTACATTATAAAAATATGGCAGTTATACTTGTGGGCACGTAAGTTTTCTAAAACTCTTCTTAGAAAAAATGATATATCCTATACAATATGCAAACAATGCAAAAGTTTTAGATGTCTCTGCTATAATGATGTTTTGCAGACCCGGCCACAAAGTAGCAAGTGTTATAAGAGAATGCCTGATAGTCTGCATTTTGGTAATGCGTACCTAATTCAAAGCATATTCTATGCAAAGATCATTTGTGTAATGATGCATTGCTGGAAATAGAGAAGAGATGATTGTATCTTAAAGAGTATTTCTGACATTGTTTTTTTAATGATAAAATGAAGAGTGAAAGTGACAGAGATGGGGATAGTTGAGGGATCAAGTTCCAGGAGAAAACTGAAAGAGAAATTTGAAGGAAGAATTCTTTTATTTCTATGCAACAATAGAAAGAAAAAAGGCCAATCATAAAGGTAGACATATGGAAGGGGAGGTGGTGGAGTTCAAAGTTCAAAGAGGAATTTTACTTTTATCCAGGGTAGTCATTTCTATCTTTTCAGACACTTGATTTCTACAATATTTAATTTGAAGAAAGCATTGTCTCAAAAGGGCATTGCTTTACCACAGTTCATTGTTCCTGGTTAGGTGTGAAGGGAGATGGCCTAGACCTGGCAGTTTATTCAGAATATAAGAGAAACAAGTCTGAAGATAATAATTTAGAATTATCACAAAAACTCTGATGTACCATCCCAGATGATTCCTTCTGATACCTGCAGGTCTTTACTCACATGTGATGGAGTGAGAAAGAGAGATCAAAACCCACCACCAAAGGAGGATCATTATCCTATCATTGTCAATTAAAGGAGAAAAGCCAAGGAGACATTTTTCTTTAGAAGAAAGATGGCTCTTGGACTCATTGTCGTAACATTAGCAAAGTGTGCACTTTTTATCCAACAGGGAGAAATGTCCCAGTCCTTCCCATCCACAATTGAGTCCTGGAATGATTTCCATAGAGCCAACGGTCAGAAGGGCCAGAAAATCTGGCAAGTTACACAGATACAGTACATGAATAGTGATGGAGCATCTCACTATCTCTAGCTGTATTTTATTATAAAAAATTAGCACCTCTTTTGATAAATGGGTGTGGGCAATTATTCAGAACCTAAAGCTGATTTTTTTTCTGTTATTATATACTCTCCTTTGTTTTTTCCTCTTTTTAAAAATTTGTTCTAATTAGTTATACATGAGAGTATAATGCATTTTTACACATCATACATAAATGGAGTATCACTTCTCATTCTTCTGGTTGAATGTGATGTTGAATTATACCAGTCATGTGGTCATATATGAACATAGAGTACTAATGTCCAATTCATTCTATTATAATTCCTATCCCCATAACCCCTACCTTCCCTTCACTCACCTCTGTTTAACCAAAGTACTTCTATTCTTCTCTAGCCCCCTGACCCTTATTGTGAATTAGCATATTAGAGAAAACATTTGGCCTTTTGATTTTTGGGATTGGCTTATTTCACTTTGCATATTATTCTTCAGCTCCATTCATTTACCAGAAAATGCCACAATTTCATTTTTCTTTAAGGCTGAGTAATATTCCATTGTGTGTATATATACATGTATGTATGTGTATATATATATATATATATATATATATATATATATATATATATATATATATATATATATCACATTTTATTTATCCATTCATTTGTTGAAGGGCATCTAGGTTGGTGCCATACATAGTTTGGCTATTTCGAATTGAGCTGCTATAAACATTGATGTTGAGCTGCTATAAACATTGATAGTATGTTGTGGAGTGTCTGTTCAGGTCCTTAGCCCATTTATTGATTATGTTATTTGTTTTATCAGTGTTGACTTTTTTGAGTTCTTTATATATCCTGGAGATTAGTGTGTTTTCTGAGGTTCATGTGGTAAAGATTTTCTCCCATGCTGTTTGGCTCTCTCTTCATGTTTTTGATTGTTTCCTTTGCTGAGAAGAAGCTTTTTAGTTTGAATCATCCCATTTATTGATTCTTGATTTTACTTCTTATGCTTTAGGAGTCTTGTTAAGGAAGTCAATTCCTCAGCCAACATGGTAGAGATTCGGGCCTACTTTTTCTTCTGTTAGGCACAGGGTATCTGTTCTAGTGCTTAAATCTTTGATCTACTTTGAGATTAATTTTGTGTAAGGTGAGAGATAGGGGTTTGATTTCATTTTGCTGCATGTGGTTTTCCAGTTTTCCCAGCACCCTCTGTTGAAGAGACTATCTTTTCTTCAATGTATGTTTTTGGCACCTTTGTCTATTCTGAGATAACTGTATTTATGTGGATTGGTCTCACTGTTGGTCTACATGTCTGTTTTGGTACCAATACCATGCTGTTTTTGTTACTATTGCTCTTGTAGTATAGTTTAAGTTCTGGTACTGTGATTCCTCCTGCTTCACTCTTCCTGCTAAGGGTTGCTTTGGCTATTCTAGGTCTCTTATTTTTCCAAATGAATTTTATGATTGCTCTTTCTATTTCTATGAAGAATGTCATTGGGATTGTAATAGGAATTGCATTAAATCTGTATAATGCTTTGGTATTAAGGCCATTTTGACAATATTAATTCTGCCTTCCAAAAGTTTGGGAGATTTCCCATCTTCTAAGAACTTCTTCAATTACCTTTTTTAGTGTTTTGTAGTTTTCATTGTAGAGGTCTGCATTTTTAACCTAGTAGTTTATTAGCTAGGGGGACCTGAAAGTTTTATCTGGTACAAAACATGTATTTCCACTGAACAAATTAGCTGGCAATATTTAAAAGTCAAGAGACTCACATAAAGTCTAGATTATCTATATTCTTGTGTTAAAAGAAATTGGTAGAATACTGCAGCCTCAGAACCCATTCCTACTGGCAGGCATACACTCCTGGTTAGAAATTTCTGTTACATATCAGGCCCTGAGGACCTTGGAGACAATGACCAGCTGACTTTTCAGGTGGCCCTAGTTATGTTGATGTTTCTGAGACAGAAGTCAATTGAATAGAATTCAACTGACCATTGTTCTATTCCAGGCCATCTCTAAAGAGGTTCCCCTGGGCAGTTCTGCTCCTAGACAGGAATAATTCTTAGTATAAAAATAAGTTGTGACTTGAAGTGCTCATTTCTTCTTTGGGAGAGAGTCAGAAAAGAGGATATGACTTGACTTCTGGGTTGAGGTATGTTTGTTTCCTTTTGCTGAAAAAATACTAAAGCTTCCTGCAGAGAATAATCCTGAAATACCTTCATAGTGATTATGAATTGGGTGTTTTTAATAATTGTGGACAGATGATCAAGAGCTTGGGAGTAAGATAATAGTTTAATAGTAAGATAATAGTTATTAATGATCCATGCTGGTGGCATTATACTTTGTGAACATTTGTTATCCAGAGATACATTAAAGCTGAAACCCTAATAGAAACTAGAAACAAAGAGTAGAGTAGCAATAGAAACACTAGTTGTACTAGACGTTGATTTGGAAAACTTTGCAAAAATCAATTTTATTTAGCACAATGGCATTGGAGTTTCCTGTAAGAATTAGCTCTGAAGGGGGGATGTTACAGTACAAATAAAATCATGAAGCCATTAATCCTAAACAGCCCAAAGGGATAACTGTCAGAAAATCTAATTAATTTGGCCTAACTTGGACCAAATATTAGGGTAAAACATATATTTATTTACAAAAAAAAAATCTATAGGCACAAATTATTTTGATAGATTTAACGAGTCACCTTTCTCAAAACCACAATGAAATCACCTTTCAAATTATTTGCTAAAAAACACCAAAGCATTTTTAAAACAAATGAGGAAACAAAATGAGTAATACCAATAGACAGCATAAATTGATTAATTTGCTAAGCATTTTGCCCACATATATAATTTAACAGTCATAGTCTCCCAAAGATATGGGTTCTTTTATTATCCCCATTTGAAAGATGAGGCCCCAATGTTCAGAAGTGCTAATTAAATCAACCAGGTCTTGTGAGTAGACAGAAATAGGTAAATCTAAATCTAAAATTCAATCTTTTCTGCATGTTTTTCTATTATCTATACAGAACAAAAAGAAGAAGGCTACTTAAACATTCTGCTGATACCATTAACAAGTTCTACCATAATAAAAATTAAGCAGATTTTTTTCCTACCATATCATCAGTGATAGTGCAGTAAAATTCTTCAGATACTTACTGCTAACTCTCCCCAAATCACCATTTTGTTATCTGAACACCATTTTGTGTTTTTCTTCCTGTTTGACTAATGACTTCAAGTTGCCTATCATATATGGCAAATTTTTATCAGTTTGGTTGTTTTTCTAGAGAAACTTTATAGATCTCTGTGTGCAAAAGGTTCTTAGTTTAAGCTGTCTAGGTTATTCCTATGCTACTAATGATCACAGGTATAGCAGAAACCTCACCAACAGAATACCATGTTCCAGCACAGGGCTATAATTTCATTCAAATTGTAGACACTATGCATTGTCAAATCCAACAAGGGAAAATCACCTCCTATACAATACTGGTTTTCCATTTTTCAGATACAATTCTGAAAAATGCTCTTCATCACAAATTGGTTATGAAAATTTCATGAGAAATAAATAAAAACAAAGTCATTAATGAATAATATTTTCAGAGACTTTTTGATAAGATGAAATTAGATTGGGTTTTTGGATTCAGGAAATAAAAATATAAGAGTTAAATTTGAATTTTATATGAATACCAGCTTTCTAGGAATAAGTATAATCCAGTTACTGTGAAGCCCCTCAACAGGAGTGGTGTGGCCTTGGGGAATTCCTCTAAGGCTTAGTATTTCCATTGCTAACACATAAACCATTTGGACCTTACAAATTTGTGAAGATGAGAAATAGAAACATAAATTACCTAGCATTTAGTCTGTCTTAGCACATATAACCAGTAAGCAGATAACTGAATGTTTAAAGCATGAGTTATCTTTCACAACTATTTCTAGCCTTTCAGTAGCCAAGGAGACTGAATTCCTACTTCCATTGAAAGTAGGAAGACACACATGCTGGCTTCAGCAAGTCCTAGCTCCCTTTGACCCCATCAGAGGCTCTGGGGACTCAGAAGGAGATAAAACCTGTGAAATTCCTTTGAGCCATAATGACCAGACAAAGTGCTTTTTATGCAACTTCACTAAGCCTCACAAAAATTCCTGTGCAAAAAGAGCTGTTGGTTTGTGCATTTTGAAAACAAGAAAACTGATGGCGCATTTAAGTAGTTAGCCCAATGTGATATGTTTTTTTAAGTAAAGATCTTTTGTCCTAATGTACTCTACCTTTCAAAGCCTTCCTTATACCAGAGCTGTTCAGCAATGGAACTTTTGAAACAATGAGGTTTCTTCCATTTCCTTCATACCTGGCTTTGATTAAAATCTGTTTTCCTACTCCAGATGTTTCTGGAGCAGAGAGCATTATGGCCTCACCTCCTTCCTCCCCTGGATGGATCCATCCCCTGGATGGATCCTGGATGGATCCTGAGCTGCTCAGTAATACAGACAATCAGCCTATGATTTGAAGGAAGTTAAGAATCTAGCTACTGAATTCAAAAATCAAAATATTTTTAAAACCAAAGAAATATTTGATATCATATTATTCAAATAATTTATGGACAAGAAAGAAGTAAAAAAAAAATCAGATAAGCCTAGAGCCAGGATTAGTATGTAAATCTCTTAAATATTCATTAGGAGTTATTTATAATGTGGCAAATTGTGTCAAAGGCACAGGAAATGTTGATGAACAACTATATTTAGTTATAGCTTTACGTGTGTGTATATAGCTATATATACATATATATACTTACATATATAAATATTGTTGAGGAGGCACCATTAGTAAACTTTCAAGTTCCCTTTTGTAATCTGAATAATATTTTGCTCTATGATATAGACATAGTACTGTGGCAATTTACCTAAGAGTTGAATTAATAATCACTAATGTTTTTTGTCATTGCTATGAAACTATTGTTTCCAAGTATGGGTCTTAGTCACTATTATCTAGAATGTGAAAAATATGAACTCTGCATACTAGCTCAGTCAGATGTTTAAATAAATTTGATTTCTCACTCTAGTGGTAGAAAATAACTTACCTTACAGCACTGACTTCATCTCTTGTTCATAGCTTATTTTTAGCCAAAACAAATGTTAAGATCTTTTCTAATCAATGATGAGCATCTCAGTTTTACTGATGCTGAACTCAACGACAGGCGCTTTACAAAGTGAAGTTCATTTGCATTCAACCACACATCACTCTGCAAGGTGTAATTTGCATTTCTGATCATGAGTATAATTTTCCATTAAATTTGTTGCAACATAGAACATAAGTACTGATATTACTTTAACTCTAATCTATTAATTTTAATATATAACATAATTTTAAAAAATCAATCAAAATTTGGGGCTGTAGATGTAGCTCAGTATCCGAGTGCTTGCCCAGTAAGTGTGAGGCACTGTTTCGATCCTTAGCACCACATAAAAATAAATTAATAAACAAAGATATCACAAAAAATCAATCCAAATTTAGATCTAAGTGTTATTTTTACAGATATTAGATGTTATTTGCTACCTGCAGAGTTGACATAATTTACCATCACACAAGACAGACTTGAGTTTATATCCTAGGCCTGATACTTTAAGAACTGTATCACTTTAAGCGAGCTACATAAATGATAGTTTTCTTGTTTTAAAAGTGAACACATGGATGGTACTTGTGACATGGGAATTTTGTGAGGATTAAATGAAACTGCATGAAAAGCAGTTTGCCAATTAACTTGCGCGTAGCAAATACTTAAAAAAATTAGTGTTGACTTTGTCTTTTCGATTAGAATCATTGTTTTTTTTCCTTATTTTCTTAATTATTTCATCACTATTTTTATTATCAACATGTTATACTGGAGGAGATTATTTCATGGAAATATATGTGAATCTTCAAACAGATGGGTGCATTTGGTGGTACAGCCAGATACTAGATCTCCCTGGGCAGAGGAAAGTTCACAGAAGGGAAGAGCCAATGGAATCCAGTGCTGCAATCCTCCCCAAGAATTATGCGATTTTCATTTACATCTTCACAAAATACTTGCAGTATTGATAACCTGATGCAAGTCAGTTTACATATGGTTTATAAATAAAAACTGGATCCCATCTTGGGCCTATTTGGTTTTGGAGCCTACAGTTCTCCTGATAATGGTTTTGAGAACAGTGGTCACCAAGCTGACATGTTGGACAAAAGAGTGAATGGCCAGGAAGAGTTGTAAATGTGAAAACTGCCATATCAATATTTTTAATGTATTTTAATTTTAAACAATATATAAGTGAACTTTAGAGATTGTGCTTGTCTTTGTAATACAATTATTTGGGCTTGCTTTGAAGCATATGCACCTAGAAGTAATTCACTTTGAGGAGCATAAAACATGATAGCTGAATTCTCTACAGAAAAAAAAAAAAGTATTGCTGGAGTGAAAGTAGGTTAGACTCAAAATTTTGTCAGACCTACAGTAGATAATGTTTGAGAATAAACTTCAGAAAGAACTGTCTTCCATTTTTTTCTGTTTTTACATATGTTATAATGTATGGCTTTGCAATTAGTAAGATAAAAATGATATTACTTTTATTGATGTAAATATATATGCAGTTTATAGAGGAGAGCTGAATGCTAAAATAGTATCATTCTTTTTTTTTTTTTTTAAAGAGAGAGTGAGAGAGGAGAGAGAGAGAGAGAGAGAGAATTTTTAATATTTATTTTTTTTTAGTTCTTGGCAGACACAACATCTTTGTTGGTATGTGGTGCTGAGGATCGAACCCGGGCCGCACGCATGCCAGGCGAGCGCGCTACCACTTGAGCCACATCCCCAGCCCCAATAGTATCATTCTTTATGCTTATGTCATCATTAGTATTTAGGCACTGAAACCAGACCAAGTTTAAACTTTGTGTCACCACTTACTATATCTGAGACTTTAGTTTTTTAACTTCTCTCATCTCAGTTACATCATCTATAACATAGGAATAATTATATTACCTCTCATAAGGTACTTAGAGAATTAAATATAATATGTGTTATATATTTTAAAATACCATAAATATGTTATTTATTCTTAAGCATAGATGTAAGAGCATATTAGACAGATGACCAGGATGTTTGCCATGTGAATTGTCACAATTTGATCATACCTAGTAAGGAAAATTTCTTTTTTTGATATAATATGATTCTTATTTACAGTCCTATTTATAATGAAACAATCTACTTTTGGGAGATTACTGAGGTTCATCAAAATGAGTCTCTTCAGAGTTGCTAAGTGGGTCCCAGATATTGGAAGTAATTTTTAAATATATTACTGTCAAGTTTAGAACCATGTCATCTTAAGCAATGTGTCATTCTGACGACTATGGCAGGGTAGGCACTATGAGGGTGTGATTTAGAAACCAAGATAAAAAAAATAGCATAGCAAATGCCTAAATGATTAAATAGCTCCAAGTATGATTGGAATATATTTGAGTCTAAGTACACTCCAAAATCACAGTATGTATTATTTTCAGTAGTCAGAAAATAACATATTTACATACAGTGACCTTTCTTATGGAAATTATATTAAAAATCTGCAACAAAGACATGTTATTACTTGTCACTTTATAAATTAATTTATAGATTAGAAGTAGGATGCATTCAAATCGTTGGTGCTACCTTTCTGCAAGTAATAATAATAATTATTATTATTATTATAGCAACACTTATTAGGCACTTAACATGTGCTAGCTACCTTAATAAATCTTACCAGCTACCCTTCACTTAAATATCTCCATGATGCTATCAAATACAAATGCTTATCACTTTAATTTATTGTTCTTAGAAAACTTTGACTTAAATAAGTCACTTGAAAGTCAACCAGTTAAAAATGCCTATCACAGGAGAGCAGGGAACTGAAACTCTAAACCTTGGTTCTTGTGTTGTGACAAAAGAAATTTTAAAGTTAGACATGAAAAGACAAGCAAAAGAATTTTATTAGGAATATAAGTAAGAGAACAAGAGTTCTCTCAAGTAGAGAAAGAGAGAGAGAGAAAGAGAGAGAGAGAGAGAGAGGGAGAGAGAGAGAGAGAGAGAGAATTTTGTCTCTAAGCACAGAATGACAAAGAAACAATGCTACTTTCAAATTTCCTGTTATTTGATGTTTCCCAGGAACTGGGTTCTACCCTCTGAAGTCTTTTCCAGTCAGATGTTAACTCCCCCTTCAAGTTGAACAGGGAAGTTTTTTACCCTAGTTGGTCCTCTCTGGAACTGCCAAGGTGGCCATCATCCTGCTCAGAGGGGCTTCATCTATGAGTCAATCCTATGTTAATGTAGGTGCTGGGGTCAGTGAGCACACCGGCTTCATCTTGGTGCACCTGCACTATTAATGAAATTCCCCTTCTGAAGCACCTTGAGAAACCTATGGCCATAAATCTTAACTTTCAATGACCTCAACAGACCATGTCAGGAGTCAGGCCCATTGATCTTCCTCTTTTGACATATTTATCAATTGGCTCCCTTTGCTTCCTCCTGTATATTCTCAGGGTTAGCACACCTGCTGTTACTTGATTGTTCATTAAAGGCAATTCAAAGAACCCCTGTGACCCTGCTATGCCATTGGTTTACATTTCACTGCTCCTTACTAACTACTACCTAACAAGTCTAGGGATGAAGTCAGATTTATATTCTTAACCTCTATGTAATGGCATCCCAGAAACAACTTGATGGATTTTGAGAGGTGGTCCAGAGCTCAAGGACCAACGAATCTGAATATGCCTTCCTCATTTCACTCTATTACTCTGCATTTTTATAAGATGTATGCTTAAAATTATTTGATCAGATGATAGGGTATTTCTTACCTAAGACATAACCGTTTCTTTGAATTTCATGGAAATAAGGGTTCTTTTATCCCTCCAACAGTTGAACATACCATCTAATAATGAACATTTCACCTAATAGCGCTCAGGGTGTAGGAGGCTCAACTCCAGCCATACAAGATTGTGTTAAGTGATTATGGAATTGTCACTAAATGACATTGTAGACAGAGAAGTTGATCCCTTTAAAATTATTTCTCAGTCAGAATAACCTCAACAGAAAGAAGTAGTTGGTGATCATTGCTTTAACCTCTTAACCACAAGGTAATTTGTATGTTTTAGAATGGTCCTTTTTTTAATTAGTTACACACGACAGTATAGTGATCTTGACATTTGAATCTAATGGGGTATAATTACTCCTTTTTCTGAGTGTACAGGTTGCTGAATCACATCGGTCGTACAGTCACGTTTATATGTACAGCAATAGTAGTGAATTCACCATTCTTTGTCTCACCCACAGTATATAGGTAGGCTCAAATAATATTATTTTGTTTAAATTATTGTTAGTGTATTTTTTATCAATTGAAAATATTTTTACCTCTGGGGGTGATATTAAATGAAATTTGTTTTTATAAAAAGTGTAATATTGGCCATTCAGATACAATAGTATCCCAATGAAAATGTTGATGTTATAATTAAAATAACTTTTCAGTCACACCCTATTGAATTTAAATCTGCTACTAAGTCCCACTCACCACCCACATCCTGTTCTACCATTGTGTCCTCATTAACCTCAGAGAAGCTCTCATCTTTTTTACCTGAAATTATGAAATATGGGATATTGTAATTCAAATAATACAGGATTCTTTTCCTATCAAATGTCTAAATATATACTATGTATGGTACTCAGCTCAGACATAGGCATCTTTGATTCACTATCTATAGATAAGACTCCTAATATAATTATTTACTAGTTTTTCATTCTCTTTCTCATTTATGCCTCATATTGGTCATCGTTATATCAAAAATTAAATATCATATTAGGTAACTCAGAACTAGAAAATTTCTAACTCCCTAGAAATTGTCAATTCCTACTTGAGTGAAATTAGTCACTCTATTTTATAAGAATAGGACGTATTCTAGTAAGTTATTGCAGTTTCAAAAATTTCTAGCCAAATGAAATGTTTAAACTAACTACTAAATTATTTGACTGAACTGGCCTTTATTTCTTACCACAAGTCAGTCTAACCATGAGTGCTCATACAAAACCTGAATCATGGAACTAATCAGAACATCACCACTCGCACTGTTTGTAAACAAAAATAAGGGTCAGGAAATTAAGTTTCCTTATAGAGATTTCTTGTAATAGATATTATAGGAGTATATTATAGGAGTCTCTGGAAAAAAAGAGAATGGTGATGGGCCATGATTCTATGTTTTCAGAAGAGCAAATGGCAGAAAACTTCCTCATCTGCCTCAGACAGGATTAAATTGGATGGCATGAAAATAAATTCTTGATTTCCATAAGAGTCTAAAATCAAAACAAAGATTTTTCTTGTTACAAGGTTTTTGTACATGAAGGTTTAACTGACTAGAACAAGGTACCGACCAGTTGGCTTTTTCTTTTATTTTATAGTTATCACTTCTTAATGTGTTTACAAACCTAGAGGACTTGTTTCGAGGCTAACAGGGATTCAAGTATAGTATAGGCTCTGGGATTCTTGATTTCAAAGAAACTTCTCTGTGCTCCTGGTGTTGTTAATCCTCAGGCTACATTTTGAAAAGGAGTCATTACATCACCTTCTTAGAGAGACATTCAATAATCTTGTTATTTAAGATAGTTCTCTCCCTGATATTTCTATTCCAGCACCCTGTTTGCTTCTTTAGTGACCTCTGTCTCACAATTTTATTTTGTTTATTTGGTAAATTTTGCTTGCCTATTATCTTCACAAGGTCAAGGGCCATATTATATTGCTCAAAATATCCACAATGCCTTAAAATTCGTTGAAGGTCAATAAACTAGTGAACAAATGAATGAAATGTTACCTCCGGTTTCTACAGTATGTCATTGATTTACCCAGAGGAGCAGCTCTCAAATTTTAGCAAGCATGGGAATACCCAAGAAGGGCTTGTTAGATTGCAGACTGGTGAACTCCACAAGAGAAGGGTTCTGATTCAGTAGGTCTGAGGTGGGGACCAAGAATTTGCAATTTTCAGTTCCCAGGTGATGTTCTTGCTCCTGGTCCAAGAAACACACTTTGAGTACAACCAATCAATAACAAAAGATACAGTTTAATGCTCAGCAGCCTCAAAAGATTATGTTGAAAGGCTAGTGCTATTTCTATTGCTGGGATTACAGAAGAAATATTTGGCACTTACAATTCAGTTTTCAGTATTCACCTAAATATTGAGTATAGAGTTTACATATATGCAATTATTACCTTTTATTTTCATGTATCAGTGTATCAATACACACACATGCGCGCGCGCACACACACACACACACACACACACACACACACACATTAACCTTGAGGAATAAACGGAAGATGCTGTCCCTGCATCAGGTCTCCTTATGGATTGCAGTCACGCCAGCTCTTTTTAAATCCAGACTGATGTTGCTGGCTCACTGCTCTCTGACATTTTGCAAGTACCAAGGCTAGCCCTTGATTGTTCACTCCATTTGATTTCCTTCATAATAGCACAGAGCACAGCGAACTTCTCTTTCCTTTTCTCCTTCTCTCTTGTTCTCTCTTTTAAGCATTCAGAACCTTGTTTTCCAGCCTCAGATTGTGTTCTCTTTTCTTTCCTCTTTGTAATGTTGAAGCATCACAGAAAAATGAAGGAGATAAAATGAATAATTGCTGCCTAAGCTTTCTAGTGCATGAAAAAATATTGACGTGATTATTGTAAAGTGCATTGTGAATTTTAAGAAGGACTAAGTAATGGCTCATTCTTCCCCTAATTATCTCCAGCAAATAATAACAGGGGTAATGAGAATTAGAATTTTGGCCATAGGCAAGATATTAATGTAAAATTCCATTTTTATTTAACTATTGATTAATAGAAAGGTATATTAAAAGGAAATTAAGCAGTTATTCAATATAAAAAAGTTAATATCAGCAAGCATTTTTCAAGATGTGTATTTTAATAGATATTGAATTAAAGCTCAATTTAAAGCTGTCAGAAATTCCTCTCTGCATAATTTAAATTCAAAGAAATGCATGATTTTCCCAGAATGAGTACAAGAACAATGTAAAATAACAACACTTTTATTTGAAAAAAATTAGTATGTTCCATTTTATCTTTATTAATATGCATTAATTAATTGTACATACTAAGGGGATTTGGTGTGATATTTCAATACATGCATATAGTGCACACTGATCAATCAGGGTAATGAGCATATTCCTCTTCTTAGTACTTTTTTTTAAATTTCAAGACTTCAGCTTCTCTAGATTTTCATAATGCATATAATGGGTTATTATGATCTACTGTTATTTCTTGGTGCTGTAGAGCCCCATAATTTATTTATTCTATCTCAATGTGTACTTGCTATCCAACCTTCATGTTTTAAACTTTCATTGAAAATTTAATTAATTAATTAATTTTTATACTTGGGCTTGAATCCAAGGGTGCTTTACTAATGAGCTATATTCCCCAGTCCTTTTCGACTTATTATTATTTTGAGACAGAGTTACCCTAAGATTCTGAGGCTGGCCTTGCACTTGTGATCCTCCTGCCTCAGCTTTCCAAGTTGCTGGTATTACAGGCATGTACCATCTCTCCTTATGTAACATTTTTATTGAATATCTCTCTTTGCATAAAGATGTGATGAAGTTGTGATATAAATTATTAAATACCCCTTAGAGTTGGAAAGTAAGACTTCAAATAAGAAATATTCTGTGATTTCATCTCAGTTCCCACACCTGTATTTTTGTATGTTCTCCCACTTTCCTTAGATAATTTTTTAAATCATTATCTGATTGTTTGTGCAGAGAATAAAGCCTTGATAGATTAACATAGATTATATTTTAGGATTTTATAACACACGGTGGTGTCAGCCTGAGGGCGAAAAGTACTAAGATGTATCTTGAGTAGTTAATATTTATTAACTTTTTGGAAAATATACATTGCTCTGTACCAATCAGTTATGAGAGAAGATGTGATATGGAAACCATAAGGTCTGCCAGATAATTAAAAATGTATTTGAGCTAATTACAGCTGAAGTGCCACATTGGTTTTCAGCAATTCATTTGCTGGACAGTTCCTCAAGCAGCCTGGAGGAAACTGCTGGAGAAGTTTCAGTGGTGTAAAGACTCTTTAATTAAGCTCTGGGTGATGCTGCAGAACCTCTCTTCAGAGCCTGGGCGAATAACAGTATTTATTTACAAGGCACCTCTTGCCCTTGGGATTTCAGGTTTTCTTAATCAGTATACCAATCTGCCCAGAGAGGAAAATCAAGCAATCTCATTGAATTTATAGCAAGTACCTATGCTTTTATGTAAATGTGTATTTCATTGACTAGAATATTCCAACTTTCAATCTATCTTTGAGCACCATTAAAATAACCCTGCCTATAAAGAAGTAATAATGAAAAAAAAAGAATAGGCCCTCTTTTCCTAACTCTCCTCACCCACACTCTCTTTATTACAAATTACTAATTGTTATCACATTAAATTTGCCCTTGAGAGAATTTGATATTTTTCTTCATTTCATAGCCAGGGAGAATTTCATATGTAATTGTTTATGTGTAGATGTGCTTTACTTTTCTTCCATTCTATCCACCAAACTTATTTCAGGAATATTTAAGGTGGTTGTGAAATAATATATAACAAAGAACAAAGAAAAATATTTAAAACAAGGTCAAAAAATGAGGTAAAAAATCGATAGGGAAATAACAAATTCAGGGATTAGTTACTTTATAAAATATACAACCTTATACATAACTTCTCCAAAGTGCATACATATATGGAAAATAGTCAAAAGAAAAGATATTCAATGCCATTAGCCATTAGGTAGGTGAAAAATAAGACTACAATGTCATATCATTTCTTACCTATTAGATTGGCTAAAATGAATACTTGTGATGTGGTTGAGTAACTGACATTTTTATACATTACTTGTGGGAAGGCAAAATGTCTGAAAAACAGTTTGGCCATTTCTTATGTAGTAAAACATGCACTTACTTTATAAACCAGCAATTCCTCACCTTGGTGTTTTCCCTGGATAAATAAAGATCAAGTCACACAAACAACTGTGCTTATAGTAGTTCTTTTCATAATCACCAATGTCTGGTAAAAATGTGCTTGAGCAGTGACTCGATAAACTGTGGTATATCTGTACAATTGAATACTGCTCAGAAATGAAAAAGAAATCACCAAAGGCAAAAGGAAATGAAATGATACTATTGACACATGGAACACTATGCTTGTGTCTCAAAGGCATCATGCCAGGTGAAAGAAGCCCATCTCATAAGGTTACCCATTGTATGATTTATAGGAGATTCTGGAATAAAGAAAAAAAAGTACTGATGAAGGATAGATCAGCAGCCACCAAAGGATGGGGTGGAAGAAATGTCTGAATACAAAAGAGAGGGTAATAGAACTCTTCTGGGTCTTCATTTGTGGCGACACTTACATAAATACATAGTTTTAAATGCATTGAGTTATACACCAAGCATTTCATCTTATTGTTGATAACCACCATCATTGGATATGGTTAAGGGAGTTTCCCAAAAGTCCACGTGGTGCAGGAAGCTCTGTCACCAGTGTGGTGGTGTTGAGGTGTTGGGACCTTTAAGAAGTGGGGTCTCATGTAAGATGATTAAAGTTGAGGTGTCTCATCCTTGGAAGGGACTGATATTCTCACAGGCCTGAGTTAGTTCTTGAGAGGGGTGTGGTATAAAGTGAGGCTTACCCTGTTTATCGACAGGTAATTATATTCTTTGGCCTCCAGGAAGAGAGCAGATGCAAAATTGTGGCTGCAATGATAACCGTGTGAGAAATTTCAAAATTATTTAATTCATTATATATGTGTTGATTGTCACCACAAGCAAAACGTATATAGGCACAAAGCCAGTTTCCTTTCTGTTTTTCTGTCATGTGGTGACTAAGGTGAGACCTCATGGGAGGTCAAACGGGGCCACATGAACTTGGATGTACAGCTTCCAAAACTGTCAAGTGAATAAAATTCTTTTCTTTATAAAGTACCCGGATATTTTGTAGAACAACACAAAATACACTAATATCATAATTTAATAAATAAAATAATTTTGAAAAATTTCATATGCCTTTCCCCTCTGCATCTGCTTTTAAAGTATGGGCATTCTCTCAGTTCTATCTTCTGTCCTACTTTTTCTAGCTCAAAAATCTCTTTGAACACAGCAATTTAATTAAAATCTTTGATTCCGTGCTGAAAACAACTTCCAAATTTGTACCTGAAGTCCTAATACATCTTTATTCCTGTTCTTATTTCTCTGTATGCTTTGAGATCACTCTAGTCCATAAGAATCACCATACCCTATACAATGTCATTGGCTGTTCTTTTGAAGTCACTGACCTCTTGGTAAGTTATCGTTATATTTCACCACCTCTTTATACTCACCCTCCCTTATAGTAGAGGATAGGAAAGGTAGCAGAATACAACAGTTACTAATATGGCATTATGTAAAAATGTGGATGTGTAACCGATGTGATTCTGCAATCTGTATTTGGGGTAAAAATGGGAGTTCATAACCCACTTGAATCTAATGTATGAAATATGATATGTCAAGAGCTTTGTAATGTTTTGAACAACAAATAAAAAAAATGTGCCTTAAAAAAATTAAAAAAAAGTAAAAGCCCTAAACCCTTAAAAAAAATATATAGGTGGCAAAATATGCTTGATTCTTTCTACTTTTGATCTTTTTCCATCCCAAAAATATAAATTAAAGGTAAAATCATGAACAGTCTTTAGTACCATAGTAGCCTTCTCTGGGGTACTGCTCAGTGACTTCCATCTATTATATCCAAACTTTATTTTTATGTTCTTGCTATCATTATCTTGTAAAACCCAATGACTCCTCCCATGTTAACTATTTTCTTAAAAAATATTTACAGTAAAAAATCCAAGCTCCATGTGGTTTTTTAAAAATTGATTTTTTAAAAAATGACAGTAGAATGCATTACAATTCTTATTACACATCTACAGCACAATTTTTCATATCTCTGGTTGTATATAAAGTATGTTGACACCAATTTGTGTCTTCATACATGTACTTTGGATAATGATGTCTATCACATTCCACTATGCTTGCTAACCTCCTGCCCCCTCCCTTTCCCTCCCACCCCTCTGTCCTATCTAGAGTTCGCCTATTCCTCCCACGCTCCCCTTGCCTACCTCACTATGATTCAGTCTCCTTATATCAGGTGAAACATTCAGCATTTGTTTTCCTGGGATAGGCTAACTTCACTTAGCATTATCTTCTCCAACGCCATCCATTTACCTGCAAATGCCATGATTTTATTCTCTTTTATTTGTGAGTAAAATTTATTTGTGTATATATGGCACATTTTTTTTTTATCCATTCATCTACTGAAAGGCATCTAGGTTGGTTCCACAATTTTGCTATTGTGAATTGTGCTGCTATAAATATTAATGTGGCTGTGTCCCTGTAGTATGCTGTTAAGTCCTTTGGGTATAGACCAAGGAGAGAGATAGCTGGGTCAAATGGTGGTTCCATTCCCAGTTTTCCAAGGAATCTCCATATTGCTTTCCATATTGGCTGCACCAACTTGCATTCCTACCAGCAATGTATGAGTGTGCCTTTTCCCCCACATCCTCACCAATACTTATTGTTGTTTGTCTTCATAATAGCTGCCATTCTGACTGGAGTGAGATGGTATCTCAGAGTAGTTTTGATTTGCAGTTCTCTAATTGCTAGAGATGATGAGCATTTTTTCATATATTTGTTGTTGATTGATTGTATATCCTCTTCTGAGAAGTGTCTGTTCATGTCCTTGGCCCATTTATTGATTGTGTTATTTGTTTGTTTTTGGTTTTTGTTTTTGTTTTTTTTGGTGCTTAGCTTTTTGAATTCTTTACATACCCTAGAGATTAGTGCTCTATCTGATGTGTGGGGGGTAAAAATTTGCTCCCAGGATATAGGCTCTCTATTCACCTCACAGATTGTTTCTTTTGCTGAGAAGAAATTTTTTAGTTTGAATCCATCCCACTTGTTGATTCCTGGTTTTAATTCTTACGCTATAGGAGTCTTATTAAGGAAGTTGGGGCATAATCCCCTAAGACTAGGGCCTACTTTTTCTTCTATTAGGTGCAGAATTTCTGGTTTAATTCCTAGGTCCTTGATCATCTTTGAGTTGAGTTTTGTGCATGGTGAGAGATAGGGATTTAATTCCATTTGTTGCATATGGATTTCCAGTTTTCCCAGCAGCAATTGTTGAAGAGGCTATCTTTTCTCCAATGAATGTTTTTGGCACCTTTGTCCAATATAAGATAATTGTAATTTTATGGGTTAGTCTCTGTGTCCTCTATTCTGTACCATTGGTCTACCAGCCTGTTTTGGTGCCAATACCATGCTACTTTTGTTATTGCTCTGTAGTATAGTTTAAGGTCTGGTATAGTGATGCCACCTGCTTCACTCTTCCCACTAAGGATTGCTTTAGCTTTTCTGGGTCTCTTTTCCAGATGAATTTCATGATTGCTTTTTGTATTTCTATGAGGAATGCCATTGGGATTTTGATCGAAATTGCATTATCTGTATAGTGCATTCGGTAGTCTCCACGAGGTTTTCTAAGTCTGTAATAGTTCAAACCTCTCTAATTCTGTAATATCACCGAGTTCTATGAACACATATCCATCACGTTCTATCTATGTGGAAACTACCTGGATCATAACCACTTCATATGTTTCTCTGTCTTTGAGGTCATCGTATCCCCAGATGACTACACCACTCTAAATGGGCAATTGCTATACTTGGGATGCCTCTTCCCTTCTTCCCCTCCTGTGCCTATTAGGATTCTGTGTCTCTTTCACATCTTTATTCCTCCAATTTCTTCTTCATGAAGACTTTCTCAGTCCACAATTTGGAATTCATCTTATCTCCTCTGAGCTTACACAGAATGATTTTATGCCTCCTACTTGTGGCATTAAATATTTTAGTTTCCTTTGTTTTATTATGCATGTATATCTTCCCCTACTGGGATTATAACTTTCTTAAGAGAAGCAATCATATATTAATCACACTTCCTTGCCTTAAACCCTTTTTGGATAAGGTGCAGAACAACTACATATATAAATAAATAATCTTCCTTTTCTTGCTGCATTTGGAATAATGCCCATCACACACAAGATATACAATGAATATTTGCTCTATGAATAAATAGATGAATGAATAGCAGACAGATTAAGCAGGCTAGGGAGTGTTAGAAATGCTTCCTTGTACATTACAATTACAGGAAGATTATCATTAGCAATAATGTGTTATTACAAATACCATTCTGCATGATCAGTTAATGTCAACATTTGTTTATTGTGCACCTGCACATATCACCCAAGGCCAAATTATATTTTTATCCTATCATTCACCTGCTCAAATATTCAGTGTCTGTCTGGGTGTGCTTCAGAATGAATTTATAACTTCCTCTTTTTTACATACGGCATTTTTATTAGCTTTGCTTTTTATCCAATATGCCAACACATATCTGAATAAATGAATACTGTATTTTTCTGTGTTCCTTCTGATTTTCCCATGCTTCCTCTTTATTCTTTCTTCTTGGTTTTACTCCTTCACCTCCTTCCCCCCCCCCTATTTGTTTCCCTTCCTCTTTCTCCTATAGTCCCTCTTTATTTCATTCCCTTGATGCCTCTGGTGGCTTATTATGTATTACATCCTGGTCTAAGAAATGGCACCAACCATATGAAATAGCTGATGCATCGTGGAAGCTTACAGTGCAGAGTGAGCTGTTATTTATTTCCTTCTTTTGCCCTAATATCAGGAGCAACACGACTCTGTTCATAACAAGGCACATCCCACCATTAATGTTTTGCCTCCCTTTTGTTCAGATTCTCTCCAAAATAGAGGAACCATTCATAACCATCTCGCAGCAGAGCAAGCTAAACCCTTGCAACTGGGCCTTCCACCTTTGGTTCTGATTCAGTGTCACAAAACCACACTAGCTACCCTGTCCTCTGAGGGTTACTTTATGCAGGCTTCTCATAAGTGCCTGGAGGTTACAGAGTAGTTCTAGCAGCTCTGATTGTTTTGCCCATGGGAACTCATGGAGACAAGCTAATAAATAGAGCACTTAAAACATTACCAACCACCAATCAAGAAAAAAGAAATACCAATTTTGTTGATTTAAAACAAAAGTTTACTTAGGAATATTGTTAGAAAATGTTTTAACCAACTTCATGTACATTATATTCTTTAAGGATAGCATTAAAAGTCAATAGTGTTTATCTTTGGATATAGGATTAGGAGGATCTTTATTATTTTATGTACATATTTCTATGTTAGATTTGCATTTGTATATTATTTTATGAAAGTAAGTTAAATTTAATAAATCTTAATATTTTTGTTGAGTGCTAAGATATGAATGTCAAATTGAAAATTATTAATAAATTTTTAATTTCCAAGCAAAACCAACAAAGTTTTGCCTTCCAGGGAAATCCCTACATAATCAATAAAGATACAGAAGACAAGTATACATGACCATTTGATAAGAGATATCATAGTCTATATTTCGTCTTGTTCAAGAACATAATGATTCACCATTAAACAATAGAGGGCAGTAGAATAATAGTTCACAGCGTTTATTTTAGACAAAACTTACCAAATTCTTCTTTGTACCCCTTAGACAAGGATTAAAATAGATTTATAAAAGAAGAAAAGCTAGCATCATTATTTTTTTCTTTTACTTTTCAAAAGATAATGTTTACCATAAGAGAGGAATATAGGTTGGCAATTCTGGGCTCTTTCTTGGACCTTGCAATATTCTTCCTGACTTTGAGGTTTCTATCACAATACTAATAAGCAGTATTTATAGTTTCCATTTATCTGTTAAAAGGGTTGTGTATTCATAAACCAGTTTAGGGAAAAAGAAAAATTATCAGTTTAATTCAGCTACTAAGTACTCATTGGCTGTTGACATAATAACACTTCAAGTAACTGAATTAAATTGTTGGTGTTCAAATGTGCTTGTTCATATTGGTTATGTAAAAATTGACTTACTGCCAACTAAGCATCCTCAAATGCAAGATTGACAGTGTGCAACCCAGGGAAGTTCTGATTAAAGAAGCTTCTACCAGGACCATGCTGAGCCATGTTGAAGCCTAAGGGGGAAAAAAAAAGAAAAAAAAATCAGTATTATGATCCTGTTTGTATTTAAAATAATGTTACTTTCATCCTAAAGTTTTTTTCTTTTAAAGTATTTAAATAAAACATTATTTCTACTGATGACTATTTTTTGGGGGGAGGGATGATTTCTTAAATTCTCTCCTTGGGAGACAGTACCTTATTCCCATCACCTTAATGCTAGTTCTTCTGGTAGCTAATCAAACCAATGTATTGTTGAGTCATAGCAACATAATTTTTTTTTTAAAAAAAGAATATTGCATGGTAGAAAGGGAAATAAAAGATAAAGTCAATCCTCAGAGAGATTATCACCAGTGTTGTCCTTATATGCAGAATTCTTAGTCTGCTACATAATGAAATATATTTCAATAAATCATGCTTCAAGCCTATTTGGAATGCAGCTTCAAGAACAAGTCTGAACTACTAGCTTGATCATTTACTTCTTTATATCTAGAATACGGATTGCCTTGGTTTAATATCTTATTTCAGAGAGAAAAACAAATTGAAGAAAACCACAGTGGATCTAACCATATTCTTTAAACCATATCTTTCTTCAGTTGTCTGTCCTTCTTTTCAGAAATCGCATCACCATCTCAGATCTTGTCTGTTCTAAGAAAAATTATGTTAGTTCCTATAACACTGAAACTGCTGAAAAAAAAACTGTCTTAATCACAAGTAACCTGGTGCTGTTCCATCTGAATTGCCCATAACTCTTCTAAACAGGGTAAAATAATAAATAGAAGACAGACACACAGAAAGAGGCTTAAAATAGACCTGTCCAGGAACAGCAATGGAGTAAATTCTGGAGTGAACTCCAGAAGTCCCTTAAGTATACCTCTAAGAATCCAAATTGTGGACCTTAGAAAAAATAGTCTGCAATGAACTGAAAAAAGAATGATTCTGTACTCAAATCAGTTGTGCAATTGCTCTCTCCCATTTGGAGGATCACATTAAAAAGCTCAGAAGAGTCTTGCAGAATTTTCCTCAATGACTAACCCAGCATTTCCAAAACATGTATGAAAATGAAGGAAATTTTTGAATATGTCATCCTAACAAATATTTCACAGAATTAGTATTCTTGCAGACTACAATTTTGGAAAAGTTGATCATATTCAGAAAACAGAGGTTTAATTTATACATCGGTGTAGGTTTAGGAAGAGTTCTTAATATTACGAAGTCACAATACAATGCCTTTTGGCACTGAATGGATGGTTTCATGAAATCAAGAAGTTTCTATTTCAAATGCACTGGATCATTAATACTACATTCCCTAGAGCTCTTCATAATATCTGATAGAGCACAGGCCAGTAGAATTTACTTATTGAATAAACACATTGCTAGAACATTGCTTCCTGAGATTTTAGCCAGTCTGCTATCTGGGAGATGATAATTTACTTATTCACTAGATATGCGATTGGCTTTTTTTTTTTTCAAATAGAAACCTGTGATGCTAATGTTAATTTTATATTTAGTAAAAGGGATTTTTTTCCACATGCTTCAGGAGATAAGCTTCAATTCTAAAAATTTTTCAACTTTTAAAAGTTTCAACTTTAAGAATTTTTTTGTTTGTTTCTTAAAACAATTTTACAATTAAAATTAGGGCTGGGGTTGTGGCTCAGTGGTAGAGCACTTGCCTAGCATGGGTGAGGCACTGGGTTCAATACTCAGCATCCCATTAAAATAAATAAATAAATAAAATAAAGGGATTGTGTTCATCTAAAACTAAAAAAAATATATATTTTTTAAATTAAAAATAAATTTAAAACTTTTAGATTTATACAATGAAAACTACAGAACCCTAAAGAGAGAAGTAGAAGAAGATCTTAGAAGATGGAAAAATATACCCTGTTCATGGATAGGCAGAACTAACATTATCAAAATGGCGATATTACCAAAAGTTCTCTATAGGTTTAATGCAATGCCAATCAAAATCCCAACGGCATTTCTTGTAGAAATAGATAAAGCAATCATGAAATTCATATGGAAAAATAAAAGACCCAGAATAGCAAAAGCAATTCTAAGCAGGAAGTGTGAATCAGGCGGTATAGCGATACCAGATTTCAAACTATATTACAGAGCAATAGTGACAAAAACAGCATGGTACTGGTACCAAAACAGGCGGGTGGACCAATGGTATAGAATAGAGGACACAGAGACTAATCCACAAAGTTACAACTATCTTATATTTGATAAAGGGGCTAAAAGCATGCAATGGAGGAAGGATAGCATCTTCAACAAATGGTGTTGGGAAAACTGGAAATCCATATGCAACAAAATGAAACTGAATCCCTTTCTCTCGCCATGCACAAAAGTTAACTCAAAATGGATCAAGGAGCTTGATATCAAATCAGAGACTCTGCGTCTGATAGAAGAAAAAGTTGGCTCCGATCTACATATTGTGGGGTCGGGCTCCAAATTCCTTAATAGGACACCCATAGCATAAGAGTTAATAACAAGAATCAACAAATGGGACTTACTTAAACTAAAAAGTTTTTTCTCAGCAAGAGAAACAATAAGAGAGGCAAATAGGGAGCCTACATCCTGGGAACAAATTTTTACTCCTCACACTTCAGATAGAGCCCTAATATCCAGAGTATACAAAGAACTCAAAAAATTAGACAATAAGAAAACAAATAACCCAATCAACAAATGGGCCAAGGACCTGAACAGACACTTCTCAGAGGAGGACATACAATCAATCAACAAGTACATGAAAAAATGTTCACCATCTCTAGTAGTCAGAGAAATGCAAATCAAAACCACCCTAAGATACCATCTCACTCCAGTAAGATTGGCAGCCACTATGAAGTCAAACAACAACAAGTGCTGGCGAGGATGTGGAGAAAAGGGTACACTTGTACATTGCTGGTGGGACTGCAAATTGGTGCAGCCAATTTGGAAAGCAGTTTGGAGATTCCTGGGAAAGCTGGGAATGGAACCACCATTTGACCCTGCTATTGCCCTTCTCGGACTATTCCCTGAAGACTTTAAAAGAGCATGCTACAGGGATACTGCCACATCGATGTTCATAGCAGCACAATTCACAATAGCTAGACTGTGGAACCAACCCAGATGCCCTTCAATAGATGAATGGATAAAAAAAAAATGTGGCATCTATACACAATGGAGTACTATGCAGCAATAAAAAATGACAAAATCATAAAATTTACAGGGAAATGGATGGCACTAGAGCAGATTATGCTTAGTGAAGCTAGCCAATCCCTAAAAAACAAATACCAAATGTCTTCTTTGATATAATGAGAGCAACTATGAACAGAGCAGGGAGGAAGAGTAGAAAGAAAAGATTAACATTAAACAGAGACATGAGATGGGAGGGAAAGGGAGAGAAAAGGGAAATTGCATGGAAATGAAGGGAGACCCTCATTGCTATACAAAATTACATATAAGAGGTTGTGAGGGGAATGGGAAAATAAACAAGGAGAGAAATGAATTACAGTAGATGGGGTAGAGAGAGAAGATGGGAGGGGAGGGGAGGGGGGATAGTGGGGGATAGGAAAGGTAGCAGAATACAACAGTTACTAATAGGGCATTATGTAAAATTGTGGATGTGTAACCAATGTGATTCTGCAATCTGCATTTGGGGTAAAATTGGGGGTTCATAACCCACTTCAATCTAATGTATGAAATATGATATGTCAAGAGCTTTGTAATGTTGTGAACAACCAATAAAAATAAATAAATAAATAAATAAAATGGTAATTTTAAAAAAATTTAAACTTTTAAAAATTAAAAATGTTTCAACTTTAAAAAAAACTTAAAGTTATACATGCTTTTGCCATTTTAGGATCTTACATCATGTCCCTATTCATAAGTGAGGAAGATGTGAATACTCAGACTTCACATTCTTTTACATGCCTCAGACATTCATTTTATTTTGGCTGATAGAGAAACAAAAGGTCATAATGTGATTTCTTTAATGTTTTCTGTATGTCTATCCATCACCATTCAGTTACATGGTTGAAATGTGATGGTAGAGTTATCGTAATTTCTTGTTGGGAGAACATTCTTGAAGTCCCATCTGTAGACATTATCTTAGCACCTATAAGGGCTGTCAAAAATATTTTCATTCATTTAGTGAAATGCTGATATTATGATTCTACAACTACAGTGATGGTGGCTATTGAGGTTTTCATTATTTAATTCATGATTTTCATCACCAAGTGTCTATAACCTTTTTATGACATTTTCTCTTGATTCCAGAAAGCTTAAACCTTGGGTTTTTTTTTGTTGTTGTTGTTTGCTTGTTTGTTTGTTCTTTTGTTTTTGTTTTTAGCCTCAGCTCAATTGAGATTGGCATGATTCATTAATATGAATGCACATATACATGCAATGTGTGTGTGTGTGTGTGTGTGTGTGTGTGTGTGTGTGTAAAGCAGTTCACAAATGTACTCATTAGATGCTTACCTACTTTGGTTGTTTGTTGAAAATAAATCTTAGAACTATTTCAAGAGACAATCCAATTGTGTTTTAATTTATAGATCATTAAATTTTTCTAGAAAGGAGCAAGAGAGTCATTATAAATATAAACTATATTGACCCAACATCTAACAACATTGACCTACTTGTAGTGTACATTTAATTAAAAAAGCAATGGACAGAATAAAATTAACTTCAGAGAATAACCAAAGAAAATGGTTATAATAAATACAATTATCTATTACTTAGTTTCACATCATTGAAAGAATTTCATCAATACCTCTGGGAGATAATTGCCTAATAAAACTCAGGTGTAAAATATTTCTACAGAAATAGTTAATGTTTCCTATCTTCAGAGTAAGAGATTTTATGGTGTAATTTTTTAACATTATTTACAAAGGAGATGGCTTAATGACCAAATCGATCTTCATAACACATAAAGGAAAATGAGCCACTTGAGAAGATTTAAATTAAATCCCTTAATTTAAAGAAAAGTCAGGAAAAAAATTTATTTCCAACTTTCTGACAAGAGATAATGGGAAGTAAGCATAGGCTACATAGAAAATGTGTTTGGTTATATTTGTTGGGTATGAAACAAAAGTATTTGAGTACTCAGATCATTCCTGCATTCCTGTTCCCTAAAAGCAAGTTTGGAGCAATTTGTTATAGCTGCAACAGTACATTAAAAAGTGAATATCACCAGAATTCAAGAGAAAGCAAAAGAAAAAAAGATCTTGATGTTAAATTGAAGTTCCTTTACTTAATGGCAGAACATTAGCATCGTAGGCTTTTTAAATGTCAAAGTTCCTTCAATTGTTTGTTTTTGGGACAACATAAGAGGTTACATATCAAATTGCACGAAGGCAGACAATATGGCTACTGGGTTGTAATTACTATATAAGTGGATTAACTGTTTACCCTTTGAGAACAGAATACAACAAACACTCTTAATAGAAGAAAGCAGCTTTTTAAATATCTTGAAGTTATTCTTTCACAATTACTTTGGAAGATCTAAAAACAAAAAAAAAAAATCATAAGTTGGAGTCAATGTGGGAGGATTCCAGATCTCCCTCATCAGCACACACTCAGAAATTCTCAAGGCAGGAGAAGTATCACATCAGAAAGCACACTAGTACAGTGGTTTGCCCTTACCCATAGGGAATAGGTTCTGAGACTCCCGAGGAATCTTGAATCAGCAGATAGTACTGAATCTTATACTTTTAATGTCTTCTCCATCTTAACTAAGCACTTATAACACACTGTACCTGTAACTTCTACAGTTTGAGGAGTGACAGCAAAACTAGCATATGTTTCCTTGCCTTCTTATATAATTTAACAGAAGAGTCATTCTTACTATATATGATAGCTTGAATGTGTTCACAAAATTTGATATGTTCAGAAAATTAATTTACAAGTTATGTTATGAGGGCTCTGACTTCATGAATGGATTAACCAATTCATAGATTAATAGACTAAAGAATTATCAAGCCAGTAGTTTTGTTATGAAAGTGAGATCTCTTTGGTTAGCTTGCTTTATTTTGCCAAGAGATCCCCTGAGGCACCTGGGTGTCCATAGAGAGTACCCACTAATAAGAAAGTTCTTACCAATTATAGTCCCTTGACCTTGAACTTTTTGAGTACAAAATGGTAAGAAATCAATTTCTTTTCTTTATAAATAACTCTGTTTCAGGTATTTTGATATCACAAGAGAAAATTGACGAAGAAAATATTGATCTTAGTAACCTCAGCATACGATTTATTGTTTTCCTTATTAAGTTGGTAACCTTCACCATTTCCCTTAAAGGAAGCACTTTATGGTTTATATTTAGCATATCTGAATTGTCAGCATCGATACTTTCACTTTGGAGCCATTGTTAAGTAAAATATGTTAGTTGGACAAAAATACGGTAATACTACACCAGTTAATCTGATACTGTGATAACTGCTAAGTAAATAATGGGTAGCATATAGTGTGGATACACTAGACAAAGTAATAATTTATACTCCATGTAGGAAGAAGCAGGATGACTATTGATTTTCATCACACTAGTCAAATGGCAAGCAATTTAAAACATGTATTATTTCTTTCTTAAATTTTTCATTTAATAGTTTCAAACCATGGTTGATGATAGGCACCTCAAACCATGGCTAGAGAATACTGCGACACTCTCAAAATCTTTACTTGACTATATATATTAAAGCAGTAGTTTTAGTATTAATGATTCTGTAGCATTCTACAACTAAAAATTTTAAGATATTTGGGAATGAATAGAGAAGAAGAAAATGATGATCTCAAGAAGTGATAGTGTTAACATAAACATAACTATGTTGCACAGGGGATTACATTTATCTCGCTTCATACTAGTCACTCAGTGCCTGCATAATGATTGGCACAGGGTGCTCAAACAATGGTTGACAACAGCAACCTGCCCTGATAGCATATCACCACCCTATTGACATTATTGATTCTCCGCCATGATATTTGGTTCATATTGCACCTTTGCAAGAAGGAGGTTGAAACCATGGTTGGCATAGGATAAAATAAAGAAGATAGAGTCAAAGCCCAGACCTGGACAAATCTTAAAGGATGAAGAAATAGTGAAAGTCATATAGTTTTTAGGCACAATTCTTTCTTGAGAAACTTGGGTCTCAGTTGTTCTATTCGGTTGAGAAGCAGTGCACTGAATAGCTTTTATTTGCACATTGATGATAAAAATAACAATAATTATTTAAGGCGTATTGAGAATTTCCCCTCATTCCAAGGCATGCAACTGGAAAGATGCTATAGTCTGAATGTTGAATACCATGCATAGGCCTGTGTATTAATGGTGTTGTCCATGGGGAGGCACTATTGAGGAATGGAACCTTTGAGAAGCAAGGCCTTGTGAAAAGTCCTTGGGTCACTGGGAAATGCCAAGGGGATTTTTCCAACACTAGACTCTTTCTCTGGATTTCCTAGCTGCCTATATGCTGCCATCACCAGAAGCCCAAAGCAATGAGGCTGCTTAATCTTGGAACAGAGACTGCAGACCATAAGCCAAAATAAGACTTTTCACATTCTAAATTAATTATCTCAGGTATTTTGTTATAGCAATACAAAGCTGATTAATGCAGAGGGGTTCCTAAATATAGTATTGTGAAGCACAAATGTAGTTTTTAAATAATGACAATTTGGGCTTTCCTTCCAACTCTAGCTCCTATGAAAAAGACTCAAAAAGTTCAGAGGAAGATATACATAAAATTTGGGGAATATTTCCAAAGTCCTACGGCTATCATCCTACACAGTTCTCAACTTTTAATTACTTTTTGTTTTAAATATCTTATTAAATTTAAAATTCAATGTGTAATAGTACCCAATAGTTGTGATTCCGATGCTTATTGTTAAAAATATTCTACATGATAAATACTAAATAATTACATCCCTAATGTTTATTTTGTAATTATTTATTATACAACAAATGTGTCTCTATATCAAAATTAACTTTTACATATCCCACAGTAAAAAATATAGAGTTAATCTAGAGCATAATGGTAATTTTTAAATCACAAAGAATTGGATGGTAATAATCTTTGATATTAACAGCAAAACCACATGAAAAGCAATTTTCCTTGGATAGAAATATATGTTACTCCTTTCATGAGGTGAGTATTTCTTTTCCAGGAGTTTCCAGGTCATATTATCTTTTTACCCTCATAGATTTGCTTGAAGACTTATAAATTAAAAGTTTGAGAAGGCACAGCATTAGCTTTTTGATAGGATTGTAGTAGTTTTGTCAATTCGAGTATTGGATTTTCACTCTCACAGCTAGAATGGAAACATTTGGTATTGGATTCTTCCTTGTAACTTAACACAGCTCAGTCTCTGGCATGTGATTTTGCTATTTATGCTCCTATAGATTTCCCATGACCACTAAAAAAGTCTTGAGCACATAATTTTTTTTTAAAAAGTGTATCATTGCCATCTTTTGTTTGCTTCTTGAAACTTGAATGAACCAAGCCAAGAAGCTTGAGTTACCTTCAGCTTGAGCTCCCATTTTTCTTTCCTTCATGAGGGCTTTCCTGAGCCTATGCATTGGGCTGGTGCCCTGTGACTGTATTAGTTTCCTAGGGCTTCTGCAACAAATTACCACAAACTCGTTGTGAAAACAATATTAATGTATGTCCTGACACTGTGGAACTGCAGAAGTCTGAAATCGAGGTGTTGGCAAGATACGTCTATCGGGATATCCTGGGGAAGGCAGTTCCATGCCCCTCTCTGAGCTTCTGGTGGTTGCCAGCAGTCATCTGCATTACTTGGCTTATAGCTGCTTGTCTCTGCTTCCTGCCATGCTAATTGCCTTCCTTCCTGTGTGGGTTGTCTGTGTGTCCTCTCTTATTTTTATAAGGACATGAGTCATTGAACTAGTACTCATTCCCATCCAGTCTGACCTTATTCTAAATGATGACATCTGCAAATACCTTATTTCAATGAGGTCATATTCTGAGGTCCAGAGGGTACATGAATTTTGAATGATTCTATTCAAACTTCCACACTGTGTATTAGATTCTTCTTCAGAGTGAAACAAAAAATCAGACATGCCATTTCTCTGGAGTGGATTTCTCATTACCTTGGAAAGAGTCTGGAGAACAGTATCAACACTTTGCCTTTATTTGTGTGGGAGAGGTACCTGTCTCTGCACTTCTATAGATTCTGTGTGCATATCTGTCCTACCATTTACCATTCCAAAACAAAACCACTTCCATGACTGTTTTTCACCTCATAATGCACACTCCTTGAGGAGAGGAAGTTCATCCTATACTGAAACATAAGATTTTAGCAAATATGCAGCACAAAAAGAAAATATCCACATTTTACATTTAATCATTTCTTTAGTCATCAGACACTTATCGAATGCCTACTGTGTGCCAGAACAACTAATATAGCAGGTGAGAGGAAATGTTAATCATACCTATTTGACTACTGATTCAGTGATTTCAAGGAAAATACACATAAGAACACAGGTGAGTGTCAGGAGCCATCAGTGGGCTGTGTGTGGACTGTTACACATAGTAACCTCCTGAGGGAATAAGTCTGGAACTGGGAACTCACTGGGACACTCCCCCAGGGATTGACTGCCTGATGCAGGCAAACTTTCCCCTCAAGCTTTACCTAAGATCCTACACAGCACCTGAGATGGGTGTGACCTGCCAAGATGTCAATCGACCTGCAAGACATCACAAAGCAAGACTCCACCCCTGAAACCTTACCCCTGCCTTTTTTTTTGTAGTTGGACATAATACCTTTATTTTATTTATTTCTTTTTTTTTATTGGTTGTTCACAACATTACAAAGCTCTTGACACCCCTGCCTTTGATGTATCCCCTTAAATAAACCACCAGAGAGACTTTGTCTTTGTCTAGTTCAAGAACCCATGTGGACTACATCTATCTATCAGGGGCTTCACTTTTGTAAATATATTTCTGAGTGTTTGGGTGTTTTATAATTTATTAATTATTGAGATATTAAGATTTAGGTGGCTTAATTATTTGAGATATTAACATTTAGGGTGGCTTCTATTTAGGGTGGCTTGGATTTCTCTGGACAGAAGAACCCCCCAATGAGACGCTGACCATCTTCCCCCCGAAAAGGTGAACATATAATTCATCAAGGTTATTAGTACCCAGAGATCTGTGCATCTTTTGCTTAAAGTCTCTCATATTTGTCCTGTATAAACTTATTATCTTGTTCTCATTTTCTCATTCCCAGAATAGATGCAAGGCTGCTCATAATAATACATTACATTTGCCTTATCAGTTAGAATGTATTTGGCCATAGATAATAGAAATTACAATTAATATTGTATTAGATCAATGTAGTTTTATTGGTTTCCTTTTCTCACTTAAATAAAAAAGTAGGCCCAAATCTTCACTATGTCATCCTAGGATCTGACTTCCTTAACAAGACCCCTAAAGCGCAAGAAGTAAAATCAAGAATCAATAAATAGGATGGATTCAAATTAAAAAGCTTCTTCTCAACAAAGAAAACCATCAATAATGTGAAGAGAGGCCTACAGAATGGGAGAAAATCTTTAGCACATGCACCTCTAATAAAGCAGTAATTCTAGGATATATAAAGAACTCAAAAAACTTAACACCAAAAACCAAACAAATAAACAAAACAAATAACCCAATCATTAATTGGCTAAGGAACTGAACAGACACAATCACAGAAGAAGAAATACGATCAATCAACAAATATATGAAAAGTGTTCAACATCTCTAGCAATTAGAGAAATGCAAATCAAAACTATGCTCATATTTCATCTCACTCTAGTCAGAATGGCAATCATCAAGAATATAGGCAACAATAATGTTGGTAAGGAAGTGGGGAAAAAGGCACACTCACACATTGCTGGTGGGACTACAAATTGGTACAACCACTATGGAAAGCAGTATGAAGATTCCTCGGGAAACTTGCAATGGAACTACAATTTGACCCAGCTATCCCATTCCTCTGTTTATATCCAAAGGATTTAAAATCAGCACATTACAGTGATGTAGCCACATCAATGTTCATAGCATCTCAATTCACAATAGCTAAACTATGGAACCAAAATAGGTGTCCCTCAATAGACAAATGGATAAAAAAATGTGGTATGTATATTCAATGGAATATTACTCATCTTTAAAAAAGAATGAGATTATGGCATTTGTCAGTAAATGAATGGAGTTGGAGAATATCATGCTGAGCAAAATAAGCCAATCTCCAAAAACAAAGGCCAAATGTTTTTTTCTAATATGTGTATGCTAATTCCCTAGGGCAGGGGCACTAGGGAAGAATAGTGTTACCTTAGATTAGGTAAAGGGAAGTGAAGGGAGGGGTGGGGTGGGGGTGGGAATAGGAAGAATATTGGAATAAAACAGACATTATTACTTTCTGTATATATGTGACTGCATGACCATTGTAATTCTACAACATGTACACTCAGAAAAATGAGACATTATATCCTATATATATGTATGATATATCAAAGTGCATAAATGTATTCTACTGTCATGCATAGCTAATTAAAACAGATTTAAAAATAAAAAAAATAAAAATAAAGAAAAATAATTAGAGATGCTGGCATTTGTTGGAATTTGCTTAGTTTCTCAGTGACTTTATCTAAAACCCAATCTCTTTGAAACATCTCTTCTCCCATCCTTGAGTGAATGAACTTTTGCATTATGGTTTCATTCAAAGAGGGGAAGCAGTGGTTGGGGTAAAGAAAGTAGAAGCCTTATCTTCTTTTACCTCCTATTAGGGAATAAATTTCTTTCCAATTGATGGAAGACTTCCTGTTCCATATAATTAGCCAGAATAGACTAACATGGAAACTTATGGCTGTAAGCATTACTGAAAAATTAGTATCTATCCATAAGCAGATTAGATCTGTAATTATATATACATATATGAATCTGTATATATTTTAAAAATAGAAATTAGAATTTCCTGTTTTCTTATTCTGAGAGTGCAGGGAAAAAAAACAATTTTGTAAAGCCTTCATTTGAAGAGCTGACAGCAATACCAATAGGGGTAGAAGTGCAGCTAGCAACTTCTTGTCTCAAGCTGGCTTTACCATACAGAAATGACTCCCCTGAGCAGTTCAGGGGTGGAAGGGTTCTGGCAAAATGGACACTTGTAGAATAAAATGGGGATAACAATTAGTAATATTTCTAAGTATCTTTTAAGAAAAATGCACATAAATAGTCCTGGGTATTTCTATTTTGATCAGCATACATTACTACTTCTTCTGCTTACCTCCTTTCTTCTATATTATTATTGGTGTATTATAGTTACCTATGATGATGGGATTTGTTATTACTTATTTGAACATGCACACAATATAGCAACATGATTCAGCCCGTATTCCTCCCTGGCACTTCCCCGCCTCCCACAGTTAACCTCATTTTACTCTCCCTTTGTGAAGGCACCTCATTCTCTTAGACATTATCTGAAGCACTATGAGCTCACCTTCTTGTTCCAGAAATTGACAAGTGAGTCACAGCTGGATAATTAACATATTTTACCTCTCAGTCATGAGTATGGGGCTCTGATATTCATGTATACGAGGAAAATTGGATACAGATCTGGGATTTCTACTGGAACTCCAAAGAAGTACACACTCTCTTTATGCTAAGATTGCTAAAATGATGGGATAAATAAGGCTGAAGGACATTTTTGCGATAACTAAAGTAAAGAACTAAGAAGAGTGGCTTCCTCACTTTTGAACATCATTCATATCATAGGCAGTAAGTAAAGTATGTTTTATTCAGTATCTCACGGAATTTCAATTCCGATCTTATAAATTCAACACGACTGCCTCTATTTTCAAGTAAAATTTAAGAGATTAAATGACATATCCAGGATTATACAGTGCCAAAGAAAAATTTTAATTTTTGAGTCTCATCAGGATAGGAACCTTCTCTGCCTTATGCATTCAATGGTATCTGGCAGGTAATATGTGCTCAATAATTATTACCGAATGAGAGAACCAGAGTTGGAGTGAAAAATCAACAAGAATCAGTGAAAAGCTGACTTAAGTCCATTTCTCAGTGTTTGATTCTTTTTATTTATTTATATATTTATTCTGTTTTGAATACAAGTGGAAAGCCTTCTGATAAGCCATGAAGTTTTTTGAAAATGTAACTAGATGAGTAAAGGGCAAGATACTATCTTACAGAAGCTCCATTTCCTTAAACCCAAATATCCAATATGAAAAGCAAACAAGGATTTTATTTGAAAATTAAAGCCCTTTAGTGGAGGCTAGCATGCTATTGAGATTTGTACCCCAAATCAATTTGCCAGAAATAAATAAAACTAACTGTATGGTGAAAGGACCATACAGTTTCCATCCAAAGCAAGCACCATATTTAGTTTTATTCTTGGCTCAAGGACACTGGTCCTTGAGAACCATGTATTAAACCAAAAATATCCCCTGTCATCCAAAGACCGCATATGGTAAATAAATAAATGTTTTACAAAGTCTAATAAAGCTAGATTGTACTATTGTACTATTACTATTACTATTTCATATTGTCATACAGCATAATATTTCTTTGCTTTTGAATTTCAAATAAAAATCTTCCATTAATCAACAAAATAAGATTATTCATTATAGATTGTTATCATGTTCATGCAGACACATGGCTCAAAGCAAATTATAGATAGCTTTCAAAGTACTAATTTAGTTATCGAAAAAATGTCCTTCAGCCTTATTTATCCCATCCAAAACTGATTGCAGCTACTTGTGAAGTTTCCATAGACATACTACAATGAGATGATTAAAGTCATAGTTATATCAGTGCTATCCAAAAGAACTTTCTGTGATGATGGAAATAGGCTGTATCTGCTCTCTTCAAAATGGTGACTGCTAGTCTCATGTGGCCATCGGTCACTTACCAGGTGGCTGCTATCACTAAGGCACTGAATCTTGAATTTTATTTATATTTAATTTTAATTCAAATAGCCATTTGCAGCTAGAGGCTCTGTATTGGACAGTACAGGTGTATAACAGTGTCCTTAATGAAACAGCATTCAGAGCTGGACAATGTAGTTATACAATCTACAGAGAGCAGCTACTTTGCTAAGTATTATGCAATAGCCTTTAATTACTTGTATTTTGATTGTGATCTTCAAATGTACTGTCTATGTTGATGAGAGATGTTGGATGATCGAGTACACTTAAATGGTAGTTTTAGGGGAGAAGAAGTCCTAGCAAGATATAGAAGAGCCGTTAAATAATATATTTACATTATATGTTCACTTTAAGACAGACTCTCTTCCAAAAGCTAACAAATCTCTTAAAATTCTTAAGATATAAAGCCTTAAATTAAAACTGATTAAATCAACATGTAATGATGAACATTTTGTAATTTTCCCAAGGTCTCCACTAACTTTCAGAGATTTCATAAACATATTTAAATTAAAAGGATTAGATTTTTGATACTGCATATAAACTTTATTTTGTTCTTTCCTTTGTCTACTTTCGTGTTTCCCAACTCCTATTATGCAAACAATTTTCTGGACTAGGTTAGGTATGCAAAAATATGTGTGCTACATTTCATAGGTAATTTAAGGGCAGATTTTACATAATTGATTTTTGCCTTCTGTGCTGATTGACTGACTTCTGCATGACTCCTGCACCTCTCTCAGGGTTTAATCCTCACTCTTCTGCTTAAAATTATTTTCCTCTGAAGGTTGTGAAACAAATCAATTCAGCATTGCTTCAACCACATTAAAGTATTTTTTAAAAATTCAAACCTGCAATTATCTGAATTTTCTAAGTGTTTGTATGCCCAAATGTCTAATTGCTAAGAGTAGTTTCAAATAACCTAATAAACTTCAAACATCTGCATATGGAATTATAACATTTCTATTTCTTTTTCTATATGTTCCAGACTAGCAAAAGCAGACCACTTTTTAGAATCTTATTAGGGACAACTTCTAAAAATAAATATTATGATATTAATTATGTTAAAATGAAATTTCCTTTTTCAACTTCTAGAATTTTCTAGATAATTCTCTTAATATCTGCTTACTTAGAAATCATACTAAATAGTTTCAGATTCTTCTTTAGGTAAGCATTCCTTACAATCATTCTGGAAACTTTTGGATCCAAAACAAATATTAATAATCCCAATATCAAACATTTCCCAATGTAGTTTGTAGTAACAAAATCAAAATAATCATAGGTGAAATGAATGTGGGTGATTATAATTTTAAGGAATGATTTATTTTAGCAGTTATTTTACAAGTCTAACCTGTGCCAAAGCGTTTAAATCAGTGATTTTTGACATATGCTTGTCTCATAAAAAATCTTCTAGAGGTTGGCAAATGAATTCTGATTAGCACGTAAAATATATTCCAGTGCTTCTGAACACACACGTACAAAAAATTGTTTCTCTCTGAGGGAATATTTTGTTCATATTCTTAGATATGGAGGTTTGCCAGGAAGCTAAGCTTAGAAAGAATACTTGGATAATTTATTAAGTAAGAGCAGCGCAAGTCTTACTGTCTTTATGAAACCCACGATAACATCACAGTCTTCTGCTCAACAAAGCTGACATCATTCATTTGACACATGCTCTTAAGTTCTTCCACAGGACCCGATGCCAATGTTCTTGTTGTTTAACAGAAGTGAATACTCCTTTGTGTCTTGCTTCTAACAATAAACTGTAAGATGAGAAAAAATGGGACATAATCCCAGAGGTTCCTGTGGAAATCCAACAAGAGTTGGAGCACGCTGCATATTGGGTTTCGCATATCCATCTTCAAGGGCTTCAACTTTTTAATTGCACCATTTACTCATTTCCTAATAAAACTGAGTTGCTCTCCTTATATCTTGGTGTGGGTTTTCTTTTCTGATTAGTTTACAACTCATCAACTCATTTACAAAACCATTTATTAAGCAAGTATTACGTTTTGAATGTGTCCACAAAGGTTCACAGGTTGGAAGTTGAATCCCCATTGTAACAGTGTTGAAAGGGTAGGACCTTAAGAGTTCATTAGGATTATGAAGGTTTTGCTGTTATACATGAATTTATGCCATTATTACAGGAATGGGTTAGTTATCACAGGAATAGAATCCTGATAAAGGATGTGTTTGGCACCATTCCCCACCTGCCTTTGTTTTGCAGGTGAGTGTCTATATGGATTCTTGGCTTTATTCCTCTTGACATGAGATGATGTAACAAGAAATTCTCACCAGATGTGACCTTGGATCCCCATCCTCCATAACTGTAATAAATAAAACTTTGTTCTTTGTAAATTATCCAGGCTCAGATATTTTGTTCCAGCAATACCAAACAATCTATAACAAGGTGCCATCCACTTTGCTAGTGCGTTTTAAATAGTTGTCATCTTTGCATTTCTTCTTCTATAGTCTTATGTACCTTTGTCACTCTGATTTATACTATTGCCATAAACATTTATTGAGTATTTTATAGAAGCTTGACAAATATTTATTATATAAAACATGACTATGTAGACACTGTGCTTGGCACTGCATCTTGAAAGATGAATTATAGTACTTTGGCTGAGTGTTTAAATGGAAGTTTGTAATTATAAAACAATATGGATTGTTTTCATCTTTGCTATAATATGAGAAAACTATAATTCCTTCCTCCCCTCCTCCCAAGACATAAAAACAAAATAAATCTAAATGAATAGAACTTGAAAATCACTCCAAGAATCATTACTTTTACTCAGAAGAAGGCTGTGTGGTTTAGGTTAATAGCTTTTTTTTTTTTTGGTTGTTCAAAACATTACAAAGATTGCAGAATCACATCGGTTACACATCCACTTAGGATCCAGAAACACTGTCTGTGTTCCTCTGACCCAAATAGTGGCTGCACAGTAAGTCCTCACCCTATGTGGCCCCATCCATGCAGGACCACTGCTTCTCAAGATAGATTTAACCTTCAATGCTAGGATGGTGCTTTCCTAAAGTTGTATCACAGAAATACTCTTCCAAAGGAAATCAAGAGCAGCAATGCCTTCTATATTGTCTGAAGCATAAAGGGGATAAAGATGGTTTATGAGTATTTTTGATCTCTGGCAAATATTTTAAGCTACAGGGAAAAATCAGGTTCTTAATAAAAGCATTCTATAGCACTCAAGAGAGCTTATGTCAGATATACCTAACCTTTTTCTAACTGTTAATAATCCTACAATTGTTTTATCTGTACAACTAACAAATCTTTATTAATATGTAGGCAAGAGCCAAGCATTGGAGATCTAATCCTTATTCTTACAGAGTTTCCATCATGCACAAGAGAAATCACATGGGGCAGGTTTTCTTGGACTATAGTTCAGATTTCTATACCTCAAAGAAGGAGCTAGCCAACTCCTTCCAATTCTAATAATTTCCATTGACTGACATACAAGGGGATATTTACTCAAATGTGTCAGTGACTGGGATTCCAGTAGACACAGGTTTGACTGCCATACTGTGGATTAGGGAGAATATAATGATATTTATATTATAAACGGTATATAAGAGAACATGTGGACTAACTCAATAAACTAGATTTCACTACAGAATATTAGTTTCAGAGGCCTGATTACTAGTAGTACTGTGATAAGAAGGAGAAATAGGATTTATTAGATGCTAAAATATCTGTATCTATTAGGGATATGATGGGGTCCAGAGTATGTAACTAAGGGTAACCTAGAGATCAAGAGCATCTCCTTTCATTAAGCACTATTTAACTTAATTATCATGGAGTATGAGTACTAAAGCATAAATGAGTTGTATCAGTAATATCAAAATCCACATATTATTTGAAAGTGACAATGAGTACATGGAAGCTGCAAAATCATTATTTTGAAAGGATTTTGTAAGAAATTATGTTTCCTAGACATGCACAAGGTGATTTAGAACCAGTACAGTTTGGATAGTACATTCAAGAGGACCTGGGATATGAAGACCTAAAGATAATATATAAAAATAAAGTACAAAATTCATTGGTTTTATCTCCACATTCATACCTGAAAGTTTTTTTTTTTTTTTTTATTATGAAGTGGTTGATTTGAGTCACTTTGGCCTCATTGTCTTTCTCTATATTCGTGATCACTTTCTGTCTGAAATGATTCTGCAGGAATAATTGGAAACATTTAGACTTTGCTGACTCACTTCAAGAAGCATGGAAGTTCCATCTTTTGAAGGTTTGTCTCCAGAGGTTGGTTGGATACACACAATATTAGCTTTGGTTTCAGCTTTGCACTGGAGTGTACTCACTCGGTAGCTTTTCTCCCCCTGTAATTCATAACTGCGATACAATGTGTGGTGTGGCAGGTAAGAAAACAAAACAACAAAAGGAAACAGAAAACCTCTGTCTGAGGACAACACAGGCCTCAGGCAGGTAAGGTGTCCATAGCAGTGTGTGGTTGCCCCCCCATGTGGCTACTCTGACAGTGGGAGTGGTGGTACCTTTGAAGGGATGGATGTTCTCAGACACTGTGAGGCCAGCTCTTCTGACAAGGACCATTGCCACTACAGCTCTGCAGCCATGGGTGACTTGGTCAGCCTCAGGTCAGGCTGTCTTGGAGATCTTCCCCAGAAATCCTGACTTTGTTTGTTTGCTTGGTTGGGGTCTGGCCGTGAGTCCTTTTGTTAAAAAGTTCATACAGATTTTTTTCGGTTGTAGAAAGGTTGAGAAATGACATTTTAGGGGAAAAACAATTTTCACTTGGCTCTGAAATTCACAATGCTTTCTCAGTGCTGCTGAAGAATTTGTCTGTGGTTTTAATTGTCAGATATGGTGGAGAGGAGTTCTTGCATTAACCATGTCTATCTTACACCCACTCAAAAATAATATTTGTAGAGAAAAATCTTTAGAACCTGTAAACACAATCCAAACATAGTTCCCAAGGGTCATTAAAAAGAAGAAGAAAAAAAGGCCCTTCTATGTGTTTGTTTTAATTACACATACTCTCTCTCACTCTTTTTTTTTTTTTTTTTCGTACCAGGGATTGAACTCAGGGTCACTCAAACACTGAGCCACATCCCTGGCCCTATTTTGTATTTAGAGACAGGGTCTCACTGAGTTGCTTAGTGCCTTGTTGCTGAGGCTGGCTTTGAACTGGCAATCCTCCTGCCTCAGCCTCCTGAGCCACTGGGATTACAGGCATGTACCACCATGCCCAGCCTGCCTCAATCACTCTTACTATTGTAGGGACAGATGAGACAGAGCACCGAAGATAGCAGGAAACAGTTGTATTTGTCTGCAGCCAGGTTCAGAGGGCACAGCTTTTGCTGTAATCAATCAATCCCCTGAACCAGAGTTTAGATAGTTTCAGAATTTTATACCCAACATGTAAGGGGAGGGGCTTAGATGTTCACAGTCTGTAGAAGTTCACATAAAAGCAGCTTTTTCTTTCACTGTTCTGGGCAAATTAACCCTTCAAGGACAACATCTGAGAAGGGGAGAGCTTCTTCTCCCTTCTCTTTCCTCCCCCTACCAGCTATTACCATGGAGCCCAATTGGCAACTTCTCTTATCTTAGAAATGTAGACATCTCTGTGAAGCCCAAGCTCAAGGCCAGAGGCCTGGTTCACACATTTCTACAAACTACTATACTGCATACATATTTGTGAAAAACTAGTAAGGGAGCGTCCAGCACCTGCTGTGCTGATTTATTCCCAGCCAGTGGCCAAGTAAGACAGGGCAACGTGAAAATAGGAAGTTTATCTACATCGAACTCTTTTGTAGAGACTCTTTTGCTGACAGTCCTAAAATCAGCCATGGTGAAGATTTCAAAGAAGCCCAGTTAAGACTTTTCTGTGGAGGAAGGGGGTGCCACCACAAACCATGTGATAGAAAAAAGTCATCAGCAGTATCCCTTGTCTGACTACATGAAATAGTTTTGCATAAAAAAGTGATATTTCCATTTTAAAACTTAAGAAATTGAATAAAAATCATATTGACTTGTGTCTAAATAAATAATTCATCTCCTTAGACCCCATTATGATTCACTGAGTTGCTTCAAAACCTACTTTGCTGGAGAGGAGCCTGCTTCATATTGACATAAACCAATAGGAGAGGTTGATATTGGGAGTGAATACAAAATGTTAATTAGAAAGGCAGATGGATAATATAGATGAGAACAGAAATTAAATGTCACAAGGAAAAACTTTCTAAGTTTAGAGTCAGAAGCATTTACATTTAATATGACTTCTGCTTCTGACTCTTAAACACTTTCCCTAATCAATTCTTTCTTAATACCTGATTGCACTTGACTTTTTAGTGCACCATAGTTGATCGGCAAGCTGCCTTCATCAGGAAGAAGATTGTGTGTTTCTCAAGGGGGAGAGGAGTTCCAGGAGCTTCCAAGAAAAATAACACATTCTTGCCGTGTAGATTTTTAGGACACCATGAAAACAGTGTGAATAGGGAAGGTCAGATCCCTCTTTGAAGTCAGTCACCTCACTCTTGCCATGTTTCTGGGGGATCCCAAAGATATATTAATGACCTTTTCAATTTATTCTCTTGAGAATGCACTTAGACTGTAGCTGTGCATAGCAGCGGCAGGAATTCTAGTCCCAGTCAGGTCAGATGAAGTTCATGAGACTCTCCAGGCAAGGAGGGCACTATTTAGAAGAAGAAAAATAAATCTCCCTGAATAATCCCTAAGCAATCTACCAAAGATTAATCAGCTTATTATTGTGTTTCAAATAAGCTATGCTACTTTATTACTTTTAATAATAAGTATACATTAAAATTTATTCAAAAAGTCACAGGGGATATTCTGGATTAGAAATAATTCTTGAAGTTTAAAAGACTGTATATACTTTTATTGCACTAAAATATTAAATTCCTATTTTCTTTAAGGATCTAAATATTTGCTCATAGCATGTAGTCCAGATATACATTTGCAAATATCTCATGTGCTCAGGACTACTTTGTTTTACAAATAGTTTCAAAATATTCTGTAGAGGCTTCTCAGAGGATATATTTCCAAATAGGAAAATATGCACCTGATCCCAAACACAAATGCACCATGACACATTGGAGAGTTTCCATGTCCTAAAGTTCAAGTGTATTCTCCCACATTATGTTGTAGCAATAAAATATTCCTCCAGGGTATAGGGCAATATTATGGAAAGTAGAGTGAATGCATAGGAATATTATACAAATTTCAGTGTGTAGTCAACTTATAAACAGCAGAATATACCACTTCTTCCTAACAGTGAGCATCCAGACTGGTATGGTAGGTGAGCCCTATGACAATATATTTTTTTTTTTGCCCAGAGATCTATTTTTTTCTTTCTTATATAATGTCACAAATTGATTCATCATAACATTTATAAATATGTAGGTGCAGATGATAAATTTTTATTTCCAAGAAAATTACTGCATGTGCTATTGAATGTGGCCTTGATAATTAAGGAAGTCTTTTCTTACACAAGAATACAATATATGATAAGCTTGGTGAGTTATTCAAAGAAAGACATCTGCTGAGAGTGAAACCAACCCAAAATTTGCTATGGTAAGGTCAAAACTCCACCTTGAAATCTAAGTGGAAGACAACTGTAAGTTGGTTTGAGTAGGATTTCTTAATTATGTGACTTCTGGTTTGTTTCATCTGCTTTAATGTGTGGAGAAGATATAATAAAGCTCAGGTCACTATCTTTCTCAGTGTCTAAAGGTAGAAAGTTAAATTAACTTTTAATCAAAGGAAACTTTCAAAATGATAAGAGCTGGCTACCACTGTATGCTCTATTTTTTTTTTCCCAAAGAGCACATTTCTTGCTATATTTTCTCATTTCTGAATTTCATGTGGAAGGTTGGAATCATCCTATAGGGAATGTTGGCTGGTTTTGCAATGTCCTTTACTTCTTACCTGTGAAGACACTGAAGACAAAAACATACTCCAGAAAGAAAGGAGAAATGTAGTCATTATGTAGCTGAACTCCACCTATCCTAAGATGTTCCAATTTTACTCATGACTTCTATGGCTGCCTGAGGCTGGAACATGCCAGACTCTATGTTTCTAGGAGATTCAGCAGGGTCTTCAGACAGGTCACTTTATGTTCCTGAGTTTAGTTTCTAGACTAATTGGTGTGTTTGTCAGCTCTAAAGCCCAAACTGGATAAATTGTATTACCTAACTAATTTACAGATTTAAAACCTTACAAAGAAATATATTTAAAATACAGATGAAGACTGTAAGTAGACAACTTTAGAAATCCATTTTTTAAAAATGCAAACTATCATGTAGACAATTTGTTAAAACACAAATTTTATTATGTGGTTGATAGATTGTTAGCGATTATTTGGCTTTCTTCCCTGTGTCTCAGAAAATATATATTGCAGAAATTAAACATGAGTATGTTTCCTTTTTTAAAAAAATCTGCATTTTAAATGGCAATATTTTATGCATTTACAAAACTATACAGTCATTTTCATATTGCTGTGTTCATATCATTATTTACATATGTCAAAAAGTGCTTTGGATTGATGTAGAAGATACATATGGACTGAAACCACATAGTAGCAATATCTTCAAGATTTTTTTCTGCACATTGGTTAAAACAACAATGAAATTAATGAGTTATTCATAAATTAAATTGTCATTGTGTTATATATAATTTTTGGTGGATTGGAATATGAGATAGTTATATAAATAACTAATCAATTATCTGATGAATTTAATCTATTTATACTTGATATGTTCAATTGAAAGTCCCAAGTGATATTATCTGCATATTAAAGCATATTTCTGAAATCAGCCACTTGCTTATATTTGCAGAGGGCAGCTGCCTATTTATATTTTTAATAAAGTAACTTCCCCAAATACGTTTTTAAGATTGTGTCAAAGGGTTTATTCCTGATAGTCTTTTTTTTAGGTAATTAAATATTTCCATTTTTATGGTATACAAATACAGATTTACAGAAGAACAAAGATACACATATAACATACAGAGGAATTACAGAGTTCAGTTTTCTCCTCTGAAACATGAAAAATATATGGGTGCAGGTGATAAATAGATGGAATAGGTAGGTAGCAAAACAGAAGAGAGATAAAGGTTTATATAAAAGAGATAAAGTTTTATATATACCCTTTTTAAGTTCTATAAGAAAATGTTTTCCTATAGAACTTAAAAAGTTGTAAAATTTTTACAACTTGGAAATGTTGACTCACTGATTATTTTCTTACAAAAACAAAGCATGTCTTCCCAATTCCAAAAGCCTGTGAAATAATAGAAAGTTTGCTTACCTATCTTCTTCATTCCCTCTAATCTTTTAGGAGGACAGATGAATTTATTCAATACATGGCTGTTCTGACAGGTATTTCTAGAATCTTTGAGAAAATTTGAGGACAATGAATCAAGGAATGAATGATTACACGAGCTGAGCCAGAACATTTGGGTATATGCTCTTTGTAATGGCAGACTTTGTATTTTTCAATATATATTTAAAAAACTCAATTACAGGCGTGCATCTATTGGTCTCTGTGCTGATTATCTATTAAAAATTTCCTTTTCCTCCTCTGGCTTGGACCTCTCCTTCTACAGATTTCTTCCTAAAGGAAGAATTTCAACATTCTCAAATATCTATCAATTTAAACATCTATGTGTATTTCCCAGTCCAATCTCCTTACAAGTTACCATTATTTCCTTCTTCCCTTCTGGGGAAGCTTGAAAGAACATCTGTCCTTATTCACCTCTTGTCCATCAAACTTTCAACATATGATATGTGTCTTTTGACCTTACAACTTGATAGAAACTAATCTGAACAAAGATAGGAACAATTCTTGGAATGTTCCATGCAGTGGCCAATTTCAGGTCTTACCTGCCTGACTTTTCCACACACTGTTTGCCACTGTCAATGACAGCTGCTTCTTTCCTGAAACATGTTCTTTTGTCTCCTGTGACGTTAGGCTCCCTGTTCTTCCATCTCCTCTTGTGGATAATTCTTCCTGTTCCTTTTTAATCCCTTTGTGACCATGTTAGTACTGGTATTTCTTTGAGGTTTTCATGAGGCCTGATTTTCTGTAACCTCTGCATCTCTAGGGACATCTGACTTGATCTCTTGGCCTCAAATTCCATAGACATGCTGATCATTCCAAAATCTCTAACTCTGGAATCTAGAGACCAATGTATAGTGTCTATACTTTTTTTTTTAAATATTCTCTTTAGCTGTAGTTGGGAACAATACCTTTATTTTATGAATTTATTTTTATGTGGTACTGAGGCTCAAATCCAGAGCCTTGCACGTGCTATGCAAATGCTACTGAGCCACAACCCCAGCCCTAGTGTTAACTCTTTGAGTATCAAGTATTATATCACTGCTTCTCTTTTGTCCACCATCTCTGATTAAAACCATGTTATTTTTTTTCTGATTTTCTCTCCCTACATGAGAGAAACTCTCATTCACATAGTTACTGAGTATTCTCCTCCATCTCTGACAAATTCTTCCCATGCCTTTCGTTTTGTATGTTGCTTCCTCCAAGAACATTCATTTAGTTCTTAAATCTGAGTTTTGTGTTCTCCTGTATATTCTCACAGCCACACTTGACATCTAGCCCTATTGTTAATGATACATTTTTCCCTCCCTTTCTGGACATAAGAGTATATGAGGTCCATGGATTTCTGCTGTTATTCAAAGAATTGTACTACCTAAGACAGCACAAGTACTTCCCACAAAGCACATCTAACATACTTCCTTAATGAATCAACAAAAGAGAAGAGAGGAGGTAGACCATTTATAGAAAGTCAAAAGGAAATCATTGTTATCAATAGCAACTGGCCCTGTTTACACGTTGATTGATATGTGGCAGATTAGGTTTTGGTATATACTACCTGAGAAGAATTAAAGCACAATTTTATTAGCTAGATTTGTTTTGCAATTATTAAATAGATTTTTAAAAGTTTTACATAACTAGCACATAAATAGAAGTGACTAACACTGAAAAAACAAGATGGCCTAAGCAAAATAAAAGGATTTATAGCCTCAAGTCACTGAAAATCTCCAGCAGTATTATCTAGATCTAAGGGATCAACTGATATCAAGAGTGATTTCTCACTCTCCAACTTTTTGCTTTGCTCTTTTTGGTTGGTTTCACTCTCAGGCAAGTCATTCTCCAAACTTGGGAAAGTTTCATTTCTTGGTAGTGAAAATATTTCCTGGAATTGAGCTTTGTTAGTCTGAGCCAGATGTTTCTATTCCTGAACTCATCATTTAGACTAGGGGATCTGATTCTGTGATTTACAGGACCTGGTCAAATACTATCCCCATGAGGAAGAGATGCTGTCAGTAAATCAAGTTATATGAACTGAAGATGGGGGAGATGGCTTCCAAATAAAATATGTTCTATTACCAGTAGCAATGAGAATGGATTCTGTGTAGGCCAAGTTTGTGAATATGTCCCTGAAAGATGTGAACAGCAGCTACGCTCTTCATTTTAATGGGGAAATAACATTCTAGAAACTTCTAAAGCTTCAGCTACCCCTTTTATAAACAAATAAGAAAGGAGTTTTTGGACTTTTAATGCTTTTCCCAGTCTGTATTACTTTATAGCCCAGTACACTCATCATTTAAGTAAAAACTTGGCATCTATAATAATGTCTGTGTAGATGATCTAAGAAACCTCCTCCTTGAGCTACATATTATCAATTAAAAGTTAAAAAGCATAACTATAGTAACTTTTCAGCTCATCATAGTTTATAAATCTTGAATTCTCCCAGTATTTTTCAACTAAGAAGTCACAGCTATAAAAATAATTACCACAGTTGCAAATCTATGTGCCCAAAGCACAGAGGTAGCTTCAGGTCTACTATATAATCATGTCTGAAAGTTGCAAAGCATTTCAAAGGAATTTCCCTCCTGAATGTGGGATGCTTTATGTGTAGCTTAGAAAATGCAAAACCCACAACAAGACATTTCTTCTTCCTCCTGGGGAAAGCAATTAGCATGCTAAAAAGCACATGTCCTTCTAGGTCATTTTAGTTGCAGGATACTTACATGTGAAGCTGATATAAACACACACACATACACACACACACACACACACGGAAGTTACAAAAGCAACATGATTTGTGACTTTTTAAAAAATATTTATTTTTTAGTTGTAGTTGGATACAATCCATTTATCTTATTTATTTATTTATTTATTTGTTTATTTATTTATTTATTTATGTGGTGTAGAGGGTGGAGCCCAGGGCCTCACACACACTACCACCAAACCACAATTCCAGCCCTCATTTGTGACAGTTTTAAATCTACTGATTGTCATGTTTCCAACTAACAATAAATTGATACCCATTATAGAAAATGTAATTGTATAATTAGATTTATGTAATTTTTAAAAATTGTAACATACTTGGGCTATAATTTTGTAGAACATTCAGGTTAATGATTTTCCAGTATTATTTCAACCTTTGAAAACATATTTTTTAAAAAAGAAAGAGATATTTTATTGCTTAGACTCTTTGTGGAAAAGATTATCTTTGGTCAGTGTTATTCAAGTAATATGAACTCTGATGTCCTATTTCTACCTACTGTTGGCAAGAATATGGAACTGTGGCATAATATGAAATTTTTCTCAAAATTATTCATGTTTTAAAAAAAATTATAAAGCATTTTGTAGCCTCAAAGTATGAGTTAGAGTAGGCTAGATTATGCTGTAATAACAAATCAGGATCCAAGGCTCAGTGGCTTAATACAGCAAAGATGTTTTTCTAATTCAATCTAATACATACCAGTGGCCAGTTCTAGGCATCTGAATTCTACATTTGACTTAGTAAGCCTGGGTGATTCAATGTCATTACATCAATATCTCAGCCAAAGGCCTCTTGGGGAGAAGGAACTTGGCCAATGCACATCCATGTTCAATAGTTGGAGTACCACCAATCATTAACATGCATAGTCCATTTTGCGGAACTAGTCCACCTGAGCCAGCTTCTGTAGGCACAGTGGGAAATGTAGAAAAGCGTATCTAGTGAGTGCATTTTTTCCTTTATACTCAGTTCTCTCGTCTATAAAATGGGCATTCTCACATAGTATTTAGGTTTCTTACAAATTAGTGCAATGTTGTAGTTTTTATTTGTTCTGGTGCTAGGGATTGAACCCTGGGGCAGTTTACCACAGAGCTATATCCCCAGTCCTTTCTATTTTTTTAAATTTTGAGACAGCGTCTTTCTAAGTTGCTGAGGCTAGCCTTGAACTTGTGATTCTCCTGCCCCAGCCTCCTGAGTTGCTGGGATTACAGACATGCACCATGAATGGTGTGAAAATACTTTATGTACAATCAGTGACTTGAAAAATTGTGCTCCATATGTGTAATACGAAATGAATTGCATTCTGACACCATGTGTAACAAGTTAGAATAAATAAATAATTAAAAAATAACAAGCTAGTGCAATGTAACAATCTAGTACCACTGTATAACAAATGAAATAATAAATCTAATGTGGTTAGAACATATTTATTGATAAAAATGCTAAATAAATAATAATTACCATTTTATTCTTTTAGAAAAGGGACTATTAGCGTGGCAGTTGCTTAGTATTACATCAAAACTTTTCCTACAGTATAGTTTATAAGATCATTTCAAATATATTTTTTCTTCCCCTTGGTGATTTAACTTAAAGCTAATAAATGAGATTTTGACAGTAGCTTGATAGACTTCAATATTTGATTTTATTATAGTAATTGGGAACTTTTTTTAAAAAGATAATATAAGACTGTAGGCACCTATATGTTCTGAATGAATGTAGTTGTTGAAAGTCAAGATTCATTTAATCAAAATTTCATGTTCTTTTCATAGATTTAAAGGTCCATATTCAGATTCATTCAATGCAGCATATTTACTTTGTGAAGACTGTTGTGTTCCAGGAGCTACAAAGATGACTAAGATATATCTGTGGCCTCAAAAACTTCCAATATTATTGGATAAGAACAAGCATTTGCACAATGCTAATATATGCAGATTAAGTTCTAGAGGTCAATTAATATACAATATCCAGGCAGGAAACAATGGTAGGTGACCCAAAGAGGAGGGCTTTTTGAGTGGGGGACTTTAGAAAGCAGGTAGAGTTGTTCCTTGTCTAAAACCAATAATGTTATGGAGAATACTTAGGAAAAACACACCAAGCTTATGTAAAAGGGGCTTTGAAGGCCACAGTCACAAATATTTCATAACCTGCTAAGCAAAATAGATCTGCAGAAGGGTTATTTCCTGTACCATAGTCATGTTTCTTATAGATAAAAATTTTCCTGTGTTCTTATTAACTGGAAAAATTTTTCTGAATTGAACTTCATTTCCAATATAAAAATGTGAAACTTTATATCTCTACAAACCCTGTTAGACCTTGTACTACCACCCTTCTTCTGAAATACTTTTCCAATTAACTTTCAATCCTTTTTGTACCTGATAAAAGAGATGAAACAATGTTCTCCAATATAGATAGGAACATCTGATACGTGCATAAGTTAAAGCAGTAGTTTTCCATTTTCCATTCTCAGATTATTGGGAGCTTTGAAGAAGTGAGTAAAAATAGGAAATGATTTTATGTGGTTGTTGTTGTTTAATTTGTCAAGTTTTTCCACCTAGAATCTCAGAACTGTTTTTAAAGAAAGTAATGCAAGGCTCAATCCTCTTGCAAGAAACTTTCTAGTTAAGTATCATATGTTGGATCTGTAAGATAGGAAGATGATGTCATTAGTATACTCAGCCTTCAGATTTGGAAAAGTCAGGGAATTAAATACAACAAAACAATAGTTTAAAATTATATATGAATGAACTTCTGGAATACATCATCACTAGAAACATTTTTGTTAGAACTGGAGAAACTGGACTTAAAAAGGAGACTTTTAAAAATAATTATTTATAGAATCCTAAATATGACCATTCTCATCAAACCACTGGCAGGGAAACACTCATGCACTTAGCAACTACCTCTCTAAAAAATGTTCTGATTAATTTTTTTAAATTAAACTGATGATTATGTACAATAGTGTTCTCAAATTATAGAACATGCATTTATAAAATCAATAATATAAATGACAAAAAGGAAGCTATTTTATACTTACACCTGCCAAAAAACTGAGAAGGCTTATGGATAAATAATATCTTGTAGTTTAGATTTAAAGTGTTCCCCAAAAGTTCGTGTGTGAGATGGTGCAGATTCTTCAGAGGTGCAATGGTTAGATTATGAAGATGTAACCTAATCAGTGTTAACCCAGTGATATGAGTTAACTGGGTGATAATGTATCAAGGTAGGGTGAGGTTGGAGAAGGTAGGTCACTGGGGGTGTGTCTTTGGGATTTATATTTTGTTTCTGGTGAGTAGACCTTGCTCTCTGATTCCTAGTGCCACGTCCTATGTAGCTCTCCTCTGCCACCCTGTTCTGCCACGAAGTTCTGCCTCACCTTAGGCCCAGAGCTATGGAGTTAGTTAACCATGGACTGAATCTCTCAAACCATGATCCAAAATAAACTTTTCCTCCTCTAAATTGTTCTTGTCAGGTATTTTTGTCACAGTGAAGCAAAAACTGACTAAAATACTATCTGTCAATCTATTTATACATGTAGATAGATGTGGCTATGTAGCCAAATGAGTAAGTGCTAGGACGGATGAAAACATTACTTCTAAATATGTCAAGCTTTAGTTATGTCACATATTGATGTGATACTATAGAAATATGAAAAAATAATGAGGAGTTTTTATTTTTGCATTGGGCTATTTTCTGTTCTTCATTTGGTGGAGGCCTGTAGTAAACCTGTGCTTTTGGCTTTATTTCAGTTCAAAACTGAAAATAGTGGTTGCTTCAGAGCTGCTTAATGCCGTCTTCCTCAGAAACGTCATGTGCTTGCAATTTGGAAATCTATATCCAAGAAATGAAATGCTCCTCTGAATTTTGGGGTTTAAAAAGGTATTTCTATTATTTTAAGGTAAACAACATCAATTTCAATTTGTATTGGTATGAATGGAAATATAAGGTTGGTGTTAGTTGATGGAAATATGCTGACATGCTGTATCACTTACTAGTATATATGGAATGGATTTTTAAATTGATGATATTAACAATTTTGGAAAAACTCTCTTTATTGACTTTAGAGTATATTTACAAACTGAGGTATATTAATAATTGTCAATCTGATATAAATGCAGGTAATTTTCTCCTGGAAATGTGTCATGAGAAAGGATATATTAATTTTTCTTTTTCTCTTCTTCAGTTCTATGTCCTGCTTAAGGCTTTATATAACTTATTAAAATGTTCTACGTATTTGTTTAATCTTCCTATAAGAGAACCTTAACTCCATGAGGAAAAGAACTCTCTTCTATGTTCACCATTGAATTCTTTTTTTTTTTTTTAAAGAGAGAGTGAGAGAGGAGAGAGTTAGGAGAGAGAGAGAGAGAATTTTTTTTAATATTTATTTTTTAGTTCTCGGCGGACACAACATCTTTGTTGGTATGTGGTGCTGAGGATCGAACCCGGGCCGCACGCATGCCAGGCGAGCGCGCTACCGCTTGAGCCACATCCCCAGCCCCACCATTGAATTCTTAGGGGTCAGAACTTGTACACGATTGGTGTTCAATAAGATCTGTTAAATGAATGGATGGATATTATGTACACGCATGTTGTTTATGTGTGAATTATACACATAAACCAAATTTCTGTATAGGAGATCTTCATCTTAATCATTCCCAAATACCTCACATTCACACATGTGATACATGTGTAATTTCTAAGCTGGTAATGGTCTATTTTCTTAGTTGTGAAATTCTCTTTCCCTGGAAAGCCGGAGTCTCCACTAAATCTCCCCTTCTAAAAAGGGAGTTTTGTTTTGTTTTAATTTAATTTAATTTTTAATTAATATTTATTATATATGACAGCAGAATGCATTACAATTCATATTACACATATGGAGCACAATTTTTCATATCTCTGGTTGTATACAAAATATATTCACACCAATTCGTATCCTCATACATGTACTTTGGATAATGATGTCCATCACATTCCACCATCATTTCTAATCCCATGCCCCCCCTCCTCTCCCATCCCTCTGCCCTATCTACAGTTTGTCTGTTCCTCCCATGTTCCCCCTCCCTATGAATCAGCCTCCTTATATCAGAGAAAACTTTCAGCATTTGTCTTTTTAGGATTGGCTAACTTCATTTAGCATTATCTTCTCTAACTCCATCCATTTACCTGCAAATACCAAGATTTTATTGTCTTTTATTGCTGAGTACTATTCCCTTGTGTATATATGCCACATTTTTAAATCATTCATCTATGTAAGAGCATCTAGGTTGGTTCCACAGTTTTACTATTGTGAATTGTACTGCTATAAACATTGATGTGGCTGTGTCCCTGTAGTATGGTGTTTTTAAATCTTTGGGGTATAGACCTAGGAGAGGGATAGCTGTCAAATGGTGGTTCCATTCCCAGTTTTCCAAGATATCTCCATAATGCTTTCTATATTGGCTGCACCAATTTGCAGTCCCACCAGCAGTGTATGAGTATACCTTTTTTCCCACATACTCACCAACACTTATTGTTTGTATTCTTAATGGCTGCCTTTCTGACTGGAGTGAGATGAAATATTGGAGTAGTTTTGACTTGCATTTCTATAATTGCTAGCAATGATAAACATTTTTTCATATATTTGTTGAGTGGTTGTATATTATCTTCCGAGAAGTGTCTGTTCAGGTCTTTCTTCACCACAATCAAGTAGGATTCATCCCAAGGATGCAAGGTTGGTTCAACTTTTATGGAAATCAATAAATGTAATTCATCACATCAATAGACTTAAAGATAAGAATCATATGATCATCTCAATAGAGGCATTTGACAAAATACAGCACCACTTTATGTTCAAAACACTAGAAAAACTAGGGATAACAAGAACATATCTCAACATCTTAAAGGCTATCTATGCTAAGCCCCAGGCCATCATCATTCTAAATGGAGAAAAATCGAAGGCATTCCCTCTAAAACCTGGAACAAGACAGGGACGCCCCTCTTTCACCACTTCTATTTATCATAGTTCTTAAAACACTGGCCAGAGCAATTAGACACATGAAAGAAATTAAAGGGATACACATAGGAAAAGAAGAACTCAAATTGGAAGTTTTTGACTGAACACATAGCCTCAGCCCTTTGACTTAAAAGGGACCTGGTAGCCTTGATTTGGACTTTATATTAGCTTTTTTTTTTCAAGAGGAGTCACACTGCTTCTTGGGTGTCCTGAATCATTCTCACTTGATGTGCTACGTGAAGATCAGCTGAATCATACCAGAGTCAAGTTGCCCCACAAGGAATGTGTCAACTCTTTAGTCTTCATTCACATGATGGAAAGTGCAGTTAATGGCACTGTTATTTTATCACACTGAAAAACTTTAGAATGAAGTGGCTAAAAATATTTTTTTCACTGTGAAAGATAATGAGGGTTCTAAAAGATTACCTTTAAAAATATTTTTAAAAGGTGAGGCTATTATGACTGCATCTTTTCTTTCTGGGTAACATTTTTCTCAATTGTAGTGTGTGTTGCAGAGGTGTTCATCATAGGTATTTCTGGGTTCCTCAACCAGCTCTACCATCTGGTAATGCTGCCCAGGGAGACTGGAGATAAAGAATATGTGCATTATTTTCTTCATTGATGCATTCATTCTATCAGGCATAGTTGCCCTAGTAAAATTGTATTCTAGGACTCTACTAGACTCTTCTGGTAAGCAAGGGAAAATGAAAATGACAGATTAAGCTCATGGTGAGATGTGCTCTTATAATGTATTTCTGGATGATTCTGAGACAGACAAAGGCTAGAGGCTTCCAGGATGACTGCTTTTAGTTTAAAGTACTTGTGTTGATTCCTGAAAAACAAGTAGCATCTTCATTCTACAAGTGTTTACTGATTGTCTTCTTTGCAACTAGATTCTGATTTACTTATGGGGAAACAAAACAAACATGAGCATTGCCCTCATGGACCTCAACTGCTTGTGAGAAGAGACAGACATACATCAGCTAAGCTCCAAATAAAAATATGTGATGAGTGAGGAGAAAAGGCAGTAACTTGTAAGAAAGCATGAGAGATGAATGAAAATTCTGATAAATTGCTCAGGGATAATCTCTTGTTGAGGAAGTGGTATTTGAGATAACACCTTAAGTTCAGTGAAAGTTAGCTAAGCAAAGACAGAATTGCATATCAGATGGCAAGAACAAAATTCCTTTTATTTTACTCAAAAATCTTTAAATCATTGCCTTCACTGAACATTATGCTAATTTAAAAATTCAGAATGCAACCAAAAAGGCTATTTGGGAAATGTTAGGAGAAGAGCTTGAAGATGTTGATGTTGTTGTTTTTAATGTTTTCTTTTTTCTTTTTTCTGTCTTTTTAATTCTCAAAGGGGAACATGAAATACTTTAGAGAATCATTAGAATATTGTTTTTATAAATTTTGTGGGGTTTTTTTGCAGTTAAGTAATCACTTTTGACTTTCTGGCTTTATTGCTAGTGGGGTTTTGAATTTTCAAATGTCAGTTTAAACTTGGCCCAGTGCAGCCATAGAACACAAAGACCCTACCCAATGTGGAATTACTGCATTTCGAACTTTTCACTCTTCAATAAACTTTTCTATTTATGCCCTCCAACCATAATAATTCACTCTTGTCAGATTGTATTCCTCCCTGCCCATTTCAATTTTCAGTCCATTTCTGTTCTCATTCAATATTGGTCAGCCTGCAATACAGCACATCTGAGAGGGCTCTGCTTCTGCTCTCTAGCGATGCAAATGTTTTATCATGTGCAGTGGGGCAAAGGCTTTCATTTGGTTTTTCATCTAACAGGGCAACTAGCAAATCAAAATTTCTGGACTTTTACTCCAAGTCTTCTTTGAGGAACTGACATTTAAACTGAGCATTAATGGAATTGGTCATGCAATAGCAAGAGGGAGGAAGAGCATTCCCAGTGAAGAAGTGAGAAGGAGAGGTTCCAAGCAGTGGGGATTGCTATGTGCAAAAACAAAGTCAAAAAATTGATACAATATGGTCCATGCAAGGTACTATGCTTAGTTGTGCAAGCTACTAAATGCAGAGTGTAAACACAGAGGAAAAATAAAGGTGTATCAACATTGTTTTATTTAGAGGAAGAAAGCTAGGAAAAGGAAAAACAAAATAAAACAAAAACAGATGCTTATAGTGAACATTTTTGGCTGTAGGATCTCCAGTATCAATTCTAGTTCACCTTAATCTTCCCTTTAGTCATCTGCTATGGGTGAAACCTGAATCCATCCCTCCCTCTTCACCTGCCTGCCAACATGATAATCACATCCCTAATATTAGAGTTTGTATTATTAGAGACCTAGTATGACCTTCAGAGTAACTAATGCATTTTGTATCTTATATTAAAGTTTCATTCTATCTCCAAATCATCTAAAGTAAGCAGTTTTTTTTAAATTTGTTGCTGGGAAAATAGGTTGATCATAAGCCCTTTGCTGTCCCACAGTAGATATTTTATTTTTAGTATTATCTTTTTTGTTATTCTTCAAAAATTGTTATGTCCTTCAAGTAATATTCCAGAATATTAAGTGATTTTTTTGAATCCTTTTAAAGCCAATGGAGAATTAGCTTCTTCAAATGATTGCCTAGAGTCTACATAATCTTCCTTAAGTCTCACAGGCTTTTTGATCTGCTATTTCAAATAGTTTTATCAGCAATTTTTTTAAAAAAATTTAGTGATCAGGTAAACTAACTGGAACAGAAACTGATATACTAAAGTAATAAAAATTTGGAGATTTAATGATGCAAAACCTATACTTAGAATTAATAGACACTTAGAAAGATGAAACGAGCTGTTTATTACATTGAAGATTTAAATGATACAAACCAATATTTGTGCATGTTCATAATATTGAATACAGACATATACATCATCTAACTTCTCTTAATTCCACACTAAACCTAACATATGTATGGAAATTTTAGAGATGCAGTAGAGATGGTAAGTTTGAGGCAATGAGAGTTGATCTGAGTATAAGGCACTTAGAAATGTGTGTAATAAAAAGGAATACTTGACAGCAAAGTCTACCCCCTTGTTTCCTAAAGGAATAATTGAGCAAATGGGCACATCAACAGGCTAAAGTCAGGCTTTGAGAAATGATAAGTAAATTTGTTGATTGATGGAGAAAAAACAATGAGGAACTAGAGAATAAACATGGAACATTTGTTTAGACTGAGTTCGGTTGACAGTCAAATGCACATTGAATCTTAAACCTACAGCTTACTGAGGGGGTCTTAGTCGAGAGACTTCACTTTGAACTTGAACAAGTAACTCAGGGAAACTTCAGTTCTCTCATTCTGGCAAGTAGTTTAACAGTGAACGTGTTTCTTCACGTGTGTAAGACGTGATTGATGCTATAGATGTTACTGAACTGTTGAGAAATGTAATTAGGTAACTATGGAAATCTCTTGGTATTTTATATGTAATAAAAACTTATAAAATGTTAAATATTATAATTGTGATGTAGGTGGTGACAGCAAATTGTGAATCAAGATCCCAGAGATTCGAGAATCTGAGGACAAGACCCTATTACTAAGGAAAGGACTAGCACTTGCTTGTGAACAGAAACTTAGTCCTAGAAGAACATTGTGTTCCTTGAAGAATAGTGTGAAACCTTCTGGGTGCCTCTCTAGTGTCTATTTCCTCAACACTCTAGATCTGTAGGGCTCATTGAAAGTGCAATTTCATTCCTATATACCCAGGGCTAATGGAGTTGAAGTGCCTTATTTTTTTTAATTTTATTTTTTAGTTGTAGTTGGACACAACACCTTTATTTCACTTATTTATTTATTTATTTAAATGTTTTTTAGGTGTACACACAATATCTTTATTTTATTTTTTTTATTTTTAATGTGGTGCTGAGGATCGAACCCAGGGTCTTGATGTTGCAGGTGCTTAAAATATCTAATGTGATCTATAGTCAACTATAATAAGATTAATACTATAATAAGATCAATACCATAATAAGATCAACTATAATAAGATCAATACCGCTGAACCACAACTCCAGACCCCTGAAGTGACTTTTAATCTGAATTGAGATTTTAAGATGAGACCTATCCAGGAACTTTATGTCCTGCCATCAGTATATCTAACTGAAAGTACTGGAACTGACAAAGTCAAGGATATAATATTAAATCATCTGTGTAAAGCTCTTGAGCCAGTGCTCCACAAACCCTCTTAATAATTGCTAATGGTGTCCTTCTCAAAACACTTTCTATTCTTGACTTACCTGGTAACTAGAGTTATCAGATTAAAAATGAATACAGCTCAATTACATCTTCATCTCAGAGAAGCAATGGATGATTTTAGTGCATCTTTCGTATAATGAATATATTTAGCAATTTTACTAATAACCCATTTCTTCCAGGTTCCCACTTGTTCCACTATATATTTTGAGTTTCTTCCTCCCCAAGAGCTACATTGACCTCCTCCTCAAATTTCTTCCTACTCTGGATACTTTAAATATGGTGTTCCCTTTACCTGGAAAAGACCATTCCAACACTACTAGCCTGGATACATTATACTCACCTTCAAGTCTTGGTGTGCTAAGATTTAACCTTGTACTTCACTGTGTAGTTTCACAGCACATTTAACAAAACTTATTGTGCCTATATTTGTTGGATGCCTGTTTCCTTTTCCAGATTAAGTTTTATGGGACAAGAATTATTTTTGGCTCAGCGTCTACTGAGTCTTCTGTGCCGAGCACAAGAAATTCACTCAACAAATGTTTGTAGAATATGGAAATAATAATAATTCTTGTTAGTATGATTGTTTCTAACAAGCATTATGAACTTTTGGATTTGCCTGGCCCATATTCCCAATGTATTTCAAAGAAACGAGAGAGTGGCCTTCTATTGCATACTAATGAGATATTAGTCAACAATTTTTCTATGGTGAAGTTGTCAGTTCTGGTTTCACATGTAATGACAAACATTTACTGAGTAACCTGCAAATGATGTTGCAGGTGCTTAAAATATCTAATGTGGTCTATAGTCAACTATACTAAGATCAATACTAATTCACAATATAATAATCAATAATCCTATTGTCAGTTGGTTAGTTTAATATCTGACAGGATATTGATATTTGGGGGAAATTAATAATTAATACTCTATATGGGCAGGACCACTTGCAAAATCAAGTACAAAACAAAGTGTTTTTGTTTGTTTGTTTGTTTGTTTGTTTTCTGAGAAAACCAAGTTAGAGGTAGCATAAGATACAATGTGACAAGCTGCAAGGGTTTGATGCTTTATTTTCCAATGTGGAGAGTTCATTTATGTCTACATGATAGAGATTACAATTATTTGAATCAAATAACACACTTCTACATTAATAGCAAATTTATACCTAATATGTTATCATCTTTTGTTTTACTTAGCCATTAAAAACGATCTATAACTCACTCCACCAGAAATATTACAACTTGTTACCTATTGGCATTTCTTGAATTAAAAGTAATTTTTTGTAATGATCTGTTTTAAAACCAGGAAAGCTTAGTTGTTTATCATTTCCCTGCTGTGCATGCCTCTTTTTTATAATTTCTTATTAGTTATTGATGAACGTTTATTTATTTATTTGTTTATATGTGGTGCTGAGAATCGAACCCAGTGCCTCGCACATACAAGGCTAGTGCTCTACAACTGAGCTACAACCTCAGCCCCTGTGAATACTTCTTAAAGAGAAGCCATCTCACCTTTGTTATATAGGTTTACATTCAGATTCTGCAAATGATTTTTTTTTGCATTTGTATGAAATATTTTAGATGCACCATTTTTATGGTTTGCAAGTCCCTGTTCATAGACTACAAAGTGAATTTTTAATAGTAGAGAGAAATATATTTTAAAAGATGTGAATATTATATTTTTTGGACTAAATTTGTTGCTATGGTTTCAATGTCCCTACAGAACTCAGGCCTCCTCACTGGAAGGGTGAATCCCATGTGATTTTCCTCTCTCTGTCTCAGACCTCTTTCTTACCCTTCCGCAACACTATGACATGCAAGAAGGTCCTTGACAAATGCATCCTCTTAATCCTGAAGTTTCCAGTTTCCAGAACTGCAAGCCAAATAAAATTCTATTTCTTATAACTTACTGAGTCTCTGGCATTCTGCTTTTGCAATACAAAACAGACCAAGACAGAAAATTGGTACCTGAAAGTGTGGTAGCAGCCTTGGAACTGGGTAATCATCACAGACTGAAAGATTCAGAGGAGCAGATCAAGCAGATCACAAAAAGCTTGCATTTCCATTAATAGAGTGTTAAAGCCTATTCCACTAAGAGCTCAGGAGAAGGAAAGAGCTGTAGAGAAAGTCTGAATCTTCTTAGAGATTTCTTATGTGGACGTGACTAGACTGCAGGTAGAAATGTGGACAGTAAAGACTCTGCCAATGTGGTCTCAGATGGAAATAAGGAATAAGGAATTGGAAACTGGAGTAAAGGTCTTCCATGTTATCCAGTTGCAAAGAACATGGCTACAGTATGTTCATGCCCTGAAGCTCTCTGGAAACCAGAACTTTGGAGCAATGAACTAGGAAATCTGTCAGAAAATGGATAAGCAGCAAAGCATTCAGGCTACTGCATGCCTACTTTGTAATGCATACAAAGAGATGGAAGATGAAAGAAATAACCAAAAGTCACAATTGATAATTTAAAGAGAAGCATAGCAGAAAGATTTGGGAGATTCACTGCTGGCCGTATGAAAAGTGTGTTTTTGAGAAAATAATAAGCATATAGTCAAGAAACCCTTTGCTAAGGAGATTCATGTTAATAGAAGGAAGCCTCGAGCTATTCATTAAGGTAATGGAAGACAGCCCACTTGAGCGTATTAGAAGATCTCTGAGCCTGTCTTCCCAATCATGAGCCCAGAAACCTAGGATGGCAGAATGGCTTGGGGAAATGGCTTGGAGCGTCCTCCAAGGGCTGGCTGCTCAGACCTGCCTTGGATCTACGTTCCCCACGTTCTGGCACAGTGATCTTTAGCTGTCCCAACTGTGGTTCCACTGGACCCAGCCTCTGGACTCCAGAGGCTACTGAGGGTACAAGCCATAAGCCTTGGTGGGATTTCTATGTTGCTGCCTTTGTGGAGTGTAGATGTTAAGACCCATGGGTGGGGCTTTCTCTACCTAGAGTTTATTCTACCTCGGGGCCTCACAGAGACCTTATAGAACAATCCTGTACAAGCTCCCTCTCCTCATTCCACAGACAATCCCTCCAGGACAATTCCTCATAGAGCTGTGGGAATGAGGCCACCGCAGAGAGTTCCCTTTAGGATAATACCTAGTGGAGCTGTGGGAACAGGGCTGCCGCTGAAACCCCAGAACTTTAGAGAACTGCAGGCATGAGATTCCAGACAGTGAAAATTTCTGCCTGAGCTGAGCCCACCAAAGCAGTAGAAGCAGGCTGCCAAAGGCTTTGGGGGCCCAGTCCATCAGTGTGCCCCATAGGCAGTGCAAGAAGGGATACATTATTCTGGAGTTTAGAATTTAATGTTGTTTTTCTTGCTGAGTTTTGGGCTTACTAGGGGCCTATTACTCCTTTCTTCTTGCCCGTTTTTCCTTCTGAGATGGGGACATCTATTTAATGCCTGTCTCACCATTATCTTTCAGAAGTAGTTAACTTGTTTGGATTGAACAGGCTCACAGCTGGAGGGAATTCGTGTCAGGATGAATCATGGCTTAAGTTTCACTCGTATCAGACTTAGATGAGAGTCTGGACTTTAAGATGATATTGGAATGAGTTTAGAATTTGGGGCACTCCTGGGATAGAATGAGGAAGACATGAGTTTGGGGAGCCAAGCACAGAATACTGTGGTTTGACTCTTTTGAAACTCATGTTAATTTTTTTTAAAAAATGTGTTGTAATTAGTTATACATGACTGTAGAATGCATTTTGACACACTATACACAAATGGAGCATAACTTCTCTTTCCTCTAGCTTTACATGGTGATGAGTCATACCTGTAGTGTAAAAAAAAAAAAAATATATATATATATATATATATATATATATATATATAAAATAATGTCTGTACCATTCTACTGTCCTTAGCTTTTCCACTGCCTCACCCCTCCCCTCTCTCTCTTCTGTACAACCCAAAGTTTCTTTATTCTTCCCTACCTGCCTCCCCCCCCCCCATTATGGATCAGCATTCGCTTATCAGAGAAAACATTCAGCCTTTGACTTTTTGGGATTGGCTTATTTCACTTAGCATGATATTCTCTAGTTCCACCCATTTACCTGCAAAGGCCATAATTTCATTCTTCTTTAAGGCTGAGTAATATTCCATCGTGTATATATGCCACATTTTCTTTGTCCATTCATCTGTTGAAGGGCATCTAGGTTGAGTTTAATCATCATCATCACTGTAATAGTATTAAGGGGTGAGAGCTTTAAGAACCCATTATGAGGGCTCTGCTTTCATGAATGGATTGATGTCATTATCACCGGAGCAGCTTAGTTGTCTGGTCAGTGGGTTTCTTAGAAGAGTGATTTGGCCTGATTTTTCTCGGTGGCACACACATGTACACTTGTCCTTCCACCATGTTGTGAGGCAGTGTGGAGGCCCTGGCCAGATGCTGGTGCCAGGTGCTTGGTCTTCACAGCATGTGGAATGGTGAGGGAGAACCTCTTTTTATTTCTGAATTACTCAGGGTTTGGTGTTCTGTTAGAGAACAGCAATGAACAGATTAAGACATTAGTAAAATTTCCATAATAAAATCAAGACTGGCTGGATCAAGTCAATTTTATACTCTTTATATTATTTTAATAGAAGTTTAATATATTTACATGAAAGTATTCAAATTAAAAATGTACAGCTTATTAAATTAAAATAGCAAAACATGCTTTTGTAACCCACTTCTCAAATCAAAGAGTAGAATATTTCCAGCATACTGAAAGCTGTTCTCCAGCATCTCAAGAAAGATAAAGATACTAATTTTTACTTTCAACATTTTCATTTAATTAGGTTGTCATATAAAGAAGCTGCTTTTATATAAATGAAATCATAGAGACCATATTTTTTTCTCTTGCTTTATGAACTCCAGAGCTCATTCCTCAAGCTCCAGGGTAAAGCTTAAAAATGTATTTACCTCTCAGCTACCACTCTTTGATTATATTCTCAGCTGATGGATTGGAATTTATAAATTTCACAGTGGAAAAGTGGCATGCTGGGTTCACTTTTCCAGGCTTTTATTGTCTCTAGGATCTTGGCCTTCAAATCCTCATTGCCTTATAATTTCTCTAGTACCTTCAAACATAAGGCATTTTTTTTTCCTTTTTTTTTTTAAAAAAAATCTTGATCAACTTTTCTAGCTATTCTTAGTGGAAATGCTGATTGCCCACAAGCAAATTCTTCATCAATAGAAACAGAAATGAAGCCAAGCCATTTGCATGTTCTTGAACTGTTCTTCATTTTACCTGGCCAATTTTATGGCACAGAAGTTTAGTTCCTGACATTGGCTCCTAATTCTGAAGAAGCTCCTTCTCCTTCAACATCCACCTACAGTTCATCCCTTCCCAGAGGACAAGCACTACTGCCTTCCACAAAACAATTCTTCCTGGTGTCTGTCTGGTATCCATACCACACTCCATAATCTTAAGTAACATCCCCTTCTTCCTGCAGATGCTCATCAGTTATCTTTGCCCTGATTGGAATGGGGAAGGGAAAGTAAGGAGATAGGTTTTATATCAGGGGTGAGAATGAGTAAGGATGATGTTCTACTTCAGGCTCTCAATATGGGATATGGACGAACTTGCTGGGTCTTTCCACACTTAAAAAACCATTAATTGGCATGCATCTACCAAGTAAGTCTTTACTAGAAGCAAAACAGTTTATTCAATGTTAGATAAATATTATTTATTACTAGGGGGCTTGTTCTGACTTATAAGCCTAATTGTTCTCTGTGGCAGAACTACGAAGCTGCATTTTTTCTTTCTCTGTGTAGGAGTTGGCAGTGACATAAAGGAGCCATACATTCTTTCATTGTTAATCTATTTTTTGCTTTGGGAACGGAGCTCCAATTTCACCATTATGATTTACGTCCTGTCTGCTGTAAATGGAGTAAGTGCAGTGTGTGTGTGTATGTGTGTGTGTGTGTATGTGTGTGTGTGTGTGTGTTGTGTACCAATTCTTAGCACATATTTTAGCTTTACTTCTTATCTCTCTCTCCTCCCCACCTCCTCACTCCCTCTCTTCTAAATTCTTTATCAAATAGAAAACTTTCCATTTCTTCAGACTTGGTAGCTTCTCTGCCCCTACCCTTTCATACCGTCTCAGGTAAGACTGTCACTGCCTTTCTTGTAGATTATGAGAGTTCCTTGCTGAAGAATCTCATTCTGCATTCTCTTATTATCAGGGGTTCACGACCCTTTCATGGTGGCCACCCATTTGTCCCATTTAAAGCAAATTCCTAAGACACTGCTCTGATATGACTTACCTACTGAAATTTGTCGATGTCTCCTCATCGTTGAACAAAATTACATTTAAATTATTTATGCGGTGATCTTATTCAGTGCTTATTTATGCTACAGAAAATCAAATCTCACCTTGGCCGAAGTTGTTAAAATGTATTTATAGGAAATTGTGATGGGGGCCCATGGCCATTGATAATGTAAACCCCTTCCTCAACTCTATTCCAACTCATTTTCTGAAATTACCTTTCTGTTACTGGAGACAGCCTTTTTTTTCCCTATGGAAAATCAAAATGCCCTGTCCTGCTGTGGCCCATGGCAAGTGCAAACTCTCTGAGCACATGATCTAAGCAGTCAGATTGCACACTCTCAGGACTTCTATTGTGAGTTGAGAAGATGAAAAGAGCTTGCTAACTGTAGTGGGAGCACACGCTTAGAATGTTCCAATATTTAAGCCCCAAACTTCCCTAGCTTCTATTGTTATTGCTATCCAATATTTTCTAATATTTTCAAGTTGTGCTTACATTTGCAAATATATTTGCGAATGCTTATGGTCAGTAAAGACTAGAAGAGGTGGACGAAGGGGAACTGATAGACAGTGATGATGAGCAGCATACAGACAAGCTGTGGTGGACTGCAGCCAGCGTGAGGGCATCTGCAGAAACAGAGCAGCTCTGCCTTTTCTCTTTCTCTTTTCCTGGGGTTGCATCATCTTTTTTCTCTGCATTTACTTAATTTTCTCCTCTTTCTCCAGGCTGGCTTTTTCAGGTTAATATATATCTGTCCCCAAATTATTTTTACACTTGCTCAAAGTGCTATTCACATCTAAGGACTTATGGAGAATATCCTGAATCTCTGTTGCAAGCAAATTTGAATTTCAAGATTGGAGTAGATGATTGCCCTTGATTTGGTTTTGTATCCAACCTGGTCAAATCAGCTGTGGCAATGGCATGAATAATTTAAACCACACACCTCTAACATCCTGAACTAGGTAGTTTTTTTTTTCTAAAAGGGGACAAGAGAGCAATGGAAAACAGTAACAACAGCAAGCCAATGAGGAGCCTCATGCATTTAATTCTGTGGCCCTCTATTCAAGATTCTATGTGCTTTGTTTCTAGCCTATCCATGAACAAGCTGTGTGCCTCTCTATTAGGTATTTTAGTATCTCAGTGCTTACTACACTTGAAATTGGGACCATCTCTGAAGAACCCCTTCAAATGTTCCCTTCTCCATAGAGTCATCCCTGATGGCCTTTCCACACAAGTCCACCTAAAAATGACCACTTTTTGTTCTGAAATCCCACAGAAGAAGGTATCCACTTTAAGCGTGGAAATTATTCTGTTGTTGAATTAAAACAATTTTGTAATTAATTTTATGCATTTTAAAACCAGTACAACTAGCTTGAAACCTACATGAAGGCAAGAGCTTTTCCAATTTATTATATGACTACCACAGTACTTTTTTTTTTTTTTGGTTCCAGGGATTAAACCCACTGTGCTTAACCACAGAGCCACATCCCCAGCCATTTTTATTTTTTATTTTGAGATAGAGTCTCTCTAAGTTGCTTGGGACTACACTAAGGTGCTGAGACTGGCTTTGAATTTGCAATCTCCCCTTCCCTTAGTCTCCTGAGCCACTGGCTTATGCCACCACATCTGGAGTGCCTCTTAATTTATATATAGGTATTATGTTTGCTGAACAAAAATTTTAATGTTTTATGAAAACAATCTCAGGTGAAGTCTTTTTATGTTCTATGAAATGAGGGCTTTTGATCAACTTATCCATAAAGATAATTCCTTCAAGAATTGAGCTTTATTTTAGGTACTAGAAAGCATCAGAAAACAAAGTTTCAAAATTTGTCATTGTGAAATTTAATAAAAGAAAAGATGGTTGGTGTGATTATATAGTACCTGGGATTAGAGGTGCTGTGCCTCCAACTAGAGATGCTCACTCTTCTCACTAGCCCATCTAATTGACTCAAAAGTAGTAGGCTTGCTCATGATAGCATTCTGGATTGTATTATGGGAAAAATCAGTGAAAATATATAAAGTAATTTGAAAGGAACCAGATTTTAATTGAGTCAGCTCCATATTTGTATGCTTCTCCATGTTTCCTCATATGCTAAATTATTGAAATATAAAGATTATAGTTTCAGTTTCCTTAAACTGTAAAATGCCAACATTTCATGAGATGTTTTAGGAGAACATCCTTAAATAATTGTTAAACCTTTATGTGAAACAAAATGCAAAATACCAAAATACCTCAACTTAAGCATCATTGTGAAGACTGATTAATTACTCATGCAGGAGCAAAACAACAATACATACTATATGAGGATACACACGATTCCAGTAGCATCCTACGGACAGCCAGACGGTGCGCTGGTTGTTGAACTGTGACTGCTTAAATAAAGCTATCTCACTCAAGCTCTCCAAATTTTGCAGACAACACTGTCGCCCTCCTTCAAAAGCAGGGAACCTGTGACCTTGTAGTCTTTTAACCTCTCTGTTTTCTCATCTAGAAAACGATAATGTCCTAATCAACATGACTCCCATGTGAGACAATGGCTATTTTCTTCTTCGCCTTTAAAGGTGTTTTATGTAAAACAGTGTGAGCTCTTCTGAGCATGCTGTGGTGTAATGAGAATTTTTTATTAGCAGTCATAGTGAGAGGCTAGTTAGCTGACTTAAGCACATGTCATATAAGACTGGAATTGTGCACTATGGTCCTACAGTTCCAGGAATCTTGACCTGTTCTCCAACTCAGAAACATTTTCTTTTTTTTTTTTTTTTTTAATTTTATTTATTTATTTATTTATTTATTTTTAAAGAGACAGTGAGAGAGAGAGAGAGAGAGAGAGAATTTTTTTTTAATATTTATTTTTTAGTTCTTGGCGGACACAACATCTTTGTTGGTATGTGGTGCTGAGGATCGAACCTGGGCCGCACGCATGCCAGGCGAGTGCGCTACCGCTTGAGCCACATCCCCAGCCCCAGAAACATTTTCTAAGGGTGATTGTCATTGGTCAAAGTGAGAAATGCAGATATTTGAAATGGGCTACTATAAGAAAAGTTTTTGAATCATCCTGTTCTTGGTTTCTTCTAGCTCTTTGTTTTTGCATACTTAAGCATTATGCTTATAGAAAAATCAGTTCTGAATTTATTACTTATATGTAAAATAATAAAGAACTCAAACCTGCAACAAAATATTAATGATGCATTTCGCTAGTATTTCTTCTTAATCTAAGAGCCTTGAAACCCTTTAAAATATGCCCTTAAGGTGGATTATGTTCCTCCTCATAGAATATACATCTGAAGTTCTTGCTATACATATGTACACATGAATTTAAAGGAAAAAAGATCTATTTGTAGATATAATTAGTGGAGAAAAAAATCTACTTTCACTGGAAGAGTTACTATCATCTGAGTTCTAGAGAATGTATCAGAATAAACAATCCTCTCAAAGTTTAATATCAGAGCTCATACAATTGGGACCAATGGGCAGTGCAGTATATTGGTCAACAACAACTTTGTGGTCAGTAGGCCTGTGTTTAACTTTTTTGGTTTTACTTACTTGGCATACTATCATATTTCCATGTAGTAATTATTTATAATAAGAGGGTACAGTGGACACACACTCTCAGGACAATATCCATCCAGTTCTCTTCCAGTTTTATGGGGAACTGCACCTCCCTTAGATCTAATGTACATTTCAGGGGATGCTCAACCTGCTCTGTGAATTCCAAGTTGGGTAGGTGGCTTAGACATAGTCAAAGACCATCAGTGGGCAATAGCTCAAGTGTCTTAGTTGAAATCGGAATGGCAAATCTCAAGTGGAGGTCTAATATTTTTTAAATAATTTGCTTCCAAATGTAGTAGGCACAATGAAAATATTTTTTAAAACTCTTGGCAAATACAAGCCCTACCAATTTACTGTAAACATCACCTCTAGCATACCTACTATTAGAGATCCAGCCTGCTCAATTGCAGAGAAAACAGATCTACTTTCTTTGGCAGAATCAGTCACCTGAATGAGAAAATGAGAGAATCTTTAAAATACAGCATGGACAGTCAAAATAGAGTCACTACCTTATTGTTATAATTTTATAAACAAACAATTCTGGAAAATATAAACGTGAATAATATTTACAGAGAGATGTAATTTATTTATTTATTTTGTAAAAAGTTCTGATAGTATAGTGTGAGATTAGAATATTCGTAGTCTTGTAGAAATCTTGTGCATATATATAAAATATTTGCTACCATACCTGCTAAACGAGTGCTCAGTATGATTTGTTTGTGTGAATATCTATCTAGGTCAATCGACATCAGTGACTGAACATGGCCTACATTGCACACTTAAAGATTGAAGGAGGCAATCATGACAACTGTCTACAGAATATTTTCCTTGCAATAATGAGCAGCTTTAGGAAACAGCAGTTGATTTTCAGGACATTAGAACTCATGATCCCATGAAAGCTTGCTGAAATGTGTTTATGGAGCACAGTGCCTGTATATCAGGAATGTATTCTTTTCCCGGTATCTTCCATGTTCCTAGCTAAAGCCAGACTCTCCCTTTAGAATATCGGTACCACAATGCTGTGAAATAACAGTATGTGATTTACAAAATAGTAACACATATAAATAATACATCAAAACATCAGGAGAATACTGGAACTGAAGGAACTCTGAGTCACAGGTGGTTCAAGGTTATTTGACTCCAGCCATTCGTGATTTTTCTTAACCACCATCATTTCTAGAAACTTCTACATTTAGAATAACTTTAATTTTATTTTTATTTTTTTAGGATTTTTTTATTGGTTGTTCACAACATTACAAAGCTCTTGACATATCATATTTCATACATTAGAATCAAGTGGGTTATGAACTCCCATTTTTACCCCAAATACAGATTGCAGAATCACATCGGTTACACATCACATTTTTTTTTACATACTGCCATATTAGTGACTGTTGTATTCTGCTACCTTTCCTATCCTCTACTATCCCCCCTCCCCTCCCCTCCCATCTTCTCTCTCTACCCCATCTACTGTAATTCATTTCCCTCCATGTTTGTTATCCCATTCCCCTCATAACCTCTTATATGTAATTTTGTATAACAATGAGGGTCTCCCTCCATTTCCATGCAATTTCCCTTTTTTTCTCCCTTTCCCTCCCACCTCATGTCTCTGTTTAATGTTAATCTTTTCTTCCTGCTCTTCCTCCCTGTTCTGTTCTTAGTTGCTCCCATTATATCAAAGAAGACATTTGGTATTTGTTTTTTAGGGATTGGCTAGCTTCACTAAGCATAATCTGCTCTAGTGCCATCTATTTCCCTGAAAATTCTGAGATTTTGTCATTTTTTAGTGCTGCGTAATACTCCATGGTGTATAAATGCCACATTTTTTTATCCATTCATCTATTGAAGGGCATCTGGGTTGATTCCACAGTCTAGCAATTGTGAATTGTGCTGCTATGAACATCGATGTGGCAGTATCCCTGTAGTGTGCTCTTTTAAGGTCTTCAGGAAATAGTCCGAGAAGGGCAATAGCTGGGTCAAATGGTGGTTCCATTCCCAGCTTTCCCAGGAATCTCCATACTGCTTTCCAAATTGGCCGCACCCGTTTGCAGTCCCACCAGCAGTGTACAAGAGTACCCTTTTCCCCACATCCTCGCCAGCACTCATTGTTGTTTGACTTCATCATGGCTGCCAGTCTTACTGGGGTGAGGTGGTATCTTAGGGTGGTTTTGATTTGCATTTCCTTGACTGCTAGAGATGGTGAGCATTTTTTCATGTACTTGTTGATTGATTGTATGTCCTCCTGTGTGAAGTGTTTGTTCATGTCCTTGGCCCATTTGTTGATTGGATAGAATAACTTTAATTTTATTGCATGTAGATCCGGTCCAGAAGACAGAGAATTTTTTTTGTACTACTTCAGTTGATATTCTGATTTCCAGAATGGCCACACCTGGGTAAGTAGCTCACCATGAAGAGCGTTACTTTAGGATGCTCTTGTATCTGCATCTCTTCTACCTCTGCAGACGCCCGCATGTAGAATACATGTGGGCTCCTTAGCATCTTTCATAATGTTCCTGTGCAACACTTCTTGAACACAGAGAATTCAGCTTCACAAATGGCATTAAAATTGCATCTCTGAGTTTCTTATAATAGAGCTGTTAACATATTAGCAATCTGTTAACAGTCTGGACTGTTATGAGCAGGAGCCCACGCACAATATGAGCCATCATTTATTTTTGGTCACACCAAGAAAGTACAACATTTATTTTAATAAACTAAGACATAGGGGGAAAAACAGGTTGAGATGTACCAAATGGGGTACAGAGAGACAACAAACTGTTGTTTGACTCTTTATAAGGACAGACTGGGAACTTGCAACTTGTTTTCGACTTTCACAAAAATAGTCAAGCCATTCTCTTGGTCACTCTGGGAGGAAATCTCAATTACTGTTGTAGCTTTTCCCTTAAGCAGTGATTGGTTGATGCCATTATTTACAACCACAAGGATTGTTTTCCAGAGATGCTCTGTTGGAAACATGCCACAGTATGCTCTTCACTAACTGCTAAGCAGTGAGCTATTTTTATTGCCTTTTGGGGTAGGGAGCTATGAATCTGCACACACAGTGTTCAATTCTAGAAAGATGTTTTAAATAGGAAACTTTTACGGGTGAATGTGTAGGTATCAGAGTGAAAACTGAGCAGTTTCTGCAGAACATAACTCATTAACTGACCTCTTTGGCAGCTGATATTTTGGAGGGTGACATCTGTAATCATATTATAAATAATGCACATTCATCTATGGAAGTAAATTTTACACTTAATTTTTGAATATGGTATTTTTCTTTTAGTCAAGGAGGAAAATTGCTGGCTTGGAAATAAGAGGCTGATGAAAAGAAAATAGAATTGGGGCTTTGGTGTGAAATCCTGTGCTTCATCTCAGTGTACAGATTGTACTCACATAAGGATTATACACTTGGGATTTTTACCAACTCCCAAAATGATGGAATTTCTGCAGAAGAATGTCCTTAAGAGGTGAGAAGCAAATTCAGGCATGCTGCAGAGCTGGGAAGAGAGTAAGAACTATAAGTGGTAGGATAATCTTTTGTGCAAGGTAAATACTGCAGCAGAGAGGTCCTGCTCTGTTTAGGTAGAACATGGAATTTCCTGTTTTATTTTCACTTTATAGCAAAAATAATAAAATAAGTTACTCTTTATCCTTTATTCTGAAAAATCTCTTTTTTTTGAGAAATCCATTAGCCTTTACCCACCACCATACCTGACTAGTTTTCAAAAAAAGTAGTTATGTTCTCATTATCCAGGGTTGGGATGAAATTTGAGTGAACAACAGGTTTGGTTGGGGTGAATCCCACAGGACAGACCACTGGAGTGTTTCTTACCTACAATGGCAAGTTCATTGAACCTGAGGACAAACATACAGTTTCAGAGATTGTAAAGGCTACATTTTAAAAAAATGCATGTATGGGTTTTCAAAACAAGAAATAGTTATTTATAATTAAAATACTGAGATAATTACACAGAAAAGAATGGTGGGTTGAAAAGGTGAACTTCTGGCATCTCAATTTTTTTTGTGGAGCTGTTCACGGAGGAGATAGATTGATTTGAACAGCCTGGGGACACTTACTTCATAACGGTGCTAGAGAGACAGCTGTAAGTTAATCCGGATACTTGCTCTCACAGAGCCGACTGCCTGACAGTCAGATTGTACTGTCAAAATGTTTGTTTCTCTTAAACGATGATGTGCCCATAAATCTGATTTCAGGGGCACATATGTCACATCATGTGCTTATTTTAAATAAGCCAGTGTATAATCATTTGCATTAAATAACTTTATTTTGGTATTTTTCCAATCCATCATGGAAATAAATCATGCTGAGCAAACATTTTAACCGTTATGTATATTTTTGGATTATACAAAGTGATTAATTTTCTGGAACTATTAATTTTATGGAGATTAACTGAAAAAAAAATGACTATTTCACTTGGCAGGAATGGCTGACCAGTCATCTCTGTTGTCAACATCTTTAAAAAAAAGAAGAAAAAAGAAAAGAGAAAGAAAGAAAGAAAGAAAGAAAGAGAGAGAGAAAAAAGAAAGACAGACATACAGACAAACCTGTAGAATTTCTTAGAAATTTAGCTCCTTGACCTACTGTGGTCAGTGGCTATAGTTTCATTTAACCATGACAGTTGACCCAACTAAACACAGTTTAAAGCCTATCCAGTTCTGCTTTCACTGGGAATTCCTCTCTGCTCAATACTCCACATCTCTGTAGCACTTTTACTACTTAGTTTCCATCTGCAAACTTGCTTCTTTGATTACTTGCACCTTTTGAAATTACTAAACTTGGGCTGGGGATGTGGCTCAAGCGGTAGCGCGCTCGCCTGGGCATGCGTGCGGCCCGGGTTCGATCCTCAGCACCACATACCAACAAAGATGTTGTGTCCGCCGAGAACTAAAAAATAAATATTAAAAATTCTCTCTCTCTCTCTCTCCTCTCTCTCTCTCTCTTAAAAAAAATTATCCAGAAATGCTTGCACAACTTTTTAAAAAAAAAAAAAAGAAATTACTAAACTAATATTCTCAGAAACCATTTTTATAGAAAAAGAGTAATTGAGATAAATTATTTTTAAAAACACACAAAGAAATACAACTTTTTAAAGAACAAATTTGGTATTAGATTCCATTAGTTGCAATTTTTAATTTCAGAATTTCAAAATTCCTGTCATATTAAGGCTTGCAATCAGTCATACAAAGAATGGGTATAGGAAATAAGATTTTGTATTTTACATCTTATTGAAATCACTCTTTAATCTTTGAATTTTTTTTTCTGCTGGAGAAGCTGATATAAAAACCTCTCAAGGATCAGCCTGTTGTCATCATGTATAATATGTATATATAACTATCTAACTGGTTTTCCTCTGTTCTGGCATAGAAGAGCCCTACTGTTTCAAAGGAACTATGAAGAATAGTTTAGTGATTCTGTGACCAAAAAAAAGTTAGCCCTGTGATTCTTGGAAAAAAAAAAAGAACTCATTTGTAGTGACAGCCCCAGAAGATAGGAAAAGCAGGAATGATCACTCACTAACAGTCATGTGCCAAACTTTTCTTGGTTAAAACACAAATTATGATGAGAGTCTCCTCTGAGTCTAGGAACTATCTACCTCATTGGACCAGTAATGAGATTCACAGAGACTATGGGCAACTATGCATCTCATCATTTACCAGTGGCATAATTTTGTTAAATCACCCAAGTTTCTTTCATTGAAGATTCTTTAGTTGGCAAATGGGTATGAACCAAGGCTACCCCATAGTTTATACATAGATTACAGGAGTTCATCCTGCAAAGCACGTGAACACCATCATTTGGAATATACCATGTATTTTTTGTTTGTTTAATGAAGGAAACTTAAAAGACACCAGAATGAAACGGTGCCTCAGTGATTAGTGGACATTGTTAAGTATTAGTTCCCCACCCTGATTCCTTTTTCCTACATGAGAAAAGTGGAATAGACAATTCTCTCCTAAATGAGTGAGAGGCTTTAGAATATGGTCATTGGGTTTTGCACTTTCTAGATTTGAATCCTGACTATTGAGCACTCAAGTGGTCCTAAGCACGAATTACAAACCACACTGTGCTTTATTGTTCTAAATTGTAAAATTATAGTATCTAACATGCATACACAGTTTTTTTAATATTGATAATTAAATTTTTAAAAAATCAATGACAAAGATTTGGCCATTACAATATCATTGTAAATCTTTAATGATGCTGTTTTTATTGTTAGTAGTTTATTTATTGACAATTAAATGAAATATTAAATTGATAAATGACAGAAGGATAACATTTTTCATTCAATTTAGACTGGTTACACTTTTACTGTCTTCTGACAATAAATGGTTCCTCAACATTTTTCTTTTTTGGGTACAGCTATTATTTTATTGAATAGCATAGTAAAACTAAGTAGAATGAGAAGTCAAAACAACCTAAAAAATAAACTATTTCATTCCTGGTCACCTAAAGATAAATATTATTATACTTAAATACTTGTATTTAGATATTACATGAGTGATTTTCTTACTATGTGAAACTATTACTTTTCCTTATACCATTTTATTGAAATAAGCTTTTGAAATTTTGCCCCTAGTTTACAGAGATGTGGCAGGAAATGGGTCAGGGACAAGATGAAACCAAGTAAATAGATTCAGTACACTTAAAATATACCCAAGGGGTCTAACAAAGTCTGGACTCAAATTTGATAGTTCAACTTACAAAAATAAATGTGGAATGCAAAGGAGTAAAACACCTGGCATCCTCCTCCACTGTTTCCTTTTCAGTCCTGAAGTATCTCAATTCTCTGGACAAGTTAGTGTGGAAGCCCACCATGCATGACTGTCCAAGAGCAGTATTTCTCTTCATCACCATTAGTATTCAGGTTTACCCTGAAATCACAGGTGGGACTTCTATGATGATTTTGGCCAAAGGGTATATACTACTAAATCCTCAGAAATGGAGGAGCACTTTGAAGAACAGCACCCCAAATTGTATTCCACAAATTTGCTCTGGTAATTGATGAATAATGCTGGCAATTGCTATACTTAATGTCAAAAATTAAAGAAATACCCATTTTCTTTCAAGTTTGACTAGAGCATGCCACATTTTTTCCAAGTTACTCAAACTTGTTTGTTACTTGCCTCAGGTTTTGTATGCATCCCTTGTACCCCTGCTCTATTTCTTGGCTCCTTTAAGCAGGTCTCTCTGACATGCACCTACCTGAGATATGCTGGTAGGCTTCCACTGCCTAATTGTTATTTCTTTCAAATCAAAAGAATAACATCCTTTGCCAGTGTTCTGGACTTCAGCAAATTGGCCTTCTGCAAATGCTTTATTTTAAAATACAAAGAAAATGTGATTCTTCTCATGTTGTATTTCTCTCCATAGGGAGATCATTTCATTAACATCTTTTGCTTTTTTTCTTAACGCTCAGATTGCTTTGGTGGATGCTTTGAAATGTCTGGTCATTATAATTCAGTCACCCAAGTCCCCTCACTTAAAAATTCTCATTGTGGAATAATTTTGATGCCATAGGAACAAAATTAAGCAAGCTCTCTACTCCTGGGAAATGTAGCCATTGCCTGTGCATACCAAGTAGAATCCAAGGGGAAGATGCTGAGCCACACTAGGTCAGAATAACTTATGACGCTGTTGATAATATTTTCTTAGTTATTGACGGGCTATTAATTTTAATTAAGTACCAAAAAACTGTGACATTAAAACTATTGAATTCTCAGTTTGATAAAATGCTGAAAATATAAGGTAAAGTAATTCGATATTTTTGAAGGCCGGTCATTGATCAGACACTGGAAGGAGGATTTCATAAAAATTTCTTTATTTAATCTTCACAGTGACCTATGATCTACAGCTTTTATAAAGATTCTATGGAATAATGAATGGAAAATATTTGCAAAAAAGGTGGCTTCTAGCAAGTAGTAATTGTGAAATTAGTTTTCTTATTTATTGCAATTATTATGTAAGACTTAAGTTTATATGAACATAATATATAGTCATCAATACCTTCAAAAATTGCAACAATCAAAGATATAAACATATTTAGGTGATAATTGCATTTGAAATATCAGTTGACTCAAAAGAGGTATACCTATTTGACCTGGTTCCTTCAGTTGTTTTCACCTACATCTATCACTATGGTTGGAAACAAAAGGACTTTACAAAAAGAGGTCTTTGAAGAGCACATAAGTAAAGTGGGAATTTGCCGTAAGATTGTAGAACGTTTACATGGTAATAGATTTTGATGCATGATTGATCTAAACAGTAAGCTATGGACAATATTACTAAAAATAAAATTTGGATAATTTTCCTGGAGGAAATAAAACTTACTTGGATCTTCTACTTAGAGTAGAATTTAGGTGATTTTATTTTAAAGAGGAAAATATTTCAAACAAATAAACTCTAATACCTGAGGGTTCTCTCCTTGGTGAACACTGGGAATTCAGTTCTTAAACTTGCTTAACACTATCTGAAAGTAATTTTTAGTCTCTTAGCGAAAGTACTCTGAAAATCTGTAGTCCACCAAAACATAATTCCCCAATCTTCATTTTAATACCTAATGCTCTATTTCTTGGCTGCTGCCAAGAAATTTTATTTCTTAGCTAAACCTTAAACAAGTGTACTGTGTGTGCCTGGGCATGAGGGCCAAAACCTTACCCCCTGAGTATTGATTAGAGAGCCCAATTCTAAGAGGTGAACAATGTATCCAAGTGACAAGTGAAAATAAGGACTCCGACTTCAGATTATGTAAATCTGCTAATTCCAGTTTGGGTCAATAGCATTTGAGGTCTCTTTCTTGCTTTTTCCCCTATTTATTAACATTTTATAAATTACTTTCAAATTAATTGAAGCCACTTGCAGTAAATATTCATATGTTCTTGCAATTGTGTAAGTTATCTGCAACATTTGTACAATGTTTTCAAGGAACATGAGGTAGGATTTTTATCAAGGACTATTGCTTTGATATAATTTATGTTTTTCATACTCTGTGCTTCTCTTCTCATAGATTTTTCTTTCTGTGATATAATTTCCCATTTATTTTCTTTGATAAGCACAGTATCTGTTTAACCCCTCCCAAATAACAGATGTCTTTGGCTTAATCCCTGAAATCTATGTATAACATAGTTACTTGACAATGGCAAAATGGAATTACAGTTGTTGATGGAATTTAATTTGCTAATCAGCTGATATTAAAGTAGGGATATTATTTTACATTATTCAGGTGATGCCAATATAATCATAAAGGATCTTAAGCATGGAAGAAGGATGCAGAAGAGGAGATTCATAGGAAGATGTAACTAGAATACTCTGAGCCAGCATAATCTCAGTATACCTTAGATATATTTGTAAGGAATGAGGCTGAGATTCATCTGAAATCCAGCAATTCAAAGATGAAATCAAGTATAGTTACAGCAAATTAAGCACTAGACATAGTGATTGCAAAAACCCTTGACAATCAAGTACTCTACTAACCAAAAAGCAGGACAAAAGAGGGGTGCCTTACCTGAGATTTACAGGTTTCTAGCTGAAGAGGGTATGGGTACGTGGAATTCTTGCCAAAGGCAGTGACAGAGCTCATTGATTTGAACCTGATAGGTAACTCTAGATTATATCTGTTCACAGAGACTACTTTATTGTTATCTTGTTTTAATTAGCGAAGTTTTCAATATATTGATGCATGAACTTTGGTATAAAGCAGACAGAGTTCTATTTCTGATTCTTTTATATTCTGTATAGGCCTCAGTTTCCTCATTTATAAAATCCATTTAACAATTATACCTATTTCACAGTGATATGGCATAACACGTGTAAATATTTTAACTGGTCACTAGGAAGCACATCAATAAATGAAAGCCTTCATTATAATAATAATAATAATAATTGTGCAGCACTTACAAATTTAAGAAAATAATCTATGATCTTTGGCACACGGGTGCCTCATCAGTTGAGTTTACAAAGAGCCCCATTTTCCTAGAGATTCTAAATTTGGCAAATACTGTATTCCACTCCAGTGCAGTCTTATGGAACATTCCAGTTAAAGTTACAGAAAGACATGTTAATTTTAGCTATTACAGCTGGATATTTATTGAATGCAAACCATTCATCAGCAAGAGCAGACGTTTCAAAACACATGCAGGCAAGCTCTTACATAATTTGAACATTTCTTTTCCACATGGTTTACAAAATCACAAAATTTATACACAGATACACATACCAAATTCTGTGAGGATCACAAAACACATAAGGTAAACTCTATGTTAAGGGGATCACATTACACATATATGAAGTCATGGTTGAGGACAAGACTGCATGTGTGTAATAAATAGCTAATTTTGTGCCTTAGGAAACTAGAAAAGAGTGGTTTAATAACCAAATGCTAATTGTGCAACTGAAAAACCAATGTTGAAAAGAGCTTGACAGGATGAATGATGTTGGCTCCAACAACTTAAAAAAGCTGCATGGGGAGCTGGGATTTTATTTGGGATTTTAAGCACAAAGGGTGGAAGGCATAAAGGTGGCAATTTCTGAAAGGATAAATGGTATCAAAAAAGGATTTACAGGATGTAAGACCATGTTGAAAATCAGGAAACAGTGTCAGCTGTCCACCTTTAGGTGAGCTGCAGACACATCTGGAAGTATTTTCAATTCCTGGCAATTTTGTTCAAGCTCTCTAACCACTGCACTGGGTCAGCCTTCAGTCAGTGGTCTGCAAACTCTGGTGTTATTCTTTATATCATAACTTTACCTTGGCTCTTCCCTTCATTTTGATCTGCAATGTGTAGGACTATACTCAGAAATGCACTGGTAAAAAGAGAAATAGAAATGGGTGAAGTAAGAAAATGAGATTGAATCTTAAGCCAACCTTGCCTCCTAAGTCTTCTCCAAAGATCTTCAGACTCCTTTCTGTAATAATTGAACCTATTATACACAATTTGACTATTGAAAAGTGTTTTGTTGGAGCAGGAAAATAAATGAAGAGCAAAATACAGATGTTCAAGTGTTGAAGCTCATTAATTGGACGTGTGTTAACTAACTTCAGTCACCTTGTTGTGCCTCAAGGAATTGATGGAGAGGTTAAAGAGGTTTTATTTTATTTCAATCTTTTCTTGTATTTTTAAGCTTTATGACAAGGCCAAGACAACATTATTCAATAATTTTCTAGTCTGGGATGGATAAAACATTACCCTTTTCTCAAATTTAATCATTCGCTTATCCAGTTGGAATTTTACAATCTACTTATTCATGCAATGCCTCTTTATTTTGCCATATTTGCACATCCAAAGCTTGCTAATTACTCAATATTTTTCTTTCTATCAATTAATTGGTTTATTAAATAAGCATTTTAGAAGAAATTATGTTTTTATACAAATAGAAAATATGTAAATATGATAAAACCAAACTATTATTAAGTCCTATATATAAATTAGGATGCCTTTTGAAGATTCTGAGCCACCCATCCTTACTCTCTCAGTTAAATCCTAAGAGGAAGAGCGACAGAGAATTAAACGCATAATGCACATCTGACTCACAGTGTGATTCCATATGATCTAATGCTAGTCCAGGCACCGTGCAAAACCATCTGGCTGACCACTGCTGCTGAGACAGAAACTGTAATAGTCAAAGAAGGCCAGAGCACTGACAGGAGCCTATGGCTGCCTAATGGACAGTGACAATTCTGTTCCATACACCATAAGGCTAAAAACTCCCCACACTATACTCTGATATAGGTAATTTACACACAAGTAATCTTACATTATTATAATATCTCACTATTGTAGCACTTTAGCCTCACTAAAATGGGACCATTCATTTATTCCTTAAAATATTCATTGAATCCCTATCAGGTTCCAAACACTTTTGTGGAGATTCAGATTCAAACAAAACAAAATCCTTACCTCCATGAAAACAATAAACAAATAAATACATAAATGGCTATAGATAAATACACAATTAGATACTGATCAGTGTTATAGAGGAATATGATGTAGGACAAAAACAAGAAGAAAAGGAATTTTCAAAGGGATGGACAGGACTGAACTCAATGAAAATCCGATATTTGATGTAAGAATTGATATATATAAAATATCATTAGAAAATATTCCAGGCAGAGGACAAGTGAGTGCAAACAAACTTAGATATATTTCAAGACATAGCAAGGTTTTTAGTGCTCCTAGAGTAGAGTGACAGTACCAAGAGAGTCATAGAAGCAAGGAGGTCCTAGATCATGGATGGTCTTGTATGACATTGGACAGGTTTGGTCTTGTACTCTGAGTAAAGTAAGCAGTCACTCAAGGTTTCTGATTCATGTTTTGAGGCATTTAAAGAAAGTGATAAGACTCAAGTGTAAATAATGGGCTGATACTGTAAGAGACTTTAGAGTAGCTAAGCTGAGGATGGGAAAATACTTGTGTGGCTATTGCAATGATCCGGGGAAGAGATATTGTTGACTTAGACCAGAATGGTAATGGAGGCAATGCATTTTCTGAACACACTAAAGAGGAGAATCAAAAGAATATGTTGGATGTTAGAAAGTCAGAAATAAATCCGTAGTATTTAACCTTACCAAATGGGGGGATGATAAAATCTGAGAGGGGTAAGCATGTCCAACAAGCATATTTGGGGTGAGAAGATTGGAGAGTGGGAATTTGAAAAAAAATTTTAGTTTAGATATGATAATTTTGAATGTTGCTATTGTACGATACCTGAGTGGAGATATCAGATAGACAGTTGAACACTGAAGAATGAAATCCAAAGGAGGAATTTCAATTGGAAATATAAATTTTGGATGCATTAGCTTATGAATAGCAATTTAAAATAATGAAACAATGTAAAATCAACACAATAATGATGATAGATGAGTTAGAAAACAAAGTTAAGATTGTACTTAGTTGAATAGTTGAGAATATGAATTGGAATGAGCCAAGATTATGGAAAAGTTATAAATGAGGTAGAGAAAAGGTAGGAAAATGTGGTTTCCTGAAAGCCAATTAAAGAAAATTATTCCATGAGGATGGATGGAATGTTAAATGAGCAGACAGTTCAAGAATGAGGAATTTGCAGTCTTAAATATTCTATTTGACAATGTCCATTATGATTATAGCACTTACAATGAAGGGAAAAAGACAACATATTGATTGGATGGCTCAATAAAGAATAGAAAGAGAGACACTGGAAAAAGAAAATACTTAAAACTTTCAGAGTTTTTACATAAATAAGGATGGAATATCAGTGTTACTTGATAGGGAAAATATGGTCAAGAGAGTGCCCCCCTTATATGTGGTCTTATACACATCTGTGTAAGCTGAGGGAAGCATCTAGAAGAGTGTGATAAAATTATGGTGTCAGAATGATTGAAGCAATCTGTGGGTTCTATACCCTTGAATTGACAAAAGAATAAAGGATCTGGCACGCACATGGAATCTAGACAGCACATGTATAGCATCAGCAGGAAAAAGGAGAAATATGTGAGCCTAAGTAGTCACTCTTCCATATTTATTAATCATTCTTCCATTTTGCACAAATCAGATAGTCTTTGAAAATGACTGTGTGTGTGTGTGTGTGTGTGTGTGTGTGTGTGTGTGTGTGTTCTGAATCCTAGAACTCCTTCCAAGGCACAGACCAAATTTTATTCTTAAAGAAGACTTGTGCTGCATAAAAAGCTAACACTGTTCCTTTTACTCCAGTAATAGTGATGCAACTTATTTCAGTATTTGCATATAATAACCCCTTTTGTTCTCCATTTCTAGATCAGAAGTCCAAGATCTCTTTACCATATCAACAACCACATTATGAGCTTTTAGGTATTTAGAAACTCCACTGAAGTTGCTCTTTTTTTCTGAGAAACTTTCTATATCTTCTTCTCTCTCAGTGTTACATCCTCTCCTTTTGCCTCTAGCAGATTTATTCTAATTTTTTTTATTATTATAGCTCTCAAACATGATTGTGAATATTCCTGCTGATCTCCCTTGTTGACTTTTCAGGATAAAGACTGCATTTTATTTATATTTGTCTTGCTAGCTCTAAGCAGACCATCTTGCACATTATAAATGCTGAATTTATGAATAAAAAAATAAAACAAAATGCTAGCACTGTGTCTACTATAGGAGTTCATGCTGGTAGAATCATATTCCATTACCGATCCTTAAAATGTGAAGTCATTTTGACCTTCTGGGAACCAAAGGGAATGAATCAACTTCCTCAGAAACTTTTAAGTGGAATTTCAATTTAAGAAGGAGGAACACTTATCACTGACATGAAGTCATCATTTAGCCACATATGCCATTGTTTATTACAGTAAACACAAGTCTTACTGATGGTGGCTTCATCAGAGTGTTCTCTCCTTGAGCATTTACAAAGAATGTCTCATTTTCATTGATAAGCATTTTATTCTCTTCAGTACAGTCTCTTCTTTACATGACTTTCAAACTTCCCTCAGTTTCACAGTTTATCTTCTGTCTCAATTTTATTTTGTTACTTTCGCTGAATTACATTTGCCAAGTGATTTTTATTGGTGCCTGCATTATAGATTTATAATAATTATATTATTAATATTATTATTATTATTACCTCCTGCATTATAATTCTGGGCTAACATAATGTCTATTCCTAACAAAAGTTTAGAAAAGAAATCATTAGAAAAGAAAAACAATTAGAAAAATATAAAAGTAAATTGGTTCCCTATTGTATGTCAAGGTAGTTCGACTGAGAGAGGGTTGTTGATTTAGATTTGTGGAACACCTTCATGCTCCATGGGAATGTTTATAAGTCATGTCTGTTACACAACACAAATCGTTCAGCCTTCATTCATTTACTGCAGTGAACTACACTGTGGAGCTTTCTTCTTTTCTGAAGTCTTTATATTTCAGGCACTCTTACCTCCACTCTTTGTTTTGCTGGTGAATTCTCCATTTTCATATTTTGGTTTAGATGTCAACCCCTGGAATCTAAACTGCACTCTCTTCCCCATACTCTCCTTGACCCTGACCTTATTCTAACTCAACCACCAGGTTTTTATTTTTTTTCAAAATTATAAAACAAATAAAAGATTAGCATTGACTTTTATGTCTAAGGAGTCTTTACCTAGCCCAGCATTTGGCAGTTTGCACTTTGTACATCTGTTTAATGATTGAATGAGTGTTGCATGGGTATGTGGATGGATGGATGTCTGAATGGATGCAACCTGACTGTGGAAGCACATGGATCTAGTATTTTGTTTTATAAATAGGCTTAGAATCTGTAAGGTTATTAAAGTTTATTAGAGCTTTATTTGTTTGATTAGTAAATTTAAGCAGGATAGCTCTTAGCTCTTACTAAAAATAATGTGAATGATTTCATAATGTGACATTTAACAAACGTACCAGAGAATCTCTATTGTAACCAAATGTGATGAAAGAGCCCTATCCATGCATCAGTTCTATCCCTCACAACAATTCTGCAATATAAAGAGTCCTATTGTAATTTTGTAGATTGAGAATTTAAAGATCAGTAAACTCAATAAAACTTCTTGTAATCTAATAGCTAATATATGGAGATAGCTGGGTATAAAAACTGAACTTCCTGACCCCAAACCATTATTCTTTCCATTAAGCCCTCTCCATGCACTCTATGTAGATGTTAACACTGGGATCATACTATTGATAAGCCCATCATAAACATGGAATAGATTATGTATTATTTTCAAGCTAAGACTTGGGTTATATTCAATTATTGAGACACTGGTAAACATATGTAATAATTATGATGACACATAGAGACTAAAATTGAAAGTTACTGAGACAGATTCGCCTATGTACTTTCCTTCTGTGGGGGAAGAAAGAAAGGGCAGAAGTAAAGTATTTACAAATTTTGAGCCAATATTTTGTGAATTGATAGAATTAACACACATACACACACGCACACACAAACACACACACACACACACACATCTGGTTTCTTCTGAGAGTCTGGTAGTTATTTCAACACAGGACTTATTCTTCCTGCTCATGAGGAATTGCAGCCTGACCTACTCCCCCATTGGCTGAAATGGCACTCTACAATTCCCCATTCCTAGCTGACCAGTTCATTTAGACATCTTGTTTGGTCACAGTAGACCTTTGCATTTGAAGTTTACCAAAGTATATATCATATGTATGAGATATATATATATATATATATATATACACACACACACACACACACACACGTGTGTATATATAATACACACACATATATATGTTTATATGTACAAATATATATAAATTCTCTTTCACACAAAATCTTTAAAAAATTCCATTTTTATATTTCTTCATTCCCTATATAACTGAGTTATATCCAATGGATGCAAAGTACAAGAAGGGAGAATAATTCTGAAGATGGCAGACTATATTAAAGCTATTACCACAGCTTGAAACATTTTCTAGCACAAAAATTATATTTAATGTGAAAATGAAGTAATAAATTACTTTTAATCATTGAAGACAAATTTACATCTAGTTCCATGATATTGACAAGTGCCTGATTAACTATAATGACACTCAATGGAGACGAAGGAAGAAAATCTAAGATTAATCATCATCTAAAACCCCAGATTGAGTTTCAGTTTATACTAATGTTCAATTTTAAGAAAACTTTAATAAATTGTCTTAAATCTGACCTGAGTTAAAAGAAGAAGAAAATAAAACAATTTAACTCATTCCCAGGTGATAATACCATGTATATTGTTTTGTGTTTTCATTGACATAAAACTAGTTTGATAAGAGATAAGAAAAAAAGGTTATAATTATATATGTATAGTAATTAAAATATTTAATTACTATATTCTATTAAAATATATAATTAAATATATACATATATTTCACCTTGTCCATGACTGTAGAGGCTCAGAATAATATAGCTCTTGTATGTAAGCCCAACCTAGGATTTAGAATGAGGGTAATTGATGATGAAAACAAATTTTTGAGTTTGTCTTTCATCTTTTAAAGAGAACACTAAACTTGAAACAACAAACAAACAAATAATGAATATGTGGGATTCTTCCCCCATGCAAAAGGAATAAATAATCTTTGCTACCCTCTCCTCCTTTATTAAAACTAAACCAAATCAAACAACAACATTAAAAAAATGCCAAAAAGTATTTAGCTGGTGAGACCAGGGCTGTCCCTTAGGAAGCACACAAAGTTCAACATCAAAGTCAATCCATACACCTTCTTAGCATTGGATTTTTAGGCTACCCACCCCAAGGGATGTTTTCAGCATCTCTGAGTCATCCTGAGGCTGACAGTACCAGTGGGCCAACACCAGGACTTCACCAGCATTGCATTGTTATTCAGTGATTCACAACTACACAGGCCTGGAACTGTGCAATAATACACAGATGTGACGTAGAGGTCCAAATAATCACTGCATCATATATGAAAGGATATCTTGATATACCCACACCGTCAAGATCCACAAAAGTCATACTTTGAAATATGAAAAAAATTCTAGTCTCTTAAGTGATAACTTTGTGAATTAAACTGTTCTTTTGCATCAGCCTCCTGCTATGATTATAGGGAACTATATAGTCTTAAGCACTCCAGAGAAAAATGTACCTAAGTGAGGATGTTGTATCAAGTAGAAAAATGACAAGTCTATTTAAATATACCCAAGTACACCCGCACTCAACAACCTTTAAAAAAAAGCAAAATCATTATTCTATAATCCTTTTTATGTATAAAATTTAATAATGATTCTAAAATAAATTATGAAAAATCAAGCATTAAATCTCTTTATATATATTAAGAGGAAATGATAACTAAATAATTCTTATATTCAATAAGGAAGAATTATTTTAGTAGTTCATCAGCTCTAAATATATTGACATTCATCTTCTTAATAATATCTTTACATGTCATATAGATGAATAATAAACATATGTTAAATACTTTAATATTATGCATGGCACTAACTGCTTGATACTCACCTGTTACGATTTGGATGTGAGATGTCCCCCAAAAGCTTATATGTGAGACAATGCAAGAAGGTTCAGAGGAGAAATGATTGGGTTGTAAGAGTCTTAACCCAATCAGTGAATTAATCCCCTGATAGGGATTAGCTGAGTGATAACTGAAGTGGTAGGGTGTGGCTGGAGGGGGGTGGGAATCAGGGTATGGCTTTGGTGTATATATCTGTATCTGGAAAGGGGAATCTCTCTCTCTCAGCTTTCTGACTTGAGCTGCTTCCCTCTGCCACACTCCCCCACGATGATGTTCAGCCTCACCTCGAGCCCCGAGGAATGGAGCCAGCCTTCTATGGACTAAGACCTCTGAAACTGTGAGCCCTCAAATAAATTTTCCCTCCTTACAGTTGCTCTGGTCAGATCCTTTAGTCCCAGCAGTGAAAAAGCTGACTAAAACACCACCATTCACAACTAACTCAGTTAGTTAAATAAATAAATAAATTGAAGTAACTTATATTTCGTAGGCAAAAAGATCCAGGATTTTATTTCAGCTCTTTCCAAATCCAAAACCTATAAAAGGATACGATGTCATTCTGGGAGAATATATGTTTACACACATTCACATTGCACAAAATTCTACAGACAGAGAGAGGGATATACACACATGTTAACACACACATGAATATGTGCATGAGTAAGATACTTAGTATGAACTATTATGCATGAGTTATTGAGTATAAGTGAAATGAGTATAATAGACAGGTGCATATTGATTTTCCTAATCAAGCAGAAATCTAGTATCACACTCATCATCTTCCCTTCAACCTTTATTGCCTCCTCATGAAAACTCGATTACTGTTATTGTCATAACAACTCTACTTATCTTCCAATTGCACACTCCTAACTTTTTAAAATTTCTTCTATCTACTTCACTTCCCATATCCAATCTCTCACCCTATGCATCATGCTTTTGCCCAGGCTAAACTTTCTTCCTCTTTTGTAGGCAGCTGCTCCCGGTTGCTTAATTAGGATTCTTTCACAAAGTTCCTTGCTCTTAGATAATTCTTATTAATGTATTAGCTGATGAGTTTAAGTTACTATTCCTTGTTATTAGAGAAATCTGCATGTTAATCAGACTAAAGTCGTTGCAAGAACAAAGTGCACATCTTTCCCCCATGAAAATATTTTCATCAGCATGTCTGTTAGTTTTGAATGTTTCAACTCTCTCTTCCACAGTCACCGATCAAGAATATATATTTCATTTCTGTCGTGAATATTGACACCATCCCTCTGTGACAAAGATTCATGCCATACAGTTTTTAAAAGGTATGCATTTTATTGTGTAGGACTTGGCTATCTATATGTAGTTAGAGTCCATTCTGGGAAAATGGGTATTGGAGAATTGAATGAACTTGTCAAACCCTGTTTCCATTTGAGATAATGTTTTCATCAATGACAGTGCAAGCTTATTAAATAGAAAATGATTCCAAATGACACCTTTCAAAGACTATACAATATGCCTAAAGATGAGTTAATGATTTACTGTGTATAGTATGTATGCAAAAGAAGAAGATTTTAAAATAAGATTTGGAATTTTAGGTTTGAGTAATGACAAAATTCTTACTTACTATAAAGCTGCTTCTGAGAATAGTCTGGAAGGCTTCCTCTAGTCTCAGCTCACAAGCAAGGCTTTCCATACCTTCCTGAGAGAATCAGATGGCCTAGCGCTTTCCTCTTCTCTAACTCTGAGGTGAAGAGACTAATTCAGAAAGAGTGGAACTGAAAAGATAGGGGCCATTCTTTGGTCCAGCTCTACTTGTGAACACTGGCTCTTCCTCAGTCAATGAAGGCTGAGAATACTGGGGCCCAAATCAACAATTGTCCCACCTCAATCAATAGTAAGGTAGACATCCCCTGACAGGAACAGTAAGACATAAAAATCAGAGACCTCAGTCCTACCAGCACATGAAGCTTTGTCTCAAAACTAAGTTGCTTATGGAGAGAGGCATTTTATAAGAAAAGAGACTACAAAGCTTTCACCAAATGAACTGATGTCATTTGTAACAAAATGTGTGAAACCTAAGGCCTATGAGCAGTCTCAAGACCATGGATCCTTTTAATTAAGAGTCATGAGGTTAAGTATAGTTTAGCTAGCTCAGCAGCAAGAATCACTGAAAGAAACAAAAAGAATACCAGCCTCAAAAACTGTCCCTGCCCAAATAAAATTAAATTGAACTGCTGGGTAATGTACACCTCAGGACATTATCAAAACTCAGGAATCTGGTAACCAGCGGAGCCTAATGGGTAGATATAAAACCAAATGAAGAAGACATCTTTGAAAAAGTAAAATAAAATAAAGGTAGTCTGGGGTTATAGTTCAGCAGCAGAGTGCTTGCCTTGCATGTGTGAGGCACTGTGTTCCATCCCCGGCACTACATAAAAATTAATCAATAAAATAAAGGTATTATGTTCATCTAAAACTAAAAACATATTTAAAAAAAGAAAAAAAAAGACAGAAAGGGCCCTGTTAAAACCACTCTCTTCAGAGTGACCATGTACATGCCAAAGTTGGTCATTGTAAGGAGTAACATTGATGTCTTTGCACTGAAAAAAAAAGAGAGATATCAATAAAATAGCTTAGCCATATCAAACAATGAGTAAACAAAGAGTTGTGAGAGGGAGATACTAATATACAATGTTATAAAATTTCCAACTTTCAATAACAACAATAATTTGTTAGATATAAGAAGAAACGGGATTGTATGACTCACATTACTCATATAGGAGAAAAAAAAAAAAAAGCAGGCAAGTTAAAATGCCTAGGAGAGTGACCAGCTGTCAAATTTAACATAGACTTCCAAGTAGTCATTATTAATATGTTCAAAAACTCAAGGAAGCCATGCTTAAAAAAGTAAAGGAAGATATATAGACAATGTTTATTAGATAGAGTATTAATAAATAGAAAGACATTATTTTTATAAAGAACCAAAAAAAATTCTGGAATGGAAAATGAACCACAGTAAAAAGGGTCAACAGTAGGTATAAAAGTGTAACTACATACAATAGACAGTGGAGTCTAAAAATATGTGAAGTAAACGCCAACAGAATTGAGAGAAATAGACAATTTGGCAATCATGGTCAGAGAGTTAAATGTTCCACTTTTAAATAATGGATGACATCCCCAGACAGAAGCCTAGTGAGGTAATGAAGAACTCAAACAACAAAATATACGTTTTTTTCTAAGGCACATGTAGGATATATCATATGGTATATCACAAAACAATTCTAAATAAATTTAAACATAATGAATTAACAAAAAAAAACCCTTTTTTACAACAAAAGGATGAAACTAGAAATTAGTATAAGAAGGAAAGTTGAAAAATTTGCAAGCATTGGAAGTTAAGCAGTACATTCACAAATGATCAATGAGTCAAGAAAATAAAACATAAAGGGGATTGGAAAAATTCCTGAAAATTAATGAAAATAAAGACATAGTATACCAAAGTATATTGGATTCAGCCGAAGTGGTGCTTAAAGAAAATATATGACTATAAATACCTATCTTTAGGAAAATAAATAAAAATCTCAAATAAACAACAGACGTTTCAAACTCAAAACACTGGGAAAAAAAACAGAATAACCCAATACAAATAGAAGGAATACAATAATAAATCCTAGAAAATGTGTTAATGAAATAGATAAACAAAGAAACAAAATATTTTTAAAGAATCAACACATACAAACACTTTCAGCTAGACTGAAAAAGAAAAAAAACGAGAAAACTCAAATCACTAAAATCAGAAATGAGAGGGAAGGTACTACTACCAATCTTATAAAAATATTTATCATAAAATATTATGAGTAACTGTAAGTCAACAAATTATATAACCCTCGTGAAATGGACAAATACCTAGGAAGATAGAAATCACCAAAACCAACAAACAAGTTGCTGGGCGGCAGCTTAGTATTTATCTTCCAGTTCTGCAGAAACTTTAAAACAGATCTTTATACTCACCAAGATCTAGGAAATACGAAATCAAAATCACTCAACAGCAGACCATGAGCTTGTGACTGGTAGTTGTGGGGCTAATGTAAAGTTTATTTGACAGACCACATTTGAGTGTGTTTGTAAAAATAAATGAGAGAATACTTGGAAAGCAATGGAAGGTGTAGGCTGAGTCATGTTGGCCTGATATTTACATTATTTCTCTTAAAACAAATATATTTTGTTTAATAATAATTTTTAGCTAAGTTTCAGGTGATGAAGATTGAACTTTCACTTTTAACAATTTTAAATTAAAATTGGTCTGGGGGAAGGGAAAAGATAAAACTATCCTCTGCTCTTGAATAAGGATGTTATTATTTGTTCATCTATCAAATGATTTTGAATACCTGTTAGATTAGAGGCACTTTACTAGTTATTAAATCTCAACTATGACGAAATTAAATTCCCTTTGGTTCTCAGAACTTACAGAGTGTTAGGGAGTGACACTATGACCATATGTCTTCTTCAGATTATATGCATGGCATATAATGGCAAAACATTAATATTTGTTGTAGTCAGAGTTTTTTGTTTGTTTATTTTTGCAGCTGTAACCAAAAGACCTCACAAGAACAGTTAGTTGTGGCTATGAGTTAGGGCTCACACTTTAAAAAGTCTGAATCCAGCAAGGTATGGTAGCACACACCTGTAATCCCAGTAGCTCAGGAAGCTGAGGCAGGAGGATTACAAGTTCCAAGTCAGCCTCAGCAACTTGGTGAGGTACTCAACAATTTAGCAAGACCCTGTCTCAAGATAAAAAAATAAAAATAAAAAGGGCTGGGAAAATGGCTCATTGGTAAACTGCCCCTGGTTTTATCCCTGGTACCCCAAACTCCTCAGTCTATAGATTGCTAACTCCATTACTCTGGGATCAGAATAAAACAGAACATTATGGCAAAACAATGTGAAGGAGGAAAACAACTCAGGACATGGCCACTGCAGAGAGATACTGCAGACACAGAACAAAATATATACTCCAAAGTCATGCTCCTCATGACCCCCCGGCCCCAGCCACACTGTATCTACCTACGGTCACCACCTAGTTACTCCCTATCAGGGGATTAATGCACCGACTAGGTTAAGACTTTCATTTTACCTCTAAACTTTCATGCATTTTCTCACACATGAAATTTTGGTAGACACCTCATATCATAACTTAATTTCATAACAATACTGAAATTAAAAATCCAATAATTCTCAAGTTTATTAAGAATTTGGAGATTTTTAAGTTCTATTTTGTAAAATTCCATTTGAGAAACACAGTTAAATATTGGCTTCTAAATAGACAATTCTCCTCTAAAGAACATAAGCAAATGCCCAATAAGCACATGAAATGTTTCTCTGCATCATTAACCACTGAGGAAATGGAAATAAAAATCACAAAAATATCACTTTATACCCACTAGAAAATCTATAATGAAAAATATAGATAATACCAAATGTTGTGCAGGATGTGGAGAAATTGGAACCATCAGACACACTGGTAGGATTATAAAATGGAATGATCACTTTGAAAGAGTCTGACAGTCACAAATATTAATCTTGGAGTTACAGTTTGACCCAACAATTCCATTCCTACATATAAACCCAAGAGAATTAAAATGTATGTCCATTCCAAAGCTTACATGTGAATCTTTGTAACAGCATTTTTCTTCATAAACAAAAAGTGGATACAGTCCACATGTCTAGCAACTAATGAATGGATGAAGAAATCATAATATATCCATTTTCCATATAATGGAATATTATTCTTTAGCATTAAAAGGAAATGAAGTACCCATGCATGCTACAACATGGCCTAATCTTGAATACATGTTAATTGCAGGAAACCACTTACAAAGGCAACATATTGAATGATCCTATTTATTGATTATGCAAATCTGTAGAGGTGAAGGTGAGTTAGTGGGTTCTTATGGCTGGAGTACACAGATGATTCAAAGGTGATGAACAGGAATGTGAGGTTTCTTTCTGGGGTAATAAAATATTCTAAAATGGATTGTGATAATGAATGTAATTCTATGAGTATATTAAAAACCATTGGATTTTATACTATAAATGGGTATATGCATGGATTATCTGAAATATATCACAATAAAGACTTTGAAAATATTTTTTTCAAAGAGAAAATGTTTATATGTCATAAAAATTTCCAATTTGGAACATGAGCAACAACTGACATTGTATGTCCCACTGTAGGTAGTATCAGAAGATAATATAGGTTCCAGGGATTGAAGCTTAAATAGCTAAAAGAAAATCTGTGCATGATGTGCAATTGGTTCAGAGATATCTAACAAATTGAAAACCCAAGAAGTTTTATTCTTCCTATAAGATAGCCTAGAAAGTCTCTTATCACAATTCTTAGGATGAGTGACAGAAGACCACAGTTAGAAAAAAATAAAATAAACCTGATGAGGTGACAAGACAGAATTCAACAGTATTTACACCACACAAGCATTATAAGTGGAAATATTAACAGAAAAACTCATCCAGAATGAATTATTCCATGCAATCTGTAAAGACAAAAAAAAAAAAATAGCTCCTCGGAAAACCATTGTCTTCACATTCCAGGGTATGAGTAACTCTCTTTAAAAACACACCTCTAACTTTTAAAAAACAAAAAATTCTTTTTTTTTTTTAGTTGTTGATGGACTTTTGTTTTATTTGTTTATATGTGGTGCTGAGAATTGAATCCAGTGACTCACACAGGCCAGGCAAGCATTTTACCACTGATCTACCAAACCCAGCCCAAATATCTCTTACTTGACATGAATTTTCTATTAAAAATCATAAACTACAAAGACAACAAATCACCAAGAAGCTCCCAAGTGCCGCCAATTGAAAACACCTGCAAACATAAGTGACATTTGAAATGGAGCATCATAACATTCTGTAGATGTTTTCCTGAAGTGGTTTTATGACTTTGCTCACCCATTGGGGGGATGACCTATTTGATCTGAGTGTTTTCCAGGTCATGGCAAAACTGACCTATTTTTAACTCTCTATTGCACACTATTCTTCACCAAGCACTGTCTAGTTTTGATTTCCAATTGTTTTCTAGAAACTTATTTCCTATAAACTTAAGTTCCACTTGGTGATTTTCCTCCATTTTAATATCTTTTTGATGATTTCTTTTTTTTTTTTTTGCACACTTAATTTATCTCTTTTATTTCCTTTTTAAATCATAGTTCCAGTTACAGATGTTTGACATCATTTGCTCCACATCATGGGCCAGTAGGGACAAATGCTGTGAACTTCCAGGCCTGGTAAGAATTCTTCATCTCTATTGAAATTTTTAAAAAATGATGTTCAATTTTTTTCTGACTAGCTCAAGGTAGTTCATGGTTTCAAGAGTATATTTCAAACACTTTTTTGTATTTCATATTTACTGGATATTTTAGTAGTTGCTATGATGAAAAGCAAGTACCATGGGAGAAAGCAATGTGAAAGAAGCAGGGAGGGACATGTTTTACCTGTTTTCAAGATAGAAAAGCTACTGGAATCCTCAGTAGATACATGCATTCCATGAGTAAACAATTATAGTTATTTAAGAATAAAATACAACAATCAATTTTCAATTCATATGTATTTTTATGGTTATTGAGTTGTTAAGAAATTCTTTTTGATGATTTCTGATCCTGTTTTCCAAGGCTCACATCCTGCTCTGCCTGTTTCCAGACTTCTAGGAGCAGATTCATTTTATTTCCCTCAGACATACCATGTAGCTTCTCTGTTACTTAAAACTTACTGGTATGTACTGCCTTTGGAGTTAAATTCATGTCTGTCTCACTGTAGATTACAAATTTCTAGAAAAAGAAAGAGTTCCTAGTTATTCCCCTTCTTGGCTCCCAAACTCCTGTCCTCCATGAACCCTATATAGATCTCCACAAGACAAAATAGTAAATACTGTAAGACCAGACATGAAAATAAAAATTATTAAAAAAATTGAGAGAATTTCAGTCACTACTTGCTTAACTAAGGCTCCCTCCAATTATCAGGAAGATTTGTAATATCAACTGTAAACACCTTATTACCTTTTGGAAGCTGAGACAAAACAGGGAAAATTGCCTGTGCTAGACAGGTAACAATAATAACAATCGTTAACAGGTACTATCCTAAGCTTCACATGCTTTGTCTCATGTGATTCTCATAGTAACTCTGTTTTCCATGTTATAAATTACACAGAAAGGTCAAGTAGCTCACCAATGTCTTATCAGCTAATTAGGGATGGACATCAGACTTAAACCTAGGTAGGTCTTACTTTTTAACCACTCCAAAGAATCGGGGTTTTGCCAGTATGCTCACCAATGCAGCAAAACCAACAGCTATGCTGTGATGAGATGCAAATATTTGTTTGAGCTTCTGATTTCTTTTCTGGGTTAATTTACCTCCAAAATTAAAACAGCAACAACTCCCAATTGGGCTTATTGCTAACAAGACAGTACTAGGACATAGTATTTCTGGATTTTCTCTCCTTTATCTATCCAGGACCACAACAATTTACTTTGATGTCATATTAAGCAATCAAGAGATTTTGGCAGCTTTATTTGTATTATCCAAATATCTTTTATTCAATAATAAGGTGAGAAAATTATGATTACAGGATGTCTGCAGTAATAGGCACTTGAAAATTGGAAAATCTATCAAGTGTTACCACATCCCTAATTAAAAATGTTCATGGGGTTGTAAAAAGATGCTTGTTGGAAAGTAAATACTTATTCATCTTCCCTGCCATGCATTAATCATGTTCTTGTCACATGTTCAAAAAATAATGGAAAAAATAATTTTTGAAGAAGGTAGAAGGAAAAATTAGTCAATGTGCTATTAAAAAAACATTTCTTAATAATACATTTATAACTTTGGAACAGGGTTTAAATCCCACTGTAGCTTAGTAAAAAATCCTGTACGTTGGAGGCAGAAGACCTAATTTATATGAGTCCTAAACTTCATGCTTAGTAGTTTTGTGATTCACAAAAAGTTCCTCAATTAAATGGACTCCTTGGTTTTTTTCCCTGTCTACTTAATTAACAAATAATGGTATTTGCTTCAAAATTATTTATAGAGATTAAAGAATCATATTAAGGGGAAACAATAGTTCAAGACCTGAAACAATATTAGTTAAATTTATTAAATCTTCAGTGGCTCTTTCTTAAAAGAGTTCAACAACAAAAATAGTCATTTGTTACTTATAAGAGACATATAAAATATTTGTATAAAATATATACATATATAATGATAAGTATATAACAACAAATAACATTTGGTCATTTAGATAGTAATTAGTTATAAGGCTTTATAATGAGGTAACTGTCTCATAAAATCTCCGATCTAATAACTTTATGACCTGGGTTAAGTAACCTAAACACTAAAGTTCTTACTTTTATCACTGAGGAAGTAAACATATTGATAGAATTTGCTTTATTGTGCTTTTCTGAAAATTAAATGCTGTATGTTTAATAAAGTATTTCATATATAAAGAGTATGTGATAGGTGCTAAGCATTTCTATTATCTCCATTTAAACACTGAAGAAAAAAAATGTTCAATTATATGTCTTGCCTATGTTCCCATATACAGAATTACAAGAATCAGAATTTCAATTTGGTTCTGTCCATTTCTAAAACTCAGTTTTTTCTCATGCAAAATGTAGCTTTGACAATTCTCTGGTTCATTTTGCCCATTCATGGAGTTACTCTTTGTGCCCAACACAGCTGATGAGCACAATGGGTGTCCTCCAGTACAAAATGGTTTTATTCCAGCTCAAACTCATATTTAGTTGCTATATTATGAAAATTGAATTTGAGACTCTTAGGATGGTCTCTCTATGGAAATAAATTTCTAGAAGAATGACATTAATATAATCGGCATTGATAGAAAGCACAATTACTAGACTATTGTAAAAACGTGTGAAACTTGCATATGACTGGTTTTCATTAACAAAATAACACTAATAATAATCATAGAGAGAGTTTGCATTTACTCTTTATAAATTGTATAGCAGTCTACCTCTACAAAAACTTTTCAGGGTAAGTTAAGTCTTATTATTACAGATCTTGATGAAACCAAAGCTCAGAAGATCAACAGGAGTGGGCCATTATTACAAAGCTGGTAGGTGGTAGAGGTGAATTTGAACCCCAACTTCCTGACTGCATAGATATATTCTTACAGGCATAGCTATTATCTAGATTCAAGTACTTTCAGCATGAAATCAGAAGTGTTTTAGAACTCAGTCATATCCAATTTCAAGACTGGTGAATTGTTTTTCCCCCAACTGACCTTTACTTCAAAAACAAATAGAGAATCTGTGGCATTTGAAATAAAAAGCAGCTATTGTTCTTTGTATTGGACATAATGCTTATTTAATGCTAACATAATGGAGACAGACTATTATAGGGTGAGCAATTTTTATAGTAAGAGATCCAGAGCATATTTGTGTATATCAAATGAGGTTTCAATTGCATGGGCTTCTTGTGGCTACCAATGGGAATAAAAGATGACATAAACTGAAGAAAAGTCGGAGATGTTTTTCTTCTGTTTTAACCACCTCTATAAGAAAAGTTCCCAGACTTTGCACAGTAACTGTTATTTGCATTTTATTATTTGTAAAATAATAAAAAAGTAGCAAAAAGGAAACAAAATACTATGTGGTATGTTCTCCATCTTAAAGATCTGGTGGAAAAGAAAAGATGATTTGCTACTCAGTGCATCTAACCCCAAAAGAAAAAAAAATCACTATCAAAATGAGAAATAGATAGGCCATTTGCTTTTTTGCTCTGTGATTTCTATGCCATGGCTCTTCAATTCTCTAATTGAATTAATTGGATTATTGCCCTCTATTCTACAAACTCTGGTTCTGTTTATGCCTATCAGTGATTGACCACTCCTGAAATATCTACGAGATGGGACAGAATACAAAAAATGACAAAAGAAGACCGTAATCTCATACTGTACAAGATAGGCAACATACTGGGGAGGAAGAGTCGCGTGTCAGGTTCTAGGCCTGGATCCTTTGTCTTCCACTCGTTAGCCATGTGTCTTCAGATAACTAATAAATGTCCTCGGTTTTCTAATATCCAAAATTGGATCATTGGGGTGCATAATCATTCAGAGTTTTTGAGAATCAAATAAAGTAACATATTTGTAATGCCTAGAATAATTTTTGCTACTTTTTAAAAAAGAGATAATTAAATGCTAAGTATTATAAAAAATTATATCATTTGATCCCGTTAAAATTCTGTGAGCACTGAACATTAAGCAACATCAGGCCCAATTTGTATGTGATGAAAATGTGCCCCAAAGGGGCAAAGGAAGGCTGGCTGCTTCCGGCATGTCAGAATTAGGAGACCAGCAGATCCTCTCCCTAAAAGCAATTCCATAGTTGCATGAACCTATCTAAAACCACCAAAACACCCACCAGCTCTGGAATTCAGACAAAAGTCTACAAAAATTAGGTGATTTCCTTTCCCTTGAAATTTCAGGTAAGTATAAGTGAGATCGTAGCATCATTGCCCTCCTTCAGTGACTTGCTTTACTCAGGAATGTCTTTGTCACCTTCCTTTTGGGGCAATAATTTTGTTGGGTATAGAATTCTTGCTTGTTTTTTTTTTTCACTTGCCTTATCATCTCCATGATATGAAGTTAGAAGTCTGCCATGTCATATTGCTGTTCCACTGTACCAAACGGAATACTTTTATCTTCATTCCTAACTCAAGAGCAAAAATATTTTATCCCATTTGCTGTAAAGTTTTATACTTGTTTTAAGGTTTTAGATTTAGGTACATGTCCTTTTGAGTTAATTTTTGTATATGGTGCAAGTTATAGGTAGAATTTTCTCATATATGGTTTTCTTACCGTCTAAGAATGTTCAGCTCCACTCCATTTGTTTAAATGGCTTTGAACCCCATTACATTACCTCTGCTTCTGTACTAAAAATCAGTTGTCCATGTAGATGTGAGGCTATGCTCGGACTCTGTAATGTGCTTGAGAAGAATGTGTGTTCAGACATCTGATGTGATGATCTAGAATGTCCAAAAATATCAGTTTCTAAAACGTGTTTATTAATGCACATCTCTACCACATATCTGTATTTATATATCTATCTCGATATGCCTAGAAAATATCACTCTGTGTTCTTTTTTGTTTCCAACAAGAAGTAAGTAATATTGGGCTGGGGATGTGGCTCAAGCGGTAGCGCGCTCGCCTGGCATGCGTGCGGCCTGGGTTCGATGCTCAGCACCACATACAAACAAAGATGTTGTGTCCGCCAAGAACTAAAAAATAAAATGTTAAAAAAAAAAGAAGTAAGTAATATTGTTGAACTTCTGGCTACTTTTAATATTTTGTTTTCACAGAAAAAAAAAATGATTTAATTATTCAAAAATACCCATTGCATATGTCTTAGTGATTCTGTAGCCATAAGGGTGGAGACAAGAAACAGCAGAGGAATGAGAAGTTTGCATTGTAATTGGGGAAGATTATGAGTTTTAGGGCAACTTTCACTTTTCCCAAATGATGCTGAAATGAAAACAGATGTTACTGTTTGATCCTCTCTACTGGCCTCGTGATTCTCTAGTCTAATCTCTCAAAGAAGATATAGTTATTCAAGGGTTACTTCTTCCTATAGAGGTCTCACCATCTTGCACTCTACAAAGCTTTGCCACTTCAGTTTGATACAGCTCTAATATTGAGAGCCCTAAGTTTTTAAAACAGTAAATGTTCTCAGGGTAAATAAGACACCAATGCTCACATAAGTCTATGCCACATAGGTGTTAAGATATACATTTTGATATGAATAGGTATACATATGTGTACACACACATAATTACTACATCAGACAGAAGAGATACCCTAAGGTATGCTATGTGTACTTAGGTTTAACTCCAACTGACTTCAGTTGTCAGGTATCTCTTTTAAAGTTTGTTCAGGGTAAATGTAACTGCTTTACTAAGTTTTTGAAATGACATTCTGGATAATTAAAAAGGACTACCTGACAAGTTTTATAACAGTCAACTAAATCAATTAGATTTTTCCCAAATATATTTTTCAGAAATCTCTGATTATCAAATCCTTTTATCTTAGGCATAGGCATTACTTTATTCCCCCCTCCCCATAAATCCCCAAATCGAACTTTCAGAGACTTTCCAAAAACAAACTTGCCTTCACAGTATATTTGTTTTGCTTTTTTGATATGTGATAGCTCCTTTCGTTTTTAGCATTGGCAAAATAATCTTTCTTTTATTATGGTCAATTTAAGAATGAATGAGTTAAATTCCTCATTAATTTGATAAATGACTAAATCAAATGATTATTCTCTCATTTGATATTCTGTCAGGAAATGGGTCATGCAAATTTTCCAGTACAGTGATGTTAAAGAAACCATGAGCTACAAAAATGAATGGCTCTCATATAATTAGAATTAATAAACTATATAGAATAGTTGATGTAAGATATGAGATAATAGAAATATTCACATACTGGACAGAGGATATGAACATTCTTTTTCCTGTGGGTTGCGTTATACCACATAACCATGTTGTTTTGGGAGCTTATTTGATTACAAAATATATACAGAATTCCAAAGAGGCCTATTTAACTTTAACTTTTGATCCAAGTAACCAATACAATGTGTCATAAAGCAGGAACAAATTATAGTAACGTTTGTTAAATAACTCATATAATGAATACCTGGGTCAAATGAGCTGTTATTATTAACTATAATTTATTGCAACATAACCAACTGCCAGAGAACGAACTTGAGGCTGGATTTTTTTTCCATGCTTTTCATTTTTAATCCTCACAACATCAATATGGGAGTACTATAGTATCACTTATCTTTATAAATGTGACATTTGAGACTTTCAGAATAGTCAATGATCTGAGGTTCCAGTTTTCGAGTTCTAGAAGTAGGATTTCTATGTCATGTTACACTGCTATAAACCACTACCTGGGGCTAAAGTTTAGATTAAATATTTCCACCTAGGTAGCACTGGAAATCCACCATTACAAATAATTAACCAGAATCCATACATCCTGTGATTTTTAAACGAATTACGTGGATTTAAATAACAATCAGTTGTCCCACATCCTAACAAGATGCAAAGGTTAAACTACAGGAGAAACATAAAACATGTACATTGTAAACAATCTTATAAAAATTGTTTTTAAATCTTGAGGTTTTTATACTTTATTGCCCTGTAATATTTAAAATGATAGAAATCCCTGTAATCAGAGGGATTCATTAGTACCAAAAAATGTGATTTTTAATAAAAATATTGTAGTTGGAGCAAGATGGTGGCTCAGGCTGTCCACAATCTTGTCCCCACAGACCCACCAAGCTGAACAGTGATTCATGCACCACACTCTTTTCACAAGAGTGAGAAGAAGAAGAGTGAAAATCAGTTGAGAAACCACAGTGCCCTCATCTACTTAATAAAGTGAAAAGACAAACTATAGAAGTCAGGAAGGAAAGAGCTACCTATTTACCCTCCCTAGTACTAGGCAGCCCCTCTGGGAGAGAGAGACCCTCCCCGCTTGTTAGAGAGAGTGGGAATTAGTCCAGGCCTTAGACTTGAAACCCAGAACCAGGATGCCACTGTGAAACCCTGTGCTGGGCAGAGCCCACTGACCCTTCCCCCAGACCAGTACCCTTGCACTGAGCCCTGGAACTGCTTTAGGTTAGGTGAGTGGCTACAGTACCAGCCCTCCTCCAACCCCCAGCTGTGAAACTGAAACAAGACTCCACTCTGGGGAGAAGACCCCAAAACCTCACACTGAGGCCAGAGCTCACCCACCTGGACAGCCTCCAGATTAGCCAAGTATCAGGCAGAGAGCGGTACACCACAGGGACAGACTCTAGTGTTGTTGTACATCATTTTCAGCCTTGTAGTGGAATCCAAGGGAATCCCTTTTCTTCTCCCCAAACTGTGAAGTTCCCTGTAGCTATGAGACAGAGTTGTGACCCAACCTAGGTCAGCCTTAAAGGCCAAGGAACTGACTCCACAAATAGTATCTTAACCTCAGGCAATACAGCTATCACTAGGCCAGCACTCATGGATCTGGTTCAAGAAGTGTCCCAGCACCAAACAGAGGCCTACACACTAATGAGTACAGCATCACCACCAGCTGTGGCATGGGCCTCAGTGTCCCTGAGACTGAGCAGGTCATTATGGCTGTGAGACCCAGGTAGGGCCTGGTTTAGTGTCAGCCTATGTTGCCAAGGGACTGCTTTCACCAATACTACCCCAACCTCTAGCAACATAGCATAGTACAAAACCTCCATTCACTGGAGTTAGGACAAGGTCCTAAGCACAAGGTGGGTTGGCAAAACCAAGATCTTAATGCTCATACCCCTAAACTTTCCTGCAGATAATAGCTCTAGTTCTGATAGCCTGGGCAGCTTTCAAAAAAATATGACTTCACCTAATACTCAAAATTACATGACAAAAAACTAACCAGATAGTAAACCATATGAAATAAATCTCAAATAATTTTAAATTGCTTGTTTTAAGGAAGTTCAATGAACTCAAAGAAAACATAGAGAAATATATCCCTAGAATAGAGAGAAAATTAACAACTTAATTAAGAGATTAGAAATATATAGCCGGGTGCAGTGGTGCAAGCCACTGTAACTCCAGTGGCTCAGAAGCCTGAGGCAGGAGGATCACAAGTTCAAAGCCAGTTTTAGCAATAGCAAGGCACTAAACAACTCAGCAAAACCCTGTCTCAAAATAAAATTTAAAAATAGGGCTGGGGATGTGGCTCAGTGGTCAAGTGCCCCTGAGTTCAATTCCCAGTACCCCCAAAAAAGTAGAGAAAGAGAGAGAGATTAGAAATATAGAAAAATATAACCTGGGTTGTCAAAAATTTAAATATATGAGGGAATGGAGTTCAGGTGTAGAGTTTTCTTAATTGTCCAATCATGTCAGTTTGCTATCATTTCAAAATTGCTTATTAAAATCCAAAGATACTTTTTGTAAGCATCATCGTAACCATGGAATAACCATCTGTAATAGACACACTGAAAATTATAAGCAGCAAATCACAACACAGGACTAGGGCAAATCGCTAAATCACAATGAAGATTTTAAGAGAGAAAGGAACTACAGTAGAACTAGAAAATGAATTATATAATTATTGGAGTAAGAACTTAACTCTCAGTGGTTACCTTAAATGTGAATGATTACATTCTTCATTTAAAAGACAGAGTGAATGAATGTGTTTTAAAAAAGCAAGACCAAACTATATGTGGCTTATAAGAAACTCACTTCACCTCTAAGAACACAGAGGCTGAAAGTGAAGGGATGAAATAAAATACTCCTTGCAAATGGAATCCAAAAGAGAGTAGCCATACTTAAGTCAGATAAAATAGACTTAAAATGAAAAGTAATAAAAAGAGACAAGAAAGGTCATTATATATTAATAGAGGGGTCATTTCAGCAAGAGGAAATAACACATCTAAATATCTAGGCACCAATATTGGAGCACTGCCAGAGTAAACGCTAGCCAGTGCTTAGGAAAGCTTGTTATTCTGGTCAGTGAGGCAAGAAGGACTCTAAACAACGTGATAATGAAGGAAAAGGAGGGAAAAAACTGGCTGTTTCTTTTGTGTCCAGTTTTGAGGTGAGGATCAAAGCAAAGTGACCTTGTTTATAAAGTAAAAGGATATACTCAGAAAACATTTAAAGAAATCCATCTGCATAGTGGGCATGCGGCCTTCCCGAATATTCCCCAGGCTTACAGGCATGGTGAGGTGTGGCTCCCATTGTATCTTGGTCTGCTGCTGCAAAGAGTGCATGAGTGATAACATGTCCATCTTTGCAGCCCTGGGGTTGAACAAGCTCATATATGTAATATTAATAATCTAAAGGGAGAGAGACTCTGGTACAATAATAGTTGGGGAGTTATCATCACACTCTTAGCAAAGGACAGATCATCCAGACAGAAAATCAAAAAAGAAACAGTACAGTTAAATTGCATCCTACACCAAATGGGCATAATAGGCATTTACAGAACATTTCATCCAATAGCCTCAAAATACATATTTTTTTCTCATCAGCACATGGAACATTATCCAGTCTAGATAATATGATAGGCCATGAAACAAGTCATTTCAAATTAAAAAAAAAAGAAGAAGAATGAAACTAGACCCCCTCACCAGCTATAAAAATCAACTCAAAATGGAATAAAGACTTGTTTCTAAGACCTGAAAATGAAAGTACTAGAAAATATAGAGGAGCTATTTTAGGATACTGGAATGGCAAGGATGTTTTTGAACAAAACTCTGAAAGCACCGCACAGGAAACAAAAGTAAAAATAGACAATGGGGATTACATCACAATAAAAGGTTTTGGGCTGGGATTGTGGCTCAGTGGCAGAGCGCTTGCCTCACACAGATGAGGCACTGGGATTGATCCTCAGCACCACATAAAAACAAATAAATAAAATAAAGCTATTTTTGTCCATCTACAACTAAAAACAATTTTTTTTAAAGTTCCTAGGGTAAGAATAGAAATTCAGTGGATTAGACAAATGTGAATGAAGGAGGGGGGATGAGACTAAGAAGGATAATAGAGTGAATCAGACATAACTTTCCTATGTTCATATATGAACACACAACCAGTGTAACTCCACATTATAAACAACCACAGAATGGGATCTTAATTGGAATGGGTTGTACTCCATGTATGTATTATATGTCTATATTCTACTGTAATATTCGAAATAAAATAAAAATTAAAAAAAAATGCTTATTTCCAGCCAAGGAAACAACAGAGTGCACAAACAACCTACAGAATTGAAGAAAATGATTGCAACTCCACAGATGACCAAAATAAATAAGGATCTCCAAATATTCAATGAACAAAAAAAATCAAATAATCTGATTACCAAATGGGCAATAGATCTAAATTGACATTCCAAAAGGGGATACATAGAAATAGCCAATAGGTACATGAAAGATGCTCAACATCACAAATCATCAGGAAAATGCAAATTAAAATCATAATTACATATCATTTTCCTCCAGTAAGAATGATAGTTCTTAAAGACAAAACATAATAAGTGCTGGCAAAATAGCAGGAATGGGAACACTTGAACATTTTTGGTGAATAGTATAGCCCTCATGCAAAACAATATGAAGGCCCTTCAAAAAGCTAAACATAAAACTTCCATATAACCCAGCAACCCAACTTTGGGGTATAAATCCAAAGGAAATGAAATCAGTATATTGAAGAGCCATCTGCACTACCATATCAATTGCCATACAATTCACAGTAACTAAGAAATGCAAACAACCTCAGTGTCCATCAACTGATGAATGAATAATGAAAATGTGGTAAATGCACAGGATGGAATGCCATTCATCCACAAAAACAAAACAAAACAAAACAAAACAAACAAACAAACAAAAAAAAAAAACAATGAAATCTAGCCATTTGGGACAATATGGATGGACCTGGGGTTGATGATGTTAAGTGAAATAAGCCAGGCACAGAAACAAGTGCCACGTGATCTCTCCCTCTATGTGGAATCTAACAGAGTCCATCTCATAGAAGTTAGTAATAGAAGGTGGTTACCAGAAGCTAGGGACAATAGGGAAGGGGAGATATGGGAAAGGTTGATCCCTGGGGACTCAGTTACATTTAGATAAGAACAAGAAGTTCTGGTATGCTACTGCACAGAATGATGATTACAGATAACAATAAAGTACTGTAGGTTTCACAAGCCTAGAAGAAATGACTTTGAATGTTCTCATGATTAAAAAAAATAATAATTATTTGAGGAAAAAAAGGTTTAACTTGATTTAAACATTTTTGTGTACATGCATTGAAACATTACATACACTCATTAATATATATGATGTTTGAGTATATCAGCTAAAAATAATTTTTTTTAAATTACACACACTTTTAAACATATTTTTTCTCATATTTTTCAGCAGAAATAGTCAACTAAAGAATGGCTAAAGGATATTACTTGGGGAAACATTCAACAAAAGGGGAGGAAGTACATATTCAAGGTCTCTAAGTGCATGTGTTCAAGGTATATATGGGATACCAGTTTCAACTACCTATATGCCTTTGTGGAGATTATGTGGTTTATTTCTAAATTTTAAAACTTTATCATACTTGCAGCATTTAATTGTCAAGATTTTCAGGACTGATGCCTATTTTTATAATCTTGTTCTTTTTAGAGGTGCATTTCATATAGCCTGGACCAACTCTCTGTTCTGCAATATATTGCTTATATCAGAACTCATATACATACCTCTTTCATATCTTTAGCTCCATTGCATGTCCTTATTGAATTTCTGATAAATTTTTATTGAGGTACATTGAAATTTTAATCACATTTAATTCTCTTTTGAGGTGCTATTTTGTGGTAAGTAACATTTTCTTGCTTCCTGATAAAGTGTCTCTTTATCTTCTGAACACTGCAATTATTGAACTGTCTCAACTAATTATGAAATTAAAGAAGAAAACCTTTTCCTATTTTCAATTATTAATGCCTATCTTGTAACCTATTTTAGCATTATTAACCCACAGGTTCATATAAAAAAAATGTGATGAGAATTCCTGCTTTAGAAATGAATATACTGAACATTAAAATTTAAAGAAAGCATTTAAAGATAATTGAAATATACATAACAAATTTACCTTAATTCTGAATTGAAATCCTATCATGTTTTCTCATTTACTTTAATAATATCTTCAATATGTATGTGGTCTTTGACTAATGGCAGAGTGAATTTATTCAAATGCCTTTATATCAATGAGTATTATTTAAATGAAAATTAATTTAAATTCATTAGGAAGTCTTACACTTTTGATGATATGTAATATCTTTCTGAGTAGCACTGCATATGTGTTCAAAGGACACTAACTGAAAACCATGATAATTATAATTTTGTAATGTTTTATATTTAAAACTATATTAATTTTAAATTTTGTTCTAATTAAATCTATGTTTATGGGAAATTTTCAAAGATTATGAACGTGAGAAAATTCTGAAATTCCCACCTAAAATTAAAATGGGAAATAGTAATTTTTTATTTTTTGCTTGAGTTCCCTTCATAGAGCTACTTTTTATTTAAATAAATATAATTTTAACTGATATATATGTACATAAATATCACACACATTAATGAGTCAATGTGAAATATATACACACACAAACTTACATTGTGAAATGGTTAAATCAGGGCAAATATGTCTATCTCCTCAAACACTTACTATTTCTTTATGATAAATTTTTTGATATATTTTCTTCTAGTTGTTTTAAATGTATAATATATTATTGTCATTGGTTAGAACTTCTTATTCATATCTGTAACAGTGTCAACTGAACAAATTTATTTTCAAACTTCTTTTCATCTCTATCCATTGCTTTCTATCTCCATTCAAAATTTCTCAAAGCCTAGAATCTGACTATAAACTTTCATAAGTTAAGATTCACACTGACTTTTTAGCAAAGAATAAGAAAAGCAGGCAAAATTAAAATCAGTGGACTGTATGAAAACTGAACTTTTTTAAAATCAGAAATTCAAAATAATTCTAGTGGTAAATTTCAACAATTTTATATGTTTCTGGAAGAAATATTGGTGAACAACAATAGCAAAAGTCCTTATGTAAGAGATTGGGAAAACGCTATAGGATGTAGCAGAGAATACTTAACTAACCTTGTCAAATAAAGAAGAATAGTTAAAAATATATTTTATTAGCATCTCATTAATATTCTCACACACCCAACATTTAACATTTCACAAGCACACACAAATAGCATATATAAAAGCTCACAATTGGGCAATTATAAGATTTCAATAGTTATATTTATAAGGAGTCATATAAAAGAAATGTGAAAATTATTTTTCTTCTTAATTTTGAAATAAATGAGATAGATTCATGATTTATGGGAATGGAGAAATAACTTTATAGCTCCTAGAAATGGAGAACTATCTGAGTCAAAGTTATTGGGAAAAAAAATCTCAACAAAACACAAGCAATGGCTTTTAAAGATACTGAGATACATCAAAAAGTTGGAAGAAACTAGAAATAAATTTCTCTGGAAAGTAAACTGTAATTTCCCATTTCTTTTAGGATAGCAAAAGGATGCAACTTATTGGTTTCAAGTTGAATAATGTTGAAGTTGAAAGAATAATAGGCAAGTGAGAGTAGGGGACGAGGGTTTTAGGAGGAAGACCCATACAACAACAAAAATTTGCATTTAGAACTTAACCAAAATTTTGCTTTAATACTGAATGCTAAATGCACAAGCAAACCTATAAAGAGCAGAGTGGAAAAGTAGCAGCTGATATCTCAAGGAGTTGTACAGGGATTTCAGTATCTTCACACTTCATAGGATATTTTTTAAAAAGTAGAATTTTAGTCCCACTAAGTTAAGTGCCTTTGAAAACAAATCTTCAGAGGAATAAAACAAAATCCAAATTTTCTAAAACCTATCATTCATAAAACGAACATATCATTAGAAATTACATGATACATGATAAAGTAGAAATATATGGCCTACACTCAAGAAAATAAACATTCAATAGAAAAACTCTGAAATATATTACAGTTACTTCAGAAAGACTTCAAAGAAACTACACTAAATATATTCTAATACTTATAGGAAAAAATCTGCAATTAATAGAGGGAGAATATCATCAAAAATGCAAAAACTAAAAAAATATTAAAATGCAAATTCTAGAACTGAAAAGCATAATAACTGATATAAAATTGATTAGAATGGCTTAAGAAAATAATGGAAATTGTAGAAATCAAACTATCAATGAACTTCAGGATATATCAATAGAAATTATATACTCTGAAGGATGCAGAGAACCTATAGAGAAAAATAAAAAATGGTTGTGCTATAATATGCATTCTCAACAAAGGGTCAAGAGCATATGAGTAAAAAGGAAGAAAAGAATTATAAGTAAATAATGGCTAAAAATATCCTAAGGTTGGTGAAAGACATTAATTTATATAGACATAAGAAGCTCATCACAATAGCATAGAAGCATATACCAACAACTAGTGTAATTAAACATATGATATTAAAATAAAGAGAAAATCTTGAAAGCAGCCAAAGAATCTTGGTTGTTACACATGACTAAATAATGATTTCAAATTAGATTGATTTCTCATCAGCATCAATGGTGGCCCAATTAAAATGGAACATCTTCAAGGTGCTAGAAGAAATTATCTCTAATAAAAGAATTATATATCCACATAAAGTATTGTTCAAAGGTAAAAATAAAGTCTTTTGAGATAAAGTTTGGGACAATTTATTGCCACAAGTCTACTGGAGAGGGAATCCTTCAGCGTGAAAAGAAATTGCATCAAAGAACACTTTAATCTATAAGATAAAATGAGAATTACCAGAAATAATGAAAAGCAAATAGTAAATAAAAACATGTTCTTTCTATCTCTACTTTTTAAAAATAAAATATGACTTTTTAAAGCAAAATGTATAATATAATAAATTTTGGAGTTTTAATAACCCAAAGATAGGGAACTGTTCTATAGAGAGTTTCCTATATTTTATGTGAAGTAATAAAATATATAAGAAAATGATAGTACTTTGCTCAGTATTGAAATACTAAAAATGTATTAAATATCTGTATTAATCACTGTGATATTTTAACCTAACACTGCTGAACCAGCTCTTATGGAAAAAAATTAGTGGCTCAGAGAAAACATGAAAATAATCAGCATCTGAAACATACTTTTACCTATTTGCCTTAATAATATCAGGTACCACTTAGGGGTATTACATTATATTAGTGATCATTATCTCAATTTTGTAGTTGATGAAACTAGACTTAAATAAGTTGAGATTTTGCCCCTGAGAATGGAAACTGGGAAACTCAGAACACAGCAATCAGGGATTTATTTTTCATGTTACCTTTGTAGGTCTGATTTTTAAACTTGCATGAACTTTTTACATTTCAAGTTAGAAAAACAAAGAATAAATTGTCAACCCAATTACATGTAAAACATTACTTAACTGTACCACTGCCTCAGAGCAGAAATTCTAAATTTTATCATACTTTAACTTGACAATTAACAAATTTCTTGGTTTTTTAATTTGACTATTAGAGCTTAAATATAGCATCTACTCCTTTTTGAAGGGAAATAAAACACATAATTACTATTAATATATATTTTAGTCAGCTTTTCTGCTGCTCTGATTAAAAGACCCAACCAGAACAATTATAGAAAAGAAAAAGTTTATTAGGGGGCCCAAGGTTTTAGAGGCCTCAGTCCGTGGATTGCAGGATCCATTACAGGACTCAAGGTGAGGCAGATATTGTCATGCAGAAGAATGGGGTAGAGGGAAGTGACTCATGTGATGATCAGAGAGCAGAGAGAGACTGACTCCAGATACAAAATATATACTCCAAAGGCACACCCCCAATGACCCCCTCCTCCAGATATACCCTACCCACCTTCAGTTACCACTCGGGGAATTTATTCAATGATTAGGTTAGAGCTCTCATAAACCAATCATTTTACCTCTGAACTTTCTTTGTCTCCCACATGAGCTCTTGGGGGACACCTCACATTCCAAACTATAACAAGATATTTTCATCAGTGTTGTTGGCAATACAAAAAGATGTACAGATACATAACTAAACATACAAACCCATAGAGTCTTTGGTTAAAATATACAAATTCTTTATCTTTCATTTTCTGGGTCTCTACTACAGAAAATTGCCCCAGGGATACTTTTCAATGCCTTATTTAAACAATAAAGGTTTCAGAGAAAATATATGGATATGAATAAGTGATTTGAGGGGATGTGGTCAGGGGTACAGGAGTTTGAAGACCAGAATAAAATCTCAGTTATACAGCTTAGTCAGTTGTGTGTCTTTAAATGTTTCATTTACTTTCTATTTAGATTAAAATAGATGGTTTGAAAATGGTATAAAGTATGATATGAAATATAAAGTGTGAAGTCTTAGAAGCATTTTATTTTAGCTTGAAATAGTCTTTGTTTTGACTGCTCAAATTGCTACTTCTTTCTTCAGCTAGTATTTTGATTACAGAATGTATCCCATAACTCTCTAACTTAAGTTCACATTGGAGAAGAAAATCAGGTAAGACTTTGTTGCTTCTTGCCTCCTAAGCAGAAAGAGATCACAACAAATGAAGGTTGCTACATGTGCTCTCAGTAACACTGCTGGTAATTTACAAGTAAGCTATGGTACCATCACATATTATATATTATACATTTATACATTCTATTACACATTATACATATATATTAGTTGATTTTCAATATTGCATATTCTTTTTTGTTTGTTTTATTTTTCTGTCATTTATTGGGGTGTAGAAGTGTTTTGAAATCTAAAATAATGTGATTTTTTTTCTTTTTCCTTGCACTTTTTTTCAGTTTTAATTTTTCTTATCTATTTTGTGTACAAAATATTAAGAATGGGGATATCCTCTTGATGACTTGATCCCTTGGTAATTATGAAATGGTCTTCTTTATTGCTAGTATTGTTATTTGCTCTAAAATATACTTTATCTGATATTACATAGTCATTCATACTTTCTAATTAGTTTTCATGAGAAACAATATTTTCTATCCTGTTAAGTTTAGCCAACTTGTATCATTGCATTAAAATATATTCTTGTAGACAGAATATAGTTGGGTCTACCTAATGTGACAAACTCTCATTTTTAATTGGAGTTTTTACACCATTTACATTTAATGATTATTGATATGGTTGGGATTATATAGATTCTTTTAATTTTTTCTATATGTAATATGTATTCTTGTTCTCACTTTATATTTCCTCTTTCAGTACTTTTTTTTTTTAATTTAAGCTTTTTTTGGTAGAAGCCGAGTGTACTTAAGGTGAAATTTATAAGTTGTGTTTGAATAGTCTAAAAAACTCTGCTCATGAGAATTTTTTTTCCTTAACTTCTCAAATAACTGAGTCCCACTGAAGGATCTGAACATGAAAGAGTTACAATGGAAAGTTTGGGGGAAAGACTCTTCTCTGATAAACTATTGAAATTCTTTCAAAGAGAGCCCTCCACTTAGATTTGCAGTTGAGAAATTGTTGTAGTGAACAGGAAATTGCTCGTTTGTTAGAAATAGACCCCTTGGCAGAGTTCAGACATCACTAGTTATAAACCTGGAATCTGGGACTCAAGGAAATGCTTCTTGCAAAAAGTCTCTTCCTTCTTCTAGGGATTGATTCTCATGCCTAAAACCAATTTCAGGGTTTTTCAAGTTGGGCACTTTGTTCTGTCCTTCATCTTTGTGCTTGCCATTAAGTACCTCTGGCTCATATGTCCCCTGAGAAAAGACCTCACTTTCCAAATATGCCCATCTGAGCAAAATCTAGACCCTATGTCATAGTGTTAACAAAGCGACACATAACTCTGTCTGGGCTAAAGTAGTTAGTTTCCCTAAAGCTTAAGAAAAAAAAATGTTTTGCAATGAAGTTTTATTTGATGTTAAAAAATTCATTCTTTTATTTGATGTTAAAATATATTCTTACAATAGATGTTGTTCAATATTTTCTTACTTTGTATTGGATAACCAGATGTTTCTCCTCTAGGCAGCAGACACAGAATGAGACAGATGTGCGAAATCTGCCAATGTCAAATAGTTGATCCCCTGATGAATTGCCAGAAATTTGAATAAACCATATTATTTAAACCTCATGCATTTGAACTAAAATCCAATTTATTTAATAATACACCTTGAATTATCTTTTCGATTTGAAAATATATAGAATTGGTTTAAACATTTGACATATATATGTGCACTTTAACAATTAAAACTATTTATTATTGGTTTTATTACAGTGCCTGAGGTGTTTTTATTTTTAATCCTCATACCTTAAACTGACACTGGCTCCTGCTGTCTTTTATTTCTCTGATTTTACACTTTTGGCTGAAGTTATATTTACAAATATTTATATACCTTGAGCAAGGTAATATTTGCTAAAAAAGCTTTTTTAGTATAACTTTGTAAAGTAAGAACTGATAAATGACCGCTCATGAAATATTTTCAGAGCAGCAACCATGGATTTAGCAATATTCTAGGTTTTATAAATGTAAAATTAATTTGTTGGAACAAATTAATTTTACCAGAAGCAAACTAAATTATATGTAAGTGCCTCTTAGTGTACACACACTGGTGTGGTGTGGTGTGTACTACTTACTTTATACATAAAATGTCACTTATTCATCTCTAATGATATGTGCAACCTTGACCTCTCATTTGGTAATTTTATGTATGACAGAAGAACACAAGGTAATGCTAGAACAACCCATGTTCTCAAAGGTAAAGCTAGGTGTTAAATATTTGTCATGCTATTCTACAGTTTTTCTCTAAGCAATGTGTTTAAAAGGCTTCTCAACTCCTCAGCATAAGTTTGTTTGTTGGAACCTTGATAAGACTGTAGTTAAGTTCTTACAATTATAAAAATGCAAGGTTAAAAACCTAAGTTAAAAAAATAGGAAGTGGCATAACTCATATTTAAGTGGTACAACTCATATTTAGATTCAACACTTTTGAATTCAACACTTAGAGCCTCACTAGGTTGCTTAGGCTGGTTTTGAACTCACTAGGTTGCTTAGGCCGGTTTTTGCTCTCTCCAGTCAGTGTACATATTTTCTCTTCATAAATTACATAATACCATTAGTTATGTGTGCATGGGTCCCACTGGTATTCTTACCTGCTTTCTTAATACTAATGCTCAGGTATTACCTTTGTAATATTAAGTGTGGACCATTAAGTCTCATATAGAACAGACCCTCAGTAACTGAGGGTGATAAATTGGCTCTATATAAATTCCTTCCAGAGTTCGTATTAAGGCAGGGGAGGGAGAATTCACCAGAATTATATGAGGAGCTTTTTCAAGTTTTGTGTGCAGTCCAGAAAGATCCTAATTGATCTTACCATAGCAACCCGTGAGTACTCAGGGGAATGAGCTGTAACCTCCAAGTACACTGGGCTGTGACACAAGTTAAAAAAACTGTCCTTGTTAAAAAATGACTTGGGGATCTGTCTAACTGCATCATCTATTTTACATCAGTTATTGTCATACTACTTAAAATTTCTTCGTGGACCAATGCCAGTCCACAAACTATATGTCAAGAGCTTGCAGGAAATACTAAATTTGAAAGAAAGTGGTTATATTAATTTGACATTGTCTTGGCTTCTAAGTATCTTATGAATAAGTTTAAATGTTGTATTTTTCTTTGTCGTTTATTTTACTAATAATTGTTGTAAAATTATATTTCTTCATTTAGTTTGTATAGAACAAACTACAACAAACAAATAAAAATACCTCTTTTTTTTTCCTTTTTGTTACTGGAGATTGAAACCAGGGGCACCTAACCACTGAGTCACATCCCCAGATCTTTTTTGTATTTTGTTTAGAGATAGGGTCTCACTGAGTTGCTTAGAGCCTGACTAGGTTGCTTAGGCTGGTTTTGAACTCATGATTCTCCTGCCTCAGTTTCCCAAGCCGCTGGAATTACAGGAATACACCACTGTACCTGGCTACCCCTTGTCTTTTGTCATAGGTAGTGAGAAGTGAGTGATAGCATGCATAGTTCTAAGGCTTTTTTTTTCTTTTTCTTTGGCATTAGACTCTTCTCTTATTAATGTTACTATGCCTAGTATATTCTTAAATTGTTTTTTAAGAACCTGAAGATGCTTGATGGAATATATGTGACTATTAATATGCGCTTAGTCAGGGTCTGTTTCATTTGGTACATGGCATATCTGGATGCTCAGGCAGGGGAAAGTGTGGAATGGAGACTGCCAACAATTTCAACAGGAAATCTGCTCTAACCAGGGTCCTTCTCTCCCTCTGGTCCTGATCCTCACCTGCCAGTACCATTTGCTAGGATAGTGAAACTGTGCCATTCCAGAATGTTGACGCCTGTTGACATCCATGACCACACCTGCCAGTTTCCCATACTTAATGCTGTTTGTAATCAGAGAAAAGACAGCTAGGTATTCCCCAAGAGTTAGGAGACAAAAGGAAGAAAAAAAAAGATATTCTAGCAGTATGAAGAGGCTCTTTTTGATACTGAAATATAAGTCATGTAATAGTTGTTTGTTTACATCCATATATTCAAGTACCATTTCATGTTTTCCTTTTACTGTCTGAAAGGTAAATTGAACAGGAAATCTGTGACCCATAATTGTAAAAGCCTTTAACAAAAGGTACTAATGAGGGCTGGGGCTGTAGCTCAGTGGTAGAGCAACTGCCTCGCATGTGCAAGGCACTGGGTTCATTCCTCAGCACCGCATAAAAATAAACAAATAAAGATATCATGTCCATCTACAACTAAATAGACATTTTTTTTCAAAAAGGTACTAATGAGTAGTTAGGTGAGACATTAGGCAAAAAAAGTGTTAAATGATTTTACGAGATCATCGTATATATATTCTGAACATATGTAGCCAGAAGCCAAAGGTAGAGAAAGATACAAAGAGGGAGATAATATGCTGTTATTCAGAGAAAACAGTACAAAAACAAAAACCACAAACAAGGTTTAAAAAAGTCAATAAAAATCTGACAATCTGTTTTTTTTTTTTTTTCTGAAATGGGTGGTAGAATGCACTAAGGAAAACTTCCCTGGCTTACATGCCTTATAAAAACTGCTTCCACTCCTCTATTCCTGCAAACATAAGCAGCACATCTTTACAGAGGGCACTGTATGTCCATAAAACAATGCCACCAACTAGAACATTAAAGAGGCTGTGTTGAAATATCTTCCAGAAAGATAATTTAGTTTAGGCGTTCTGTTTTAATAAGGGTGCATGAAGCATAGCGGTAACAATCTCCACTCTCATTTAAAGCCAAAGGAAGGAAAAATTGAAGCTTTGGCCTAAAACCTTTTATAGATATCAGAATTATTTATAAACTATGAAATATGCCCTAGTGCATATTGTGATTGGAAACAAGGACAAGTGAGAGAGGATAAAAAAGGAAGAAGGGCTATAAAACCAAGTCACAGTGCAATTGCATTCTGATTAGGAACCCAAGACCCATTCCAGCAAACCCCATTTAAATCATGCTGTTATTTAACAGGGGCTGCCTTAAATGCATCACCTTACGTGAACACCAACTTGTTACTTGGCAAGAAAAGCAGTCAAATGACTATATATAAGGGTTTCTGACTTTTATTGAGCTTACTATGGAATTGAAAGGAGTGGACACAACATAAGAAAGGAAAAAGATAAACTCCATGCTCTGTGTTGCCTGGCAACGGCAAGTTTAGAGACCATCCTCTTACTCTGGTCAGTCACTGATTTCCCCAAAGGCAAAACAAAGTACAGAACTATTTGGAGATAGAATATGATACCACAGCAATTTTTTTTTTCCTATAACCATGTGCTAGCCAAAGAATCATGCCAACAAATTAGGGAAAACTAGCCTTTTGCTCAGAAGGCATTTGGGGAGGCTGACTCACAAATTCATTTTGAAGACATTTGTCAGAAGAATACCAAAGAAATAAGTATGTGGGCAAAAGTCACACTTTTCTTTGTAGACTCTTCTGGTAGCGCTAACTATGAAAGTTGGGTGAGTTACTAATTTATTGTTATGTTACAAATTCCTGAAAATTTAGCAAACGACAAATAATGATGATTCACATAGTGTCCCAGACTCAGGAATCTGAGACCAACATAGATGAGTGCTTCATGCTCAGCATCACCCATGATATTGTAGTTACACTGTGGACAGAGGTCGCCATCTTATAGAAGAGCCACTTCGAAGCTCACTTACCTGGCCGTTGGCAAGAGGCTTCATTTACTCACATGGGTCCCACCCAGAGAATAGAGAAAACAGATGACGGGTTAATTTTCATAATTCATCCCACAGGCAAAATAGACTCACACTCTCCCATGTTTTTCCCTATCTTATTCCATTATAGTAGCAAAAACATCTACTATTATTGTTATGGTTTGGATATGAGGTGTCCCCCAAAAGCTCCTATATTAATACAGAAATACTCAGAGGTGAAATGATTAGATTATGAGAGACATGACCTGATCAGTGCATCCTTATGTGAATGAACTAACTGGGTGGTAACTGGGGATGGTGGAACATGACTCTAGGAGGTGGGTCTCTGGAAGTGTGACCTAGAAGGGTCCACCTTTTTTGCAGCCTCTTTGCTTTGCTCTCTGTGCCATGAAAGGAGCATCTTTACTGTACCATGCCCTTTTACCATGATGTTCTTCCTCACTTTGGGCCCAGAGTAATGGAGTTTGCTACTATGGAGGAAACTCTGAAATTGTGAGCCAAAATGCAGTTTTCCTCTTCCAGGTTGTTCTTCTCAGGTATTTTGGTTCCAATAATGAAAAACTGACTATCACAGAAATTGGTACTGAGATGTGAGTTAGTAGCTGTGACTAACCTGACCATGTGATATAGAAACTTTTAGAACTAATTTGTTATGGTCTGTAAACAAGTCAAGATGGTGCCTGGCATTTTGCCAGAGGGAGTGGTTTGTGAAGTAATGCCAGCGAGCCATTAAGTGTGGAGATTCCTGATTGGTTGACTGCTGTATCTAGTTTATGTTAATTAAGATAAGCTGTGTGGAATGTATATATACCCCTCCTGTCCTACAATAAACGGCTCCCACTCCTGCTGTATCAATCTACACAAGTTGCTTGTCACCCCCCTGGTTATTTTGCTGCAGCTGGACTGCGGCACTAATTTATGGGAAGAATTTGATAACATGTTTAGTTGCAGGCTGAAAAAGCCTTAGAACGTTGTAAGCAGAGTTTAATGAGCTGTTCTGGTAAGAGCTCAGAAGAACAGAATGATAGGAATACAGAGAGTAAAGACTGTGATCAGAAGGTTTCAGAGGGGAATGAGAATTCTGTTGGTACTTTGAGTAGAGTTCATTCATGTTAGATTCTGACAAAGAACTTGTCTACATTTTAGCCATGTTGTGAAACTGTGTGAGACTGAATTTAAAACTGATGGACTAATTAATGTAGTAGAGGAGATTTCAAGTCAACATAGCATTCAGAGGATGGCATGGGTTTTGCTGGCTCTTTAGCTGGGTTTACTGTGAAAATCAAGAGCAGGTAGCACAGATTTTAAAAACCTGCAATTTAGCCAGAAAAATACAGGTAAAATTGGGGCTGAGGAATGTGGTTGTTGAATACATTACCCACTAAAGATTAGTCACGTACTTTGCACATAAACAATAGGAAAGATGAACTGAGGGCATCTCGGGAATTTGCAAGACCACATCCATTGCAGGTTCAGGGGTATAAAAGTAAAAATTCATTTAGGAGAACTTGAGGGCACCCTCCTCCTGTTGTATGGGAGGCTTAGAAAGCTTTTTCCCCCCAATTTGCTTTACCATGCTCAGTGGCCCGGAATTCAGAGGCTACTAATGCTATTGTCCAAGGAGGCCTGGCTACTGTTCAGGCTGGCAGCTGGCCTTGGCATTGTTCATGTCATGCTCCTTTTGCAGAAATGCAGAATAATGGAGTTAGGATGTCATGGAGACTTCACTGAGATTTTAATGGAAAGCCCGTGAGTCCAGGCAAATTTAGCAGGGTTAGAATCCCTGAAATCCCTGCAGGATCTCCCTTAGAGAGATTTATGTGTAAGCATAATGGTAACCATCTTCACTCTCATTTCCTCTTAACCCATTCATAGATTCATTATGTATGAATCTGTGGAGGTAAAGCCAAAATTGGAATGGAGACCTAAGCAATTGATAGGTGCTAGCTATATAGACTGTCTTCCCAGAAAAGCTGACTGCAGAAAGAGTTGGGCTAAAAGAGAGGACATGTGGGCTGCAACCATCAAGGACTGAGGGAGAAGACTTCCCAATCCCATGACATCTCATTGCCATGTGTCTTAGATGATCTATGCAGAGTTATGGAACCTGGCTTCCTGACTGGATTTCAGTCTTGTTTTAGGCCCATCCCTTGTTTCTATGTCCTTATTCTTCCCCTTTAGGATGGGAATGTTTACCTTGTACTATTGTATATGGGATATATTTAACTTGCTTTTTGGTATTTACAGGGGTTCACAGCCAAGAGTTTGCCTTAAGTCTTAAATAACACTTTGAACTTTGGGGAAATTCTGGAAAGATTAAAATTATGGAGACACTTGTAGATGGGTCATTGCATTTTGAGATGGACATGAGCTTTGGGGACCAGGGTGGAATGCTATGGTTTGGATATAAGGTGTACCCCAAAAGCTCCTGTGTTAATGCAAGAATGTTTTTACGTGCAATGATTGGATTGTGAGAGCTGTAACCTAATAAGCCCATCCTAGTTTGAATGGACTACCTGGGCATTAACTAGAGGGAGGCAAGACATAACTGTAGGAGGTGGGTCAATGGGGCCATGGCCTGAAAGAGTTCTATCTACCCTGTGGCCTCTTCCCCATTGCTCTCTCTACTTCCTGGTCATCATGAGTAGTGCAACACTCTACCATGCTCTTCCTCCAAGATTTTCCACCTCACCTTGGGTCTAGAGCAATGGAGTCTGTCCACTCTGTCCAGTCTGAACCTCTGAAATTGTGAATCAAAATACACTTCTCCCTAGAAGCTTTCTTTTTGGGCATTTTGATCACACAACAAAAATCTTACTAACACAATTTTCTCATCTGGATCAAGACCAAAAGTGGATGAATGCATAGTTCCTTACATACTTCAACAAGAGAAGGGTTCCTCTCAACACTTGCAGAACGGTACAACATAAAGAGATAAATTTCCCGTTCTTATCCTATATTCCCACTAGCTAATGATGCAAACCATTGTAGACATTCTTGTTCCAAAGGGGAGAAAATGAGATGTATAAAGGAGTCATAGATCCACAGAAATTCTGAAATTCATCCAGACAAATGTAGGACGTTTCTTGATTAGGACTTAGTATTATTCCTTTATAAAATTGAAACTCCAAAATTTTCTAGTCCACTCTCACAGTGTTGGGTTCTTCCCTGGCACTTGCTTCTGTCCTCTGAAACAACTTTCCAGTTCTATTAAATGAGCCTAGATTTTTAGCTGAGTAGATTTCTCAGCCTGTTCCTGGGTAGTCAAAGTTTGCAATTCCAAAGATTTCTTTCATATGCTATCTCTGTCATTTTCTGTTAAAGCAGGCAATGTTTCATTTCACCATGTATAACCCTCTTAAAGAGTATGTGATGGACATCATTATACAAAGTACATGTGAAGACTTGAATTGGGTGTCAATATACTTTATATGCAGAGATACAAAATTGTGGTATGTACGAGTGGGGTGGGAGAAAGGGAGAGAGAAGGGAAACTGTATGGAAATGGAAAAAGACCCTCATTGTTACACAAAATTACATATAAGAGTTTGTGAGGGGAAAGGGGAAAAAAAACAAGGGAGAGAATTAAACAACAGCAGATGTGGTAGAGGGGGAAAATGAGAGGGAAGGGGAGGGGGGATAGTAGGGGATAGGAAAGGTAGCAGAATACAATAGTCATTAATATGGTATTATGTAAAAATGTGGATGTGTAACCGATGTGATTCTGCAACTTGTATTTGGGGTAAAAAATGGGAGTTCATAACCCACTTGAATCAAATGTATGGAAGATGATATGTCATGAGCTTTGTAACGTTTTGAACAACTAATAAAAAAAAAGAATTGTAATGCAAAAAAATAAAACAAAGTACATCTATAAAGGCATAAAAATAAATAAATAAATACATAAATAAATAAAATATCCCAATAAGCTGGTAAAAAAATATTATATTAACTCCAGTTATTGATTAATGAGGAAAACTTTATTAGATGAAAGCCTTGCTCACAAATATATTCAGGGTATAAAATTCTCTACCTTTACACTTTGCTAAGAAGCAATACCTTAAGTTTCCTTAAGTTCTATTATTTGATTGAGAGACTCTGAATCATGTTCTTAGAATTTTTTAATGATACAGGAGAACTAAACAACATTCTTAACTAAATCTGACCTAAGATGACTTAGATACATAGCTCAGTGGTAGAGTACATGCTTATCATGCACAAAACCCTGGGTTCAATCCCTAGCACCAAAAATAGATAATAGCTTAGTTGACAGGTATAGAAGATTCCAGCCCAAAACTGAAGAATGGTGCATTTTATTCAGGTACATGTAGAAAAATTATTGAGACATATTCACGTATTCTGAACAATAAAGACAACCACAATAAATATAGAAGTAAAATTTTTTTTTAAAGAGAGAGTGAGAGAGGAGAGAGAGAGAGAGAATTTTTTTTTTAATATTTATTTTTTAGTTCTCGGCGGACACAACATCTTTGTTGGTATGTGGTGCTGAGGATCGAACCCGGGCCGCACGCATGCCAGGCGAGCGCGCTACCGCCTGAGCCACATTCCCCAGCCCTAGAAGTAAAATTATACAAAGTATGATATTTCAGTGTACAAATGAGCTTTTCCCCAATTCTCCTGCTAAGTATTGTTATAAAGAGTGGCCAAGTTTATTTATATATACATATATATAAAATAAGACTATGAAAGGTGGAAAGAAGAAGACAGATGGGCTATGAAATCTGGGTGCAAGTTGCAGAAAAAATGTAAAATTCTGTGTATGCTCTTTTGCTTCATATATCACAGATGAGGTGCTAGAAAAGCTGGTCACCCAGAAACTCTAGTGGATAAGGGCAAACAAACCCCAAGAAAAGCCTACTCTGTCGAGCCAAAGACCAGAAAACCGGCAGCCTAGCACAACAGAAAATGTTTAGACAATAATTTCCCTACATCAGCCACACACTACAGAAAAAAACTAAATCCACATCCCCAAAACAATCCTCAAAGGTGAAGCAGAATCCTAGACTCTAGAAGAAGCTTTAGAAAAGCATGCCTTTCCCGCATGCCTCAGTGGTGTCAAAGAAGACCCAGTGGGGACTGAAAGGCACTCATCCTAACCAGCACTGAGATCACAGGGCAACGGAGACTTCTATTTTCACCCAGAAGTAACAGGCTCAACCCCCTGTGCTGTAGTTGGGGTCTTAAATGATTCCCAAACACATGTGTTAAAGGCTTAGTACCCAGCTTGGGGCTACTAGGAGGGGGTGGCAACTTGGTGATTAGTGGGAAATTTTAGGTCATTGGAGACATGTCTTTGAAGGGGATGGTGGGGTGGGGCCCTGTTTTCCTCTTCCTTTCTTTTACTTCTCAGTTGAATGTTTTTGCTCTACCTTGGGTTCCCTGCCAGGATGCATTGCTTCACCTCAAGCCTGAAACAATGGCACCAATTAACCAGGAACTGAGAATTTAAGACTATGAGCCAAAATAAGCCTTTTTTTCTTTATAAGCTGAGTATCTCAAATATTTGTTATAGTATGGGAAAACTGACTAACATACCCTTCTTCCCACTGTGGAAAACCTGAACCTTTATGATTTTTCAGGGTACTGACTCCCCACAACCTTGATGATTGTGGGCAGCTCCATTCCTCCCAGCTGGGATGGGGACGACAGAAGACTAGAGATTATCTGAACTCCCAGCCTTGACTAACTACAATGAGGTACCTTTCTTCCCTAGCACAGTGTCTATGAAAACCAACTAACTTCAGGTGTGGTTTGGTCCAGTGGCACAGGTGAATTGTCCCAGAGTCTATTTTTCATTTTTCTCTTTCCATTAAACAGCTCTATTCTCATTGGTACTGTTCTTTGTTATATTAAACTTTATGAGAGTGAAATTGCTACTAGCAGTTCCTGTGGCTACTATGCCCATATTCAATCTTAAGTGTAATAAAAAAGAGAATTATTGCTTTTCTGATATTTCTAAGGAGAATCTTGAAATTGAGTCTCCTTGAATGATGTTGTCTGAATTGGGTCATATGCTCATTTTTTTTCCCTCACATTTTTTGTTGGTGCAATAAGTTGTAGATACTAATGAGATTTGTTGCATATTCATACACAATAAAATTTGGCTGATATCACTCCCCAGAACTTTCCTTCTCTCTCCCTGCCTCTCACTTTGGTCCCTTTCCTCTACTGCTCTCCCTTTAATTTTTAGGAGCTCATTCCCACCTTATTTCTTAACAAATGTCTATGGAGAAATAATACAGGACTCACTTAAGATTTAAATCATTCACTCCCCCTTGTTAACCAAAGAAAATTTAGGAAAGTATTGCAAAAAGGAAAGTGAAAGGATCTGAGAAGACAACTAGTAAAGCCACACTACAGCACATAAACTCAGTTTTAGGGTTAGGCACAATGGGCACACACCTGTAATCCCAGTGACTTGAGAGGCTGAGGCAGAAGGATCTCAAGATTGAAGCCAGCCTCAGCAACTTAGTGAGACCCTGTCTCCAAATCAGAAGTAGAAAGTTCTGGGGATGTAGCTCAGTGGTAAGGTAGTCCTGGATTCAATCCTCACTACTGCAATAAACAAACAAATAGATAATTTAATTTTGTTGTTGCACATATCATACAATACCTTTTAAAAGGTCTTTACTTGGCATCAACCCAACCCCTAACTGCACACATTAGGACCTGCCCGTCTCTGAGCCTCCCCCATAAAAGTCTCAGAACCCAAGCGTGTTTTGCCTCTCTCTCTGCTCTATAGAGAGATGGCCTTTATTTGTCAGCTCTGACAAATAAACTCTCCTTGTGTATCTATCTCTGCCTGGTCTCTGTCTTTCATTTCTCTCTTACCCCTCTCTCGTTCTTTGCTTTCCTTTCACCATTATTTCACAACTAATTTTAAACATGCCAACTTATTAATTGCAAAAAAAGTATTTAGATTTATTTCTTCTTAAAAACTACTTGATATTTCATTACTTGGAGACATTATATCCTTTGATAGACTTGTAAGTCATTTTATGTTTTGTTTTGGTTTTGGTGGAGTTGTTACATTTACTTTTTTATTTGCTGTTGCTCTCATAGGCGGTGATTTAATAAATATCTTCATGTGTAAAATTATTTTGAAATGATTCAACTGGAACTACACTTTCATTAAAATTAATATGAACGCTTTTCTTTCTGTTCGCCTTTAAGAACTTACTGAGTAAAAAAGCAATTTCAAATATGGAAATTAAAAAAATAGACATCATTTGACATTATGTAAACATACCAGATGGAAGGAGTCCTGTGTAATTTTAACACATTTCAGGTTCCTGCAGCATGTTAGGTATTAAAACTTTGTATGCTTCCATCTTCCTCAAACACATTAATTCTAAGCTTCTTAAGTTCTCACACACATAGAGTATGGTTTGTAATATGAAATAGAAAAATGAAATGCTCAACTTTATCTCCAATTTTAGTTGGATGAAACCACAGCCACCTCCTCTCTGTAAATACTTGAGGCAGTGGGTCTGACAGCTCAGTGTTTTGAGATTCTTTTGTTCAATGCTCCAGTTTCGGATGTTGAAATATTCCTGCTAATTTATGAGCTCACTGTGGAATGCTATGTGAGTAACAGCAGCAGATGCCTCCGTGTTCCTATTTTGTCAAGAATATTGGTAAATTCAAGAGAGTATTTATGAACAATGGGAATTTATTTTCATTTTCATGGGGCAGGGTGTGTGATTATATTTTAATGTTAATTGTTTCATAAAAAAGGGGGGAGAAACTGAAAGATTTAATGTCTCTTAATTTTCTGATGAATTTTTTTTGCTAATAACTTAATTTTCCTTTAGTCTTCAAGCTACTTGTTGAGTCATTGACACCCAGGAGGTTATATTGCTGAGTGTTTACACTGTAGTTTTGCATTTTGACATTACCCTGCTACAGAGATGACTGTCTTAGCTTAAAGACAGAATTTGTTTAAAGTTTCCCCCCCTCCCACACCATGGAGATTACAATTGTTTAAAGGGTCAATGTATTTTTTCTTAGTGTTTAGAAACTGACCAGATTATCATAATTCAAATAATTGCAGTGTTCTATGGATTTTAGGTGGAGTCATAATTCCCTTTCGCTCCCCTTCTGGACCACTGTTAGGATAGAAAGTGGTGAATATCTTTATTCTCCCAGGAGAGAAACTGAGCAGCTTCTACCTTCGTCTCCATATCACACACACTAGTCGTATCATACCTAGACTCCAATCAAGCCCGGTTTCTTTTTTCTTTTTGTACCAGGGATGAACCCCAGTGGCACTTAACCACCGAGCCACATTTCCAACCCATTTTTGTATATTGAGACAGGGTCTTACTGAGTTGCTAATTTACTGAGGCTGCCTTTGAGCTAGAAACCCTCCTGGCTCAGCCTCCGGAGCCACTGGGATGACAGGCATGAACCACTGGCCTCAAAACCCTTTTCTATTAGCTCTATCTGCTGTCAAAGAAGAGCATACCTACATTCATTTATTTTGAATGAGTATTTTTTTCATTTTTTGCCTACTAAATTTTCTTGCAATTCAATTTTTTTTTCTTTTTTCTCACTACATTTCTCATCCTGGAATATTTAGTTATTGTTGTTTTAAGAAAGTCATTAAGTAAGATGATATTCACTGGAATCTAGTAATCTGAAGATGCCTTGAGTTCATTTTATCCTTATTCTTGAATTTTCCTAAGTTAAATATATGGTATGATAAAGTGATTTTTCTCAATATTGAAAGATACTATATTACTTATTACTATATTATTCCTTATTATATATACTTATTACTATAGCATAAATTACTCTTTTGATTTTTTTTGTTCCTGTAGACAAGTCAGCTAAATATTTTGTCTTTCTTTTACTTATTTATTTATTTTCGAGGCAAACCCATTCCTGATTAGTTTTTTTGAAGAGCTTTTCTGTTTTGTGTTTTTCAAAATTCTCTTCAATATGCCTCGCTGGGATTATTTTGTTCTGTCTGGGATTCATTGAACGTCCATGTACACAGTTGAATATTTTCCATCAGTTCTAGAACTTTTCCAGCTATTAAAAAAAAAAGACTTTCTTTGAGCAGAGCAGTTGTAGATTCACAGCAGAGTTGAGAAGAAGGTACAGAGGTTTCCACATATACCCTCTAGCCATACAGGTGTGGTCTCCTCCATTGAAAATATCCTCTGATGGAATAATATATTTGCTACAATCATTGAACCTATATTAGCACATCATAGTCACTCAAAGTCCATGGTTTATGCCAGAGTTCACTGGGTTTGCATTAATGTATGATGGCAGATACCTACCACTTGAGTTTTATGCAGGATATTTTTGCTACCTTAAAAATCTCCTGTGCCCATCTATTCATCCTTCTGCCTACCATAGCCCCTGGCAACCGTTGATCATTTTACTATCTTCTTAGTTTTATTGTATATTTATCATTATTTTTGTATATTGAGACAAAATATACAAAATAATATTCCATCATCTGGATTACCACAGTTTATCCATTCTTCTGCTAAAGAGCATCTTGTTTTTTTCAAAGTTTTGGCAATTATAAGTAAAGCTGTTACAAACATCTGTATGCAACTTTTTGTTTTTTGTGGATATAAATTTTCAGTTTTAGAAAGTTATCGAGTAATTAAATTGCTGGATTACATAGTCAGTGCAATTACTGGGAATAGAGGGTATGTTTAGTTTTATAAGAAACTGCCACAGCTCTCTTCCTTTTGGAATTCTGACCAGGGATGATGAAGAGTTCCTATTGTTCTGCAATCTTGCCAATGTCTGGTGTTGGTGGTGTTCTGAATTTTGGCCACTTGAATAGGTAAATGGTGATGTCTCCTTGTTTTTATTTATGAAAACAGGGTTCAATGGCTCATTATTAATCTGATTATTTTGTTACTGTGGAGCTGTAGGAATTCTTTACAACAATTTAGGAAACAGTATTTTATCAGATATGTCTTTTCCAAACATTTTATCATAGTCGGTGTCTTAGCTTCAAATTCACTTGAAACTGTCTTCTGTAGAGCAGACACTTTAAATTGGAATCAAGTCAGCTTTTCATTTTGTGTTTGGAGGAGACTGCCTTTAGTGGTGTAACTAAAAAGTCATTTCCATATCCGTGTTCATTTAAGGTTTCCCCTGTCATCTTCTGTGTGTTTTATAGTTTTCTGTTTTACATTTAGGTCTACATACGATATTTTTTAAAAATTGGGTTACACATTGAGTTTATTTACTTATTTTTTAAGTGTTTTTTTTTATTGTTGGTTGTTCAAAACATTACATAGTTCTTGATATATCATATTTCACACTTTGATTCAAGTGGGTTATGAACTCCCATTTTTACCCTGTATACAGATTGCAGAATCACATCAGTTACACTTCCATTCATTTACATATTGCCATACTTGTGTCTGTTGTATTCTGCTGCCTTTCCTATCCTCTACTATCCTCCCTCCCCTCCCCTCCCCTCTTCTCTCTCTACCCCCTCTACTGTAATTCATTTCTCCCCCTTGTATTATTTTCCCCTTTCCCCTCACTTCCTCTTGTATGTAATTTTGTATAACCCTGAGGTTCTCCTTCCATTTCCATGCAATTTCCCTTCTCTCTCCCTTTCCCTCCCACCTCTCATCCCTGTTTAATGTTAATCTTCTTCTCATGCTCTTCGTCCCTACTGTGTTCTTAGTTATTCTCCTTATATCAAAGAAGACATTTGGCATTTGTTTTTTTAGGGATTGGCTAGCTTCACTTAGCATAATCTTCTCTAATGCCATCCATTTCCCTCCAAATTCTATGATTTTGTCATTTTTTAATGCAGAGTAATACTCCATTGTGTATAAATGCCACATTTTTTTAATCCATTTGTCTATTGAAGGGCATCTAGGTTGCTTCCACAGTCTAGCTATTGTGAATTGTGCTGCTATGAACATCGATGTAGCAGTGTCCCTGTAGCATGCTCTTTTTAGGTCTTTAGGGAATAAAAAGGGCAATATCACAACAGACACTTCAGAAATACAGAAGATAATCAGAAATTATTTTGAATCCTTATACTATTTATTTCTTTTTAATTGGTTCTTTTTAGTTATATTCAAGAGCAGAATCTATGTTGATATGATTATACAAGCATGAAATATGCCTTATTTTTGATGGCATTCCATTGTTATGGAAATATATGGTGGTGAGATTCACTGTTATTTTCATATATGTTCATAGGGAAACTATGTCACACTCATTCCTCTAATTGAGTTGAGTTTTCTGAAGGATATGAGATCTGTGTCTAGATTCATTCATTCTTTCTTTTTTTGGCATAAGGATGTCCCTTTGTTTCAATACTGTTTGTGGAAAAAAAATCTTTGCTTTATTGTATTGCCTTTGCTTCTTTGTCAAAGACTAGTTGACTATACTTACAAGAAACTATTTCTAATCTTCCTATTTGATCCATTTACTTATTGATCTATTTTTTCACCAATATCACTTTTTTGAGTGTTTTTTTATTTTTTTTTTCAGATGTACAAGACAATGGAATGTATTTTGACATATCAAACATACATGAAGTACAACTTTTCATTCTTGTGGTTGTACATGATGTGGAGTTACACTGGTTGTGTATTCCTATATGGACATAGGAAAGTTATGCCCCATTCATTCTACTATCTTTCCCATTCCTGCACTTCTCCCTTCCCCACATTCTCTCTGACAAATCCAATGAACCTGTACTTTTCCCTACCCCACCAATTGTGAATCAGCATCTGCATATCAGAGAGACTATTAAGCCTTTGGGGGGGACTGACTTATTTCAATTAGCATGATATTCTTCAGTTCCATCTATTTACCTGCAATGCCATAATTTCATTCTTCTATATGGCTGAGTAATATTTCATTCCATATATATATATCACATTTTCTTTATCCATTCATCTGCTGAAGGTCACCTAGGTTGGTTCCATAGCTTAGCTATTGTGAATTGAGCTGCTCTGAGAATTGATGTGACTGTGTCACTATAGTATGCTGATTTTAAGTCCTTTGGTTATGGATCAAAAAGTGGGATAACTGGGTCAAATGGTGATTTCATTCCAAGCTTCTTGAAGAATCTCCATACTTCTTTTCAGAGTGGTTACACCAATTTGCAGTCCTACCATCCATGTATGAGTGTGCCTTTTTCCCCACGTCCTTGGCAACACTTATTGTTACTTGCATTCTTGATAATTGCCATTCTGACTGGAGTGAGATGAAATCTCAGTCACAGGTTTTAATTTCTGCAGCTTTATAGTAAGTCTTGAAGTCAGATACTAGTCATCATCCAAACTTGTTTGTCTCTTCCCTATTGTGTTTAGTATTCTAGGACTTTTGCCTCTCCATATAAACTTTACTATAAATGTTTCAATACTGACAAAATAACTTCTCAGGATTTTTATTAGGACTCGTTATATCTATAGGTAACCTTGGGAAGAACTGACATCTTCACGGTATGTTGACTTTTCCTATCCATAAACATGGACTGTGTCTATTTATTTAGTTATTTCACTTCTTTCATCAGAGTTTTGTACTTTTCATCATAAATATCTTGTACATATTTTGTTGAATTTATACCTATTTCATTTTATGATGGGTTAAGATAAATAACATTGTGTTTTCAATGTTAAATATTACTTGTTCATTACTGGTACACAGGAAGGTGAGGGACTTCTGTTTATTAACCTTATATTCTTTAACCATGTCACAATTGCATTTTAGTTCAAGCAGTTTTTGTATTTTTTTTTCCAGATTTTCTACATAGAAAAATCATGTTATCTTTAAAGACAGCTTTGTTTTCAATTCACCATCAGTACAACTTTTATTTTCCTTACTTTTCTTAACCCTTTTAAAATATTGCCTTACCTTATTGATCATTAATCCTATTATATTATTGTATAGCTTAGAAAATAAATGGTCACCACATTTGTATCCTTTTATTTATTTTGAATTATGGGAAATTTCTTTGCATCTATCTTCCAATTCACTAATGTATTCTTTGCCTACGGTGTTCATGTTAAACAAAATTCATTTTATTATTTGAAAAATCTCCCTCCCTCTTTTGTTCTTAGACACTTACCTGATATCACTTTAATAACTTTGCACCAAAAATTCTTGCTGTTGTGATGAACCCAATATTTAAATTTTAATGGTTTTGATTTTTCTATGTTGCTATTTGTTGAATCTCCTGACCCTCAATCTCAATGCCTTCTTTGCTTACATACCTGCAACTTTAAAAAAAAAATCATTAATTAATATTCAGTGAGACCTTTATCCTGGGACCTCTTTAAAGTCTTATTTGAAAGCATGTTACTTCAATAAGGATATACATGTATTTTTGTAAGACAATTAAATGATCTATAAACCTGACATCTATTTACAGCAACATATTCACCATGAATCATGGCTCTTCCCCTTAGTAGCTCTGTGATTTTGTGTAAGGTGCATAACTTGATTGTGTTTCAGTTTTCTCATTCAATAAAGTATATCATAAAAATATAGGGAAGAGCTATGGAATGGATGGAAATGGAGAGGGAGCGAGGAGGGATGAATGAATATAATGAGATCACACTATGTGCACATATTTCACCTTTATGTAAATGTCAAAAGCACCAATCAAAAATAAATAAATGAACAAAAGAAAGATCAGTAGGGTATAGGAAGAATAGGGGTAGGGAGGAAGGGAATAAAAGTAGGGGAACAGAGACTGAAATGAAGTAAATCAAATTCCATGCATGTATGTTTTGTCAAAATCAACCCAACAATGTAAAACTATAATGCTCTAATTAAAAAAAAATCAGTAATTGTACTTAGCGAAGAAGTTGTGAGCTCATATAGTATCATGAGAAAGTCCCTATTTCCCAACTTGACAGAGGTAATTCATAGTTCTAAAACTTGTCCCAAATAATTTATTATTTTGAAAATTAGAAAGTTGGAATTAATTTTAGTTCTGATCTTTAGGTGCAACTGAAAATTCAATTCAAATAAGTCAAGGAAGCTGAGAAGAGAAGTCCCCAAACACCCAGGATTTGTCTCATTTTGCCCCTAGTTCTTGTTTCTTTCCCTTCTCCCTGTAGCACATACTGAGGGAGGAAACAGTAGGATACCTCGTCTTTCCCAGTGGCCATGGCTATGTACCTACCATGTGCATCAGTGGTTATAAAGACAGGGTAGACTATTTGCTACCTCCTGATTTCGTTTCATCTGTTTAGACTAATCTTTCACAGACAAATTGCTTCTCCTTTGGTGATTTCACCTTGTCTGCTCTTGTTTCTTTCCAGAAAGTAGAAATGCTTTACAAAGATCAATAGACTCAAAGCCCTTTCTCTTTAAATACTGGCTAGAGAGTATCTAACTTCTGTAATGGAGAAACGGAAAGGGAAGTTTCTTTTCTCTGATAAACCCACAAGAGCCTTGAAGTTTTAAAAATTATCTTTTAAAGTAAGATAAATACAACAAAGAAAAATGATTCTGCCACAAAGGCTGGATGAAATGAAGAAGAAGTGTGCCTGCTGATATTAGTCTTCCCTCCACCAACAATCCATCCTGACCTCTTCTTATTCTGCCTGGTCTGTTTGTTAATGCACAAATCCATGGTATTTGCTCTCTTCCCACTTAGGCCACAGCTGGCAAGCTCTGTCTTTGTTTAATGAGAAATGCTGTGGGAAACGGGACTTGGGTTTTTCCATGGAAATTCTGCTAATGTCAATAGATTGACTTTATTTATTTATTTATTTTACATAATAGGAATCAAGGCTATTCGTGACATATTTATCTCTCTCTTTCCTTAAGAAGGACACAAGATTTACAGGTTATAGTAGGCATGACACTAACATGAGCAATGATCAAACCCCATGACAGTCATTCAAAATAAAATTTTTGAGGAAATAGAAACATCATGGTCATTAAAAATTACAAGAATTTTTTTGCTTAAGAAGTGGTGGAAAACCATAACTAAATTGGGATTTGGGTGTTATATTTTTGATAACATGCAGCCTTCTTCTAACAGTAATAATATATTATTATTATTTTCTTTTTTTTTTTTTTTTTTTTTACAATTTGGTGCTGGTTGTTTTGTGTCCAGGTAAGGGATATCAGTGATGGTTTTCTGGAGGAAAAGAAGCCCCTCTTCTCACGGTAAGAAGGATTTGGAAAATTCTGGCCAATTTATAAAGGCCATTGTGGAGGAAAGGATACATTGGTTTAATTCAAATCTCAGAAGCACCCATGTGAAGTATTTTAATAAAACTAATCTAATAGAATGATTTGGATAATAAAATAAATTAAAATAGAGACAATTTTTTTAAAAAAATTTATACATGTAGTTTTGAGTCCTAAAGAACTCAGTTTTCTTTTCTGAAAAGAAGTATGGAGATTCCTCAAGAAGCTTGGAATGGAATCATCATTTGACCCAGTTATCCCACTTTTTGATCTATACCCAAAGGACTTAAAAAACAGCATACTGTAGTGACACAGCCACATCAATTCTCAGAGTAGCTCAATTCACAATATCTAAGCTATGGAACCAACCTAGGTGACCTTCAGCAGATGAATGGATAAAGAAAATGTGATATATATATACACAATGGAATATTACTCAGCCATATAGAAGAATGAAATTATGGCATTGCAGCTAAATAGATGGAACTGAAGAATATCATGCTAATTGAAATAAGTCAGTCTCCCCCAAAACAAAAGCTTAATATTTTCTCTAATATGCAGATGCTGATTCACAATAGGTGGGGTAGGAAGAGGGCAGGTGCATACATCTGGATAAGAACTCAGTAACATTTGATATGAACACACATTTTATAAAGCTCTAAGAAAATCCAGTTGGGATAATCACAAAACATGGCAGTAGAAATATTCTCTACTACTATTAAATAGAATTAGAAAGTAAATGCTAACGTGCTATTTGAATGTTCTTCTTTATCCAAAAAACGATTCTTGAAATTAAAATTTTTTTCAAGATGAAGAAAAATATGTAATCTTTTATACATAAGAAAAGCAAATAGGGGCTGGGTTTGTGGCTCAGTGGTAGTGAGCTTGCCTAGCACACATGAGGCACTGGGTTCAGACCTCAGTACCACATAAAGATGAAATAAAGATATTATGTCCACCTATAACTAAAAAATAAAGAAAAACAACAAAAAACAGATACTTAAAATAATTACATATGATCTTATGATTATCATTGGTTGTGCAACAAATATTGAAGAAAATATATTAACTCTGGATCATGGGTGATTTTCTCATCCCATCTACCTTTCTGTGTTTTCAAAATATCTATAATCAGCATATATTGTGGTTTTTAAATGTGCAATGATATTCATTTTCTATCAAAAAAGGAAGGAAAGGGAATTGTTTGCTAGAGAAGAAAGATAAATTGAATAATAGAGAATAACATTTTGTTTTTGTTTTTTTGCTTCAGCTTTGCAAAAGATAAAGGAACCAGAGTTAATAACTGAATTTCTTTTATTTTTTAAGAAGTTAAAAATTTCTAAGTGGTTAAGAAGACTTATGGAACAGAGTGGGAGAATTCTGCATTGTTCTGGATAAAAACTATTTCTTTTGTGCCTAAAATATTTATTTATTTAATTTCCATTTGGGAACAAAAGAAAGAAAATAACTACTAAAATGTGCTATCTTGTCCAGTCCAATTAAATCTGTTTATTCATCTAAGTCACTGTGTCTCTGGAATCTGGAAGAAAGCTTCAGCACATGAGAGAGTGTTGTTCATTTTATCATCTAAATAGAAAGGACCATTTTAATATATTTGAAATTATTTTAGAACAGACTGAGATAAGATCTTTTAATTAAGTGTATTTAATTAAGTATATTTGCCATATTTATCATAGGCTGCTAGAAAATCAGTGATTCAAATAAGAAAAATATTGTTTCCTGGGAGAGTCAGGGAATATTTTATACAAAATCTTAAAATGTGATTTGAAACCATGGTCTGAATTAATGGAAGGGAAAGGGGACAGTCCCTGAAATTCATTCAGATAATTCAGAAAATAGAAGGAAATGTTTCCCCTCTAAGTGGGGGTATCCAGAGCTCCCATTAAGAGTCACACATATGTGAAAATTCAATTCATTTTTTTGACCTTAAAACTTAACTATTGTCTTTGAAATAGAATGTGACCAATGTTCAAGAGTATGACCTTGAGCAAAATTCTCTGTCTCAGCTGACTCATCTTTAAAATGAGGATAAAATCATACCAATTTTGTAGGATTGTCATCAACTCCTTTGCATTAATGAACTTTGTTGTGGTACCCCAAGACCCCCAAGGCTTCATGATTCACTAGGTGAATTCACAAGTTTGAGAAAAGTTGCAGTGCTATTTATTACAGAGCAGTTATGGCAATTAACACTAAAGGTAAGAATACATGAGGAGTCCAGGAGAAGCTAGGCATAAGATTTCCCTCCCAGTGGTCACATAGGGATATGTACAATCTTCCAGCAATCAAAGGTGAGAACACGTGCAAAACATTGTCAACCAGGGACTCTCACCCAGCTCTGGCTACCAAGGTTTCCTCAGTGGTCCATCATGTTGGCATGAATTCCTCACCTCTGTGACTGAGCTCAGCTACTTAGACTCTAACCTCAAGAGCAAATCATGAATTCAGCATGAATCATGTGGTCAGGATAAATTTATCTGGTAAAATTCGAACAGCCTGGCTCAAGAAATGAGGTTTATAGAAAAGTCTTTATCAGAAAGGTATTCAAAGTGTTCAGAAATCATCTCCCACAGTCACATCAATGTTTATAGCAGCACAATTCACAATATCTTAAACTATAAAAGCAACACGGATGCCTGTCGAGAGATGAATGGATTAAAAAAATATGGTATATGTGTATAATGAAGTTCTACTCAGCTATTAAAAAGAATGACATTATGGCATTTGCCAGTAAATGGATGGTGAAGAATATCATGTTAAGTGCAATTAGCCAGCCTCAGAAACTCAAAGATGGAATATTTTCTCTTATATGTGGAAACTAGAGTAAAATAAAGGAAAAGGGGAGGGAAGGGTGAGATTACACAATGAACCAATCAAGTACAAATTAATAGACGGGTAAAAGGAAGTCTAGTAGAGAAAAGAGAAAGGGGGAGGGATTATAAGCTAAAATCAATTTCTATGATCATGTATGAGTATGTCAGGAAAACTTAATTGCACATATTTATAGTTGTGTTGCTATTAAAAATTCTGTAAGGCACTTGTTGTAACAAGGGAAATATGATAGTCTAGATATATGTAGGTATGGGTTAATGCACGTAGGTCATAGTTATAAAATTCGGTGGGAAACTAATTCATTCTTGAGGTGAGAAAAGAAAAATCATTGGAAAATAAATTAAGGTGAAATTCATTAGGAAGCATGGACCAGAATTCATATTTTCACTCATGCAATTTCTTTAGAAAAATGAGAAAGATATCTATTTTTATTGATTTATTTCTTTACATAGTTGCCAGTATTGTATCCTCTCTCATTCACTCAGCAATTCATTTATTCATTTAATAAATATGCATGGAATACCCAGTAAATAATAAGCATTTATTATTGAATGCTTATTGAATGTTCATTTATTATTGAATGGAAATCTAGCTGGAAATCGAACTCAATGAATAACACAGACAAATGACCTGTCCTCAAATAACTTACATTGTACTAATTGAAACAAGAATAAACAAAGAAGAAAAATCATTTTAGTTGATGTTAAATTGTACTATTTTTTAAAAATTTACATATTAACGCACTATGTTTGGAGATCCATGATGGTGGGCTAGGAGGAGGCAGCATTCTGTGTTGCTCTGTAACCTGTGAGTCAAGTAGTGGGAATACTGATTCACTGGGAGTGATAGAAGACCCCCACAGCTACTCCTGTACAGGAATCACGGACACGATGTGTCTCGTCGAGGGGGCAAAATTGCAATGTATGCAGTTGAGGGGAGAAATAAAGAATGTCCACATGCTTCGTTCTTTCGATGCTTTATTCACTCAAATTACTCAATACAGTTTCACTCTATAGGTTCTTAATCAAGAAAATGAGAATCCTAATGCTAGGCACTTCAGTAGACATAATCAATTCATAGCAAACAATTCTAGATGCATTCACAGCAAACAATTCTAGATTAATTCTCCGAACTGCAAAACACACTTAATCATGACAGGCTAATGATACACATTGCCTCTGCATGCTAAGTTCAAAACTGTTAAGCCGTAGGCTTTATGTCCAGCAGATGCACACTCACTCAGACCATGGTGATCAGGTCCAGAACCAAGGCAGGCTTTTCCTGGTGTGGAGTGGACGACCAGTTGAGGAGGGGGTTGTAGGGAGGAGTTGAGGCTTTCACCAAGGTCCAGACTAGACAGTATAGTTTGAGAGCAATGAGGATCAACACAGAGGCTCAGGAAAATGAAAAGTGATGGGTCCTCATCAGGCTCTCCAGTTCGAGTGCATTCTTGTTTCGGCTGGCTGAATCCCTGTTTATTTGCTCTATTATTTATACTAAATTTGAGGGCTTTTGACCACCCTTTCAATCCTTATCAGCTATCACCAGATTTCTCAGTGACATCTTTTACCCTGGGGTCAGAAACATCTGGTCTGGTGGTCTCCACCCTGATCTTCTTGCCTTTCCCTCTTATCAGGCAATGACAGCCTGTCAGGGACTTTACTCTGTTTATCAGGGTAAGAGGAAGTGACTTGTTTGTGGCCACACTGGAGGGCTCTTGGCTGTGCCTGGTAAGACTGCAGGTCAAACTGGAGTTTTTAAAATGGATTTGTTTAGGCTCAGGCCTAAGGCCACCCTCACACAATGCCCACACAGGGCTCCAGGCCTCAGTGTCTCAGCAGGACCTCCAACTACTTGCCGATGCAGGGCTCCTGGGTGCCCCAACAGGATCACAGGTATCAGTATTTGGGCAGAACTCTTGTCGGTCCACCCACGCAGGAATTGTGCACGCCAATACCATGCAGGAAACCTGCCACTACCCATGTGCAGGAACTTTGGTTGCCATTCCCATGTGAGCCCCCATCTACCAACATTGGGCTCCCCAAGTAGCCTCCATCTTGAGACTCTACAGTCACTGCCATAGTCCCCTAGGCACGGTAGCACGGGCTCTGAAGACAGCCAATAGCCACAACACTGCAGGCCAGAGAGGTGCATCTCTGAACACATTGCCCAGAGCCATCGCCCCCACAACCCCATTGACTCCCCATTGCTGAAAGCAGCCAACTGCATCTCGGACGAAGTAGTGGGAGTACTGATTCACTGGGACTGATAGAAGCCCCCCACAGCTGCTCCTGTGCAGGAATCACGGGAGCCATGTCCACGCAGGCATCCGAATTTCCAGTTCAGAACACTGGCTGTGCTGGTACCTAAAATCCTCAACTTCCTCTTCTCCCCTGCAGCCACTAACCCAGCACAGTGACTGCCCAATACAAAACAGAACTCTAAGACATGTGCACAGCCCTCAGAGTGCAACTCATAAGACCTCCAGAGAGAAAGGTCCGGGATTAGAAAGTAGAAAAGGAGGGGGTGAGTGAGATGCAGTTTAGATACTAATTTAGAGACCAGGAACTCTGAGGTCTACAGGCGATATAAGGAGATAAGTAAGACCAGGCACCCACATCATATAAGTGGGCCCCAAAGGGGTGCCTAACCCCACTTTCCAGGTGCCCTGCACCGAAGACAACGCTCCCACCCTGGTAACATTTACCATCCTAAGGGTGGAGATAGCAGCTAACAACAGACATCTCCACGTATTGGAAGTGAAGGGAAGCAGGAAAGATAGTGATCTCCAAATAAAACAATCTGAGGTTTTTTTGTTTGTTTGTTTTTTTGTTTCTCCCTCTCTATTCTCCCACCCTCACTCACATCACCAACAAATGTGAAACCAAGTACTTTGTATAAATTAGGGTACTGGGGAATGGGATGTCTGAATAGTATATTACAGTTCTGTTGTATAGTCTCTTTTTTCCTATTCTTTATATTTTTTATCTTTCTTAATATTTATATGTTTTTGTTTTATATACTCTATTGTCTTCCCACTTACTTGTCTCTCCTCTCTCTTCCTCTGCTACTAACCATCTTCTTTAGATTCCTCTTTCAAACTTTCTAAGATCCAATAAATCTAAATCTTCACCTCCTACTCCCTCAACATCTCATCCTACACCTGAGCCCTAGTTCTTTGTCCACCATCAGAAACTGTAAACCCTTTTGCAATCCTACTGTTTATATTATAGATAATAACTGAACTCCTCATTTCTGTATACTGTGACCAAATTGTAAACATCTTAATAGCAAATATTTAGTTTAAGGTTCTATATTGTTTTGGGAACTGTTAATATTGTCATTCCTCTCAAAGGAGAGGTATGGAAACCCTCAGGGGCACTATAAGCATATAGGGTAAAAACAATAGCACCTCAAATCCACTTTGCTAGAAGGAGAAACACATGAACAACATGCAAATACAAGGGAAAGTAAGTGCACCAAAAAAATAAAGTGCTATATTATTAAAGTCCATGGCCAGCATAGCAAAAGAAATGATGGAGAAGGAGTTCAGGATGAACATAAATAAAATGTTCTGTGAAATAAAGGGTGATATAAGAGAGCAAATACAGGCAGCAAAAGGTCATTTTGATAAAGATCTACATAAGCAAATATAGAAAGCAAAAGTTTACTTCAATAATGAGATAGAGGTTCTGAAAAAAAAACACAGAAATCCTTGAAATGAAATAAACAACAAATCAAATTAAAAGCTCAATTGAAAGAATCACCAACAGATTAGACTACTTGGAAGATAGGACCTCAGACAATGAAGACAACATATATAATCTTGAAATGAATGTAGACTTTACAGTTAAAATGGTAAGAAACCACAAGCTGAATATTCAAGAAATATGGGTGAGCATAAAAAGGCCAAATTTAAGAGCTATTTGGATACAGAAAGGCATAGAATTTTAAACCAAAGGAATGAACAATCTGTTCAAAGAAATAATATCAGAAAATTTTCCAAACATGAAGAATAAATTGGAAAACCAAATACAAGAGGATTACAGGATGCCAAATGTACAAAATCACAACAGATCCACACCAAGGCACATTATAATGAAAATATCTAGCATACAGAATAAGGAGAGAATTTTAAAAGCCACGAGAGAAAAAATCAGATTCCATATAGGTGGAAACCAATTGGGATATCTGCAGATTTTTCAACCCAGACCTTCAAAGCTAGAAGATCCTGGAATAACATATACCAAACTTTGAAAGAAAATGGATGCAACCAAAAATCTTATATCTAGAAAATTAAGCTTTAGATTTGATGTTGAAATAAAAACCTTCCATGATAAACAAAAGTTAAAAGAATTTACAACTAGAAAGCCTACACTACAGAACATCCTCAGCAAAATATTCCATGAGGAGGAAATGAAAAACATTAATGAAAATCAGCAGAGGGAAGTATTACACTAAAGGAAAAACTAATCAAAGGAGAAACCAAATCAAGTTAAATACCAAAAATAAACAAAAATGTCTGGGAATACAAATAATGTCTCAATAATAACCCTGAATATTAATGGCCTAAACTCATCAATCAAAAGACATAAACTGGCAGATTAGACTAAAAAAAAAAAAAAAAGACCCTACAATATGCTGCCTTCAAAAGACTCATCTCATGGGAAATGACATCCGCAGACTGAAGGTGAAAGGTTGGGAAAAAAATCATACCATTCATGTAGTCTGTGGGAACAAGCAGGGGTTTTCACCCTTATATCCAATAAAATAGACTTCAACCTAAAGTTAATCAAAAGGAATGAAGAAGGACATTTTATACTGCTCAAAGGAAACATACACTAACAAGACATAACAATTATAAATACATATGCCCCAACCAATGAAGTATCTACATTCATCAAACAGAATTTTCTCAAGTTCCAGAGTCAAATAGACCACAACACAATAATTTTGGGTGACTTTGACACACCTCTATCACCACTGGATAAATCTGCCAAACAAAAGCTGAACAAAGAAACTATAGAACTCGATAATCAAGAACTCAGACTTAACTGACATATATAGAATAGGTCATCTTTCTTCAAGTGAATACACTTTCTTCTCAGCAGCACATGGATCTCCCTCTAAAATAGACCATATACTATGCCACAAAGCAACTCTTATCAAATACAAAAAAGTAAAGATACCATCCTGCATTCTATCAGATAATAATGAAATGAAATTAGAAATCAATAATAAAATGAAAATAAAAACTACTCCAACACCTGGCGACTAAATAATATGCTACCGAATGAACAATGGGTTGCAAAATACATCAAAGAGGAGATTACAAAATTCTTACAAGTAAATGAGAACACTGAAACAACATATCCAAATTTCTCAGACACTATGAAGATGGTACTAAGAGGAAAGTTTATTCCATGGAGTTCATTCCTTAAAAGAAGAAAAAAGTCAACAAATAAATGACCTAACATTACATCTCAAAGCCCTAGAAAAAGAACAAAATAATACCAAAAGCAGCACAAGACAGGAAATAATTAAAATTAGAACTGACATCAACAAAATTTCAACAAAAGAAAAAATTGAAAAAATTGACATAACAAAAAGTTGGTTCTTTAAAAAATAAAATAAAATTGATAGGGCTGTGATGTGGCTCAAGCGGTAGCGCGCTCGCCTGGCATGCACGGGGCCTGGGTTCGATCCTCAGCACCACATAAAAATAAAATAAAGATGTTGTGTCCACCGAAAACTAAAAAAAATATATAAATATTTAAAAATTCTCTCTCTTTAAATAAAATAAAATTGATAAACCCTTAGCCATGCTAACAGACAGTAGTAGAGAGAAAACTCAAATTACTAACATATGTATGAAAATAAATATTACAACAGACACTATAGAAATACAGATGATAAACAGAAATTATTTTGAAAATTTGTACTCCAATAAAATAAAAAACATAGAAGGCATCGACAAATTTATAGAGTCACATGATGTGCCCAACCTGAATCAGGATGATGTACACAAAACCCATCAATTTTAAGCAATGAAAAAGAAGATGCCATGAGAAGCCTACTAACCAAGAAAAGCCCAGGAGTGGATGGATACACAGTTGAGTTCTACAAGATACTTAAAGAAGAACTAATACCAATATTCATCAAATTATTTCATGAAATGGAAAAAGAGGGAACATATCTAAACTCATTCTATGAGGCCAATATCACCCTGATTCCAAAACCAGGCAAAGACACATCAAAGAAAGAAAACTTCAGACCAATAGATGCAAAAATTTTCAATAAAATTCTGGCAAATTGAATACAAAAACATATCAAAAGTATAGTGCATCATGATCAAGTGGGATTCATCCCAGGGATATAGGGTTGTTTCAACATATGAAAATCAAAAAATGTAATTTATCACATCAATAAACTTAAAGATCAGAATCATATGATCATCTCAGTAGATGCAGAAAAAGCATTTGACAAAATATAGCACCCCTTTATGTTCAAAACACTAGAAAAACTAGGGATAGTAGGAATATATCTCAACATTATAAAAGCTATCTATGCTAAGCCCCAGGTCAACATCATTCTAATGCAGAAAAATTGAAAGCATTCCCTCTAAAAACTGGAACAAGGCAGGGATGCGCTCTTTTAACACTTCTACTTAACACAGTTCTTGAAATACTAGCAAGAGCAATTACACAGATGAAAGCAATTAAAGGGATACGGATAGGAAAAGAAGAAATCAAATTGACACTATTTGCTGACAATATGTTTCTATACCTAAAAGACCCAAAAAATGTCACCAGAAAACTTCTAGAAGCAATAAATGAATTCAGCAAAGTAGCAGGATATAAAACCAACAACCACAAATCAAAGGCATTTCTGTATATTAGTAACAAATACTCTGGAAGAAAAAGTATCCCATTTACAATACCCTCAAAAAAATAAAATATTTGGGAGTCAACTTAACGAAAGAGGAGAAAGACTTCTACAATGAAAACTACAGAATGCTAAAGAAAGAAATCAAAGAAGACCTTAGAAGATGGAAAGATCTACCTAGTTCTTGGATAGGCATAATTAATATTGTCAAAATTATCATACTACCAAAAGCACTATACAGATTTAATGCAATTCCAATCAAAATGCCAATAGTATTTCTCATAGAAATAGAAAAAGCAGTCATGACATTCATCTGGAAAAATAAGAGACCCAAAATAGCTGAAGAAATCCTCAGCAAGAAGAGTGAAACAGCTCGCATCACTATACCAGACCTTAAGTATACTACAGATCAATAGTAACAAAAACAGCATGGTATTGGCACTAAAATAGACTTGTAGACCAATGGTACAGAACAGAGCACACAGAGAAAACTCACAAAATTACAGTTATCTTATATTAGACAAAGGCACCAAAAACATATATTAGAGAAAAGATAGCCTCTTCAACAAATGGTGCTGGGAGAACTGGAAATCCATATGCAACAAAATGAAATTAAACCCCTATCTCTCGCTATGCACAAAACTCAAAGTGGATCAAGGACCTAGGAATTAACCCAGAGACTCTGCACCTAATAGAAGAAAAAGTAGGCCCTAATCTCCATCATGTTGTATTAAGCCCCAATTTCCTTAATAAGACTCCTATAGCACAAGAAATAAAATCAATTATCAATAAATGGGATGGATTCAAACTAAAATGCTTCTTCTCAGCAAAAGAAACAATCAATGAGGTGAATGTAGAGCCTACACAATAGGAGCAAATTTTTATCACATGCACATCAGATAGAGCACTAATCTGTAGGATATATAAAGAACTCAATAATCTTAACACCAAAATAAGAAATAACCCAATCAATAAATGGGCTAAGGAACTGAACAGACATTTCTCAGATGATGATACATAGTCAACAAATATATGAAAAACTGTTCAACATTCAACATCTCTAGCAACTAGAGAAATGCAAATCAAAACTACTCTAAGATTTCATCATCTCACTCTAGTCAGAATGGCAGCTATTAAGAATGCAAACAACAATAATTATTGGAGAGGATGTGGAGATAAAGGCACACTCATAGATTTCTGGTGGGACTGCAAATTGATGCAACCACTATGGACAGCAATGTGGAGATTCCTTGGAAAACTTGGAATGGAGCCACCATTTGATCCATCTATCCCACTCCTTGGTTTATTCCCAAAGGACTTAAAAATAGCATACTATAAAAACGCAGCCACATCAATGTTTATAGCACCACAATTCACAAGGGCATTAGGTGAAACCAACCTAATGTCCTTCAGTAGATGAATGGATAAAGAAACTGTGGTATATATACACAATGGGATATTACCCAGCATTAAAAGAGAATAAAATCATGGTTTTTGCAGGTAAATGGATGGAGTTGGAGAATAGTGTTCTAAATGAAGTAAGTCAATCCCTTAAAACCAAATGTTGAATGTTTTCTCCAATATAAGGATGCTGATTCATAGTGGGGAGGGGGGAACATGGGAGAAATAGATGAACTCTAGATAGGGAAAAGGGGAGGGAAAGAGAGGGAGCAGAGGGCTGGGGATGTGGCTCAAGCAGTAGCGCGCTCACCTGGCGTGCGTGCAGCCCGGGTTCGATCCTCAGCACCACATACAAACAAAGATGTTGTGTCCGCCGAAAACTGAAAAATAAATATTAAAAGAAAGAGAGAGAGGGAGCAGAGCAGGGGGTTAGCAAGGATAATGGAATGAGATGGACATAGTTACTCTAAGTACATGTATGAAGACATAAATGGTGAGACTCTATGTTGTGTACAGCCAGAGATGTGAAAAATTGTGCTACATATGTGTAATATGAATTGAAATGCATTCTGCTGTCACATATACCAAATTAGAATAAATAAATTTTTTTAAAAGCACTACATTTTATACAAGCAATTGAAATTTCTCATTGTAACCATGTGTCTGGTAGCCTTAAGGGATAGAAAGATTATTAATTCTTAGAAAAATCATGTCTTTGAAATTATTAGTTTGCTATTATGCTATAATACACTGCTGAGAACTTGGTATGTGACAATAGTATACATTTTTTTCTCCTCATTCTGAAGGTCAAAAGTCTGAAATGGGTCTCACTGGGCTAAAATCAAGAGGTGGTGGGGCTGTGTTCCTTCTGGATTTTTCTTCCTGCATTTCTAGGGGATGATTTGGTTTTTTACCTTTCCAGATTCTAAAGGCCAATGGTTGCTTGACTGTAGTCCTTCTCCATCTGTAAAGCCAGCAATTATTAACAGAATCCTCATGTATCATTCTTCATACTGATTCTATTTCTCCTTGTACCTTTTAAGACCTTGGGATTACATGGGACCCACCCAAATAATCTAGCAAAATCTCACTGTTTCAAAACTAGTGGTTAACCAATTTAAGTTGATCTGCAATCTTAATTCCCTTGGTCATGCAACAGCATATTATAGGTTCAAGAGATTTGGGAATGGATGTTTTTAGGGTTATTTTTCTCCCTACTATGAAGAGCTGCATTTATTTTAACACAAAGAAGCAGCCTATTACCCAAACAAAACAGCAGAATGTTTTCCCATTTAATTTGATAGGTTAAGTGCAATAATTTTGAAACTAAAATTACCATCTCTTGGTTTTTGTGGATATTTTTAATGGAACAGATTCCTTTCCCAGTATTGACAATCTATCATGCATATGTGGGCAATTTCATGTGCCCATTTTGCAAAACATTACCTAGTCTGTAGACTATTTAAAAATCAGAAATTTACAAAGCTATTGTTTACTAAATGTAAGAAATTCAATATGTAAAGAATTATCATATGTAATTCAGACAACAGGTAAAGAAAGTAGAAAATGTAACTGGGGATGCCATCTAAAATTGTGATATATAAAATAAAAGAGGAAAAGGTAGGTAATAAAATTTGCTCCAATTGTAATTAGATATTCTGGATAATACCACTCAAGTGGAAGGGTCATGAAGACAAGCCAAATTTGCTTAATAATTCTTCTCCTTTTATAGTTAGGGTCAGGCAGAATAGATATGGCAGTCTGCCACCCTCCATTTATTTATCAGTTAATCATAGTAATAACTATCTCTCCTTTCAGAATGTTTTACTTTCTCCTACCTTCTCACTGAGATGAAAGATTTATATGATGAGCTATTTGATTCATCTTTTGATAGGGGCGGACCCAGTATCACTCTTTGAGCCAAATAATTGAGTCAAACCGAGCTCCATCTGGGAAATCTCCAGTGTTTAAGGACAAATACAAAAGCTGGATGGAACTTGTGAAAGAATGTAACTTGAAGATATCCACGGAAGACGTTTTTAAATGGTGACCAAGTCCTCACTCTTCTCACTTTATAGTCATTATTTTTAAATGCCCATGATTGTTTGTGGTTTGGGGATGGAGAAGGATGATTCAATTGCTTCAGAATGCTGAAAGGCCACAATGATTAGTGCTTAACCCCTGAACAGGCAAAGAATTCTTTGCCAAATTTGACACCTTTAGATACCTATCCTTTGTGAGGACACCAATTTTATTGCAATTGGAGTGACCCTCTGATGTATGTCAAGTTTCTTTCACTAAAAGGAGATGGAAAGTATAGCTGTAACTGAAGGGGATTGTGAATCCTTGTGAGGATCAAAATGTGTCTTTTTAAAGAAGAAGAGAATATCTACAGCCTTCCTCTCTGATATGACACAAAGAATGTTAGCGGCTCAATTTCAGAGAAAATGAGAAGTACCATTCTCTCTTGTTGATGGATTCCAGATTTCCCTGAATTGTGGATGATTGTAGTATCACATGTTCTTTCTACAAGCCTGGTTACAACTTACTACTTCCCCTATGACTCTAAATGTTAAAATCCAAAAGATGAACTTAAGACAAACATTATTTGCCAGGAAGACTCTTAGGAGTTTTTATAGCTCATATGATGTATCTTATGTCATTGAAGCCAGCAAAACTTCTGGTTCCAGTCCAATTCAAAAGAAATGCATTTGCAGTATTTTATGAAATCTTGTTTCCCACACCCCCACACTCCCTTCCATATTCCAAACAAAACCCCCTTGCAACCCATTTCAGTGGGATGGCAGTAAGGAAATGATGGATAAGTTAGAAGAAAACTTCCTAAAGGAAGTCTGGCTCTTTACTGCAATATATGTGTTCTGTTCTGAAAGAACTTTCTTGCTTGCTTTTTTCATTAATATTCCAAATAGGCCAAGGCCAGGTGGCTTAAATGTCCCAATTCAACTGAAAAATATCTGTAATTCTAGAGTTTATACACATAAAATGTTTTTTTAAAAAATTATTCTTTACCAGCACATTCTTGTTTGTAATGAGCTTTAACTGGGTCTTAGGTTTTCTTAGGTCTTAGGTCTTTGGTTTTCTTTTTTTAAGGTATTCTAGTGCAGCTAACTGAGGAGGAAAAAAGCAGAGTCATTATCCCGGGGAGTCTTTGAAGTCTCCTGAAGTCACTTGCAATGCTATTTTAATAATATACCGAAGGAGCCATTTGGACGGAAATGACCCCAGGGCTTTACCAATGACATCCTGGAGCACCAAGAGCAGAAGTTCTGGCCCAGGGTGAGCACAGACTACAGCAATGTGCCTGCTCCTTATTAAGTTTTGCTATAGACACCGCCTTTGCTCTAGATCTGAGACTCATTTTGCCCCCAAAAAGAAGATAGAAGTCTCAGAAGTGACAGGGAGGAGGTGGAGCATCGTATGAATCTATGACAAATTCAACTTCCTCTTGAGAATGCTCCTAAAACCAAGCTTGAAAGCTAGATTTCATCTGATGTGCCTGAACATCTTTGGTTCAGTGAAACAGGATGTTGTCCATGGGTTTCATTCATTTGTTTATTCATTATTCATCAAATACATTGAAAGCATAGTCTGTGCCAATTAATGTTTGTTACTGAAAGAACAAAGAATGGTTCTCTTCCATGCGACTGTCATGTTGGCTTAATTAGATTAATCTTCTTTCCCCCTAGTTGTTGGCATGCCTGAAGTTGAAATGTTGCAACTATTGATCACTGAGGAATTTTTCATGTGAAAGGAGAGCCAACCTGATGTGTAGGCAGATCAAATGGTAAACTATGTTGTATGATTCTGAAGCACAAAGAATTCTCCTGAAATATTCCACCCACCACCCTTTGCCTGATGCTTAAATTTCATTGCTAACAAGACATGAGATTTCAGTGTTAGCAACAATGGACATTGGAAAGGGAGGAATAACATATGAAGTTATTAATATTCAGCACTACACATTCAATACATACTAAGTGTAAACTTATTTTAGACTAGTAATGGTTTATGTTATTTCTTTATATTTTTGTGGTATTGGAGATTTTACTCAGTGGTGCTCCACAGCTCAAGTACGTCCCCAATTCTTAGGGTCTCTCTAAGGTGCCCAGGCTGGCCTTGAACTTGCAATTCTCCTGCCTCAGCCTCCTCAGTAGCTGTGACTACAGATGTGTGCCACCACACTTGGCCACAGTTTATTTTTTAACATAATGGCAGAGAATTCTGAATGAAAAATAAATGAAGTAAAGTGTAAGGATAGATGTATCTATTAATTTATTTAAGGCTTTTATATATATTGAGAACTCATTCTGTACAAGGTCCTATAACAAATATGTTGCTTTCTGAGGATTAACCTCTCTCCCTGGTCAGGTTTTGAATAAAGTGAGAAATAAGATAAAATGTAAAATAAATGCAATACATAAATATCACCTTTTTATTGTGAACTAAGTTAAAATATATACCTCTATGTAAATGATAATAGGCCTATTAGACTTGTGCATAATGGCCTGGCAGTGTTGGACTGAGACAGGCTCCCATGTGCTGGCACTGACCAGTTAGGACTATAGGCCCAGAGAAAAGGAGAATTTCTGATTCCTATGGGTAGCAGCTCAACTGCATGAGAAAAGCTGAGGGAGACGAATTTGAGCACTCCCAGATTTATTGTTTCCAAATGTGCTGACCAGGTGAGTCACCTCAATTTTTCTGAGGTGGTAAAGAAAGGGGCCAGAGAGTTCAGAAATGGCCCCTCAGCTATAATCCTTTGACCAAAAAGAAAGCATCAAACTGTTGTCCCAACATTTCAGAGAATAGAAAGGCAAACAAGATATGCACCTTACTTCAAAGGGCTTAAAGGGAGTCTTAGAACCAAGAGGTAAAATAGAATAAAACTGAACATAGTAATCTCCTAGTCCTGTTTTGTAAAATAGAAACGATAATACTGTCTCATATTTTGTCTGTTCGGTGAGGTTTTGTATGTAAAGTTTGTAACACCATCTCTAACTCAAGAAATCATTCAGTACCTCTTTGTTTACCATCTCATCCTTCCACATTCAGACTGCCCTTGCTCTATATTGAAACAAGTGTGTTGTAAGTTTTTAAGATATTCTAAAGAGGGTGAAGAGAGAGCCTACAGAATGGGAGAAAATCCTTGCCAACTGCACCTCAGGGCATTAATATCCAGGACATAAACAAAGAACTCAAAAAGCGTAACACTGAGAAAAAAAAATCCACAAAAGCAAAAACAAACAACCTAATCAATTAAGGGGCAAAGGAATTAAATTTTTAAAAAGAAGAAATACAAATGATTGATAAACAAATACATGAAAAAATTTCAACATACCTAGCAATTAGAGAAATGCATATTACATCTACACTGATCTACATTGAGATTTCATCTCACTGTAGTCAAAATAAGAATTATCAAGAATAAAAGTGACAATAAATATTGGCAAGGATGTGGGAGGAAAGGTGCACTCATCCATTCTGTTGGTACTGCAAATTGATGCAAGCACTCTGTAAAGCAGGATGAAGATTCCTCAGGAAAATTGGCAATGAAACCACCATATGAATTGGCTATTGCACTCCTTGGTGTATATCCAAAGGATGTAAAATCAGCATACTACAGTGATACAGCCACATCAATGTTCATAGCAGCTCAAGACACAATAGCTAATCTAGGAAGCCAACACAGGGTCCTTTAGTAGATGAATGGATCAAGAAAACGTGGCATATAAGCACAATGGAGTATTACTTAGCCATAAAGAAGAATGACTTCGGGCTGGGGATGTGGCTCAAGCGGTAGCACATTTACCTGGTATGTGTGCGGCCCGGGTTCGATCCTCAGCACCACATACAAACAAAGATGTTGTGTCTGCCGATAACTAAAAAATAAATATTAAAATTCTCTCTCTCTCTCTCTCTCTCTCTCTCTCTCTCTCTCTCTCTCTCTCCTTCTCTCACTCTCTCTTTAAAAAAAAAAAAGAAGAATGACTTTATGATATTTGCTGATAAATGGATGGAACTAGAGACTATCATACTAAGTTAAATAAGCCTTTCCCAAAAATCAAAGGTTGAATATTTTCCCTGTTATGTGGAAACTAGTCCAACATAAGGTGGAGTGGGTTGGGGAAAGAGTAGAAGGAATATCAGGAGAATAGGGAAAGGAAAATAAAGGGAAATGGAAAAGAAAGGAATAGTGAAATGAATCTGACCTAACTCTTCTGTGTACATATGAATATACCACAGTGAATCTCACCATCCTGTACATCCATAAGAAACTAATTGAAATTTAGAAAATTACAAGTAAATAGCAGAATGATCAATAAAGTAGAGAACAGGTGGAAGGAGAAGAGAAGATAAAGGGGAAGTACTAGTACTTAATTAAAACAAATTATGTTCCATGCTTTTGTAATTATGGCAAAATGAATCCTATTGTCATGAATAACTACAAGAACCAATAAGAAATACCAAAAAAGAAAAGAGAAAAAAGAAATATACACATATGAAAAATAAAAATTCTAAATACCTCATACAAGTGCAATTATGACAAAAAGATATTCTAGAACACTAAGCATTCTTTAATAGACAGTAAGATTAAAGTTATAAGAATTTTATTCTGGGGTTACAAGTCAGAAGCTAGACATTTAATAACATTAACTATTAAATGTTATAAAAAAGAAAAAGTGATGTAGCCTCTACCTACCCATGATTATTTAACTAATCATAAGAAACACTACACCAAAAATTATAAAGTGGAGTAATTTTGATTCTGGCAGTGCAGCAGTCTAGACCACCAGCTGAAAATAATGGAAACCATTCAATACTTGACTGCTGTAATCAAATTCTAGAAATAATTTGTCAATCTAGAATTGTGTCACCACATAAACTACCTTTCCAGAAAAAGGTCACACTAATGACGTTGTTAGAAATAATAATAAAAAATGAGAATATTTAACAACCACATAGAAACTTAGGAAGAAGGGAAAATGCATGACAATTAAAGTCTTGAGTTGCAAGGATGGTGTTTATAGAAACTGGAAAACATGGGGCAGTTATGAACAAATAGTCTTTTTGTCAAGGAATACTTATAAGTAATGCATAATTTGTGAGGTTAAAAATGATTAAAATTTGGAGCAGAAGTAATAAGCTGGCAGGCAAGAGCATAACATTTTTAAATGTCTCATTTTGATAGCAACTAAGAACACTGATTTTAGAACTTAGGAAATGTACCCATAAATATTTTTAAATAAAACTGAAAAATGATTCCATTCATAATGTCTAAATTAGCAGAGTGTACAAATCAGGACGACAAATTAAAAGCTTGATCTAGTTAATAGAAAGCATAAATGGATTGGCTAACTTCACTTAGAATTATCTTCTCTAACTCCATCCATTTACCTGCAAATGCCATGTTTTTATTCTCTTTTATTGCTGAGTAATATTCCATTGTGTATATAGGCCACATTTTTTTATCCATTCATCTATTGAAGGGCATCTAGGTTGGTTCAACAGTTTAGCTATTGTGAATTGTGCTGCTATGAACATTGATGTGGCTCTGTCCCTGTAGTATGCTCTTTTTAAGACCTTTGAATATAGGCCAAGGAGAGGGATAGCTGGGTCAAATGGTGGTTCCATTCCCAATTTTCCAAGAAATCTTCATACTGCTTTCTATATTGACTGCACCAATTTGCTGTCCCACCAGCAGTGTATGAGTCTACCTTTTTCCCCACATCCTTGACAACAATTATTGTTGTTTGTATGCTTAATAGCTGCCATTCTGACTGGATTGAGATGAAATCTTAGAGTAGTTTTGATTTGCATTTCTCTAATTGCTAGTGATGAGGAACATTTTTTCATATATTTGTTGATTGATTGTACATCATCTTCTGAGAAGTGTCTCTTCAGGTCCTTGGCCCATTTATTGATTTTTTGTTGTTGTTGTTTGGTGCTTAGCTTTTTGAGTTCTTTATATATCCTAGAGATTAGTGTTCTATCTGATGTGTGAGGGGTAAAGATTTGCTCCCAAGATGTAGGCCCTCTATTCAATACCTCACAGATTGCTCCTTTTGCTGAGAAGAAACTTTTTAGTTTGAGTCTATCTCATTTATTGATTCTTGATTTTAATTCTTCCTCCACAGAAGTCTTATTAAGGAAGTTGGGGCCTAATCCCACAAGATGGCGATTAGGGCCTACTTTTTCTTCTATTAGAAGCAGGATCTCTGGTTGTATTCCTAAGTCCTTGATCCATTTTGCGTTAAGTTTTGTGCATGGTAAGAGACAGGGTTTTCATTTCATTTTGTTGCATATGGATTTCCAGTTTCCCTAGCACCATTTGTTGAAGAAGCAAATGCCAAATATTTTCTTTGATATAAGGAGGCTGATTCATAGTGGGATGGGGAACAGGAGCATGGGAGGAATAGACGAACTCTAGATAGGGCAGAGGGGTTGGAGGGGAAAGGAGGGGGCATGGGGTTATTAATTATGGTGGAATGTGATGATCATTATTATTCAAAGTGCATGTATGAAGACACGAATTGGTGTGAATATTCTGTGTATACAACCAGAGATATGAAAAATTGTGCTCTGTATATGTAATAAGAATTGTAATGCATTCCACTGTCATATATAATTTTTTTAAGAGAGAGAGAGAATTTTAATATTTATTTATTTATTTATTTTTTTTAGTTTTCGGCCGACACAACATCTTTGTTTGTATGTGGTACTGAGGATCGAACCCGGGCCAAACACATGCCAGGCGAGCGCGCTACTGCTTGAGCCACATCCCCAGCCCATATATATTTTTTTTAAAAAAGCATGAATGGATAGGAAAATATGGAGAGTGAAACAGCAATGGCAAAAAATAAAAATCCCACAAAAGACATTGGAATGCAAAGATAATCAAGAGTTGTAAAGGAAATAAATGCACTAGCTAAATGACAAATACTAAAATACTATTATTTTATTGTATTATATATAATATTTATTGCATATATGTAATTGCATATAATATTTTTATGATGCTGGAATAAAAATCAAGTTCTATGTTGCTTCTAAGAGATTGAAGAGCTAAGGATGATATTGAGGTACACGTATGAACAAAGACTATAATAGGAAAATAATGAACAAAATAAATTTGAATAGTTACATAAAGAGAAGAAAGTTTACCTGGGAAATAAACCATCATTAAAAATGCAAAAAATCTCATGAGAGTGGACAGTTTTCATATGTTCATTATCTATGTGTGTCTCTTTTCTGACATGTCTGTTTCTGTATAAAGATTTTCTTATTGATTCATGTAAGGATAGCATATATTAAGGAAGAAAATTCTTTACCTATATTTTGTTTAAAATGCCCCATTTATTCAAACTTTAATTTTATGATAGTTTGAACATTAAAGATTTGTTTCTCTCTTAATGTTTTCTTTTGGACTCTTTCCATTATATTCCTAAATAATAATTCTTAAACTTGCCCACACAAAGATCAATAAATTAATACCTGAATTAAAAATAATAGAGAGAATCGTAACATAAAAATGAGATTTCCCAGGAAACTGTAATAATTTTATCTTGATGGACCTAAATAGAATAGCTTCAAACACTAAAATAATTAATCAATAAGGCAAGAAAAGCTTCATGGTTGAGTATCATAATGAACAATTTTACTACATTACTCATGGTTAGTAACTGTCAAAAAAAGATATAGATTTGGTTACTGAAAATCTTGAGCGAATGAACATCTATAAAACTCTTAACTTAGCACATATCTGCAATCTATTCTTTATCATTGCAAAACAGTGTCCTGTTATATAACAGGTTTTTTGTTTTGTTTTGTTTTACTCTTTTGAGGTGTCATGTTCTTGTTGTATTTATTTCTCTTGCAATGTAAAGAGATGAAGAAGGCCTCTTGCTGCATTAGATAATTGGTCAAGGCCACATGGATTCTGTCTTAAATATTATCTACAACACCCCCAAACTGAGTGCACATACCCTCATACTCTCGTAGTATTTGTCAAAGATATAGATTAATTTCTTGTCAGAGAGTAATGGTTGGTTCCAGTTTCCCTTCCTCATCCAGTGTGATACTCATATTTTATAGCCTTTTAAGAAGTATGAGAGGTGGGAGGGACAGGGAGAGAGAAGGGAAATTGCTTGGAAATGGAAGGAGACCCTTAGGGTTATACAAAATTACATACAAGAGGAAGTGAGGGGAAAGGGAAAAATAATACAAGGGGGAGAAATGAATTACAGTAGAGGGGGTAGAGAGAGAAGAGGGGAGGGGAGGGGAGGGGAGGGGGGATAGTAGAGGATAGGAAAGGCAGCTGAATACAACAGACATGAGTATGTCAATATGTAAATCAATGTAAGTGTAACTGATGTGACTCTGCAATCTGTATACGGGGTAAAAATGGGAGTTCATAACCCACTTGAATCAAAGTGTGAAATATGATATATGAAGAACTATGTAATGTTTTCAACAACCAATAAAAAAATGTTATTAAAAAAAAAGAAGTGAGTCTACACGAAACATACGGGCTGTCTGTCAGTTGTTTCTAGTTACAGGTCATTCTCTGACGTCTTCTTCAGTTTGTATCTCACAATGCAGATATGATGTTTTGAAGGATGCAGGGAAAAAAAATCTAACAGAAGTATTTGCCATTAAACACATGGAGCACCTCGGGTTTTTTTTTTCCCCTAAAGACACACAACAGATTTAGCATTGTATTTGTTTGCCACAGAAACAGTAACTGAGCACATCGTCAGTTTCTCTTCAGAGTCCATTTAGATGCACACTGAGTTGTTGGTAATGAGTGTCATAAAACACTATGGAGTCACATTATCCCCTCTTTACAGAGCAGTGATATTGCATGCTTAATTGGCAGAGGCATTTGGAAGATGATCTTCCATAAAACCAAATGTCCAACCCTGGCCTGAGGAAGCCTGTGATGTACAAATTCATGTTGTTCTCTTATACAGAATCCTGAGGACTTAAATACGCGTATTGTGTCAATTTATGTTTTGTTTGGTTTTCTTCTATTCCTGTTTAAAGACTGGTTTTGCAAAGGCAGGCAACTGCAATAGGGGATAAGGGAATGGCCAGGGGTGTTTTGGGCAGCAATTTATTGTTGGAACAGACTAGAGGGTCTGACTGGAAGAAGATGCTGTAGCTGTTGCCAGACTCAACAGGATTGAGTGTTTCAAAATCAAATATGTCTGCTTTGGCTCATATAAAGATATCTGTAGTATGTGCATATGATAATCTATTGCTTAATTCAGACTCGGAACAATTTAAAATATCTCCAAAACAGCTTTTTTTTCTTTTATTTGAAAAATAATGCTCTTAATTTGAAGAAATATTATACTTTCAGCATAATATTTTTTGCTGGTCTATTCTTTTTATTAATTTTTTATTGATATATAACAGCAGAATTCATTACAATTCTTATTCCACATATAGAGCACAATTTTTCATATCTCTGGTTGTATACAAAGTATACAATTACACCAATTTGCATCTTTATATACGTACTTTGGATAATAATATCTATCACATTCCACCATCATTTCTGACCCCATACCCCTTCCTTCCCCTCCAATTCTTCTGCCCTATTTAGAGTTTGTCTATTCCTCCCATACTCCCCCTTCATACCCCACCATGAATCAGCCTCCTTATATCATAGAAAACATTCAGCATTTTGTTTTTGGGGATTGGCTAACTTCACTTAGCATTATATTCTCTAACTCCATCCATTTACCTGCAAATGCCATGATTTTATTCTCTTTTATTGATGAGTAATATTCCATTGTGTATATATGCCACATTTTTAAAATTGTATTTTCTAATTGTTCTACTTCATCAAATTTATTTTTATTTGTTGCATATGTCTCTTGTAGTGGAATGAAAATTATACAAGTTAAAATTGAATTTCAAATATTATTTTATCTAAATATCTAAATAATATTTACATTAGGTATTTTAGTTTAACTTTTTGGAGTTCAAACATTATTAATATCATGTATCTCAAAAAAATTCCATTTGTGAAAACATTTCCCAAATTATTTTAATTTCAAATAACTTTAAACCCAAGAACATTTTTTAAAAAAAGAAAAAAAATCCTTTAAACCGAAGTCCAAGACAATAGTGTCAGAGACTATTTTAGTGTTCTTATAGAGCTGACAGACTAATAGTATTTGAGACTTGCTCTAACAGTACCTAAAACTATAAACTGCATTGAATTTTATCTCTGGATTTGGGAAGTCTAATTGACCCTGGCAGTAATTGTCTCAGTGAAGGCAAAGAAAGTCAAAACTAAAACTTTAGCCACTTAACTAACATTTTCAGCCAAGTCCCTCATTGATCAGTGTGGAAAAATAATGAGACCTGCTTGTTCTGTTTCCAAAGGACCATATTGCTGTTGTCAACATTCCAGCATTTCTCATTTGAGACACAGATGTATTTTAGTTCTTTACAGGCTCTGTGCTATCTGCCTGTATTACCATAAATTATTTCCACTAGAAATGTTGGATTGAAAAACAAAAAGCACCGAATGTGTTCATGCAAGAGAAATGTATCCTACCCAAAGGAAATAATGGCCCCATTCCACTCTGGTGCACATCCTCCTGTGTTAGGATCTTTGTCTATACCTTATGTGGGGTCCATTATGTCACTGTAGTACAATTGCTACAAATAATTAAACACATTGCTAATTGAAACTAACGCAAAAGGTTTCTGGTCATCTCTTACTTCAAAGCATTTAAGCAATAATTTCTAGTACTAAACTTTTGTTTTCTTTTTTTTTCCCACTGGATTTGAATTCACATCTGTGCTTTGCTGCCATAAACTTTTGCATACAGTGTTTCATAAACATCACTCACCTTAATTCCATCTCCAGATGCACTTGTATTAAAGTCCTAATTCCTAATTACTGTGTTAAGTGCTTTCCCATATAATAATCTCCTGAGGTCAGTGCTGTTATCCTCATTTAATGGATATTGATAGTTTTAATAAAAGCAACAAGAACCATTTCCAATTTGCTGATATTGCCATATGACAAGCTCTATGTGAATTGCTTATATGCACCATCTTTATGAAATCTCACAGTAATCTCACTTTCCAGCTCCTGGCATAATTCCAATATACAACAAAGTATATTAATTTTCAAAGGGCCATGCAACTTGATGAAGCAGAGAGATAAATGCAGATCTGTCTGAATTCAAGTCTAGGTTCCCTTTCTCCTCTACATATTCATGTCTTCCCCACCCTTTAAGACTCTCCCTATGTCTCACATCCAACCAGGAAGTCTTTCCAAACATTCTGAGGTAGCGTTCGTTCTGTTAGTCATGCAGCACTGTGGCTGGTACTATGAGCATTATCATATAGTTCTCATCTTTCTGGCATATTGCTATTGCTCACATGTTCTGCTCTTTATTTTCCTTTTCTCTCTTTTTTGGTACTCACATGTTCCATTCTTCTATCACCAATATTATAAGGTGGTGTTTTGGTACTTTCTCTTCCCTCACAGTGCCTGGATCACTGTTGCCCCTATAATAGATACTCTGTCTGTTGATGAATTCTTCCCAGTCAAGCAATCCATGTGGGGTGGGGAGAAGAGCTTAGTTAAGTGTAGAGGCGGCTGTTTCAGAATTCTGTTCTGAGTGTCCCTATTTTGCTGTGTTGCCCTTTCCATCAGAGAATTAAAATACAGAGCCACTTAACCTGAGGGGCAATGCATTCTTCACTTCACTGCCTTTGAAAATCATTTTAACAAATACAAGTTGAGGTGGGAAAGAATAGCGGCCTCAAGTTATTGTTACAACTGGAAAAATAAATTTCTCCCAACAGGATGCCAGCTTTTCAGTTTCCCACTTGAAGCCTTTCCTTTCTTGTTCCAGAAAATATACATGGTGTACACTATGAGTTGTCTTAGTTACCCTTTTTTTTTTTTTTTGTAACTGTGAGTAGAGGACAGTGTGATCCATTTTTATGTAACATTTTTCAATAGCTGTTCAAATTGTGAACAAGAGCAATAAAGGATAAAGTGACAATTATGTTCCTAAGACTATTATATAACTTTAGTTTATGATCAGAATATATTTCAAAAATCATGAATCCAAAACAAAATGAGATCGCTGAACTTTCCTAAAGTGCTCACTCCCAGCTAAAACAGCAATGCTGTCTCTCTACAGTTGGCTCCATGATTGTCAGATGCCTAAAGTCCATGACAAATTCACAGCTTATCAAGGTATACCTGAATCTTTATTGATGCCAAATGGACTTTCCTACTTGGTTGCAATAAAGCCCTCCTACCCTGCTTTTCTTCCATGGTGCTTACTTAAAAAGAACTATATATTGTGTGAATATCTCTGTAGTTTTTGATAAAAGGAGCAAAGATCAATACTTCTCTTGCTTTCTAAACTTTAAATCATGAGATCCCCATATTCAATCACTCTCCTCTGTATTTTTACTTTGGATCAGTTCTAGACAATAGCACTATTATTTCTGAAAATTATTGGCCCTGCTTCTTTTCTCTCCTCTTCCTGTACCATTATTCCGTTATCTCCAACTTCTGTGGAAACCAAAGAACATGCTATATCATTTATTTAAGAACTTATAACTGAAAAGGCATTAAAAGTTACTTTTCTATTTTAGGTATTGAATAAAGAAATTAGTTATTGTATCCAACTAAAAATGTCTACTTGAGAGGATAAGAGGTCAGTTTTATAATCCAGAGTTGCATGTTCTCAGCAATTTAATATGTCCCATGTTCTGCCTGTGAAGGACACAGCCAATCATTCAGTAGCCTTGGAGCAATGAACTGATCTTTGCACAGATAGGAGGGGTTTCACATATTCATCTATCCATCCTTTGGCAAGGAGTTCTGTTCCATGTGCACAATGTACTAGCAAAACAACTTAAATGTCTAAGGACTAAATCTCATTCTAGTTCATTTATCTATTACTAGTTCTGCTACCACACTGGGTGCAAGACAAGATTATAGCTTGTTTGGGAAATACAGTAGCCAGTGTATTGTTCTATCTTTTATACACTTTCCTAATAATTCTATTCCATTCAGCCACTAAAGTGACTTTGTTTTTTGTTTTGATATTAAGGATTGAACACAGGAACATTCAACCACTGAGCCACATCCCCAAACCTTTTTTCATTTTTTTTTTTTTTTGAGACAGGATCTCCTTAAGTTTTTTTAGGGCCTCACTAGTTGCTTAGGCTAGCTTTGAACTTGTGATCCTCCTGCCTTAGCCTCCAGAGACAGGCATGGGCCAGAGTGCCCAGTTAGAATGATCCTTTTAAAATACAAATCAGATTAAAGTCAATGTTTAGTTGAAAATTGTCCCTTGACTTCTCATTTTATTCATAAAAGAACCCACATCCATACAGTGGCTCATAAAGTCCTGCCCAATTTATAATCTGTCCCTCTAAATCCTTTCTGATCTTAACTTCTACTGTTTTCTCCTTTAACTCTACTAAAAATAACAAGCCTTCTTTGTCATTCCTCAGTTATGCCTGACATACTTCTGCCCCAGGATCTTTGCATTCTTTCCTCCACAAAGAATCCTCCTCCCTCAGAGAGGTTGAGATGAACTCCATGACCCCTTTGACTTTCTGTCCACCCAACACCTCCTGAGGCCCATCCAGATTACCCTGTTTAAATCCCCATACCTATCACACTGCTGATCTTCCTCATTATACCCTTTCTGCTCATACGCGTGTTTTCTATACTATGTACTTATAATAATAATTTACTTGTTAGGCTGTAACCTTAAGGAGGTGAAAGAATTTTGTCATCTGTTTCCATTTGATGCATGTTGAAGACACAGATAAGCACCTTATAACTGGGTATTTCTGATAATGAGTACATTAAGGAGAAAAGTTTTGATATACATTTACCAACTCATTTTAAGCTGGCCTAATTTCTAGCATATCCCATGTCCCATGCATAAGTGCATTTCAGAGGGGTCAAATAGGCAGTTATCTTTGAGAAAAGCCTTGTGCTTCAGTATCAAACTGTGCTACTTCAAACACAGACTATTCTAGGTTCCAGAAGCCTAACTTCAGATTTTGTGTTTTGTAGAAGCAAAAAAATTGTTATTAAGATAATATTTATTATAAAAAGTTAATTTAACATAATATTTTTTGTTAAAAAGTCATTTAATAAATGATATTTCTCATTCGGTTCTAAAATATTTATAAAATAATAGTGTGGTTGTTAAGTGTAATCAAATATTCTTTGTTAAAAAGTCAAAGTCATTTAATAAATGGCATTCTCATTCTGTTTCTAAACTATTTATAAAATAATACTGTGTTTCGCCTGGCGCTATGGCACATACCTGTAATCCCAGTGGCTTGGGAGGCTAAAGTAGGAGGATCTTGAGTACAAAGCCAGCCTCAGCAACTTTAGCAAGGCCCTAAGCAACTTAGTGAGACCTGTCTCAAAATAAAATATAAATATGGCTGGGGATGTGGTCCAGTGGTTAAGTGCCCATGGGTTCAATCTCTGGTCCAAAAAAAAAGTAGAAGAAGGACAGTTTATTTATTTCATAGGACCAGCTGATTTATAATAAATTTATAGTAAAACATTACATTTCATAATGCTAACTAATGTCCTTCAGGGTGCCTGTCCCGACTTGATTTTTTTTTAATGACATTGTGTTGCTGCATGGATGTTTGAGAAGAAACAACTAACTTTGGTTGATATTCTTTATAAAGTTGATAGTCCTTTAACCTGGCATAACTCCAAGTCATGTACCCATCTGCCTTTAGACAAATGAATATGAATATGGAGTCCATTGCACAACATTGTTAGCATTCTTTTCCAACAGCAAAGTGCTCTTTTTATGGCATTATATTCATGATGCTACAATATTCTCAGGCAATTATAAAACCTGTACAAAGAATAGCTACCATTTCTGTTTTGATTATGACTTCAACCTAGTTTCTTCAAACCTTTGGGCTTCTTAGAAATTATAGAGAAGGTGAATATCAACTGTAACTACAACAACAATAACAACAAAAGAGCAAAAAAATAGCATTCACAATTTGGAAGCAAGATAAAATATAATAATAAGTGAGTGCATGAGTCCCTAAATACCACTTTCCCTCTCTTCTCTGCAGCAACCTAAACAGAGGCCTTTTGAGGGACAGTTTTTAGGTATCTCATTGTAGAAGAGGCTCTGCAGCACAGAGTAATGTGTCTCTGCTGGAAAAACCATGTCATCTGTCTAGAGTGGTAGGGATGCTTTGTCTTACTAACAACAAAGATGTGAGGACAAGAAGCCAGTCATGAAAAAAAAAATCTCATATAAAAAAAAAAGATATAGAAGCATGAGCGGGGAAATTTACTTAGTGTCCAAAAATACAACCACGGCCTGAAAATCTTTACAGTATACCCAGATGCTGGTGCCTGCAGGCCATGGTAAAATGAAATATTCTCCAGAGAAACCCGCCTTCAGCCTGGGCCCCAAAGAGGGTCCCATCGCATGAAGAGTTTCTAAATATATGGTTTGCAATGAAAAATATCAAAACACTTAGGAAAAGGGTTTCATAATTAATCTTATAATGCTCAGGTGAAGAATCGTAACAATAATTGTGTGGACAGGACTACTTTCCTCCAGGAAACTCTCTTGGAGAATCCTCGCTTCTCTGTATTTCTAGAGAATGCCTGGATTCCCTGATCATGGCCCTCTCTGCTCCCTCCATCCTACTTCCTCCTTGGACTCTGACATCCCCTTCTCATTATTACACCCTGGAGATCACCCTGGGCCCACTGGGTAACCTAGGATCATCTCCCACCTCAAATCCTAATCTACTTGCATCTATAAAGTCCCTTTGTCACATATGTACAGTACCATGTCCACAGGCTTCAGGGAGTATACCATGAGTGTCTGAGGGTGAACATTACTTACCACAAAGGCAAAAGACACGTAAAGATTCCAATTATTAGAATCATTAAAATCCTTTGGATTTTTATTTTATTTCCATGTACTTACTTCTGTCACTCTTGTGTTTTACATACCTTATTAGGTTTCTGAGAGTCAAAATACCAAATCAATTGTCACTTTAGGTACTTCCTGGTCTATTTCCAAGATTTTTGCCTGAGGACTCATCTGAATATTAAAATGCTACTTATAATTCAGGCCCTTTGGAAATACCACCCTGTTATTATTCATTTCTTGGGAGTGCTGTGAACCCCACCTGCCTTACTATGTTCCTTTAAGGCTGTGAGGTTCAGTTCAATAGGTGTTTCTCATAGACAGCAAGTGTCTCACAGGCAGAAAACATGCTTTATTCTTTCTATTTTTCTCTTAGCAACTTACAAAGTAACTAATAGTAAAAGTAACCAGCAAAATAAATGAAGAAACTCAGTGAAGATGTATTGCCTTCAAGTTGGACTTACAGGGCACTGGATACATTGCAGTTTAGGGTGTAAAAGAAGTATTCTTAAATTCTGACTCCCAGAAGAAAAAAAAAAGTTCTAATGGAACTATTATTTTCTGAGGCTTGTTCTGTTCCAGGCACTTTGACTTATTTATTTCTTTTATAATAAACCTGATATTGATAATATTTTTTTTTTTATTTTATAGAATGAGAACTTGAAGCACAGAGCTGTTAAGTGACTTGCTCAGTAGCTTGTGGACCCAGTGTTCACACTGTGGTCTGATAGAAAGCTTAGCATTGCTGAAATTTTAATTTCCGTCCTTGTAATAAAACTATTCTCAATTAATTGTTTTTTAACTGGCAGTGATCTTTAACTTCTGTTCTCCCTGTTTGTGGTCATCTTAAAAATGTGATCTCAGTGGCATATTGGACTGACTGGATCTTTCTGTCTCATCGGATACTGTCACATACACGTAGACACAGTCAGGGGTGTGACTTATGAAACCTAATGGCTGTAAGTAAGACCAGAAAGCCTGGCTGACATTTCCTGCAGGAACAACCCTTCAGATGTCTCCTTGGTGGGGGACAGGGTCATTGCCAACTAGCTAAGAGGCAGACCTTCTTTGAGGAACAGTGCTGGATAATGATCTCAAAGCAGAAGCCATTTATCCATAGTTGCATAGATAATGACAGAGAGATAGCAGCTATTTACATAAAGCCTCATCTTAGCCAGACACCTTAGTGAAGTATAGGCTCTGAAAAAGCACAGGGTTATAAAGGTGATAAAACATATAGTAACATGACACAAAGATGTTCTGCATAACTGAAAAGTATTTATTTGCTCTAGCAAGAAACTAGGATTCAGACTTCAAAGCCATCTCCTCTTAATACAGGACATCACATAAGAAATACCTTGCTGCACCCTACAATGACTGATTTCTAGAGCAGGTGTGTGTTCTATGATGGACTTCTTCACAGGGCTTGTGCAGCACAGTGTTCTCCACATTCAAATGCTTGAGAAAGGGCCAAGTAACCCATCTGTCCTACTGGGGTTCTTTCTAAGACATCTCAAGGGAAGTCCTTTAATATGTGGTATCCTGTCATTCTCAGGGCCAACAAATCAGGCCATACCCCTGCAGGCAACAGAGTTTTCACAGCATGGGCCTTGGAACCAGGCTCACCTAGACTGGAATCTCATCTTGGAGAAGTTGTTTATCTCATTAGACTTCAGTGACCTCATCAGTAAATGGGATGAAAGATATTTAACTCCTTGTTTTTTTGTAAAGAATGAATGAAAAGATTAATGTAAAAAAATTAGTAAATAAATAACCAAAACCCTTGAGATGCTATCAAAAGTGGTATGTTAAAAAAAAAGTACCCAGAAACATCATCAGGAGAGACTTCTGGTGGACTGGTGATGTTTCTGAAAGCATATGGTGGGGAATGGGAGTTAGGTTTGCAATAATAGTCTCACTTTCAAATTTTACTTTCCCATGGTCATTGTTTTCTCCCAAATCCAGACTGGAGAAAAGAGATCAAAGAAGAACATAGTCTGGCCAATATAGGATGATTCCATTCACCGAGGGTAGCTTTTTTAAAATACACAATTATGATAAAGGAAAATTAAATTTGATGTATGCAAGAGGTTTCTGACAATGTTGATGGGAGGTTTAGAATAATTGAGGCATTTCAAGAGTAAACTAATAAATATTGATCTGTACATTCTGCATCTAAAATGAATTTATCTAACATAAAACAAGATAATAATATTGAGTCTGAGTTAAAATATAAGGTTTCTATGTCCAATCACTTTTCTACAAAGCTGCCAAATCTTCACTGATCCTAGGCATAAACACAAAGCCTTCCCAAGGACTTTAGTTCTTCATTTCTGAAAGCTCCCATGTCCTGGTACAGTTTGTTGAAATGACTAGGTTATGCTTTTGACTTGCTAATTGATCTTTGCTTATAAAATTGTCAATCATGACCTTAGGATGGGTGAAGAAGCATATCACCCCTTTTCATCCCTACAATACAAATCACATACAGTTGGTGCCTTTGGATGGTAAGTTCTGATTTGGTGGTCCAGGTTGGAGTCCAGATTGAAGGTATCCTAGCAAGCTCTTCAAAAATGTTGATAATCTAATCCTGTAACGATGCTGAGGGCCATTACCAAGTAGAAATGACGCATCAAAATTTCCTTGCTAGCGTACCCCATGTTAATTTCACTGTTGACCTTGCATGTGTGTTTGAGAAAGGTGACCCTGCTCAACGACCAGGGAGGATCCAGGATTAGGGTGTGTCCTGCAGTTTGAGGAAGTATCCCGCTCCTTGGGTTAAGGGCGTTCCCAGTTTAAGACCTTGGGTTTTAGGGAAGTTCGATGTTGAGGATTATTGCTGCTGGAAATAGGGCGTGCCTGCTGCCTGAGCTCCCATTGAGCTCTTGTGAGACTCAGAGAGCATTTTGGGAGAGGGAGCCTCGTGGAGTAGGTGAATTGGGTGGCAGCAGAACTGGGATTGCCCCAGAGCGTGTGTGGAGGCCGGTGTGAGTTCAGGAATAAAGAATTGCTGTTTGAATCTACAAAGCTGTGTGGTGGCTCGTGATTCTGTGCCCAGCCAAGACTGCGGCATAACTGCTTTTGTCATGGCAAGATATATTGGCCACCACCATATCACCCATGATGGTTCGCCAGCCAGTTTAGCTCAAGAAGACCCTTGAATACACACAGAGCAGCAGATCTTAAACATGGCTACACACTGGAATCTTCTACTGATTCTAGAATTAACCCCCATATCCCCAAAATCTTATGGATTTTAATATAATTCTTCTGAGGTATGACCTGGACATGAGAATTTTAAAATTCCACACTCATTAAATTCCTACTAAAGCTGTGATAAATTGCTAAAAGTTTAGTGGCTTAAAATTAAATGCAAATCCATTATCTTATACTTCTGTAGATCATAAGTCTGATAGGGATCTTGCTGAGCTAAGAATAATGTGTCAGAAGGATGTATTCCTTTCTGGGGACGGGGGTGGGAGGGTGGGGGGAGTGGGAAGGTGGGATTAATTTCTTTGCCATTTTCAGTATCTAGAGGCTATTTCTTTCCTTGGTTTATGGCCCACTTATACCCTACTCAAAGCCAGCCAAGCAGAGCAGTGTTCCTTAAGGTGCCATCTCTGGTTCTCTTTTTATAATCACTCCTCCATTTTTAAGGACTCTTATCAATATATTGAGCCCACCCAGACATTCTGGAAAATATCCCTGTTTGAAGGTCAACTGATGAGCCACCTTAATTCTGTTTTCAAGTTTAATTTATCTCTGCCATATAACATATTCAGGGGTTTGGGGATTAGAATGAAGACACATGTGGGGGCTGTTCTTCTGCGTATGGAGTCATGTAATTCTGATGCCTCCAGGAATATAGACCCGTATAAAGCATTTCCAGTTGTCACTTAAAACGGGCTCAAAAGTAAAAACAAAAAAATTTTCAGTGGCATTAGGAGGGAAATAGATCTAAACTTTCAGACACATAATCCACACCTTAATAATAAATGTATGTTTCCTCTTTCCTGAGGAAATAAAATCTCTTATATGTCCTCTTTGGTATGTTACTAAAAGGCTTCTGTTGGACCTACGGGATATAACATGAAGAGAAGGACACAGCTCCTTCCTACGGAAGAAAAATGAGTGATGATTGGAGAAACTGAAAATATCAATCTGATATTTGTGAATTATTCACACTGTGCTTTGAACCTTTCTGTCTTATTCTCTTAGTTTATGATTCACTGCCCCCCACCCTTTTTCTGTTATGCCTCTCAGCACTGCATCCTTTGAGGCATTTGATAAATCTCTTAAATGCTAATACTTTCGCCACAGAAAATCGCACTGTGCCACTTAAGTTTAAAGTGATAATTCAAAGATAATGGTGATATTAAGAGTGACGAATCTCCCAATTACTGATACAGACCCTATTATAATTATATTATAATGCAAATGTAGTTATTCTGAGGAGACCTTCTCTTTCAAAATTCAGAATACTGTGATATGACAGTTAAATGTGATAGGAGAGAGGAATAACTATGTTCAAATGAAGCAATCAGCTATTCAAATTTACATATTTGCATGTGCAATGAGTGAATAAAAATGTAGAGTAGGGGAAAGGGAAAAATATTTCAAAAATCTAAATACAAGACACTAAAATTATTTAGATAAAAAGTCAAATATATGATAACTTATAATTACCTTATGGATTCATTCTTTCTGACCCTTATTTTATATTCTAACATAACTTTCTGGAAGCTTAAATGGTGAACCCATAAATGATTGATATAGTGATGTTAACATGAAAGATTAATACAAAAACATATGTTATCATTTGAATGCTGGATGTCATGCAAAAGTTCAGGTATGGAAGACTTGGTCTGCTGCCTGTGGTGCAATTGGAGGTGATAGAACATTTAGTAGATGGGGCCCAGTGGAAGAAAGTTAAGTCACTAGGAATGTGTCCTCAGATATGGGGATCCTAGGTCTTTTCTGTCTCTCTCCTTGCTCCAGACTGCCTTTAGGTGAGAAAACCTCTCCCACCACTAGCTCCCAAAAATAGGTCCTGGGTCCGCACATGCCCAAAGCAACATGGCCAAGCACCCATGCACTGAAACTACTGAAATAGAGTCAAAATACATCTTTCCTCCTTATAAGTTTATTATCCAGGTAATTTGTCATAGTTACAAAAGTTGACTCACCCAATATCCAGGGAAAACAGATTATCACAATAATACTCAGTTTAAAAATGACTTTCCTCAGGGATCCCTTCCTAAACCTCCAAGTCTGGGTTAATTCGTCATTATATACAATCGAATCCCTACAACCCCCAACAAAGTCCTCATTGCACTAATCTGTAATTGCATTTATTATTAATCTACATCCCTAATAAATGTTGAGGCATATGAGCATAGGAATCTCGGGGGATTCTTCATCACTATGTCCACTGTGATTGACATGTAGAGATCAGTTCATTAAAATTTGTATGAACAAACAGACACATTTACATTCCAAAGCTCTCTGAAATTACACATGAAATAAAAAAACAATCTCCAGGTTGGGTTTGACAAGCTTAAAATATATACTTATATTTATTTAAAAATATTGCCAAGGGCTTCTTCTTGTGGCAGGAAATACAGACACCAACAAGATCAGATCCTTGCGCTTCCGGAGCTCACTTCCTCAGGAGGCTGATTCATAAACAAGAAGACACCAGGTGCTCTGGCAAGAATAATGAGGTGAGCCCAGCATGTGCTCATGCTCATGATTGGGAAAGGAAAGCTCCCAACCTATTTTACTAGAGTAAAGGAGTACTTCAAGACAGACTTCCTGGGAAAGGTGACTTTGAAGATGAGCTCTGAGGTACGCTGGGAGTTAGCTATGTATGGGATTGGTCACAAACTAACGCAGCAGCCATTATCTATCTAGAAGAGAGAGGAAAAGACATAATTTGGAATACACAAGAGAGGTAGGATAAAAAGCATCTGCCCTGGAAGTCACTGAGTTTCACTGAGCTGGCCAGGCAGGACACCATACCAAGCACCATGTTGAATGTCAGAAATCACTCACACTGTGCCTCAATATACTTGTTATTATGCAGTATCCGTTAAAATGTAGTCCTGGGCTGGGGATGTGGCTCAAGTGGATCCTCAGCACCACATACAAATAAAGATGTTGTCCGCCGAAAACTAAAAAATAAATATTAAAAGAATTCTCTCTCTCTCTCTAAAAAAAAAAAAAAAAAAAAATGTAGTCCTTTCTCTCTATTATCACATTTAATTATGATACCATACTATCTCAAATTTTATATTAAACCTATTCAAACAACTATATTTGCACACAGTTGAAACCATGTTAAACTTTCTCAGATGAAATCATACTAAAGTATTTTAAATGTTCATCTCAAAATGTGTGTTCCCAGAGCAATACCACAACGTCACCCGGGAATTTGTTGGAAATGAAATTTCTTGTGGCTTGTGGCTTTCTTGTTGCTTCCGACTACTGAAGCAAAAATTCTGGGTTGGAGCATCGCAATCTTCCTCTTAAACAGTCCTCTAGGTGAATTTGGTGCATGCTCTAGTATGTGAATCACTGTGTTAAATGAACCCAAGAGTGGCTTTCTAGAAAAAAAAAAATGTTTAGTATAATAAAGCAAAGATTTTTTTTTTCAACAAACAGTATTAAAACCAAGGAATATCCTTATGCAAAAAAAAAAAAAAAAATGCTGCTGTTGGTGGTGGTAGTGGTGGTGGTGGAGGCGGTAGGTCATGAAAATTTCTGTTTGGGATCTGTTCAAAATCTGTCGGATTTTGAACATCACCCTATTTATGATATTTTTCCCCACGTGCCTCAAGGGATCAATGGCCTTCTCCCTATTTCCCCTCCATCAGATACTTTTTTTATAATCATAGAACAACTCAGTAATGTGAAATTCTCACAAAGTTCTGGGACTAGAGGCAATTGTTTCATTCCAGTGTCAGATAGCTCAGGCCAAGTTGTCATACTTCCCTACAGTTTATGGAATTTTCTCCGTAGTGCTTCTGCAATTTTAGTTAAAAAGAGAGAAAAATGTTATTTTGATCTAGCTCACATTCATTGAAGATTTGTTTTGCTGGCAAATTGAAGCTACTGAGTTTTCCATTTTAATTATCAATTTAGTTGATAGTACTTTAATTACCCAGCTGTTATTCAGTACTATCATTGACTTCTTACATTACTAATTAAAGTTTAGTTTTGAAACTCCTGTCATTGTCTTCCTAATTTTGTAGATGTGGAAGAAAATATCTTTTTTCCACTTTTATTCTGCTTAAAAGAATTCATCAGAGGTAACTTTGCCTTTTTATGAATTGTGGTGACACGGTTGCCAGTGGGTGGCTAGAGACTTTGAAGATATGTGGTAGGTACTGTTTTGTTTGTAAAACTATATAATTGGGAGCTTAGCTTGGCACACGCGTGTACATTGAAGCAGAGTTTCAGAAAACATTCCCTTCATCTCAGCAGGAGAATCCATGTCATGAAAAAGTTTCACTGAATAAACAAGTTAATCAAAAGTAGCCCTTCAACCTACACTTCATTCTACAGCTGTTGTAGTTAATGGATTTGATTGCACTTCCTGCTTGGAAAACCATACGGTTGGGAAGAATTTCAAGACTTAGACTGTTCCATCACCTGATTCTTAATTTAGACTACACCAGTACACTCCCACTAGGAAAATGTTCATCATGATTCTTAATCATTCCTTTTCAAAGTACACTCCTCAGAACACTGATTCTCCATTTTTGTGTGTGTTGGTAGAGGGGGTCACAGAGAATTGAGAGTCCAGAGGTCAAATAAATTTTGTTAATGCACCCACTACAGACTGCTCTAGAGATGCCTAAGACACAATAGCATTTCAAAGACCTTAACAGATTCTAGAATTTGTTTAATAAAAGTGTCTGACCCCTTTCTGGATGAGTCCTTCAACTTTTAAGGACTGTTCAAAAGAACTGTTGAAGTTTGAATCCTTCAACTTTTAAGTAACTGTCCTGAGAACATTCTTAAAAATACTCTTTTGAGTTTTTCCATTACAGTTGATAATTTCTCATAGTTGTTAAAGAAAGGACATTTTAAATTCAGGCCTTACAGACCTGGGTGAGGAAATGTATTAAGTGGAAAAAATGTTTACTTTTTTTTTTACATTATTCCAACATATTTTATTGTAAGATATTCTGTTCATCCTATATAGATTCTATTTCCTAGGATAGTGTATTCCATCGATGTGCCCCTCCACACAGAAAGTAGGATTACATGTTTTTCTAAATACTAGAAACATTCATGAGAGATTATATTGCTATGAGAAAATAGTGTATTTGATAATTTTTGCATCACAATACTAAGAACACAACACATTAACTGGGGAGCATGGCAAAGACAGATAATTTAGCAAGCAACATTAATGAAATATCCCTTATGTTTCAGGAATCACACTTGGGATACAAGGGTTCTTGCTCTCATAGGGGAGTATGATAAAGTTCTTATTAAATAAAGCAAGCTTGCTTAGCGTTCGATAGCTCAGAATCTCCTTTATTTAATTTTTAACAGCATAAATAATGGTAATTATGTTTATTGATGATATGCTTTTGTGAGAGGACTTGTTTGATAATTCCCATAACAATCTTGTGCAATAAGTACCCTTATCCCTTTATAGCTATGGAAACCAAGGAAGCAACACAATTATTTATAATCCCACATTTAGCAATAACCATTATTTATATTTTGATGTGTAATTTTCACTCATTTTTTTCTGCATCTATTCATGTGCATGCACACATGATTTTGGAAAATTATTTTAGTGAGCTAAAAAAAAGCAAGTTAATACAGTTACAGCTGCTTTAAATAGTTAAATTTTTAACTGTTTTAAACAGTAGAAAAATTTTTTACTATATCCAAGGAAAGTCAATTGGAAATTTTTCTTCCCAGTTCTAAATTTACTAGTGTCCTGCTCATAGATTGAAATTGTTCATGGATAGGAGTATTTATATTATGGAAAGGAAAGCGTGTTACAAATTGTGACTCTTCTCAGAGATTATTAAACATTTATAATTATACATGTTCTCTCCTATCATCAACTATTCTATGACGTTCATACTTTATTTTCTTTACTTGTCCTAGATGGGAGGTAATAATAGTAGCATGTGCTTAGAAAAAAAGGTAAAGAAGAAGAAAATTTTAACATTTTTGTTTGAGGAAGATATAATGATCAGAAGTCATGAAATACTGCAATAAAAGAAGTACATCAAACAAATCAAATTATATTAGTATTAGTTGCTTATAAAATTCTTGTGAAATTTAACTTTTCTATAATTTACTTATATTTCAGACATATACAATTTGCAAAGTAATATCAAGAGACCTGAAATCTGGCCTACTTAATTATGGCAGTTAGCTTTAAAAACCTATCATGATGGGGCTGGGGATGTGGCTCAAGCGGTAGCGCGCTCGCCTGGCATGCGTGCGGCCCGGGTTCGATCCTCAGCACCACATGCCAACAAAGATGTTGTGTCCGCCGAGAACTGAAGGGTGAATATTAAAAATTCTCTCTCTCTCTCTCTCTCTCTCCTCTCACTCTTTCTTTAAAAAAAAAAAAAAAAAAAACCTATCATGATATTGCATTTAAAGTTTAACCTGACGTGAAGTCTCCTAAACATGTTATGTATTTATATTGAGCTATGAATCCAGTTACTTTTATTATCGCGATGTGAAGATAATTTAGAAAAATTAATTTCTTCCTGTATATATATATAACTGAGAAAAATTAACTTGAATAGGAAAGAATATACATATCCTTCAGCAAACTACACTGTTAGCACTACTTAGATTTTCACAGCAATAAAGAATTTGCAGGTATATTTATGTCTTAATAGTGTATTTATCACACAATGTCATTCATTCTTATCTTTAACAGAATGCTAATTGTCAGACTTACAATTAGATTTTGTTTTTATCCATTATCAGAGAAGCATATGTTGCTATATGCTTGTAATGTAATTGGCCTCTTTTAAGTCTTAGGTTTTAAATTTTATGAATTTAAGTGCCATATTCTAGGAAGATATCCCTAGGTTGCAATAATCTGCCTAAATTTTCCTTCAAACAACAAAAAAACATAGAAAAATAGTCAACCTTCAGAAGCTCAAGTTCAAGAAATAAAGTTGCCTTAATTAAAATTTAGATTTATCAACCCCCCCCACCATGAGAAAACAAATCTAGCAAATTGAAGCCGTTCATTATTTTTTTTAGAAATTAATCCATGTAAAGTGAAAAAAAATAGAACAAAAGAATCAATAATATTAATTTTGAGAGAATCTCTATGACATTTCAAAAATCTCTATTACATTTCCCATACTCATACTCGTAAACTACTTAATATTCAAATTTCACCAAGACACTATAGACACATATGCTGTACTAAATGTGTAAGGCCTACTTATTCCATAAGATTGATGAAGTCTCTTGAGCTTCTGAAGTTGAGATAAGCTCTTCTTTTTGTCATCCTAACAACTATGGGAAATTCAGCTACTGAAGGGGATCTCCTTTAAAACCTTAGACAGCTGGACATGTGATTTTACTGTGCCTATGTTTCGTTATTAGTGTGTGCCTTTTGACACCTATTTATTGTGGACTTCCTGCATGCCTACCACTCTGCTAAGTTCTTGGTTTAACTCAGTGAGTAAAATAGAGCAAAACAATGAAGGGAAAGAGAAATCAAACCAATAAAAGTAAAAATCACAGGTCTGAAAAATTGTGACATAATTAAGATTAAATATCAAATAAATTTATAGGTAAAACCATGATGAATTTGATAGACAAAAAAGTTATTTTTCCTTTCATTGTTCATATTCATTGTACTATGTTGGGAATTTCTCTCTTAGACAAAATAATTATATAGCTTTTGCCTTTCTTTTATCCTAGCACTTGTTTTTCCTGCTTTCAAAATTTAACTTTCTATATAGAAATATATTTGAACTATATATTTATATATATTAAATATATAATAAGAGAGGAGGAAAAAATGACACCCAGCAAATGGATAGATAGTACTTTACTCTGTCACTTGTAATGTCTGGACATGTGTCACCAATGGTTTGTGGGTAGAAACATTGTGAGACATTCCTAATTGAAGACTTTTAAGGTTTCTCTTCCTGAAGACAGTGGTAAAGGCAGCCTATGGGATACTGAATCCACAAAATTGAAGATTCACCAGTCCCTGACTTGCTTCATGGATCAAAGCTGCATGGTAAAAAAAAAAAAAAAAAAAAAAAAAAAAAAAAAAAAAAAAAAAAAAAAAAATTAGGCTTCAGAAAGCTCTTTATTGCAGCACAAAAGAAACCTCTTTTTCTTGTTTATCTGGAATTGTTTTAATCTGTAATGAGTTCTACCATTTATCAGATGTCAAATTAGAATCTATTTGCAAGTTTATATTCCAATAAATCAGAAGATCTAGACAAATTTTCAGACATATTACCTACCCAAATTGAACCAAGTGGATATAGAAAACCTTAACATTTAGATAGCAAGCAATGAGATTGAATCAGTAATAAAATGTCTTTAAACAAAGAAAAGCCCAGGTACAGATGGATTCTTGGCTAAGTTCTAAAAGACATTTAAAGAACTATCATCACTCCTCAAATTATTCTATGAAATAGGGAGGGGTCACTTCTTGATTCATTCTATGAAGCCAGTATCACTCTGAAATCAAAACCAGGCAAAGATTCATCCAGTAAAGAAAACTATAGATCAATATACCTGATGAATATAGATTTTTTAAAAAACTTTATAAAAATTAGCAAACCACATTCAAAAGCATATTAATAAGATTGTACATCATGATAAAGTAGGATTCATCTCAGAAATGGAAGATTGATTCAATACATATAAATCAATAAATATAATTCATCACTTAAATATAATCAAGGACAAAAATCACATGATTATCTCAATAGATGCAGAGAAAGCCTTTGACAAAACTCTGTACCCACTGATGTAAGAAACACTGGAGAAACTGGGGTTACAAGGAACTTACATCAACATCATAAAGGGCAAATATTACAAACCCAAAGCCAACATCATACTGAATGGAGAAAAACTGAAAGCATTTCTTCTAAAATCAGGAACAAGACAGAATGTCCACTCTCACCACTCCCATTCTTGAAACTCTAGCTAGAGTAATTAGGAGAAGAAAATTAAAGGAATACTAATAGGAAAAGAAGGAGTCAAAAACTATCTATTGGCTAATAATATGATTCTATACCTAGAAGACCCCAGAAAACTTCACCAGAAGACTTCTAGTCCAATAAACAAAGTAGCAAGATAGAAGAGCAAGATACAAAAAAAACTCCAATAGTTACCTTAAACTCCAATAATGGATCTAACTGAGAAGTAAACTAAGAAAACTGCTCCATTCACAATAACCTTTAAAAAATCTTAAAATAAATTTAATGAAAGGAGTTAATGATTTCTACAATGAAAATTATAAAATAGTGAAGAAAGAAAATGAAGACTTATAAAACAGAAAGACCTACCATGTTTATGGACAGGTAGATGTAATATTGTCAAAATGACCACATAACCAAAAGCAATCTACAGATTCAATGCAATTCCCATCAAAATACCAATGATATTGCAGAATTAGAAAAAGAATTCCTATGATTATATACCACGGAGTGGGATAACTGAGTCAAATGGTGGATCCATTCCAAGTTTTCTGAGGAATCTCCATATTGCTTCCAGAGTGATTGCACCAACTTAAGTCCCACCAGCATGTTATGAGCGTACATTTTCCCCTGCATCCTTGCCAACATTTATTGTTACTTATATATTCTTGATAATTGCCATTCTGACTGAAGTGAGATGAAATTTCATTGTAGTTCAATTTGCGTTTCACTAATTACTGGAGATGTTGAACATTTTTTTCATATATTTGTTTACCATTTTTATTTCTTCTTCTGTGAAGTTGCCTGTTCAGTTCCTTTGCCCATTTATTGATGGGGTTTTTTATTTATTTTTATAGTGTTATTTTTTTTCAGTTCTTTGTATATCCTGTAATGCAGTGATATCAATGTTTATAGCAGCTCAATTCATAATAGCTAAACTATGAAACCAACCTAGGAGCCCTTCAACAGAGGAATGGTGTCGGAGTCCAGCTCCAACAGGGTGTCTGAGGAGACGAACGGATGGTGAGGAGTCGGTGAAAAGGGGGTGGAGAAACAACACAGACACCAAAGTGAAGGTGCTGAATCCCAATCTTTACTTGTGAAGTTGATCATATATACTTTTCATTTTGGGAGGCTCACAGTACTTTGTGGTTACAAAACAGGAATCATTATTCAAAGAAACAAAATATTACCAAGCTACAATTAGATGAGAAGAATGTCTCTTGGCTTAGGCATAAGCAAGCATTTTTACTTTCAGTTCGTGTTTTGCTTTGAGCTGTTTCTGCTTAATTAACTTTTAATAATAGTTAGAAATGTCTCAAACTATTGGCCTATACTTTCACTATTCTTTCTTGACTTACTGACTGGAACCGATGCCATGGTTACGGCAAGTGGTTAACTCGTTATTTATTTTAATCAAACAAGAGTCAGAGCACAAACCATTGTGCACAGGAACAAGAACAAGTTGCCCAGTACCAAACACTAATCTGTCTTCTTAACATTAATTCTTTTTCTCTAGATTTTAATTTAATTTCTCAAAAACTTCCTTGACTGTTTTTCCTACAGGGAGGTTTTTCATTAAACATTAACAATTTACGTTCCACAGCTGAATCATTGCATTTAGAGCAAACATATCTATTCTTTAGAAGTAGTTGCATTAATTGTGAAAGTCATGTTTTTTCCTTCATACTTAATGCTCATATGAGAAGTTGCAATTATACTTATTAAAGGAATACAAAAACAAATCAGCCCATTTCCAGAAACATACTGCACTCCTCCAGAGGATGGACGCCTTGCGCCATCCACCTCAGTAGGGCCTTGCCATTGCCTGAGTCAGGGTAGGGGCGCAGCAGAATGGATAAAGAGAATGTGGTATATATACACAATGGAAAATTACTCAGACATAAAGAAAAATGAAATTATGGCATTTGCTGGTAAATGGATGGAACTGGAGACTATTATGCTAAGTGAAATAAGCCAAAACCCCAAACCAAAGGCTGAATATTCTCTGTTTTATGTGGATACTAATCCACCATGAGGAGTAGTGAGAATAGAATTTCATTGGATTAGACAAAAGTGAATGAAGGAAAGAGAGGGGATGGGAATCAGAAAGATGGTAGAATGAATCAGACTTAATTTTCCTATGTTCATATATGAATACATGACCAGTGAAACTCCACATCATGTACAACTGCAAGAAAACAATCCTAATTAGAATAAGTTATACACCCTGTATGTAAAATATGTCAAAATACACTGTACTGTCATGTATACCTAAAAAGAACAAATAAAAGAAAAATAAAAAACATTCCTAAAATTTATATGAAAGAATAAAAGACTCAGAAAAGCCAAAGCAATTTTGAGCAATAAGAATGAGAGTGGAGGCATCATAATATTCCATCTCAAATTATACAACAGAGCTATACTAACAAAAACAGCATGGAGAAATGAAGACCAATGGAATAGACTAGAAGACACAGAGAGAAATCCACATAAATAGTCATCCTTGATAAAAACGCCAAAAGCCCTATTGGAGAAAAGATGGCCCTTTAATAAACAGTGCTGGTAGAAGAATGAAACTATACCCTTTTACATTAACTTCCACAAAAATCAACTCAAGGTGGATCAAATACTTAGGAATTAGACAAGAAACTATGAAACTTCTGGAAGATATATAAGAGGGACACTCTAACACATTGGTATAGCACCAACTTTCTTAATAAGATTTTTAAGTTTAAGAAATAAAACCAAGAATCAATACACAAAATAGCATTAAATTAAAAGCTTCTGTACAGCAAAGGAAACAATTCAGAGTGTGAATGATAACTTACAGAATAGGAGAAAACTGTTTCCAGCTACTCTCTCAACAGGGGAGTAATAATCAGAATATATTAAGATCTCAAAAATTAAACAAACAAATCTAATAATCCTCCTATACATGTAAAACAGACATTTCTCCAAAGAAGAAATACAAATGGTCAATGAATATATGAAGAAATGTTTATTATTTCCTTATCAATCAGAGATATGCAAATCAAAAGTACAGTGACATTCCATTTCACCCCACTTAGAATGGAATTTATCAAGAATACAAATAATGTTAATTGCTGGTGAGGATATGGGGAAAAGGGTACATTTATTAATTGTTGGTGGGAGTATAAATTATCACAGCTACTTTGAAAAGTAGTATGGAGATTCCTCAAAGGGAATGCAACTACCAAATGACTCAGCTACCTATTATCTATCCCATTCTTTGTTATTGATCCCCCCCCCAAACAACTAAAATCAACATAATGTAGTGACACATGCATACCAATGTTTATAGCAACACAATACAAAACAGCCAAGCAATGGAACTACTGTGGGTGCTCATCAAGACAAATGGATAAAGAAAAAGTGGCATATATACACAACAGATTTGTACTCAGCCACAAAGAAGGTGTAAATGGGTAGAACTGAAGACCATCACACTAAGTGAAATAAGACAGATGCAGAATATCAAAGGCTGAACATTTTCTCTCATGTGTGGAAATTAGAAAGATAAAAAGAATTTTAAAAAAGGGGATCAGATGAATATAGAAGAGAAATGAGTAGAACTGAAGCTGGAGATCCAAGAGGAATATAAGAAGGGGGAGAGAGGGGAAGAACTGGGGAATGATGTTGACCAAATTATACTAGGTGCATGTATGAATATATCAATGTATTTCAATTTTATACATACATATAATGCAGAAATTAAAAATAAATAAATACAAGAAAGACCAATAGAGTAGAGGAAGGGAAACCAGGTGGAGGAAGAGGATGGTATTGCCCATTGAAATGCAGAAAACTATGCTATATGCATTTGTGAATTGTGAAAATAAATCCCACTATTATGTACAACTTCAATGCACTTTTCTAAAAAAGAGATGGTGACATATTTCCCTTCCTTTGGGATGAGAATAATCTCATAATGAGTTATCCTTGCATTCTGAGAATGATCTGTATCTATCTTTAAAATGACTTACAAAGAGTAATTGTATTTTTCTTTTGATATCTCATTAATTTTTTAAAGGTTTTGTCAATTTATTCAAACAAAGAATGGTTTATTGTCCTATGTATAGGCATGTTTGTGTGCTGCAAGGGTATATTATTCAGTTTAAGATAGTTTTACTAAATTAATTTAGAAGCTTCCCGTTTTTAAAAAAAATTTTTCTACATATCATTATGTATTTATTTTTGTTTTTTTTTTCTTTTTTTTTTCTTTTTTTTTTTTATTGATTATTTATCGCATTACATAGTTCATGATATATCATCTTTCATACATTAGACTCAAATTGTGCTTTGAACTCCCATTTTCACCCCAAATACAGATTGCAGAATCACATCTGTTACATATTCGCATTTTTACATAATGCCATATTAGTGACTGTTGTATTCTGCTACCTTTCCTATCCCCTACTATCCCCCCTCCCCTCCCCTCCCCTCCCATCTTCCCTCTCTACCTCCCCTGCTGTTGTTCAATTCTCTCCCTTTTTTTTTCCCTCCCCCTTGCCCCTCATAACCTCTTATAATTTTATGTATCCTTGAAGATCTCCTACCATTTCCATATGCTTTCCCTTCTCTCTCCGTTTCTCTCCCCCCATTCGTCTTTGTTTACTGTAGTCTACATATCATTATGTATTTATTTTTGTTGCAAAACAAATTTATCAATATCTTAGTAGCTTCAAAGGTCAGCAATGTTTTATAATATCCTATGGTTTCTATAGGTTAGTAATTCTGAAGCAGTGACTTGGTTGGTTCAGTCTAGGTTCCTCTCTTGTGCTTGTAATCGACAGTGATTGACTGAAGGGCTGCAGTGAGTGGGGGTGGGCTGGCCATCTCCCACCTTCATGGCATATCCGAGTCTCTCCAGGCACTCCCTCATTCTTTTACTGGACATACCTGTATTTCCTACATAGTGGTTTGAAGTGCCTGAGTCCCCAGAAAGAAACAGAACAGCCAGCCAGAAGAGCTGGTATTGTATTTTCCAAGTTAGTGTTGGATTTCACTTTTTTTTCTTTCTTTTATTTTTTTAAAGATAGAGTGAGAGAGGGAGAGAGAGAGAGAGAGAATTTTAATATTTATTTTTTAGTTATCGGCAGACACAACACCTTTGTTTGTATGTGGTGCTAAGGATCGAACCCAGGCTGCAGGCATGCCAGGCGAGCGCGCTACCGCTTGAGCCACATCCCCAGCCCCTCATGTCCCATCTTTATCAGGTTATACTTTCTAGATGAAGCTAACTCCACAAAATGAATTTAAATATTGTCAGTTTCTTTATTCTCTCTCTCCTTTCTCTCTCTCTTTCTTTCTCTCTCTCTCTCTCTCTCTCTCTCTCTCTCTCTCTCTCAGATAATTAAAATCATTTAGTGTTTGAAATAACTCTCCATAAAATCTTTTGATCCAATTTGTATTAGTCAGGTTTTCATGACTGTGATGAAATGAAAACAGTAAGAATAAATTAACTCAAATGTGATTTAAGAGATTGGAGAGGGGGTGGATCATTTCCAACAAGAGTGGAGGGACAAAGATGCACATTTCTGTCCCCAAAGAGATACAATTTCAAATATATACAATTTCAAAAATATACAATTTCAAATCATTTCATAAGTAACTAATTGCATTTGTAACAGTGGCCCACTTCACTTTTTGAATATAAGCTCTGAATCTGTGGCTTATATTTAAAAGACATGTTCTTTTCCTTTTTGCCCTCTCTCCCCAACCTGGGGGTGTGGAACAAGATTACCTTGAGTTATCTGTGCTCCACAGGAAGGAGATGTCTGCCAGAGGATCTAAGAAGTGAATACCTCCCAAATTAACAAATGAATCCTAACAAACTGTCAGGGCACCCTGGGATCCTTTACCTGAGCATACCTGGAATGTAGCCTTTGAATAACTCCTTTTAAAAGTCCTCTGTTTTTCCTGATGGGGAGAATCACAGCCTCTGGGACTGGATTCCCCAGTGTTTCTCTTTTGCTAGTAAAGCAATAAAATTTCTTTTTCCTTTTTCTCAAAACCGTGTCCTCGTTATTAAATTGGAATTAATTGGCATCAGGGTAAAGGACAGAGCTTTCGGTTATGTATATTATTTGGTCTCTTCTCATCTGCATATGAGTACTTCCTATATGATTGAAATATTACCAGCAATCCAAGAAAATGTCTCATGCCTGATAAAGATTCTAAATAAAAAGCAAATTTATTTTTCCCAAACTCAATAAAAGTTTTGTGCTGCAGTTTAGAGATGTGATGTTCCCAAAACTCATGTGTGGTACAATGCAAGAATTTTCAGAGGCGAAATGGTTAGGTTATGAAAGTTATAATATGATCAGTGGATTAATCCAATGATATGAATTAATTGAGTAGTAACCACAGGCAGGTGGGTAGTGACTGGAGATGAAAAGCTGCGGGGGGTGGGGGGGGTGGGGTGTGACTTTAGGGTTTATATTTTGTTCCTGGTGAGCTGAGCACTAGCCCCCACATGCGTGCGCTCTCTCTCTCTCTCTCTCTCTCTCTCTCTCTGCTTCCTGGTGCTATTTCCTGAGCTGTGTTCCACATCCTTCTGCCAAGCTGTTCTGCCTTATCTGGGGTCCAGAGCTATAGTCAGGGTTCTCTTAACTGAGACCTCTGGAACTGTGAGGCAAATAAACTTTTCTTCCTCTATGTTCTTCTTGTGAGGTCTTTTGGTCCCAGTGGTGAAGCAGCTGGAAAAAAATTCTGGTTCATTCATTGTGACAGGACTGGCTTTAGTAATTTGCCTAGTCTTGATCTGGTCCCCACATACATGAGAACGGGTCCCAGGACAGATCTGGGTGTGAAACATTACTCAAACAACTGGACTAAGAAGGAGGAATGGACATTTCTCTAAAGGAGTTTTCCAGCCAGGACTTTAAAAGATAGGGTGCATATGTAAAATAGAAATATCCAGTCAAGTAGTAAATTTTATAGCTTCTCTGTGCTTCAGGTTTCTCACTTTTAAGTTGGGGTAATGAAACTCAAAAGAATTTTAAAGTGTCTTGAACAATGGGTGACTCAGAGTAGTGTTCAATGAAACTTCTCTGCCTCTCCTAATCAAGTATTTTAAGGAAAATTATCTAAACTTCTTAATTGATTTAGTGAATAATAATGTTAAGAAATTTAATCCTGCAGGTTAATAATGGAATATTCACCATGATTGTGATAGGTTTAAACATGTATACAGATGTGTGTGTGTAGGAATGTGTGTGGTTTGTGTATGTGTACGCATGCCTGTGTGTGTTTGTAAATTGGTTACGTTAAGCCATGCTGCAGTAACGAACTCCCAAATCTTAGCAGTACAGCACAGCACAAGTGTGCTTATAGTTTGTTTCAGTCTGGTGTACCTCAAGTAGTTCATCTCAAATGTTAGTAGAGAAACTCAAATAATTTGTATCCTTTTGCTTTCACACTTTATCCACCCAAAATTAGCTAATGAAAGATGACATAAAAAACATTAACAGTCTCTCAGTATTTAATATGACCATTTCTGGGATGTCATGAATCATTTATGCCCACATTCTGTTTGCCAGAAACGAGTTATGTGTCTCAAGTTAACTGCAAACAAAGCTAGAAAATACGACCTTCCCTGTGTCTAGGAAGAGGGAGTGTTATGGTTAATATCTCACCATTCTTTCCTCCTTTCTCCTATGGTTTGGATCTAAAATGTCCCCCAAAGACTGGTATGTTTAAAAGCTTGGTCCTCAGTGCAGCAAAACCCAGAGGAGAGGCTTTGAGGAAATTATTGGATCATGAGAACCTTAACCTCATCAGTGGATTAATCCATTTGATTTATTAATAATCTGAATGGATTATTTAGAGGTGGGACCTAGTTGGAAGAAGTGAGTCAGGAGGTGCATGCCCCAGAAGGGTTTATCTTTTCCACAGCCCCCCCCCTCAAATATCTTAAAATTATTTTGTTCCAATGAGAAAAGAACAATTTTTCATTTGGTCTGCTTCCTGAGATATTGAGAAGTTTAATCAAATCTCTGTCATTCAAGTTTCTTCAAATTCATTTCTTGCTAGTAAGACTATACATCCCAATTCTGGAAAACAAATATTTCTCTCCATTTACTTTCATGTATGTTTGCAAAGTGATCCATTCTTTTCTGCTAATTATTCTTCTGAAATGCCTTCCCAATTGTAGACAATAATAATAATAAATCTAGTTAATGCATTCAAATTAAAATATTTTTATGACTGGTTTCAGAGAAAGGGGAATAAAATAGAAACTTCAACTCTTAATTCTCTTTCCTTAGAGTTACTACTGTATAGTTGATACTGTTCAGGGGCAACACTGCTCTCCAAGCTTCCCCTCTAAATACCATTTATTGACCTGTGTCTAGCCTCTGATATTAATTTTCTTAGTGACTACTGCCTAACTGATAAGCAAATGCCATTTATTTCAGTCTTTTCTGAAATCAACACCATTTATCATGCCAAATTTCCTGCTAGGTAGATGATCTATGAAAGAGTCATAGATAAACTCAAATGCTCATGGTCTTTTCAATTTATTTCTCACTTAACGTGAATGTATGAAGCAGGTTATATGACTGATGCCAAACCTAAACTGCTTTCATCTTATGTATCTATCACTCTGAGTCTAATCAGCCAATATCATCTTGCTGGAAGAGTAAACAGAGGAGCTGAAGAAGGAGCAAAGGTAAAGAACTAGGCAAGATATGTGTTTGCTGGACCTAGAAGCAACATCTATCACTTCTTCCCATGTTCTCTGCATCTGAACCCAACCATGCAACCTAACTAAAAAAAAGGGGCTGGGGAATGAGGGTTTTCTTTGCTTTTCTGAACACATATGAGAACCTGTAAGCATCTTGTTATGGTTTAGATAGGGGTGTCCCCCAAAAGCTCCTGTGTTAGTGCAGGAATGCTAGGGGGTGAGATGAATGAATTTTGAGAGCTGTAACCTAATGTCCATTCAAACTGGATGGTAACTGTGGCTCAAGGAAGTCACTGAGAGCATGCCCTGGAAGGGTTCATCTTCTATGTGGCCCCTTTCCCTCCAACTTCCTAATCACCTTAATTAGAGCAGCACTCCTCTACCATGCCCTTCTGCCATGAGGTTTTGCCTCATCTTTGGCCCAGAGCAATGGAGTCAGCTAACCATAGACTAAATCTCTGAAATCGAGAGCCAAAATAAACTTTTTCTCCTCTAAATTGTTCTTCTTAGGTATGTTGGTCACAAAGGTAAGAAACTAACACATCTAGTTAGTCTTCTGAATGAAATGAATGATTTTATCAAAAAATCAGTTCAACTGAGACCATGTAGTCATAGCAAACTAAATAGAAATTCTCAAAGGAGCCAATTGTGTGCTTTGTGAGTGGGTGTATGCATATGTGGATGGGCATGCATGCACAGAGTGAATACTGGAGGCATGTAAATCCTTGGGAGTTGGTGACCTCATCACTAGCCACCTCTCTAATATTGTTCCAAAGGAGAAAGCTCAATTTTATGAGAGACAAATGGTTATGCTTTTAAAGAGCCACAGGCTTATGCCTTCAGTTATAGCATTTCCCAGAGTCAGCAATGATCCTCTTGCTTCCCCGAGCCTGTGAAGCACAACTTCTGAGGTTGGAATAACACCCTGGCCATTTAGGAAGATAAGGAGATCAAAGGAAGGAAAGGAAGGGAGGAAGGGGATCCTCCCAGTGAGATCTTGAGTTTTCCCAAAGAGCTTGCAGTTCTTTTCTACCTTGCTAGGCTGCACTTTTCCTCCACCATCATTCTCTACCTTTCATGTCTAAATTTGTGTTATTTTTTAAAACAAACCTTAAGAAAAACACACCTGTGAATTAAAAAGTCATCAGTTAATAAGTGGTGATTAAGTGCCTTTGTCACTCAGCTATTAGTCACATATTTTCTCATGGTTGGCAAAAATTGGAATTTTCCCCACTAATTATTAGTAACATTTAACACAAAATAATTGTCTCCCTTGTATGGTTGTGCTAGCAGTTGAAAGTTCTATTTTTGCTCTTTCCTCTGATACTGGCAGATTAGCACCTTAATTTCCTTGAACCAGATTGCCTCAATGTTGCAGAGGAGAACAGATGTGTTTATAGTTTCATTAATAAATTAATTACTTGTGTTGTTGAGAGAGTAACATGGGTGGCTCTGCTCGCTTTTATGTTCCTCTTCGTGACCTAAAGCTTTCATGGCTCTGAATTGCCTGAGTATCATGACAATTGGGTAGACCAAAGTTTGTCAGTTCTCGCATCTTCTAACCATTGAGTTGACCAAAAATTGAATCCTATCTCTGTCCTGTATATGTACCTAGAATAACCTTGGGGTTGTCTCATTACTTTTCTGAACTTAGGGCTTTTGTTTTCTATTTATAAAATGGGGATAATAACAGTTTCATTCCTGTCATATAAAAAGTACTCCGTAATATCAGCTGTTATTATTCCCCACACATTTTCTTCCTACACTAATGTAATGTAATGACAGATTTAAAACAATGGTTATTTGAAGGACTCAACTACAGAATTATTTATAAAGTGCTTATTATTTAACAACCACTCACCCTCCAGACAAAGAGACAAAGCAATGTTCCTACCACAGAAAAACTCACATCTAATGCAGAAGATGGATGGTAACTAGATCACTGCAATAGAGTAATTCAAGGTGTAGAGGAAGAACAAAGGAATCGGTCAATCACCTTACAAGAGTAGGCTTTAAAAATTTTGAAGAGGAAGAAACATTTGCCTAAGAAGCTTGAGGAGGAAGAAAGGTTTGCTAGGTAACTGAGACAAGGATGTTGTAGGCAGAGAGAACAATTTGTGCCAGTGACTGGCTATACAAAACAGTGGGTATGGGTACCAGGCAGCAGCAGGAAGAAAAGGCCCTTGCTCCCTTTACCACAGGGGTGGGTGGAGTGATGGGGTGGGTGCTTGAAGCAAGGTCTAAGAGTGATATCAGATTGGCTGATGTTTACTAATAGGCTTTTGCAAAGAATGTCCCCCCCCCCCTTTTATTTTTCAAAGTAATCAGAAAAGCGAGAGTGGAGGACATGAAGGAGGCAGAAAGGCAGAAAGCTAAACTCTGGTTCCGAGAATCAGGTTTTCAGAATGAAGTCTATATTGATAGAATCATTTATGTAATAAATATTTTTTTGAAAATGCACTATTTACTCAGTGCAGTGAAAGTCAGGCATTGCTCCTATATTTGAACACTTTTTTTTGTCATAATCACTTTAATCTGACCATGTGCTTTTATTGAACATGTTGCCATCACTGTAAAATTTTTAAATTAAAATGTATTATAGTATGTATAGGTTATGGTTTGGAAGTGAGGTGTTCCCCAAAAACTCACGTGTGAGACAATGCAAGAAGGTTTAGAGAATAAATGATTGGGTTATGAGAACCTTAACCTAATCAGTGAATTAATGCCCTGATGGGATTAACTGTGATAATTGAAGGCAGGTAGGGTGTGGCTACAGGAGGTACCTGGGGGCATGCCTTTGGGGTATATATTTTGTATCTGGTGAGTGGAATCTCTTTCTGCTTACTGACCATCATCTGAGCTGCTTCCCTCCACCATATTCTTCCTCTGTGATGTTCAGCCTCACCTTGAGCCCCAAGGAATGGAGCCACCTATCTATGGACTGAGACCTGTGAATTTCTGGGACCTCAAATAAACTCTTCCCCCTCTATGGATTCTTCTGGTTGGTTCTTTTATGACGACAGCAAAATGGCTTACTAAAACAGTATACATGTTCATATATTTAGTTATAGATATGCATGTGTCCACACTTATGCATCTATGAATGTAAATTTCTGTCTCCCTACTTACTTATCTAAATATTAAATTCCATGAGAACAGGGATCATGAATAATGTTATTTTCCATGCTCCACAGTAAGTACTCTACAAAAATTGTCACATATATAAATGTACACATTGCAAGTAATATTTAGCAGAAATCTTTCTCTCAACTCTGCCATGATTTTTTTCTTTTCCTCCTGTCAAGTATTTCTTTATTGAATTTTATTCTTTCCATTATGACCATTCCATTGTGGTCAATCTTATATTAGTCTTGGGAAAATAGTAACTACTGAGCAAAGATAACAATAATCATGTTACATTTTGTTATGTGCCAACTTTGTGTCATATTTAGTTCTCTGCTGCACTTCACACAACAATCTTGTAAGAAAATATTATTATCTTTTTATAGATTGCATGTTTTATTTCTATAGAAGTATGCTGTTAACTCAAGACCATATAGCTAATACATTGCAGCAACTAGGATTTGGGATATGATTCTGTCTACACCTCAATTTTAGAGTTCTGTCTAAAACTCAAATCATACTACTTGAGAGTTTACAAAACACTTACATACATTAAGTGTGGTAGATAATATTTATTTGATCTTATAGTTAAAAAACAAATGAGAAACAAAACTGAGACCCAGAAAGACAAAGTGAGTTCTCCAAAAATTATGTTGAAAATGGTAGAATTTGTAATTTATGCTAGGTTTTCTTTTTCACTATATTATGGTTGTTTCACAAAGCTCATATTTACAAGCTGCTCCACCAATTTAAGACTGCAGGCAATTCTCAATATTTCTTTGCACACAGGTATCAGGGGGAAAAAAAACCCCAGAACATTAGTTAGTTCTTGACCTCGAAACAGAAATCTATTTTAAAGTTAAATATTTTAACAAAAATAAATACTTTTATTTTAATAAATGATTTGTTCTCATTTCAGCATCAATCCCTTATGGTCACCTGGATAGCCCCTTCATGAGAAGTAAATTGTTTGAAAAACACATTCAGCAAGCCATGTTTTTCCATGGACTGATGCAGAGGAAAGAGAAAGTGTACATGCCAAGCTGTTGGCTGGCTAGACATGGCATTTGGACTTATGAAATGGATGTTAATGATTTTGCAATTTTTAACTTGGTTTGCTCTTGAAAGATTTTTTTCCCTTGTGAATTAATGTCTGTCTTCTCTTGATTAATTTACTGATAGTACTATGAGTCAATGAATTGTATTTCTTTCCTAAGTAAAAAATCATTCATTATGATAAAGGTAGTAGTTTTGATTTCTTTTTTTTTATGATTTCTCCCTGAATAAATCTTGTGTTTTTTTTATTGGTTGTTCACAACATTACAAAGCTCTTGACATATCATATTTCACATACAAGTGGGTTATGAACTCCCATTTTTCCCCCCTATACAGGTTGCAGAATCACATCGGTTACACATCCACATTTTTACATAATGCCATATTAGTGACTGTTGTATTCTGCTACCTTTCCTATCCTCTACTATCCCCCCTCCCCTCCCCTCCCATCTTCTCTCTCTACTCCATCTACTGTAATGTATTTCCCTCCTTGTTTATTATTCCATTCCCCTCAGAACCTCTTATATGTAATTTTGTATGACAATGTGGGTCTCCCTCCATTTCCATGCAATTTTCCTTTTTTTCTCCCTTTCCCTCCCACCTCATGTCTCTGTTTAATGTTAATCTTTTCTTCCTGCTCTTCCTCCCTGCTCTGTTCTTAGTTGCTCTCATTATATCAAAGAAGACATTTGGTATTTGTTTTTTAGGGATTGGCTAGCTTCACTAAGCATAATCTGCTCTAGTGCCATCCATTTCCCTGCAAATTCCATGATTTTGTCATTTTTTAGTGCTGCGTAATACTCCATGGTGTATAAATGCCACATTTTTTTAATCCATTCATCTATTGAAGGGCATCTGGGTTGGTTCCACAGTCTAGCAATTGTGAATTGTGCTGCTATGAACATCGATGTGGCAGTATCCCTGTAGTGTGCTCTTTTAAGGTCTTCAGGGAATAGTTGGAGAAGGGCAATAGCTGGGTCAAATGGCGGTTCCATTCCCAGCTTTCCCAGGAATCTCCATACTGCTTTCCAAATTGGCCGCACCCGTTTACAGTCCCACCAGCAATGTACAAGAGTACCCTTTTCCCCACATCCTCGCCAGCACTCCTTGTTGTTTGACTTCATAATGGCTGCCAATCTTACTGGGGAGAGATGGTATCTTAGGGTGGTTTTGATTTGCATTTCCCTGACTGCTAGAGATGGTGAGCATTTTTTCATGTACTTGTTGATTGAATATCCTCCTCTGTGAAGTGTTTGTTCATGTCCTTGGCCCATTTGTTGATTGGGTTATTTGTTTTCTTATTGTCTAATTTTTTGAGTTCTTTGTATACTCTGGATATTAGGGCTCTATCTGAAGTGTGAGGAGTAAAAATTTGTTCCCATGATGTAGGCTCCCTATTTACCTCTCTTATTGTTTCTGTTGCTGAGAAAAAACTTTTCAGTTTAATTAAGTCCCATTTGTTGATTCTTGTTATTAACTCTTGTGCTATGGGTGTCCTATTAAGGAATTTGGAGCCCGACCCCACAATATGTAGATTGGAGCCAACTTTTTCTTCTATCAGACGCAGAGTTTCTGATTTGATATCTAGCTCCTTGATCCACTTTGAGTTAACTTTTGTGCATGGCGAGAGGAGGGGATTCAGTTTCATTTTGTTGCATATGGATTTCCAGTTTTCCCAGCACCATTTGTTGAAGATGCTATCCTTCCTCCATTGCATGCTTTTAGCTCCTTTATCAAATATAAGATAGTTGTAGCTTTGTGGATTAGTCTCTGTGTCCTCTATTCTGTACCATTGGTCCACCCGCCTGTTTTGGTACCAGTACCATGCTGTTTTTGTTACTATTGCTCGGTAATATAGTTTGAAATCTGGTATCGCTATACCACCTGATTCACACTTCCTGCTTAGAATTGTTTTTGCTATTCTGGGTCTTTTATTTTTCCATATGAATTTCATGATTGCTTTATCTATTTCTACAAGAAATGCCATTGGGATTTTGATTGGCATTGCATTAACCCTATAGAGAACTTTTGGTAATATCACCATTTTGATAATGTTAGTTCTGCCTATTCATGAACAGGGTATATTTTTCCATCTTCTAAGATCTTCTTCTACAGCATCCCTTTATGTTCAAAACATTAGAAAAACTAGGGATAACAGGAACTTACCTTGACATTGTAAAAGCTATCTATGCTAAGCCTCAGGCTAGCATCATTCTGAATGGAGAAAAATTGAAAGCATTCCCTCTAAAGTCTGGAACAAGACAGGGATGCCCTCTATCACCACTTCTATTCAATATAGTTCTCGAAACACTGGCCAGAGCAATTAGACAGACTAAAGAAATTAAAGGCATAAAAATAGGAAAAGAAGAACTTAAATTATCACTATTTGCGGATGACATGATTCTATACCTAGAAGACCCAAAAGGGTCTACAAAGAAACTACTAGAACTAATAAATGAATTCAGCAAAGTGGCAGGATATAAAATCAACACGCATAAATCAAAGGCATTTCTGTATATCAGCGACAAAACTTCTGAAACGGAAATGAGGAAAAACACTCCATTCACAATATCCTCAAAAAAAAAAAAATACTTGGGAATCAACCTAACAAAAGAGGTGAAAGACTTATACAATGAAAACTACAGAACCCTAAAGAGAGAAATAGTTTTGATTTCTTACAAAAATAGTCCCCAAGTATCTGGAGTACAGATCTTGTGAAGTTAGTAGGAAAAACTCTTTATCCTTTGGCTGCACCAAAGTTGGAGAAGCCTTGGTTGCCATGAATCTCCCTGGGAATCTTATACTGTAACTCCTCAGGCAGAGCCATGTCCCAAACCAAAGTCTTGATCTAGTTAAAGCACAACATGCAAAAAAAAAAAAAAAAAAAAAAAAAAAAAAAAAGTCCTGTAATTTATTTGTCCTAGGACACAACAGTAGAGGGGAAAATTTTCAAAATACATAACATTTTTCCCAAGAGAGAGAAAATACAATATTGTAAGGTGATCACTTGTTTTAGAGTTAGAAATCCTAGATTTTCTTACATTGCGTCAGTGGTTTAACCTATTAAATAGGCAAAATAGACATGTTTTCTCCAGGCTTAAAATTGGTACAAGAATCATGTGATCTTTAAAAGAATACACCCTTAGGTGCTCTGTATGATTGTAAGTATTTTTCTGGGTAAGAGTTTTTAAGTGATGAGCTGTGAAGGTTCCCTTGCTCTTTTAAAAAATCAGTTTTTTGGAACAATTTAAGGTCATCCCTAGCTCATCCCACTGATTGTGCTTATTATCCAACTATAAACAGGAGTTGCATCCTTGCAGATTGCAAGCTCATTGTCTATTAAGTAGGCATGATATTTTGCTTTTCAAATTGTCACTGTTCTCTTGAATGCACACTTTCACAGGAGTTAAAAAATAATAATAATGCAGAAGTTCCAAATGCCTGGAAAAGCAATGCTACCCAATGATGTAGGTCTTCAAATATGAAGTCAGCACATCCAGAATCCCAAGTGAGTTCTTTTATTATTACCTGTAGATCCTTGGGCAAATCACTTCAACATGCTAAGTTTCAATTTTGAAATCTACAAAAGGTGGTTAGTAAAGGAATCTAACTGCTACTGTGTTGAAAGGATTTTTAATACAGTGTAAAGGATGTATTGTAACCCCTGCCTAATATCTTGTACAAGGAATGGCAATTCTGTCTTTGTATAATTCTACTTTTAAGTCTTAGAGAATGACTTTTCAGAAATTTTCAGTAATCTTAACTATCAGAATTTTCTAAAATCCACTTCAACCCTGACCCATCAGCAATGGTCAACAAGAAGCTGGTGGCATGACCCTTGTGGTTCTCACTGTAGGATGCCAGAGACTACATCTCTGTTTTCCATTTGTTGTATGCACCAAGCTCTTATCAGATAATCACCAGGTGCATCAAAATGGGACAGGAAAAGTGTATTCTTCTTCCATAGATACTTAAATATTTCTGGCATTGTACCTGGTATTTTGAGTACCTTTTTGTCTTTATTACCACTCTGAAAAGCAAACAGTGACACAATTTTCAAATAGAGAAGGTGAAAATATAAAGAAGTTAAGTAATTTTCCAAAGTCAAGCTGGTAGGTGGCATAGTTCGTATTCAAATTCAGGACTCTTTTCTGCAGCCTTGCTCAATTTAACTTTAGATTGTGCATCTGAAAACAACCAATTTCTTAAAGATCTGGGTTATTGAGAGACACCTGTCTTTTGAAAGAACATTTGAGCAAGCATTGGTTCTGATTTTATCTGGGAGGTAGGGTTTCAAATGAAATTTGGTTTTTTTCTTCATACTTTTTTTAGTATTTTTTTTTCATTTCTTGTCCCATGAATATGCATCCACATTTAGAAAGTAACATTTTTTAATTGACTAGTTCATAGTGAAATTTTACCTCATTTCAGGTGATTCATGGGAACAGAAAAAAAGCTTTCCCTCAATTGAGGCTGGTTTTCAGCCTGACTGACTATCAAGCTGGACCCACAACTACTGTTCATGCAAATAGAGTTCTGTTTTTAGAAAGGGTGACTCATTATAAAAACAATGTGCCTTGTCTGTCCCAATGCTCTGAAAATAAAAGTGAAGGGACAATAGAAAGCCCTGAAGCAAACACTTGTTTTGTCTTCAAACTTTGAAAGCTCCCTTGGCAAACTTTAAACAGTGGTTTCCTTTCCTTTTTTGAGTTGACAGAGGTTGACTTGCAATTAACTTATACACCCAGAGATCTCCAGTCCCAAAGAATTGTGGGCTCTTGAAAGCAGATGGCAAAATTCTCTCTCTAGCTTTCTTTTCTTTCGGACAGAGTTCTTTGTGAGATGTCTCCAGCACCCTCCTTCCAAGGAACTGCCCATTTCCAAATTTAGCCATTGGAGAAGAGTAAAAAGACAATTTAGAGACAGAAAACCTGAGTCCTGGCTTTGTCACTGATTAATGGAGCCTCTGGTTATACGTGATAATCTTTCTGAACATCCAATGCTTCATCATCCTTATGTTATTCTTTTAACAGGTACTTATCAAATTCACATTATATGCCTATTATTTTCTAAATGTTGGGAGTGCAATAATGAAATCACAGTATAGTTGCATATCTTGCTTTAAAGCCTGCAGTGTAACTGTTTGACTCAGGCTTGACTGGTGGGATAGGCGATCCTGAGATAAATATTTAAACTGAGGAATGCATACTTCTACAAAGAATCGCACATCCTCGGAAGAGAACATTCCTATAATAATATTTGAAGGAAGAGAGTCATTTGGGATAACTTCCTTGAGAAAGAAATGCTTAGCTCTGTTTGCAAGAAAATGAAGGTAAGGAAGGTGTTTGTGGTTAAGTGCGTGATAGAGAAGAACATTCACCATAGAAGGAAAAGGATGTGCAGATTTCCTGTGGCAGGAGATAGAATGGCTCCTGGAAGGAACTGCCTATGGTCAAGAGCTGATGCAGGAGGAAAGGTGTGTAGGTAAGGATGACCAGGTGAGAAGGAAGGAACAGCAATGCTTATTGTCTTTTCAACTGGGCAAGCTCTGTAAATAATGTCACATAAGCTGGGGTAATCCACAATCAAAAACAATTATCTAGAATTTCTTTTCCTCTACTCTGATGAATATGGATTACTTGACATAGCCAAACCCCCAAGCTAAGTGGCTTGGCTGTAGTAGCTATTTGGAGAACTATTGTCCAGAAAAATTAAGGACCTATGAGAGAATTTGTATAAACAATATAAAAAAATTGTTTTGTAGGGCCAGAGATGATTTGGGATTGTTTATTACTATAGCTTAGCATAGCCTAACTTGGATATTATGATGGTGTCAGACTGCAGAGGCCATTATAGAATTTGGATCATTCTTCTGAGATCATTGAGACAGAATTGAACTATATTTTTAAAAAGCAGATTTTCCAGATGGTTTTTATTTGGGGGAAAAAATCATCCTTTGCTAAATCCTTCCATGAACAATGAAGAAATGATGAAGTCAAGAGACTTTTGATAACTATCAATTAATAATCATGCAGGAATATTAAAAAGAGATCAAATGGAAAAAAATTAAATCTAGCATTTTCCATAATGCAAACCATCACAGAAAATCTTGGTTTTTGGTTCTTTTTTTTTCTTTTTTTACATAACTCTGTGGTTTTGGTTGTTATTTTCCCTTTGTCCTAGACACTAGTACATTTGATAAATTTGCTATTCTCTGTGTAGTTGTAATCCATATACCAAAAAGTAATTCTGTGAAATTGGCTAGGCCATTCTGCTCTGCAGTCAATAGCAATTTGGTATATATGGATTTGAGAGGGTGGAAAATTGCTTAATGGGAAAGTCCTCAAATGTTTTAGAATCAACTTTTCAATCTGCTCCCTCTTTGAGATGCCAATATGTGTTACCTTAACTCAAATCAAGAGTAAGATGTTCTCCTTTCTTTGTCTTTTGCTAATCACCCAAAGTTTGGATTGGAAAACAAAATTGGTACCAGACTGAGAAATGCAACCAAATATTAGAAAAGAACTTTTTATGTTATATTGTTTTCAAGAAGAGTTTATGAAGCAAAGTATCTTTATTCTATGCTCAGGAAGTTAATAAAATGAATGGAACTTTTACTCAATAATGTACAAACCACTGCGATTCAGGTGCTCTATCAGAGGGAATATGTGGAACAAAACCAGGTACAACCTCTGTACCCACACCTAGGTTCAGAGTCTAGACAGGGGATTATGTAATAATTCTAATTACCATGTTTGGTCATACTTGTTTCTACCACAGAGAAAAGCAACTCCTTACAGTTTACAAGTCCCTGTTAGTATGGTTTTGAATTACTAAGGTATTTTCAAAGTAATTTATCTTGTAATTCTTTCAGTTTAATTTTTAAAATAACAAGATACATTGTCCCAAATGAGTTGGGCACCATATTGAGTATTCTATATACATTATTGCAATACCTCCTCCTAACCTTAGGAAAAGGAGATTATCAACCACATTATATAGAAGAAATTAAGACTCAAAGAGGTTTCTTGAGGTTTGCAAGGTTATCTTATATGCTTTGCAGATTTATAAGAATAGCAGCCTTTTCTTTAAAGTGTTTGACAATAGCAACATTTATTCATGGAATTTCTTGAGGAAATTACTTTCTTCAGAACACATATTAGGAAAGGCTCTCCTGCATCCCATTGGCCTCCTGACTTCTCTTTGACCCTCTGGAGCCTTGCCATGAAAGGGAGTAATAGTGTGGCACTTTCTAGAGGAATAGGAATCTTTTTAAAATATCTACACCTTTACATCAATTGGGGGTTGGATTGCAGCAAGAGAAACTATCTGTAGCCGAATTATATCAACAAATGCGCTGAAATAATCTGGAGAGTGTACAGTATGAGTGAAGAGATTGGAGAATAAGATTTGGGACCTGTCCCCTGGGCCAGTGCAGATCTGGTCAGGGAGAATACAATGCCACTGTGATGATGAACTCCTGGTCCTCAAAGCTCCCTGCACTGATCCACAGCTGTCCCAGGTTATCAGGAATTGAGTTTGCCTATGTTTACCACTAGAAAGACAAAACACCCCCTTGAGTCTGTGACTGTAGGACTGGTTCATCAACTGATAGGTTAGCTGTACTTAATTCACAGTTACAAAAGAGACTTCAGAAAATAACTGTGTGGCCTCTTTACCTTTCATAAGGTAGAAGGGAAGTTTTTGTCTCATAGGTACACTGTTCATATTTTATGGTCAGATAAAATGATGTTGACAAACACATCAATTTTCTCATATTGCTTTATATAGTTTTCCAACCTAAGTCACACACTTGTGATGCCTTGATGTTTATGATTCAGATGTAAGGTGTCCCCGAAAAGCTCACATGTGAGACAATGCAAGAAAGTTTGGAGAAAAAAAAATGATTGGGTGATAGCCTTGAACTAATCAGTGAATTAATTCCTGATGGGATTAATTGAGTGGTCACTGGAGGCAGGTGGGGTGTGGCTGGAGGAAGTAGTCCATTGGGGGCAGAGCTATGGTGTATATATGTTTTGTATTTGGAGTGTGGAGACTCTCTGCTCTCTGATCACCACGAGAGCTGCTGCTTTTTACCACACTCTCCCACCATAATGTTCTGCTTCACCTTGAGCCCTGAGAAATGGAGCTGGCCTTCTACGGACTAAGACCTCTGAAAAAGTGAGCACAAAAATATGCTTTACCTCCTAAAATTGTTCTGGTCAGATATTTTAGTCACAGCAGGAAAATACTGATTAAAATACTCGATGAACCGCCCTTGACCTCATCATTTTTATGCCAGAATGTAGCTTAAAGGAGGGCAGTATTTAGTTCAGAATCTAGAACATGATATATACCCAGTAAACATTTGATAAATAAGTGAGTCTCCATAGACTTCAAATACACAGTGAGGGCTATAAGAGTTTGGATATAAAGACAAATATTCTTATTTATAGTCTTCAGACTTTTTTTTATGACTGGTAGTCAGCTTTTCATCACTATAACAAATCCCTGGGAAAATTAACTTATTGGGAGAATAGTTTTATTTTAACCTAAAGTTTCATGCCATGGTTGCTTTGGGCCTGTGGCCAGGCACTGCCTCCTGATGGGAACATGTGGTAGAGGAGGTTGCTCACCTCATGGCAGAAGAGACAGGAAGGGACAGGAAGGGACCAGGGTTCCAGTATTCCTTTTACCAGCACACCCCTAGACACCCAACTACCTTCCATTAGGCTCCACTTTAGAGGTTTCACCACCTCACAATAGCGCCACCAACTGGCGCCCAGACCTTTAACATGGACCTTTAAGGCATATTCAAAATCCAAACTGTAGCAATGTTCTCATATAAACACTAATTACAAAAGAGTTAAAAATTGCAGTACATTTTAAACACATAGAAATACACTAGCATTCTCAGATGAGCTTGTAGGAGTAGCAGGATTTCTTAGTATTTGTGGCTAATTGAATCCAATACAAAAGAATGAATCAATTGTTGAATCACCAGATTAAAGTGGTTTCGTTCATCAGATAGGAGAGAAAGCAAAGGAAGGCCTGGGCTTCCATGATAATTAACAGAGAATATAAGTTATTGAAAGCTGTGTGCAAAACATTGAATTTTATATTTAATGGGTGGCTACATTTTAGGAAAGGTAGACTTCTTCCTAGAAGGCTCAGATGGACATTCTTATCTCCATATACCTACAAAATAAACATATATTGGTTTCTCAAAAAAAAATCTCTCAATTTTAGAGCTTTAAAATACCCTTAAGTTATTTCTGTAAGCCTCAAAAAAGGTTATCTATAAATAACAAATTTAAAATAAAAAGTGTTGTATTCTGAATTAGTTACCTAAGAGATAAAATTAAGACTCTGATTTTAGATGACACAACAGAAAGAATGACCATGTGAGGGATAAAAAAATGAATCAGTGGTCTAGACAGAGGTTCAGAAAACCCAAATCCTAGATTATCAGCTCTCATTTAGTAAATAAAAAAACCCAGAAGTGAAACAGCTGGCTGTTTGTGACCTTAACTCCAAAGCTCAGGAACATTTCCACCTAAGCTCTTGACTTCCAAGGGAGAAAGAAATAACTATTACCAAATTTGGCCTGGAGTAATGGTGTGGATGAATTAGTATCACTTCATTTACTTTCCATTTTCATTCTTGTTTTGTCCAATATATACTGAGTTTTATTTTTCCTTATAATTAAAAAAATGACTTTTATGTGCTCTTTATAGTGTGGGAGCTGGGGTTTATAGGCATGACTTCATTTAATACATGTGGGTCATTGTTATTATTTTTGCTACAGTCAAGGAAACATGCTTAGTCAATTTATGTGACACACCATCAAACTCAAAAAGTAGGTATTAAAATATCTGGCTCTTGCTGACCAATCTGTGCTCTTCCACTATAATGCTCATAACAATAATAATAATACGTATTATTTATTGAATGAGTACTAGCTAACTAGCTAGCTAGTGAGTCAGATATTGTAACAAATGAAGGTTGAGAATCAAGAATGGCAGTGAATTGTTAGGAAGACTGATTGCTAGCGTGGCCAGTGAGCTGTTTCCTCACTTTCACTACTCAACAATTTCTATCCATACTTACTGGCTCAGAGGAGACAAAATGACTCTATTTTGAAGAATTTGTCTTCTTCTTCATGTTTATCTTTACTATGTATCATAATTAAGTTTCATTTATTATGTATTAAATTTTAAACTCCTTAAACTATCAGCTTCCTAGAAGCTAAAGGACTGTTATCTTATTGTCTCAGGAAGAGGCAAACCATATGACTTCTTGGGTACAGAGTACCTGATAGATGATCAGGAACTCAGTTTTGTTCTATGAACAGAGATTCTACTATTTGGGTTCCTGGTACTGGAGTGCAGTTGCATATTCCAGTCATTTCACCAATCACAACTGACCAACTTCTGGACTGAAAATAACCATCAGTACCAACTCTCTCCAACATTTTTTATCCAACTTTGAAAGTTCAAATAGCTCCTAATACTCTTTACCATTCTATAGTCAATCTATCAGTTACTCTCTCAGACTATAAGAAATAAGTCCACTGCCTTTATTAAGAAATTTATCCATTAATCCTTCAAATCTACACAGGCGTTAGCTTATTTGTTTCAATGAGAATTCATATTCAACCTTAGAATCAGTCATCCTCCATGCCCTTGATTGTATTCCTAAACTGTCAGCATTATCAATGCATGAACTTCCTCAACACAATTTTACCTCAGACTGAGCCACAGTGTTAATTGAAAAAAAAAAAAAAAAACAGAATTGAACTGATGGCACTTGGCAGATTGAGAGTGAGTGATCTCCCCTTTTTAAAATTGACATATGTATATAAACACAATATTAGATATTAGCTCAGTTCTGAGTAAAATAGTCAAGATTAGGTTACAATCATATTATTTCTAATGATTAATAGTCCTTAAAAATGGACACACTGCTTATAATTCAGTGATCTCTCATCACCTTGGGAGATAGTTTATCAAACCCTTCTGTGGTGGAGATGTTTTATATACCCCTGGGAAGACTCTTTGCATTTCCTCAGATGAACTGCTTGTGCATGAACACAGGAATGGTGAGATTACCCTTGGCTGACTCATTAAAGTTGAACAGCAATGGAGTGGAAATGGTCTTGGACCTGCATGATCATCATGATTATCGGGATGATTTGTGAGCCTGCCTTATTTCCTGAAACTCAGGATCTTATCAACAGTTGGGTTCATCTTAAACTTAATTTAAACTTGTTCTGTACTTGGAATACAAGTAGCTTTTTTGAAAAGTGCAGCATTGTAACCCAGAAGTCCATATCCCACGCCAGTGGATAGATAGGTAACTTACACCCACCTTGCTTTAAAGCTGAGAAATATACTAAGGTTTAAACAAAATTTGTGTGCTTTTTAATTTTTTTTTAGTTGTAGGTGAATACAATACCTTTATTTTATTTTATGTGATGCTGAGGATGGAACCCAGGGCCTCACACATACCAGGCGAGTGCTCTACTTGAGCCACAATCCCAGCCCCCATGGTCTGCTTTTTTGAAAATGGATATTTCCTTTGATATCTCAAGAACAAACAAACAACAACAAAAAAAAAACAGTGGATGTGGTGTCATCTATATTTATGTGTGTGCATATAGGTATAGGTAAATGCATAGGAATACAGGTATATTTGTATTAGAGCTCTATGTTGATGTTCTTTACACACTGGTTGGGATTCTTCATTTTTTAGTTAACTCTCTCCAAGGTATGCCTCCTGTATGTAATGCTTTGAATTTTGAAGCACTGACCAAAATAATCATTATGATTCATGTCATATAACTACTAAGGGAATGATTCTTTTTCCCTCCATCTCCTAGAGAGAGAGCAGGCAGATAAAAATGTACTACTTCTCTGAAAGACTCATGTATAATGTAATGGAATAATACTGATTTCGATTCTTCACTTACAAGCTAAACGTGGAATAATAAAAGATCCTGTGAAACTTAACATGGAAGGAAATTCTCCTTGGGTAATATCTTTTGGGGAATATAGAGACTGTAGAATGAAAAGAATTACCAAATGTTTCTTACTTGTACTTAGTCATTTCGATTCATTGGTGGTTTACAGTTGTATTGGAAGCAGGTCACGATATTAAACAGTTATTATTGTATTAAGGCTTAAATACCAGCTAGGAAAATTAAAATAACTTGAGTGAAATGTGAGTTTGTAACTGACTTTTACAACAGGTTACCATTTTGGAGGCATTGCTAATGAGGTCCATGAAGATAGAAACACATCTTAAAATTAACTTTGGAGATTGATGGAATGATTTCAGGATTGTGATGATTGACATCACATATTTATTATTTGCCCACAAAATATAAACTTCATTAGTAACTGCTATGGACATGACCTACAATATAATTGGCACTAATGTAAAAAATGTTCTTTCTAACTTCAAGTAGTACATAATAGTTTATGTGGTTATATGTTTCACATATATTGTATACATTTCATTAAAACAATTGTTTTTTAAATTTTAAGTTATGAAGTAACACATTAGCTTTGAACACAAATTATGGGTGATGGTAGTAGAGTGCTTACTTTTTTCTAAGTACTTGACATATTTTCTGTGATCCCATATTGCTTGAAATTTATGTCACCATTAACCTTTTTTTATTGTTAGAATAGCAATGGTGGGATGGGTATCCATTAAGAGTATAAGTTTTATATTGAAAGGCATGCATATTAGTTAAGATTTTGAGACATTGGCTAAAGCATATTACAACATGATTTCTACTAAATTTTAGTTTAATCTATCTGGAATTCATTTTGGTAATTGTTATAACACAAGAATCTTACTGTTTTGTTTTATTTTGCTAATAACCAGAAAATTAATCAAAAACCACTAGAAAATTCATCTTTTCTTTGGTGATCTAAAATGTCACCTTTCTATTAATTTAAACTGGCACTTATTTGAATCTAAATTTCCTATTTTGTTTCATTAATCAACCTGTCTATTCTTGTTCTAGTGCCACATTATTTTAATTCTTGCAGTTTCAAGCCCAGTTAATACTGAATAAATTACTTCATATGTTAAAATAAGATTTTAAATTTCTTCCTTAGTCCAGATCCTTATACAGATGATGGGAGGTCAGACAGGAATATGATGAAGGACACGCTCTTTTCACAGCTGCTCCAACACCTACCAGATATAGCAATCTCACCTCTCAGAAGACTTTCCCCTGCGGCAGTCTAAATGTGTGCAGACATCTTTTCATGGTGCACAGACATTTTAAGCCTCGGCAAGAACTTTCCTTTAGTTTATTATTTGTTGAGAACAAAAGGGGAAAGAGTAGTCAAATCCTCTGCAAGATTTCAACTGTCACCTTTTAATTGTGTTTGAAACATAAAAGAGATGTGACAGTGGGTGAGTGGGTGGCAACTGTGTTTCATCTGACTCACTCCTCCATGTGTGCCCTTGGTTCAAGCCCTTCACCTCTAGGAGCCTGCTTTCTCTATAACGTTAGGACAAGAGTAGTCCTTTGAACATATTCAAAAACCATGTTCACCATTTTACCTGTGTGACCTCAGGAAAGTTATTTAACCTCTCTCGGGCTTAATTTCTACATCTTTAAAACATTTCATGTATTTATTCAACAAGTAGTTATTGAGTAACTCCCATGGATCGTCATCAAGTTTTGAGCTCTGTATGGTTCTGTGCTTTTCCAAAAAAAAAAAAAAAAAAACAGGCTCTTAGAAAAGGTAGTTATCAGCAGAATTATTATAACGTTATTACTACTCTCATGCACCTTTGAAATCTTAAGATGTCACAGATAAGAAAAGTACAAATGATAGGCAGGCTCCCAGTGTTAGAGACCTGAAAGGCGAGAGATTGGTGGTGATGAGCTTTTTGATGGAGAAGGAAGTCAGAAAGCCAATACTGAAACATTTAGTTTTTCAGGTATTACATGCATTTTCTGCTTTAAGCAAACCCATTGTAGAATTCACTTCACAAGGATACAATTTTAACCTATTTCAGTATGTGTCTCTTTGTATATGTTATTAAAAACTGTAGTGATTTGATGTGGGAGGAAGAGAGAATATGAAGCTTAAGGACAGAAAGTCACTGTACCTGAATTTAGAGAACAAAGAGCAGATATTCACGACATGTTTAAGAGGTGTCATATTTTGACCTAAACCTTTATATTTAAATCCTTTATAAAACTTTTCCAAAAATGCAAGTATTGTGTTTAAAAGAAAAAAAAATGAAGAAAGAAGGAAAGAAAAAGAGTTGATAGAGGATTGGGACTTGGCATCTCTGCACCACTTTGTCAAGGAGTCTTCAAATCACAGTCGTCTGAGCCTTGGGACACTAGAAAATGCAGTCAAGCTGCATGATGTGCTTGTGGAATGAAAGATAAACCCTTGGCCAAAGGCACAGGTTTGACTCCCAACTAGCCCCACCTGAGCTCTGCTGCAGGCTGTCAGCTTTGATTAGCTTTTCTGACTCTGAGATTCGTCAGATCAGTGGACTGTTCAGCTTCTGCTCCCTCCTTGCTGCTGCTCTAGTTGGTTCCCTGTACTGTCTGATGAGCTGTCACAGCTGGCTGATCAGACTGCAGCCCAATCCGCTTTCCTCCCACCCAGACCCCCGAATGACCTTGTTCTGTCTTTGCCTTCCCCATCCCTCACATCCTCCTGCAGCTGAATCTCCTACCCCTGCTGACTGATCTCACTGTTGTCTAATCTGCCCGAAAGGACAGTTTGATTAGCTGCTCCTTCCTCCCAACCTGTCAGCCCTGCCTGCTGCTACCAGCTGTACTCAGCCTGCTAGCAGCTCATCATCAATTCCTTCTGACCCTGCCATTAGCACTGCTGGCTGATCGAATGAAAACTTTTTCTCTGCAACTCTCTGATCTACCTCCATTATGGTTCTCTGATCAGATCAGCCTCCTGACTTATTATTATTATTTTTTTTGTCACCTACTGTATTCTCTTGCTTTTAATTAAACCATTCTGGTGGCAGTCACTTTTGCATAGTCTTTGAGGTTGGGGTCACCTAAATGGCTACCTTTGGCAAGTGATATCATTTCAATGCAGTCTAAGTTCAAATGCTCACTTCATATCTTCCCCCAAATGCCAACAGTTGGTGTTGCTATCTGACATTTTATGTGTGATGCGATGTATCGATGTTATCAGTGCTTCTCACACTTCATGGGACAGCCTGACTTATAACACGTTGCAGCTGGGATTTGGAGTATTTCCTGAGAATCATCTTTCCCCTGACTTGTCCTCTCAGTAATACTTCTTTATGTAGTGACAAGACCAGAGTGAGAGACCATTTGGATTCAAAAACCGTACGTTCGGGGCTGGGGATGTGGCTCAAGCGGTAGCGCGCTTGCCTGGCATGCGTGCGGCCCGGGTTCGATCCTCAGCACCACATACCAACAAAGATGTTGTGTCCGCCGAGAACTAAAAAATAAATATTAAAAAAATTCTCTCTCTCTCTCTCTCTCTCTCTCTCTCTTCACTCTCTCTTTAAAAAAAAAAAAAAAAAAAAAAAAAAAAAAAAAAAAAAAAAAAAACCGTACGTTCACCATTTACCTGTGTGACCTTAGGAAAGTTATTTAACCTCTCTCAGGCTTAATTTTTATATCTCTGAAATATTTCATTTATTTATTCAAGTAGTTATTGAGTAACTACTCCCATGGATAGTCACCAAGTTTAGCGTTCCATTCTGGTTCTATAAACCAGACATTTGAGCTTCCTGAATAACTAGAGTTTGCATTCAAGGATGAAAACATTAAACATGTAAGCAAACAAATAAGAAAAACTCCCAAAGTGGGAAGTGTAAGATATAAAAAAGAGAAATGGAATAGCAAAGGCCAGGGAGTCGAAGAGAGAAGTGAGATGGTATAGCTGGAAAAAGACTCTTAGAAGACAATACCTGAACTGGCACCGAGGATAGGATAAAGGCAATCATGTGGAGATCTAGGGCCTGAAAGTACAAGACAGATGTAACAACAAATACGAAGAGTGCTGCAAAGCTGGGCATGTCAGTGGGTCACGAGGAAGGCTGGTATATCTGGAACAGCAGAGATGACTCTGAACTATAAACACAAAGGCAGAGGCCTGATTATGTGAGGTCAGACATAGTAGGAGAAGAGGGGCTGGGTTGTATTCTAATTGGGATGGATAGTTATTAGGGATTCAATCCAAATCATCACTGTTTAATAGAAATTCCCATAGTGATTAGATGTATAATAACCTGTGCTGTTCCAATGGCCACGAGCTGCATGTGCCCACTGCGCATTCAAAATGGAGCTAGTGTGATTGGGAAACTGGATATTTTATCATTTCTAACTTTAATAAAATTAAATTTTACTTAAATTTGAAGAGTTTAATCTAATAAAACTTTTAAATTTCAAAATTTTAATTTAATCAATGAAAATTTCAATTTGATACACTTTAATTAATTTATATTGTTTATTCAAGGTTAGTTTAATAATTTAATTTAAATGCAAATTGCCTTCCGTGACTTCAGATAAGGAGGGTTCTGCAGAGTGGAGAATTGCTTTAGAGAGAGTGTTATTCAAAATGCACCTCATATCTCTCTTGGTCCATGGTGAGTCCACCTCAATTGAGCAATGAAACCAAGAGAGGATCTGAGCCCCCCACCTTCCATTTTTAATGAAATAATAGAAACCCTCCTATTGCTACTTTACATATTGGGACTTTCAAAAAATTGCATTTGAAAATCACTTGAGACTAGATTAAAAACAGCACTGAAGTCAGAGCAATATAGATTTAAATAATTCTTTGATCACTTCTTAATTTATAGAGTGTATTCAAGACACTGCACTCTAGTTTCCTCATCTGTAAAAGGGGATAGAAATAATACTACTACTATTTTTAGAAGTCACTTGTGTTGACCAGAAGGGATAATTCAGGCAGTGTTTAGCAGAGTGTTTGGCCTATAGCATGTACTCCAAAAATATTAACCAATACATTCACTGTTATTTGAAGACTGACTAATCCAAGGGGTTGTGAGCCTACTCAGAGAATGTGGCATTCAGCCAGCTTGATAATCTGAGTATTTCTAAAACCTTGCTCATACTCTGTTCAAGGTCACACAACTACAAAAGGTGTGAACTGAGACTTGATTCTAGATGAACATGATTCTAGAGTTATTGACCACTTGGCCTTCGTCTGAGTTCTGTTAAATTATACTATAAACATATTATTCAAATTATAAATATTTAATAAGTGTACAAGGCAAAAGAAGCACTGTCAGTGATAATTTTTTTTAAGAGAGAGTGAGAGAGGAGAGAGAGAGAGAGAGAGAGAGAGAGAGAGAGAATTTTTAATATTTATTTTTTAGTTCTTGGCGGACACAACATCTTTGTTGGTATGTGGTGCTGAGGATCGAACCCGGGCCGCACGCATGCCAGGCAAGCGCGCTACCGCTTGAGCCACATCCCCAGCCCATGTCAGTGATAATTATGAGATGATATCATAATGGAAGTCTATTGGCACTTTAATGATTTATACTTCTAAACTGTTAAAACAACAACTACTACCACTACCACTACTACTAGTACTACTACTACTACTACTACTACTACTACTACTCTGATGGGCACTGTGGCACATACCTGCAATCCCAGCTGCTCAGAAGGCTAAGGCAGGAGGATCATGAGTTCAAAGCCAGCCTCAGCAATTTAGTAAGGCCCTAAAGCAATGTAGCAAGACGCTGTCCGTAAAATATTTTTTAAAAAGGCTAGGGATGTGGTTCAGTGGTTAAATGTCCCTGGATTCAATCCTTGGTACAAAACAATAAAAAGAAAAACAATAATAAAGAAAGAAAAAAACTAATCTATCTGTACTTTATAATGAAATTTAGTTCAAAAATTCTCAGCAGGGGCTATGACATGTGAGATATGGGGCTCTTTAGACAATCTTACATTTATCTCTTACTAAGAATCCCTGCTGCTCTTGTTGATTAGATAGACAGCTTCCAGGAGCACTGATTCATTAAATTAAAACTATCATATAGATACTATAATTATTTCTATTTTATGCTAAATGAAACTAATATTTTAAAGGATTAAGTAACCCATTTAAGGTCATATAACTAGGAGATGGTTGAGCTAGGATTTAGACCCAATGACAGTCTGGTAGAAGGTTATGGTTGGGATAAGAAATATCCCCCGAAAAGCTCATGTATTGGAAATATCTCCAATGTAGCAAAGTCAGAGATGAAAAGACTGGTTATAAGAGCTATAATCTCATTAGTAGACTAAAGCATTTGATGGCTTTAATAATTTGAATGGACTATGAGGTGATAAATATAGGCAGGTTGGGCATTGACTGGAGGAAGTATGTCACTGAGGTCATTCCTCGAGGGAATATATATTGTCCCTGGATCCTCTGTTTCTCTCTGTTTCCTCATTGCCAGGAGTTGAGCAGCCTTGCTCCACCATACCCTTTCACCATAATGTTCTGCCTCATCTTGGGCCCAGACAATGGAGTTGTCTGACCATTGACTGAACCATCAAAATTGTGAGCAAAATAAATTTGTCCTCCTCAAGTTGTTCTGGTCATGTTTATGGTCAGAGTGACGAAAAGCTGACTAGTAAACAGAACAGCCCTGCCACGAGAAGACCATATCTTACTAAAAAATGGGAACATGTATTGTTATAACCTGATAGTCTGAATGATTAAATCAAATTATACAGTAAAACTTTTTCAATTTGTATAAATTAAAATTTCAATTTGCATAGAAATTATCCTGTCAAAAAATAAATGGTTAATTGAGAGATAAAGCAGATTGCAGATCACAGAATTGATGTTTTATCTAAGGCTGATGAAATTGGCAAGTTATCCTGGGGGTTCATTCATCTTGCAACCTGAGATTGCCCCAAAAAAGTGTCCATCATATTTCTTGTAAATGATTGGTAAAGAGTTGGTGGACTCATAAGAGAAGGTATCTGACTACCAACCTCAATTGCTGACACAAGTTATTGTAACTTTTATAACTTAGACAAATGCACCAAGACTGTTAACCAATAATTATAAAATATGCTACAATAATGCCAACAATTTCAGATTATATGATATTCAAAACCTCCCAGCTTTAGTTGGATTCGGCTAAGCGCTGACAATTTAAACCAAAGACTGCTTAACAGAAAAAGGAACTGGTGATATTTCAAGCATAAAAACAAAAACTAACTACTTTAAACAAAACATCGTAACTTGATATTTTTAGTTAATGTTCATGAAAGCTTCTATGTGCCAAGCAGGGCTGTTATGTCCTTGAGATCCTGATAAAGACTTGCGTAGGGCATGTTGTGATTTGGATCTGGAATGTCTCTTGCGGGCTTATGTGCTGAGGAATTGGTCCCCAGAAGATGATGCTATTGGGAGGTGGTAGAAACTTTAGAAGAGATGAGTTGGAGAAGTCAGTCCCTGGGGCATGCCCTCAAAGGAGATATTGGAACTCCCAGCTCTTCTTTTCTGTTTGCTTCTCATATACCATAAAGTGAGTAGCTTTGTTCCACATGTTCTCCCCACCATGATGTTATACCATTTCTTAGTTTCACAGGAATGGGCCAAGCAACTAAAAACCTTTGAAACTCTGAGCCTAAATTAATCTTTTCTTATCATGACTTTATTATCTAAAGTATTTTGTCACAGAGATGAAAAACTAACAGAGAAAATTGGTACCAAGAAGTGGGGTCATTATCATGACTATATATGGAAATATGGTTAAGAAGCCTTCAGAGTTGGTATGTGAAAGAATTTTTCATAACTTTTGAGAAGCAGACTAGGAAAAGCTTAGATTGCTATAAGGGGAGCTTAATGGGAAATTCTGGTGGGAGCTTAGAAGAACAGAATGCTAATTAATAGGAATAAAGAGAGTAAAATCTGTAAAAATGAAATTTCAAATGGAAATGAGGACTCTATAGAAAATTCAACAAATGTTACAATCTGGAAAAGACCTTATATACATTTTGTCCACACCCTGAGACTTTTAAGGAAGTTGAGTTTTAACCTGATAAATGAATTATCTAGTGGAGGGAATTTCAAGTCATTCCAGCATCCAGACAGTGCCATGGGTACTGGTGAATACCTTTAACTAAATTTACAGTGACAAATGGGAGCTAAAAACAGATTGTAAAGATTTGAAAAACTTGCTCTTTGGCTGGAGAAGGAGTATATTTAAAGTTGAGGCCAGGGAGGATGTGATTGTGAAAGAGATTACTGCCATTAGAAAGAAGCCAAGTATTTTGCACTGGGATAATAGAAAGATATATTGAGGGGATTTCACAAATGGGCAAAACCCTACGCATCACAGGCTCAAGGATGTAAATGTACAACTCCATTTCAAAGACGTTGCTAGAGAAAAGAGTCCCCACACATCCTGCTTGCATAGGACTACCTCAGAACTATTTCTCTGTGATTTGTTTCCCCATGTTCAGACATCCAGGCACTCAGAAGCCACCATAGGCATGACTGAATAGAGCCCTGCTACTGCTTCCCCTGAGAGCAAACGTTGGCATTACCAAAGTTTGTTTTGTGGGTATGTGGAATGCAAGGGTTACAAAGTAATGAAGACTTCCACCAAGATGTCAAAAGAAAGAGAAACTAGTGTGAGGATTATTGTATTAAACTTGCCTAAGAAAGAAGATGGTTTGGCCTAGGAGAAAGGTGTAAAGGTTATAAAAAATGATCAAACCTGGAATATATTTTGAAAAAAAATGCCATAGAACTCAACTGATGGATAATATGTGGTTGTTAAAGGAAGAAGAATTTTAAAAGTGTTCACCAAGTGAGAAAGGCAAATGGAAACTTGCTGCAGAGGACTTTTCAAATATTTGCAGTGTTTGATACAGTGCATAGAGTCTAGCTCATAGTAAATTTCTAATAAGTGTTAGGAATAATTTATATTTTTATCATCATTACTCTACAAGCATGTATTAAATGCTAAATGGGTCGGTGTATCAGATAGTATTATCTATTGAATAATTAATATAAATATCAAAACACCACTTTCTTTCTAATGTCTATGTGTTGGTTAGTAGCTCACATTTTTTTCTGTCTGGGTCTTTTGTCTTAATAATTTACTTTTTGTACCAAAATTTACTTTATATATCATACCTGTTCCTTTTTTAAGCAACATATTACCCTAGGCTTGTTTCTAATTTATAATCTTTATTATTTCTGCTATGTTCAGATATTTTTATACTATGAGGATATTTGAGTCTATCTGAAGTCCTCCTTTGCTACATGTAATAGTCTTCCAATCAACTTAACATACTAATTATTTTATATTAATTCTATAAAATATTATGTGCAATAAAAAGGAATAAAGTAGTCTAACATGGACCAATATTAGTAGATTTTCCAAGTTAAATAAAACACAAGTTTCAAAGAAAATATAAGATAGGAAAATTATGAATAAAATAAAAATAATTTACTTCTGTACCTACCAAAATAGGGGCTAGATCATTCTTTGAAAATCAACAGCCTTAAAATCTCAATAGATTGAAACAATATTTTTCCTTCTTGAGACTATCACACAGGGATAGGGAGAGCCATACCACATTGTTCTCAATAAAACACCCCTGCATTTGGGCAGGGGATTAAGAAAATATTCATATTCTAACTAGATATTTCCATTTAGTTTGATACATAACAAGAAGTACACACATTGTTCCGAAATTTTAAATTTAAAAAGATTTTTTTTTCTAAATATTTTGTTTGATACATAGCAAGAAGTGCACACATTGTTCAGAAATTTTAAATTTAAAAAGTTTTTTTTTTCTAAATATTTTGTGGAGATTCAATATAAGAGTTACATGACAGAGCTTTCAAATTATGATTATTTTTCTTCTTTACCTTTATTTCTCTCTTAAAAATAGTAAATGTCATTTTAAGTGTAATTCAATGGCTTAAAATTATAATGAAAATTTTTAGTGACCCTGAGTGTGTTCCTTGTGAAGAGTTTTGCCTTCCCATTGAGTTCTTGGGAAAGGATGCCGAATGCTTGATGTTTCAACCAAGTGTCTCTCAGAAAGAAATGAGAACTTAAAAAGAATTGTGTTTAACAACATCTAGCAAAATATTCCTCTATTCCACCTCAGCAACCACAGGGCACTAATGTGGCTTATGCTCATGAGGCACAAGGAGGCTAGACATTCCGATTTAGTCCTTCCTGTCAGTCAAAGTTGTGGCATCTGGAAATTATGATGACCAAAGTCTTGGCAGAAATTACTGGATGCCCAGTGGCCTCTGAAAAATCACAGGAACATTTAGAGAGAAACAGTTCTGAAAGTTCCATTAGAATAGAATCTAAAAGAAGAGAGGCAGAAACAAGGTGTCACTCGGGTTTTGAATCTTTATCCATTTTTAATTTCCTACGCCATTCCAGGCAGATCGGCAAAGTTGTGAAATCTCCAGCATTTTTTGCCCCCTTGCCACATTTACTCTTATTGCATGCACACACATGTTGGTTCCACTTTTTTCTGTGAGAACTTTAAGAAAGAAGAAATAGGGGTTGGTGTAATAGCTAAGTGGTACAAGCACTTGCCTAGCATGGGTGAGGCACTGGGTTTGATTCTCAGCACCGTGTACAAATAAATAAATAAAATAGAAGTCCATCTACAACTAAAAAACTATTAAAAAAAAAAAAAAGAAAGGAGAAGTAATAACTGCACTGTTCTCTCTAAACTTTCTTCTTCTATTCAAGAAATGATCTTCAGGTAATTATATATTGGTGAAAAAATATTTTAAAAAATATTTTAAAATTTTTAAAAATATTTCTTAAATTTGAGAATATATAATCACTAAAGAAAAGGAAATTTCATTCCAGATACAGGGATAGAAATTGTTTTGCTGTTTCAACATACTAGTCTTCCTAGTATAACCCAGAAATTGAGCTTATCATTGATCTTCACCAATGACTGTATTTACCATAGACCAGTGAATATTTCAATAAAAATATGAACCCTGACCTTGCGCTGCATATTGCTGAGCTAATTTCCAGGGATCAATAAAGTGTAGTTTCTGCATTTGAATGGATGACATTTGAGTAAGGGCATGTAGATGAATACACTCAATGTAAAAAGATGTGTTCACATTCCAAAAATAATGAAAGGTGAGATGAAAGCACAGGAGGGAGGTGATCTCAAAAGTCTATCCCAGCCTTTTTACATACAGGAACTGCAACTATGGTAGAGGTCAAAAAGGTTTTAGAATATATCAGGCGGAATTATTGGACCCTAACCTAATTTTTGATATCTGGTTATTTTCCCCCATGCAAACTTATAGGGAGAAATGAATCACATGTAATACCTTTCTGACATTTTGCCATAATATTTGTCATCATTCTTCTCAATCCTTTATTGTCTTCTTTAACTTTTTCTTCTTAATTATATGTTAGGAATTTCTCGATCCAAGAGTTCTCCAACAAATACAATATGCATTTCACATCCAAATTCTATAGATGTTTTAAAAATGCTGTTTGGAAACATGAAGCATTTTCAGAGGGACCAGGTGGAAGCAGCTGTTTTACACTTGGTTTATTGTCATCACAGTTCATTATTAACTCCAGCACACTGCACCTTGTCTATTAGAGAAAGTAGGTCAAAATTTTACTTTCTACAAGGGGCGTATAGAGATAGAACTTCTAAATCTGTGAAAGACAAATTCCCTTTAGTCAAGGTTTCAAAGTAGCAAACAGGCCACAAGTTTGTGTCATAAGGGACTCAAAAAGAATTGGTCAAAGAAATTTGAGAAGTATTTTTCATAATTAAAGTGCCCACTTATTTACAGGTCAATTCATTCAACAAATATTGATCATGTTTGTGTAGATTGCCAATATTTGGTCAAGGTGATGGTGATAAAGCAATGAAGAGAGACTCTGTAGCAAATTCTCATTAACAAATGTTCTTCACTTCATATGCAGAATTGCTTTTATTAACTAGCCTTTTAGACTTTGGTAGCTTAGGTGACAGGCAAGAGTAGGTAACCCCCAAGATTATACCTCTACTTCTCATCTGTGATGTACAATGAAACAAACAGAAAATTGTGTAGTTTTTTTTCAATGCATATAACACACTTAGCGGTGAGAACAACAGTCATGGGCTTTCGAGAACCACAGTCATGGGTCCGAAGGGCCCCATCCATAAGAAGGTAAATGTCATGGAATACTGCCTGCATCTCAAAACTCCCTGATATCATTACTGTTATTTTTTCCTCTTTTCCCCTTTTATTTTGACAGGAATAAGGATCACTGGTCTCCATTGTACCTGGAAATTTGGCCCCATTCTAACTCCATAATTTAGCTTAAAACATTAGTCTGCAATGTCCCTTTATCACTCAAACACACCGATTAAGCTGGATAAAACTTCCCTGGCTAGTCTTTATGTCTGTCCTTTAAGATCATAGATCTCCCTTTCTAAGAAGGACCACACTGCATGTAACAATTCCCTTTCTAGTTCTCCGGGGATATCTGAATACTTGTTTTTTAAGCATTTTGACCTTGAAAACAAGAAATCATGTTAGTGTCCAACAACGAGGGAATTTTGTGCTGTGTTTCCAATGTGTTTTCCATATTCCTTATTCTTTGCTTCAATTCGGGTAGTTAGTTCATTCGAATCTGCAGGGATTAATTATGTCACATTTATTCTCCTCTTCCCACAACTGATCCAGCAGCATGCGCAACCCCAGAATCTTCAGACTGATAATTATGCTCTGGGTCCAGTACTACAGGGTGTCATCTTTCCTGCTTTCCCAGGAAGCTGTGGCTCTGACAGATGACACATTACCACACTGTGCCAGCTCTGTGAAGCAGGCTGGCCGAGCACTGTTTACTCGCTTGTCTTGGTTCAATTACACAGAATGCCCTCCCCCCGCCACACACACACACACACACACACACACACACCCCACACAAGTTACATGAAGCATATTGGATTCATTATAGGCATCAAAGGACTAAGCAGCCTAGGATTCAGGCCAACCCTACTTCCTAAGGTTCAGGAAAGCCACCATGGAAGATGAGTGTTGTTTGTGCCCATCTCACTTGCACTGCATTTGGGGGATCTTAGAAAGCAGCCCACCTTAGACCTTCTACCAGAGCAACAGGATACACTAGACCAAAACACAGAGTGATACTCTGTTTTAAGGGGGTTCAGGAAGAGAAGCTGGGCTGTTCTGGCCATTTCTTCTCCATCTCGGGCTATTGCACATGCTACAGTTATTCTTGGGCACAGCAAGTGAGCAAAATGGGGAAAGGACAAGTCTAGGGTTATCCAAAAGAAAAAAAAAAAAAAAAACTATCCTGCACCTTTTTTTTTTTTTTTGTAGGAAGATGCCAGAGTTGGTTTCTCTTGCCAGTGCATGCTTTCTTAACTGATACCGTAGGTTAGATATTTTTCACCATTTAAAATGAATATCTCAGGACATGGATTCCTGATACTCCGATGATTGGAATTAACTCTTGTTAGTTTTCTGTCTTTTTTCATTATTATAATTATTAACACACATAAATTGCAACATTGATGGGACTCATGGGGACATTTCCATACTTACACAATGCTGTGCATTAGCCATGTCCAGCCACCCTTCTTCCACTCTCAGCTCCTCCCCCACCTCCTTCAGCACCCTTCTCAATACCAAAAAGTCCCTCCTAATTTCTTTTTGTCCCTCTCCTTCTTGCCCTTCCCCATCTCTAGCAAACACCATTCCAGGGCATACTTCTACATTTACTTTTGCATCTCTAAGAATATAATTACTAAGAAAGATAATTTAGATGATGGGGAGCATTGGGCATGGAAATTTAGAGAAATGTTTTCATTTCCCCAAGAACTCTTGAGGTAATAATGCCTTTGCTCTTCTTTCTATCATCTGGAGTTAAGAAAGTATAGACATTTTACGGAGGTGTCTGAGAAGTAACTATGTTGTTTCTATATACTTGGTACATTTTAAACTTTTTATAAAGGAAAAACATAAAGATATACATTTAGATAATTTGTTGGTATTATCCCAGTGTTAGAACTTTGGACTCTATATTATACACTAAATATTATAAATAATAGTATAAGCATATTTACTATATTATATATTACATTATTATTGCATCATGGCCATCTTATATTTATTATAATTATGTTATGCTCTTATGTATTAATATTCTTTTATGAGCCTCTTAAGGTTCATAACTATTAATTAGTTATGTGCTGTGTAGACAATTGATTCTTTAACCTTTCTTTCTATCATATATATTTGGTAAGGAATTATGGAATATCTTCCTTGCAGTCTGTGCTGCCAATATTAGAGACTATTCAAACATTAAATAGGAGACCTATTCAATGCCTTCAAGTAATTTAAGTGTTTCTTAATTATTTCAAAGTCAACTGATGATGTTTCAGGGAGAAATAGGTCACCATGTGCATATATATATGCAAAAATATAACAAGAAAAATTGTTAAGAGTCTGTAAACAAGTCAGGATGGCGCCTGGCAAATGTTAAGGTCTGTAAACAAGTCTGGATGGCGCCTGGCATTTTGCCAGAAGGAGTGGTGACTGTTAAGGTCTGTAAACAAGTCTGGATGGCGCCTGGCATTTTGCCAGAGGGAGTGGTTTGTGAAGTAATGCCAGCGAGCCATTAATTGTGGAGATTTCTTATTGGTTGACTGCTGTATCTAGTTTATGTTAATTAAGATAAGCTGTGTGGAATGTATAAATACCCCTCCGGTCCTACAATAAACGGCTCCCACTCCTGCTGTATCAATCTACACAAGTCGCTGGTCACCCTCCGGTTATTTTGCTGCAGCCGGACTGCAGCAAAAAATAATTGTATTTCTGGGCTAGTGATCATTTCATTGGAAAATGTTTTCCTGTTCTTGATTTTTTTATTACAGTTGAAGAGTCATAAAAATTATACCTATTTTAGTTTAAAATAATGCACAGATTATTTCTTGTTGATTTTTGAAAGAATAAAGGGAAAGTTCTATAAAGTAAAGGCATTTTATGGGATTAAGTTAAAAACCAATAGAGTCATTGTTCTTTTAGGTCGAATGTTCACATTTTATTTCCAGATTCCTGCTTAGTACCTTTGTATATTAAAGGAAAAATATCACAAATTTAAGATGGATGGTTTTTCTGAAGTGAAATGTGGTATTTACTGTTGTTGGTAAATAATAGGAAAAAAAAGGAAAATGATCTCAGAGAGATGTATCTGCCATGTTGGAGCAGTTGTTACTGAGAATACGATATAACTGAAGATTGTGTGGTCAAGATATGACTGATTTACTCCATTGAGTACTGAATAATCATTGAACTTTGATTTGTTTATAATTTAGAAACAATAATGACAAACACAGAATGCTCCTGAATTACTGATTAAGCAGTGATGGCAGTTGCCAAATCCAATGACTGTCAACTATGATTCAGTCCTTCTCCATCAAGGATTTCCATCAAGGATAAAACAAAGTGTTTATTTGGGAAATAGACAGCTCAAGACAACACTTGACTGGTGTAAGATTTGATGTTGACTTTGGCATTTGTGAGAGTTATATATTACAGTTTTATTATTGATAGTCTTGTTTCAGAAGATGTATGATCCTCATTATGTTTTGCTCTAATCAGTTTTAGCCCAGTGGTGTGTGCTTCTAGGCACTAAACACATATTTATTAAATGAACTAATGAGTGCATATTGAAATTGTTCCTGTTTACTGAGGACACATCAAGTGAATCTAAAGCAAAAAGAAGAATTTCCTTTAGAAGATAGTACATGGAAAATGTTCCTTGGTATTGTAGAATGGCAAAAAATAGCTTGATTTGTATTTTCTTTAGTTCTGAAGTTAATTACCAGATGGAAAAATGGTTTGGGGTTTCACTGGTGGGTTTGTGTCCTATGGTCAATGTAGCCTTACATGTTTTAGGAAACTAGAGGAAAGAAGAGTTTGGTTTTCATTCAGCCTCTGCTTTGACCTTTCTGTATCATATAGGATCAGACCTTAAACCTCTGGTTCTAGGTAATATTCAATCTTGGGCTTAGTGGGTGCAAATAAACTTGAAATACTGTTATTTATAAAAGGGGCCATGACTCAAAAAAGGTTAATAAAACTATCCAAATCATATTGAGAAGTTTTAAATCAGATAACTTCCATGGGGTCAGGCATCTACCCAGCACTTAAGCCCAAAAGGTTCTTTTAGCACAGATTTAGAAAGCACCAGCCAGGTCCTGATTGTGAGGGAATCCGTGTTGGTGGACGTAGATTTATAATAGTTTCTCAGGAGTAAAGAAGTCTACATAAAAAACCATGCAATAAAGAAAATATATTCTGATAATTTTTTTATAAAAGAATAACTAATAGGTAGAATCAACCTTGAACACACCCCTGCATATAAAACTGAAAGCAGCCTGAGCTTTATAATTGTGTGCAGTAGTGTATTCTATGGATAAGAAACCATTTGCATATAATTTGAATTTTAATATTTGTTTCCATGTTCATCCTATTTCATTTTTAGTATGTATATAGGCCTATACTTGTTGTTTATGATTGTCTAGCAAATATTGATGATACTGGTATTCTTGTGATTGTTAAATACTTTAAAGATCAATCTACCTTCTTTCCTCTGTCAATGAATAGAACATTCATTGGTTCTCAGTTTATTATGTGCAGATGGTATAGTTAGTGATGGATTTATTGTGATTAAAAATGTTGATACTAGACATAGCACCAGACTTCATGGAAAATCACAGTACTAAGATATGTGCAAAACACTGTATCTTTATTAGCTTATTTAATCCTCACAGCTCCCCTCTTCAGTACATACAGTGCATGTAGTCTAGTAATGAGAAAACCAAGACATTAATATTTAAGAAACTTTCCTAAAGTCACACTCAGTTCTGGTTATTAAAGATTTGCCTATTGCTGAAAATACCTTCACTAGATTGTTAACATTACTTCTTGTACAGTAATTATTTAGGAAACATATGGATTCAGCATCTAACACTTTACTTCAGGTAATATACTTCAGGAGGATCTGTAATTGAGCGGTAGAACTTGGCCTTAGACCTACCTAGAAAAGGGTCCCAACCCCCACATGATGCTCAGGACCTAATTTCTCTCTCTTGAACTCAGCTGTATTCCACTGTGCTGGCCCATTCCCAGAGAGGGTCTCTCCCTGTGGTTAGATAATGGCAGACGGAGGCAACAGGGGCAAAATCTTTCCAACTTCAGCTCCAGAGTAAAGAAGTAAGCATCTTTCTAGAAGCTTGGTGAACCCTACACCAGGTATGCCTGAGGTTCACCCTCTCTTCTATGGTAGAGGATAGAAGAGTGCAGCTGAGAAGGGAAGTATGCATTGTGATGTGAAGTCCCTGGATGTCAGTCCCTCTGGATCATCTGGCAGTCAGTGAGGCATGTGTACAGCCCATGAAAAGCTGTCTTTCTAAACAAGACCCCTCTGAAATTCCTGAGTAGCCTGCAGCAATAAGCAGTGGCCCAATGAGGGCAGTAGAGAGAGGGCACACTGGATACCTCAAGCGCTGGGGAGTGGTGATGAAGCCAACCTGAAGCTCCCCAGCCTTCCTCCTCAGCGTCAGGACTGTCATTCACATCTGCTCTGGCTTCCCACTCCCAGGATTCTCTCTGCCATGAACACTGGCAGTCTCAAAGGGCCAGAAAATTAAGAATTTGGGGGAGCAGACCTCAGCCAGTGATCCCTTCTATGGGATGACTCTGCCCTGCACCTGCAACACTGACCCCCAGGTTAAACCAGTGGGGACCAAGATCCAGTGACTTGGGTAACAATGTATGTACTTCCCTTCTCTGTCTCACTTCCCTGACCTCTACCAGTGCTTTCTGGGCATCACCTCCCAAATAAGCCATTTTCCTTGATTCTTCGTCTAAGAGACTGCAAATGCTCACCTAGAAAACAATTGCATAGGTCACAGGTGGTATAGTTAGACTGTTGAAGGCAAATATAATTGAATAGCACTCCAGGGTGGAGCTAAATGTAAATACTGTGAATCTTTAGGAAGAGGGGCCTTGTAGGAGGTCTTCAGATTATTGGAATCATGTCTGGGTAGGAAATTGTGTTTTTAATTTGAACTTCTTACATTCTGATTAAGACTCACATTTTTCAAAAGCCTTAAAGTTGCTTATATTACTTTTCCTTGAAATAATTTTTTTTCATGTAGTTTCTTTTCTTTATTTTTTAATCTATTTATTTTTAGTTGTAGATGGACACAATACCTTTATTTTATTTGTTTACTTATATGTGGTGCTGAGGATCGAGCCCAGGGCCTTACAAGTGCAAGACAGACGCTCTACCACTGAGTCACAACCCCAGTCCTGTCATGTACTTTATTTCCTACTGAGTATTTGGTAATTATTTATTTATTTTGTGAGCTTTTTGAATATTAATAAAATAGTTTATTCTATTTGATGGAAAATATTTTCTCTCTGTTATTCTAGAACCTTTGGACAATTCTGGTATATGTAAGTATATGTATTTTTGTGCGTGTATATATTTATCTTCTTTCCAAATAGATAAATGATTTTCCCATGCATTTCAGTTCATCAATCCCTTTAAAAAATAGTTTTTGAACCATATCTAGAAAATATTTTCTTCTCTGAGATTATTATAAGAAAAAAATTATCCAATGGTTTAATGTTTTTCTTCATATATAAGTAATTGATATTAATATTATTTCTCATAGAAGTGATGAGGTAGAGAACTAGTCTGGTGCTACAGAGACAAGTTCCTCAGCTTTACAGGTGAACTATACATTAATGGAAAGAAACATCATGTTATCAGAAATATCCACACAGTATTGCCAAAGGGATTCCCTCCTGTTCTGGAGCAGATATGGTGCTTCTCATGGGGGCTTCCCTTGCCCCTCACACTCTTGAATAATGTCTAGCTGCTTTAGGTGATTTGTCCCCTCATCAGGGACTGCAGAACATGGAAAGTTGAGTTATTGACACACTAAAGCCCTCTTCTATTATCGATCTTTTATTATCAGTCCAAAAGAATTTTATAAAAAATAGAGAAACACCCAGTTTCACCGATCAAGTCCCAGGCACCTGGGGAAGTGAATTAAGTTCTGAGGTGTTTCAGAACAACATCTCAGCTTCTGAGTTCTCATCATTATAAAAATCCACTGTTGAGCTACTCATGTTTCTCAGCAGTGTATGTTTACTATGGGTTTTCCCCCTCAATTATTTGAAGTTACTTTTGAATCAACTAGTTGATACCTGTGGATGTTTGAGTAGATTTCTGAACTCATTTTTATTTCATTTATTTCCCTCTCTAACCACATTTTGATATCAAACTGCTTCAACTATAGTAACTTCATCTTTTATTTCTAACCAATGACTGATACTGCTCTATTTTCCTCCTTATCCCTTTATTTCAGGCATCTCTCCATCATGTCTGTCTGTATGTACATGAGTGTGTATGTGTGCATGTATGTTTTATGTGCACATATTAAAGACTTTTACCTCCATAATGTAGATTTTAAAAAACCAAATATAGAAGAAACCATGCATTAATTTATATAGCTGGAATGTGGCAGAACTGGGAATAGAATTCAGCTGTGTCTGACTGATCTGAAACCCAAACACCATAAATGACAATTCCAGAGATGATATGGGTGGAAGAAACTTGCCAAATGGAAAGATCTGAGGAGATCAAGGGAGCAGGAGGGCATTTGAAGCCTAAGTTTCTTGGGAGACAGGGAGACATGTCTATGGAAAAGTTTTTATTACAAGAGAAAATGGGAGGAAAAAAATACCTGTCAACTCAGGTAAAAAAATCATCATAGGGATGAAAAGGATTCATTATAAAGCAGCTGACTCATTAAATTTAGAAAGAAACTGAGATGATCATGTGATCGATAGAGAACTTGATTTCTACAGCTTGCAATATTAATAATGAAAACATCAGTAGTCTGATTCTGTTAAATGCAGAGATTACATGCTGGGGAGGTATATGTATGGGTGTGTGTACCTACGCATATACCACATATGTGTATATACATATGTGTGTGTATAATATTATTGTAACATATTATCTAGGTTTTGAACTTCACCTTAACAGAGCCATCTATTAAATTATTAAATTGTTATTTTTATTTATCTTGATTTACAGATATAATTTTACATATTTATGAGGTACTGTATGTTTTGATGCATGAGTACTATGTTGGTTTAAAAATAGCACAGTAGCAACAATTGAGTGTTGTATATATAATATATAATGAAGACTATGTATGTGCTTAATACATATATAGGCACATAGATTAAATTACATATTTAATACACATTAAAATGTCAGCAATATAAAAATAAGTCTCCAATCATCCCTCATGAATTCATTCTGTCCTACATAATTCTTGCTTTCTAAGTATGAGGTTAGCAGTTTCCTGAACCTTCCTGCCTTTCAACTAGAGAAGGTTCTTACTCAGTGGCCCTACATGATGTTTAAGTCACCTAAGTGAATCTATCAGAAATCAAAACCTTGCTCTCAAAAATCTATTCTTTAAAGTAAAAATTGTTGGAGATACCAGTTTCAGTTTTTTCCACAGGGCTCTGTGACAGCTCTTGAGTACAAAAAGCTCTCTGACCTGCCGTAGATCATAGAGCATTCAGGGGAGTATCAGAGTTGAACAAACGTCACCCAGAGAAGACAGGTTTAAAATGGCTGTGGCTAATTCATTATTGATAGTTTGCAAAAGTGAAATCCCGATGAGAGTTTCTGAGAACAATAATTCCACTGACAAGGAAATTAGATTGATGCTGTGGCATGTGAAATAAAAAGATCATAAGGGGCATGCAAAAGAGATGTGACAAAATGTCTATGAACATAATAATTAAGCATATTTTCAGAGAATATTGTGGACATTAAATCTATTTTATAAATATAAATAATTTTAAAAGGAAACATTTTAGATATATAGTAATTTTAGCAACTATATATATATATATATATATATATATGTCTTTAATGAGGATATAGAAAGAGCATATAAATCACATAATTTCTATCAATAAATTCAGTAAATCTGAAGTAAACCATAAATATCTACATTTTTTAAAAACAAACAAAAATAAAACAAGCAAAAATTCCATTGTTAGTGTTGATGCAAATCAGTTGGAAATCATAATCCTAGAGATGCTATCTACAAATTTTAAAAAGTGAGATTATGGCCTTATAAATATTAAAAATAATAACTGGATTTATGACTAATAACACTATACTGCTGGTGCCTAATATCACAGGATCAGTCACCATCAGGACTCAGAAATGTAGGAAATCACGACAGAACTGTTTCTTAATATCTACTTCAGTATTTCTTGGGTTAAGATACATAGAAAGCCACGGTATTGACTAGCAACTGGAGAACTCCCATGAAACATGCCATCTCTATAATAGTTATCTTAATAACATTTGAACAACATAAATTAAACCTATAGAAGCCTGAAAACTTTTCCAATGAAATGCAAATAGTAATATATCTAAACATTATTTCTTCAACTTGTATTTATATAAGGCAAAAAATTAATGTTTGTGATTTTCAGGGTATCTCTGAGAAATTTTAAAGATAGTTTTAAATGTAAGAGTTACCTGAAATTTTTATTTATTGTATATTTCATTAAATACTTGAATTTGAAAAGCCAAAAAATCATATGTTGACAATTTCGTTTAAATAGATACCTAGTAAATTATAATTTGCTACACATTTAAAAGTGCAATACAACAAACATAAAAGGTAACATAATTATAAATATTTTAGCTCTTATAATTGAGAAATCTTTGCTTTCTTAAATAATTAGACACATAATGAAGTTCATATAAAGCAAAGAAGATTTCATCTGACATAACTTTCCTATTTACATGTGTGAATACACCAGTGAATCTCAAAATCAAGTACATCCATAAGACTGGAATCCCAGTAAGAATGAGATATACTTCATGTTTGTATAAATATGTCAAAATAGACTCTAATGTAAAGTAGAACTAAAAAGAATAAATTAAGAAAAAGAATAACGATAAAATTATTTCAGAAAGACACAAAATCTTTGCTGTCTAAGCATGTTATACAAGAGAATGACCCTTCCTGTTATATGTTGCTGCAATAAACAGCAAACAAACAAACAAGTAAGAAATATGGCCCCTTAAAATCGAGCAAATTTGTTGATATTTCAATGCATTTTGTAACTTTTTCAGACTCATAATAAATTATGGTCAAATAAAATTAATTTCCCGGTTTTGTCTCATTTTTTTTTTCATATCCTAGGGGTAAAAACTTAAGACAAATCTCTGCATGTCTGAAACTCAAAACTAATTTTATATTATTACCAGAATGTTATTAACATACAATGCATTCATAGAATACATTTTTAAAGTTGAGTGTGACAGCATGTACCCATAATCCCAGGTACTCTGGAGGCCAGGGCAGGAGGATTACAAGTTCAAAGTCAACCTTGGCAACTTAGTAAGACCCTATCAAAATGATAAAATACAAATAAACCCAGACTGTATTAATTCATTCATCTCTTCAAATGAATCTATAACTAATAAATTTGTCAGTTTCAATTTTCAATATGGTACTTAACACTAATTATAACTATGCTCACAAAAATACTTTGAAATCCACAATAAGTTAAAAGAGTGGAAAGATATTTAAAGAACAACAACAACAACAACAAAAAAAAAAACCCAACCCTATTTATGATTATTTTATGCAAGGAATGGGAGGATGTGAATAATCAAGAACAGCTTTGTCACTCCATTTTCGATTTGGAAAGCTCATAAATACATAATAATACAACTTCCCACAGCTACTAACAGCCCTTATATGATGTCTGATAATGGATATCCTAACAAAGACACACACAATATATTTCATAACAGACCCAAAGATGTCTCTCTATAGCAAATAAAAATAGGAAATAAAGGTTAAAAACTTAAAATGGTGCTTAATGATCAATATTACATTCTTACTTTAAAGAATATTTATTACAATAGAATGTTTCAATATACTTAATTTAAAATGATATAGGCATCTAATGAGTATCAATGGTCAATGAATTGAATATTATTAGCTCAAACCTATAAACTACCTGAAGAGTTTGGAAAATATATTCAACCTTATATATTGTAAAGCATAATTAATTAATAATCTTTTTTAGAATAATAATTCTAATTCAATTTAGTTACACACAAACTCACCTTTTTTTTTGCTTAATGATTTTCCCCTTTTTTTAATTGGTGCATTATAGTTGTACATACTGATTTGGAATTTGTTGTTATATATTCATACATGCACAAAATATAACTATATAATTTGGCTAATATCACTCACCTGCACTTCCCCCTTCCCTCCCAGCCTCTCATCCCTTGGTCCTTTTCCTCTACTGATCTCTCTTTGATTTTTATGAGATCCATTCCTACCTTTCTCCCCTTTTTTTCTCTGTATCTACCACATATGAGAGAAAACACATAATCCTTGACCTTCTGAGTTAACTTATTTTGCTTAACATGATGGTATCTAGTTCGATTCAACTTCCTGTAAAATATAATTTTATTTTACTTTGTGGCTGAATAAAATTCATATATATATATATATATATATATATATATGCATATATATTTGTGTATATATACCACATTTTCTTTATCCATTCATATCAGTGTCTATAGAGACTTAACTTCTTATGATCCTCAACATTAACTAGAACTTTTTAAACAAATTTTATGAGAAAGCCTTTCAAAAAACATGTACAAATAGAATTTTTTAAAGTAAGCTTATGTTCAATGCCAATAAAAAGGAGAATAAATAGCGGTCTTACTAAACCAAAAAAAAAAAATATTTTTTTGATACCAGAGATTGAACCCAAGGATGCTTAACAACTAAGCCACATCCCACCCTTTTTTATTTTTATTTTTTATTTTGAGGCCAACGTCTCCTCAACTTTCTTAGGGCCTCAGTAAGTTGGTGAGGCTTATTTTAAACTTGCAATCCTCCTCCTCAGCCTCCAAAGCCACTGGGATTACAGGTGTGCAACACTGGGTCAAACAAGTCAAAATTTTAAGCTGAATTCATTTGCCAATGATTTTTCTAAGTTTGGTAATCTTGGATTTTTTTCAACGTATCTGTATTGTTTCTTTAAAAATACTTCCTTAACTTAGCATATTTAAAAGAGTGGAAATCAAACTTCCTTGTTTTCTTGGGAATTTAGGAATACAACATTTATACATGTCCTTTAGAACTCCTATAGAATCCAATTGCAGAGATGCTAAAGGTATGATGTAATAAATACATTTTCCCCCATGGAAATAAAAATCTCTTTACTATATTCAAGTAGCACTCAGGTCACTGTCAATTCAAAGCTAAAGACAAGAAAATTGAACTTGGATTTGGGTTGAATCTCTGAATATTTCATCAATAAAAAGAGAGTCCATATTCCAAGTGATTCAGGAAAAGGGACATTTTAAAAATCTGATAACCATTGCTTTTTTGCATTTTAGAAAGTCAGCCAGAATCTTTAGATGTGGACCTGAGTGATCCTGGAGTGAGGTTATATCTTTAGAAGGGATTACTCATGTCGATCCAGGGTAGTTTGGAGGAAATGTACAGCTTGTGGATCCCTAATGATTTTTGTGTTAATCTGTATGGGAAGACAGTTTTGAGATTGATTGTGTATCCCTTTCCCATGCAGTCTATGCCTAGTGCCCAGCTTAGTGAATTCATTGCAAACTCACAGAAACAGACAGCCATCAGTGATGGGATATCATGGAGTGCAGCTGTATGATATACCATGGACAATGAGACAGTGAGGAAAAAGTGGTGGACAGAATGAGGAGGACACCATGAGGAAGAATGAGGTGTGGAAATGATCAAATAGCTGGTTGGATTAAACAGGACTAACTTTATCTCCTGTAATCAGGACTTCCACTTGTGATCCTCATGAGCTTAGTGTAGCCTTGTAGGTTCCTCCAGAAATACATTATGTTCATGTAGCATAGTGTGTTCTGAAACTTTAACCAAAAATACTACAGTTCAGGGGCTTGCCTTGGACTCCTACTGAGCTCTGGAAGCCAAAGCTCTTAAAGTCATCAAATGTTTCTCACCTTCATGTATGTCACCTGGGACAAAGCTGGTGAAAACCCTACCATAGTGACGGATGACAAAGTCTTTAAATGAGTGAGTGCTTGAAAGAAAGACACATGTTGGCAAGGGAATATCTAAAACCAGTGGTAAAAAGTGCCCCTGGAGTACCCTGAAATACTGCCACTGTTTATCCCTACAGGGGTGGACAAGTTAAGGGCAGTGATTTTCATATTTGTCATGTTACCCTAGTTCCTGAATGACGGACCTAGGAATGAACATTAGTTCTAATAATTAACTTTGCTTAATTCTTGTCTCCAGAATTTTTCTTTTATCACAGTTTAAGTAACTTTGATGCTTTTCTCTGGAATTTGTGGACCATTCATTGTTCTTCATCTTCTGCTCCAGATTTTTCTGGACTGTTTTGTTTCATCCCTAATTTCTTGAAGAACTTTGGAATTCTGTTTATGAACAACCACCATAAAGATTGACTCGTTATTATATATATGCAGACTTTTCTGATCTTTTGCGATAGTAAATGGGGTTGCTGGGATTCCAGAATCTGGATCTCAAATTCAACAAGTTGACCATGACATTTGTATCATCCTACTGTCATTTTATGGATAAAAAGAAAGAAAACCAGTACATAAAGAGTACCTGCTCCATAGATAAGAGATGAGTTTGATTATGATAGGTGTCATTTCCATCTAAAAATTATTATAAATTAAGTATAACTAGAGAAAAATATACAACCTAGATGAGTATTAGTCTAGCCAGAAAGTACACTTTGGATAGTCAGAAATGATGTACACATTTGCCTAAACCAGTGACTTATGTATGCTATTCACTATATTAAATTATTATTAAGAATAATTATTCCAACCAAAATCATTGGGCTACAACAATTATGCATGTAAGCATTCTATGTAAATACCATTCTGATTCCAGTCCTAAGCTATTAAAATGCTGCTTTGTTTTCAAATTGTCATCATCTTTTTTTTTTAATGTATTAGGGCTTGAACTCAGGGGCACTTGACCACTGAGCCACATCCCCATCCTGTTCTGTATTTTATTTAGAGACAAGGTCTCACTGAGTTGCTTAGCACCTCCCTTTTTCTGAGGCTGGCTTTGAACTCATGATCTTCCTGCCTCAGTCTCCCAAGCCTCTGGGATTACAGGCATGGGCCACCACATCCGACATCATCAACAAATTATACTTACTGTAGTAACTCAAATCATCAGCAGTTACCTTGGTCACTAACTCTTAATACAAATGTTAGTTCAGTTTTCCTTTGGGAAAGAGAGTAAGAGAACAGCCATCAATCACAGTCATAAGTTAACAGTGTGTTAAATATTAGATCACAAAAAATTAGAGTGGGCCATTGGAAAAGGTTATAGTTTTTTTATCCATTGGGAATGAACACTGAAATTTGTTACAACCCAAAATTTCTATACCTGTCTCTCCCAAATTGATAAAATAGACTAATAATTTAATGGGTGGTTTAAAAGGGGGAGATTTTGGTCATAAGATTTTTGGTGTTAGGTTTATTTAATTATAATTCAGAACAATATATGCCCATTGTTTCGCAGAACACAGATAAAATTATTATTGTTTTTTTTTTTTTTTTAAAGATGGTGGTATAGCTCACTGGTAGAGTACTTGCCTAGCACGTTGGAGGCACTGGGTTCTATCCTCAGCACCACCTAAAAATAAATAAGTAAAGGAATTGTGTCTTACTAGTTCTGGAAACTGGTCCAGTGAACTAACCTAACTAAATGGACTAACCTAAGTGAACCAACCAAACACAGCTCAGTTTCTTCATCTGTAAAATATTGATCATGCTGTCTTTAAAATACTATTATCAGATTCCATTCAAACAGAACCCCCAACTATTTTTCAGCTACAAGGTTCATTATAGGGAGAAAGCTCAAGAAAGAAGTCTCCAAAATAAATCAGAACACACAATCATAGAGGCAAAAAGAAAAACAGAAAAAGAGTTTATGTTGGTGCAAGGACAGTGAGAAGAGAATGGGAAAGGTAGCTAGACAAGACATGACGAAGATCAGTCTCTTTTTCACTTCATACTTTGAAAGCCTACCATTTCTCATGAGAATTTTGAACACAGAATAAAAGTATCCATTAATAGGAGAATTGATAATAAAATGGTGGTACTCACATAGAAAGAAAGATTCTAAAAACAGAGTTGAAAAGCTATTGCAATTTAAAAAACAATATGAGCAAATATAAGCACAGTCATCCCTGAAAGAAACCAGGAAAAAAAGAGACATAATCTATAAGTCATTTTATACATTTCAAGGAGAGATGTAATGATATGAGCAAGGACAGGATTATTTATGAATGGGTTGTGACAAAATTCATCAAGCTATAAATATATATTTCTTGTACTTCTCTGCATACTTGCTGTATATCAATAATTCATTTTTTTTTCTTTTGTAAAACTACAATTTATGGAATACTCTCCATATGCCAGGTATTGACCTTCCTACCTCATACACATGATCTTTTTAATTCTTTCAACTTCAAATTAGGTTCTTTTGTAATCCTCATGTGTATTGAAACAACTGGAGACTTGATTCATTTACCCTCACGATCACCCTGGCTTCTACAAAAAAGCGGAGATTACAGTTTCATTTTGTGTGACCCTCACCCCTGTGGGCTTAACCACTGTGCTGCATTGCTCCAGAGAAAAGGCCTCTAGAGAGTGTTGCAAAAACTGATTGAACTATCACCACCTTCCAAAGATTTTTTGTTGTTTAAAATAATGGAAAGGCATGAATCAATGAATTTTCCTATAGCAGGAACTTTTTTTTTTCAAATTAGAGTATTATACACAGGAGTTGAGTTCATTTTGACAATATCATACATGCAATTAATTTGATTTATTCCATTTCAGCTCCAGGTGCCTCCCTTTTCAGTCTCCTCCTCCCTCCCTCATTCTTCCTTCACTGATCTTCCCTTCACTGGCTTATTTATTTACTTTTGATACATATGGGTGGAATTCACTGTGGTATATTTGCACATGCACATAGCATAATTTTGTTAATTTTTCACTCTGCATTTCCTCACTTTTCCTAACCCTTTTCCTCCCTCTCCATATCCTTCTTCTACTCCAGATCTTCCCTTTATCTTTATGATATCCAATGCCCAGCCCCTATTTTGTCCCTGATTTTACTCTAGCTTCTGCAAATGACAAAATATTTGACCCTTGATTTTCTGACTTATTTCACTTACCATTGATGTTCTCCATTTTCCATACCTTTAATAACAAATGCAAAAATTTCATTTCATTCTGCTGTGTGTGTGTGTGTGTGTGTGTGTTTGTGTGTATGTATATCACATTTTCTTAATCCATTTATTTATTGATGGTCATCTGGGCTGGTCCTATAATTTGACTCTTGTGAATTGTGCTGTTATAAGCACTGATGTGACTATATCCCTATGGTATGCTAATTTTATTTCTTTTTGATAAATAACAAGGAGTTGAGTATCTGGGTCATATGGTGTTTCCACTTCCTAGTTTTTTGAGAAATCTCCATACTGTTTTCCAGAGTGGTTGTACTAATTTGCAGTCCTACCAACAATGTGTGAGCATACCCTTTTCCCACATCCTCATCAGCATTTTTATTAGTAGTATTCTTATTAATTGCCCTTCTAACTAGTGTAGTTTTGATTTTTTTTTCAGTGTTAAGCTTTTTGAGCTTTTTATATATCCTGGATAATAATCCCCTGTCAGAGAAGTAGCTGGCAAAGATTTTTATCCTATTCTCTAGGAACCTAAGAACTTTAACTGAATGTAGACTGAATATCTTGTCCTTGATTCTGACATTGCATATAAAGCCTTCAGTTAAGTCCACTGGATGCTAGAACACTGGCTTAGAAGAGAAAGGGTAATCAGCGTGATTGCTTAAACTATATAAAAGGAGAAAAAATAATTTTAATGTATTATTTTTCTAAAATGTTATTTTAGTAAATATTTCATGAAATAGATCATTGTCCTTTATGCACAGCTTTAGAAGAGCATACCTTTGGAGCTATTTTTTAATAATTCTTAGCAATTTTAAATGCACTGACAAAATATCCTTTTTTCCTCCTTAATGGATGTATTTTTTTTTCCAAGTTTCCAGCAATTTCATATTAAAACAGAAACCTTTACTTTCTTGGCTGATAGTGTCTCATTAATCATTGTTTATCCTTCTAACCTGTTCTTTCATGTGATTGAAATGACTGCTTGAATGATCAGTTTTCTACCTCAATTTACAGACGCCAAAGGAAAAGGAGCTTTTTTATATAACCCGTTAGCTAATCTGTCTCCTGGCAGTGTTGCTAACACCTCATGAATGCCTTAGCAGATACAACTCAGGAAAAAAAAAGGAAAAATACAGACTTTCTAGTCCCAAGAGAAGATTTTACTATATTGCCTCTCAAAATGATAAACTATTGTACCATCCCTTCACTTCCCAAGCCATATCTGGAGGGCTGTGGATAACTAAGAGAGTGTTTTCTTTTGACAAGAGAGATTCTGAAGAGAAATTCTGACAAGAGAGATTCTGTATGTGGGAAATACATAGAGTCATGTGATTCTCCTGCAGTGGCCACAAAGTTTATTATTTCCTATGCTTCTTTAAAAAGGCAATTTTCACAGTATTCTTTGCCAAAGTTCTTTTTCCCCTTTATTTTTGCATAGTAATGATATGTATTTATGTAGTTGTAAATTTAATGGTATAATTTTATTTATTTATTTAACTATTTTTGTTAGAGCATTATAGTTATACAAAATAGTAGGGTTCATTTTGACAAATTCGTAAAAGCATGTAACAGTTTTCTCCATTTCAATTCCCAGTTCTTTCTCTTTCCCTCACTTATGGTATACTTTTTTATTTTATTTTATTTTTTTAGTTGTAGTTGTCAATACCTTTATTTTTTAAATTTTTTATGTGGTGCTGAGGATCAAACCCAGGGCCTCGCATGTGCTAGGCAAGCGCTGTACCACTGAGCCACAACCCCAGCCCCATGATACACTTTTAATGTAATGGTTTTTCTTTTTCATTAAGAAATAGCTACTGAAAATTACTAGTATAAATGAGTGTTAGTGAATTATAATTTCATTTTGAAAGACAGCTATGGAATGTCCATTTTCTCTTTTGGCCGAAGTTACTCTTTATCGACAGACAGATCAAAAAGGAGATTCATGTGCAAAAAGGTTTATACAAAAATAAAGTAGAGTTATATTTTTATGTTAGGATTTGCTAGGTTTAAGGTAAGATAGATAGTATGGATGATTCTATTACCTAAAATTTCCTACCACCCTTATCTAAATACTTTGAGACACAATTTTCTGGTCAAACCACTAGAATCAGAGCAAAAGGAGTCGGAAAGTAATAAAACAAGACACAAATTTGCTTCTGCTGAAGTTCTAATGAGTAATAGGCACATTTCATATAATTTCATCATTATAGCAAGACAGTAAGCCAAATATCACTGATGCTATTTGCTCAAGGACCCCTGTCTCAAACCTAGATCCACTAGAATCTGTTTTTTCTGCTTCCACTATATTATGCTGTCTACTTCTTCTCTCTGCAACTGAATTCTCATTTAGAGCAAATACCTCCAGAGCAGCTGATGCCCCTTAAAGAGGGAAGGAGAGAGTATTTGAAGGAAGAAAAGAGGTAAGTTGGCCACTGGAGCCCTAGAGTTTTTAATCTCTTTCCTGTCTAGAAGAAACAGCTGAATCCAGCTACTAACTCTGTGCTTACTAGATCTTTCACTGATTGAATATCTTCACCTCATGATGGGTGACCCATTATGGTATCTGGAAATAAGACCAAGTGGGTCAACAGTATTTCTTCTGTAAGGCATTTATTAGTTATTCAACAAAATTTTGTAGAACAAGTATTATGTTCCTGGTACACTCATAAGTATGAGGATTCAGTGTTGAATAGAATAGAGTAGGTCTTTCTCCTAATGCATTAGTATTTTTTTGGTGAGGGAGAAAAATATTTTTTTTAAGAGAGAGAGAGAGAATTTTTCAATATTTATTTTTTAATTTTCGTCGGACACAACATCTTTGTTTGTATGTGGTGCTGAGGATCTAACCCGGGCCGCATGCATGCCAGGCGAGCGCGCTACCTCTTGAGCCACATCCCCAGCCCCGAAAAATAAATTTTTAAATAGACCTACAAATAAACTAGACAACTTCAGACAAAGAGTGGGAATAAAAAAGGAAAAAGAATAGAGAATGATGGGATGAAGGAGAGAATACCTCAAATTTTTATTTGGTCTGACTTATTTGGGTACCTAGGGAAGAAAAAAAAATTATCTGAAGAGTTGACATTTGAAGTAAGTGCAGAATGATTACAGGGACCAATATAGTTCAGGTAAAGGAACAAGCATGGAGATGTCCTAGGGAAAAAAGAAATCCTGTATGGATTGATATCTCTACAGAATAGGAGCGAGTAAAATGGATTTAAGGTATAAGTTCTGATGTGCAGGGCCTTTTAAGGAGTTTGAGTTACTTTCTAAATGTAATGTGAGGTCACTCATATATGAATTATGTAACCTGAAGTATGCTTCTGAAAAGGCAACTGTGTTTTTCATATCTATAAATTGGTATAGAATTTGTATCCTTTCTTCTTATAATGGCCAATGAAAAAGTCAAAGAAAGCTCTTGCATTATCTAGTTAATGAAAAATACTTATAAAAAAAAGCATGGATATACATGTTCAGTAAGTTAGTACCACATGTACTAACTACAAAAGCATGATATCATGAAATTCTCAGAGGATTCCTGTGAAAACATTTTATTTCTTCATACTAGGAAGAAGATTCATAAAATTTAGCATGCTAATCAGTTTTCTAACATTGTGACAAAATACCTGAGAAAAACAACTTAAAGGAGGAAAGATTTATTTTAGTTCACAGTTTCAGAGATTTTAGTTCTTGGTCAACTGGGCTCCATTGCTATGGGCCTGTGGTGGGGACAATCCAGTTACAAACTATAACATTTAGGGAGTCAAAATAATTTGCCTGAGTTCATAGTTTACATAATTTGCCAGTGGCAGATATAGCTTTCACATCAGGCAGAAAACAAAAATTACCATTAAAAATAACTTTGAAGCAAAACCATATTAAATTATTTCACTGTGTGTCCTGGAATTCATCCCTTGCTACAAAAAAATCTGTAATTCCAGTCATGTATTTTATCAGCTTGAAGGAAAATAAAACAAGAGTCAGCTTGGTGTATGATACAGCACCTAAAAAAAAGGGGGGGGGGAAGCAGAAGGAGCCCTTCTAGAACAAATTGAAAACATATATAAAGGATTAGTTTTTTTTTTTTTCCCAAGGTTTTCTATCATGGAAAGTAAATGCAAGCCACACTGTTCATCATGGTGCCACCAGCCACGTGTGGGTACTGTATGCTTGAAATGTGAATAGTTTAAATGAACCAGCAATTTATAACCTGCACTGAATTTCAAAGACTCTGTATCAAAAATATAAATATTTGATTAATAATTTATATTGATTACTCATTAAAATATCTTTTAATATATTTGCATTATTTGAGTTAATTTTATCCATTCTTTATTTTGCTTTATTTAATGTAGCTATTTGAAAATGGAAAATGGCATATATTGGTCACATGTGTAACTGGCAATCTGTCTCTAAGAGAGCTGTTCTGTAGGATTCTTCTCTTTCATTGAGAGCCTGAGCATTTGGTAGTATCAATAGAAAATGATGTGTTGTTCTCTTTTCAAAGAAGAGATATTTAATACCTGAGCCTGAAAAGGATACATGTTTTAATAGTTCCAGGGGATTGATTCTTATTTCCTGCCTTTCTCATGACACTTTAATAGATCATACTGAAATAATATCATGCAATGAAAATATATTTTACAGTGATAAGTCTTTATGGTGTTTAAAGATGAATGAGTAGCTTCCATTTTCATTTCAAGGTCAAAGATCATTCATGAAGGAGAAAACATAACTTGTAAGTTAGGCAGAGTTTTTAAGCTTCAGATCCTATAAAATATATTTGGTTGAGAAGGATAAAAGTGAGACCTTGAAATGCTAGGGGTGGGGGGGAAGTGGTAGGTTGACTCTTTTCAGATCATCACCAAATTAGAAATTTAATCTTGTTTCCCGTGGGAATTATATGAAAACCTGGCTAAATAGGGTTCATTCTACATGGCTGGACACATTACTGGCCAAATCAATGCATCGTTGTCATTACCTTACTTAGTGAACCCAGGGAAAAGAAATGAGGGAAAATTTTAATTCATGTCTCTGCTTCAGAAATTTAATGTTTAACTCCCAGCAGTGAGGACTACTGAAGTTCAGTGATATTAAAATGCAATGGTACTTATTCAACATGCCTCATTTCTTCCACAGACCAGCTCAGGGTAGGTTTGCCTTGGAGAACAACATGTGGAGTCTTTGGAAGTGACAAATATGCTGTGGAGGGACATTAATCAGATGAAATTTAAAAGACATTTGCTTCTGGCCTTAAAGTCTTTGGTCTGGAACAAATGGAAGTCAGAATCACTCAGTCTGAGGTGTAGGAAAATGATAAGCAGTTTGTGAGTGACCAGGCAAAGGTTCTGTGTGGATCTTTCTGTGCATGTCTTCCAGAAGTCGAGTAGAACTTAATTTCTCTAACACTCACACTTGGATACAGTAGGTCATTTAAAAGCTGGATTCCTTTTGCCAATGGACTTTATTTTTATTTATTTGTATGAGGTGCTGAGAATCAAACCCAGTTTCTCACACAGGTTAGGCAAGGGCTCTAGCACGGAGCCACCACCCCAGCCCTAAGACATGGTGAGGATGAAGCAACCAGGAAGCATGTGGGACACTCCCAGAACCTTGAGGAATGATGTTGAGCTTTCATTTCTCAACTCTCCTTTCTAGAGAGACAAGTTTGGAGTCTATAGTCCATCTTTGGCAACGCAGAGCTCAGAAACAAAGGACAGGTACAGCATCGGCCCATTCCATTTTTTTTTTTTTTTTGCATTTTTAGGCTATCAGAAAATTCAATCCAACTTTAAACATGAAATAAGAGATCTCCTGCTCTTTAAATTTGGCAGGAATACCTTTAAGATATTTTATTAGTGAAAAGGAGATATTTGGGAAGTTTGGTACAGAGACATACAGATTGATTCTGATTCTTTCTTTCACAGTATAAGAGAAGACATTTTATTCATCAAATGTAGTGGGATATTTAAAAGAAAGGATAATATGAAAAGCTACAATATGTAGAAATCATCATTTTTTTTTAAATTGGGCAAAAGTACTATCTATAAATAAAAAAATTAAAAATATATTGCATTAAATTTAGAAATTGTCTTAGTGTCAGTAAGAGGAAACAAAACTTTGGGGTTTTCAAACAATAGAATTACATATAGACTACACTTTAAAAATCTTAAAAAAAACAGTAAGAATACAACTGATAAGATTATAAGAAATTGATGATTGTCTTCAATAGATACTTCAAAAAAGAAGGTAGCCGAATGTTCAACTAAATAAAAACTTCTTCCGCTCTACCTGTTACCAGGGAAATGTAAATTAAAATAACAAATACCACAACAAGAAGAGCAAAAATGTAAAGATGAATAAATAATAAGTAATTTGATGAAGCTCAAATGCCAGTAGACTGCTGTTTGGATTGTAGAGTTAATTTTTTGAGAAACTCTTTTGAAGTATCTGCTAAATCTGGATGTGTGCATGACATCTAACACATCAGTTTGATTTGTAGGTGTGTGCTCAGTGAAATGCCTACAGGCATTCATCCAAAAACAAACAAACAAAAAACAAAACAGTGACCATGGAAGTAGTATTTCTAACAACTAGAAAAGATTCAGTGCTGCAAGTCAGAAAGGCAGTCCAGAGGAAAGAACAAAGCAAATTATAACTTCACCCCAGCTTGATGAAGGAGGAACCCACACTGCGGGGAAAGAGTAAGTGGGACAGTGCCAGACACCCAAATCACAGCAGAGGACTGACAGTCCTAGAAGCAAGAAAACTAGTCCTCACAGGCCTCAAATCCAGTTAAGAGAACTGGCTGGTCGAAAAGTGAATGCACTGATCCAAAGAAGGAATTCACTTTGCACCTCCCCCAACTCCCAGAGTTCAAGTTACTGCAATAGCTATTGCTAGATGCTACTTTACCTTAGGGGCTGGTACTTGGCCCCCAGAAGCTGCCGGAAACTTTAGTCAGGTGTTTACCATGCAGAGCAGAAAGCAGCCCCTTCAGCATCCTGCAGCTTCAAGACTAGTGGCTGCCACAGCCACAAGCCCAAGTCCCACCCCTGTTTACCCTGCAAGAATAGGGAAGTCTCCTGGCTAGTCCAAGGCCTTGAGACTGCAGTTAATAGTGCAAAGTCCAGGCTTCACCTGTGCCTTATCTTTGGGAGCTGGAAAAGGTCCCAGCTGTTTTGCAGTTTCAGGACTACAGCTACCAGCAGCCCCAATCCCTGACACCACCAATACTCACTAGGCAGGAACTAGGGAAAGTCTCCTTCTGAGTCCCAGGTTTGAGATTGCAAAGCTTTGAACTACTGTTGCAAAGAGATCTGATATCCTCTAAGCTTGTCTGTGAGGAACAGGAGAAGGTCCTGTCGATGCCCTGCAACTCCAGGACTGTGGCCACCAATGCCACAAGCCTAGTCTCCACTAGCACTTTTATTATATGTCTTAGGGGTGTTCTTTGCATGCCCTATGATTTCAGGACCACAGCAACAAAAGCCACAATCTCAAAGACCACCTGTATTTCAGCACAGGACCTAGAGAAGGTATCCTCCACTTCCTATTTTTCCAGCTATCCTTTGATTACCAGTAACTCAAGCCCAAATGCTACCTGCATATGCAGCAGAGGAACTAGGAAAGGTCTCCTCCTCAGCCTACAGACTTGAGACCAGAGCTGCTGGTACAGAAAGCCCTAGTACCACTTGTGTTTATCCTGGGGGACCTGGAGAAGATATTATTTAGGTCTACAACTTTGAATGAGGCTAACAACACTATTAGCCTCAGCACCAACTGCAATCATTCCATGGAAGGTAGGGAAGGTAGTCCCCTCTTTATGTTCCACAACATTGAATCCACTGTTACTAATGCCACAGATCCCAGCATAACCTCTGCTCATCTCATAGGTCCTGAAGAGAAATCATCCCATATTGTCACTCTAGAACTGTGGTTACTTGTTCTATAGGCCCAGACATCCCCTGCATTCAACCAGAGAGTCCTGCAGAAAGTCCCCTTCATGTCCCAAGGCTTAGGGAAATGGTTTCTGACACCACAACCTTGGGCATCACCTGTGCTTGCCCCAAAGGGTCTGGGGACATTCCTCTACACATCCCACACCACTGAGACATGGAAGTAGATACCACAAGCCTCATTGCCAACAGGGCTCAATTTTGGACATTCACCTTGGAAAGCTTATGCCCACTACAAACTACCTTCATAAACCACTGTAGTCTAGACTATTTAGATAATCAAAGACATGCTGATATCAACCAAAAATGAAGAAATCACAGACTATACTTTTGAGTTTCTCTATACCAAATGCAAAGCACTTAATCCAAAGTGGAAAGGAAGAAGTTAAATTATCCATATTTGAAAATTACATATTTAATGCATAGAAAAATCCAACTAGTCCATCAAAAAGGTGTTTAAACAGATAAATTCTATAAAGTTGCAGGATAAAAAACAATATAAAAATGTAGTAGCAGGCTAGGGATATAGCTCAGCTGGTAGAGTACTTGTCTTGCATGCACAAGGCCCTGGGTTCAATGCCCAGCAGCACAAAAAAAAAAAAAAAAAAAAAAAAAAAAAAAAAAAAAAAAAAAAAGAAAAGAAAAAAAAAGCCAAGAAAATACAATATCACTTTTATACAACAATCATTAACTTGCTAAGAAAGAAATTAAGCAGTCCATTGACAATGGCTGCACATAGGCAAACATATACTAAATCCACTCTAACTGTAATATACTAAATCCACTCTATATTTGAAGTAATAAATGAAATGATACATGTTTAAAAAGAAATACTTTTAAAAATCATGGCATGGTTAAGTGTCACTGGGATGGTATGACCTCATTTAGCCAGAGGAATAGGTTTTTGTAATTTCAGCTTGTCTGGATTTTCTTCTGTGATTCCATCAACATCAATATTGATTTAATAAGGATCTTATCTAACCCAGGCACAGATTAAGATATGATAGCAGTGGCCTGTGATTTGTTCCAGTTGTCCAGTTGCTGCACACCTATCTCCCAACACAGCAAGAATTCAGAGCACGGAACTTCAACTCCTTCTGACTTGGATTTACATGTGTCTTCAGGTTCCTCATCTTGGGATGTTGAGGTTCAGTGTTGAGCATCCTGAGAGAATCTTGCAGAATATGTAACTTTGTGTGTTCTGTTAGACTGTCCCTGTAGCCTTACTCTGTGACTCAAGACAGTTATTGAGAACATTGATCATTTCATGATAATAACGGAATCACAGAAGAAAATCCAAACAAGTCACAACATTTTCTTCTAGCAAAATAAGGTCATGCAAACCCAAAGACACTAATTTTAGTCATGCATTTTTTTTTTGGTGGAGTATCAGGGATTGAACTCAGAGGCACTTGACTACTGAGCCCCAGCCCCAGCCCTATTCTATGTTTTATTTAGAGACAGGGTCTCACTGAGTTGCTTAGTGCCTCACATTTGCTGATGCTGGCTTTGAATTTTTGGTTCTGAGCCACTGGGAGTACAGGTGTGTACTACCACGCCCGACCTCTAGCTATGCTTTTTAAGAGTACTCATATTTAAATATTTATCATTTGATTTTTATGTTTTGATGTTTAAAACATTTGATGTTTTAAATATACAATTTATTTTTAGAGCAGATTAAATAGCAAAGTTATGCAGAATGTACAGATTTTCCGTATATCTTCATACCTACATAGGTTCAAGCAGAGGGACATACACATCAGCTCTTGATGAAGGAAGTGGCAAGGTCTTAGATGAGCCTGAGACAGATTTTTTTTTGTAGTTTTTTTAAACAACCATTTTCCACAAGTTAGCTTCTAATGCTGGAGTTATTTATCTCCTGCCATTTGATCAACTCACCACCTACACTGTAGAAATAGAGTCCTTTTTCCTTTCCTACAGCTTGTCCAAATCATTTTAATCTCTGGACTCTCACGCTTTTTATTTACAAGACATTTGGGGGGTTGGAAGGTATAGATTGCTTTATTCCAGTTCTCTGTTTGACTATATCTTTATCAAAAATCAAATCCAAAAATATCCTCAAGTATCACCAATTTGAAGTAGCCTATCTATTCTAATGACTTTGGTTTTATCCTTCTCATTTTCAAGGTTTTAGTTTTCTCATAAGTTATTAAATTTGAATTCAAATATTTATTCCCTTGTTTGGTACTTTTTCTGTGTGAGAGAAAACACAAGCCCTATGTTATTCACCAATATCTTCTCATTACTTATAACAGGACTTACACATAGTTGGTATCTGATAAGCATTATTAAATAAAAAAAAGTAAATGATAAATGGATAAGACATTGTGCTCAGCCAAAAGAACCTTGAAACTTCTTAATAAGGGAGACCCATAGAGAAACACTTGTAATACAGTATAATAAATGCTGTAACATACTGAAGAATTAAAATCCCTGAGATCACACATGATAGATAAAACCAGTCTTTCACAATTTAGACAGAAGAACTAGAGAATTCACACAAAAATAAATACTAAAACTGGTTCTTTAATATCAATAATCAATAAAACAGATCATAAAATAATTTTAATTAATTATATATATATATATATATGTTACATATATATAATTATTATAATGTATATTCTGAAAAAATTATCTCTGGATAGAGGAAGTGTCTCTTTTATCTACCATGCTGCCATTCTTAGTGTCTCCTAAATATGAACCAATATAAGGCCTCTCCTGGACACTTGATAACGGTAGAATGAAAAGCTCATAGAATCATCTCAGACCAGATTTGGGATCTCAGCATCACATATTATGGGCTAATCCTCTGAGCTACTATTAGATATCTAATTGTCACTAGTTAGAATTTTGCTCATACCTCTATGTAGTCATTTTCTCATGTCATTGCTACCACCCTAGAGACTATACCAAAGTACTATTGTTTTTTTACCTTTTCTGGGCAATACATGATTTATTGAGGTCTCAATATACGAGCAGAGCATCCAATCCAGTCTTCACATAGTAATGTGAATAATTGTAATACATTAATTGCATAACATTAAGCTCCTGACTAAAACATGGAAAAAAGCCTTTCTAAAATTTTTGACTTATGCCACAGATAATCAGAAAAGTCTATACGTAATATATCAAAGTACATAAATGCATTTTACTGTCATGTATAACTAATTAAAGCAAATTTTAAAAAATTTAAACAAAGAGTACTTAAAGTATGAATGGAAGTTTATCTGGTAAATTAAGGAGCAGATAGGTGTCCTGGATAGAGGAAGCAATACCTGCCCTGCAAAACCAAGATGGTGGTAAAGAAAATGGTATGGGAAGCTAGATAATGGGATAGCATGAGTTCATGTCAGGCCTGACTAAGGCTAACTTAAGTTTCAGGCCGCACTTAAAAGAGCTTTATAAAAGATCCTAATGAGATCAGGCAGCCTTCTTGAACTCTTAGAAAGGATTTGATGTTAAATCAATGTCTCCAGACATCATCAATATTAAAGGTAACTGCATTCTGATGGTCCTGTAGGACAGCAGTTAAGAAGATACAGCATTCATTCTGGTAGCTGCAGTAAGGAACCAAATTAAGTTTTTAAGAGAGATAATATAGGAACAGATAAAATAAAGATTAATCTGTTGATCTATTTAGGAAGTAGAATCAACAAGAGCTCTTGATGAATAAAAATGTGTGATTAAAACAGCAAATCATGTAGACCAGGAATGAGCAAACTTTTTCTGCAAAGGATCAAATGATAATGTACCAAATCAAGTCATTCATTATAGTATAAAAAATGCTACATAGTACATACAAATAAACACAATTACAGAAAGGAGTGTGGCTATGTTTTAATAGTATTTTATTTATTGAAAAACAAGAAAAAGAAAAAAGCCAGCAAGCTAAATTTACTTTATGGAATAAGCTGACTCCTAGTCTAAACCATGAATCAGGTTTGATCTTTGATAATTTATTGGACAGTAATGAATGGCTTATACATATCACTGGCTTACTAAACGGGAGGATATTTGATTAGAAATATTGCTATTTAAAACTTCAAGGTTCAGAGAACAGAATTGTGGATAACAACCTTTTTGGGATCCCTACTATGGTTTCATTTTGGAAAGTATGTGCTCTGACAATTATTTTTATGAAAATAAATTGATGTCTGTTTATCTTATCTTCAAGTAGTTAGTACTTTAAAAAGAACAGATGACTAATATTAATGTATTTTTACGCAAATTAAGAAATGTTCAGTCAAAGAGATGCACCATGAAGCCCAACACATTTACAAAGTTATCCATAATCCTGATAGTGAGCACCAAGGGTATTACCTTTACACAGATCATCTCACAATATATTGAGAAAAATGTATACAACTATGAATACCATAAAGTTCCAGGAATCCCAAGCACATGGTTTCTCCATAGTCAATTAATCTCTAAATAGCCCATCTTGTAGAATGTATTGTTAATAGAAAAATCTTGTGATGGAAAAAGATTTTCAAGTTTGCTATTCCACGTAAATTTAAAATCTCTGTTTTCTTTCTAAAATGTAAAGATGTAATGCTGAAGGAAAAGATGTTCCTTCTGGTTCTTTTGAATAGATGGATTTGTGATGGATAAATCAGGGCCTTATATAAGTTGTTCTTGACTTTCAGTAAATCTAAGAAAAAAAATGGCTGTTACAGATATTATTCACTTTTAATATTTCTTTCTGTAAAGTAATAGGGATATCATATTCAAAAACAAAATGCTCACAAAAAGGCAAAAAAAAAAAATGGGTCTTCATCTCATTTTGCACCTGAAAAGTCACCAGAGATTAATGTCTGCACATTGCACTGGGATACATTTTTCAGACCATGCTTGTTTTGTCCACATTTCTAGATGAAAAGTTGTAGGTTTTGGCAGAAGCCAGTGCAGGATTATGTACCCATTAACTCAATTGTGTAGAACTTAGTGCTATGCTTCAATACCCAGGGTTTCCTCTATAGTCGTTTTTCCATACCACTGCCTACAGTAATTTACAGCACTAACAAATGAACTTTATTCTTGTCTAAGATGCCTCAGCAAGGACCTGTGTTACCTTTCAGTAAAAGTCAACTTTGTACTTATATCTATCAGATTAGGTTAGTAACAAATTCCTGTATATGGAATGTGTGTTCTTCTGCACTCCCACACTGATTTTATAAAAGTCTCTGTGTCTGTCACATATTAGGTGCCTGAGGCAAGGTCTGATTGCTAAACATGTTCCTAAATAGTTTTACCAGACATGAATAAATGGCATGAATGAACACATCCTCTTTCATATGTGACTCATTTCATGAGCAGTTGATATGTAATTTAGTTAGTAGATGCAGATAACATCACAAGCATGTTTCTTCATTAATATTATGACTTATTTGGAGTGCTCAACTGTGGCTTAAATGCCTAGATTCTGGTCTAAACTTTATTAAAGATTCTTTTTCATGCTATGGTCTTTCTTGTTATAGATACCAGTCTCTATTACTTTAAAAAGAAGGCTACATGCTATTCTTTAAACATTTCTGAAAAGAAAATTCTTGCACACATTTGTAGTCAAGCATCTTGAGATGAAATTTGAAGGTACAATGTTTGGGATCCTAGTCCTAGTAGAAGATAATTATTGAAAACTTATGTATTTTTTCATTTGTTCTAGTTAGTTATACATGATAACATAATGCATTTCAATTCATGTACATAAATGAAGCACGACTTTTCATTTCTGTGGTTGTACAGGATATAGAGTCACACCACATTATGCAGTCACACATGTACCCAGGGTAATGATGTTCATCTCATTCTACCATCTTTCCTGCCCCCACACCCCCTCCCCACCTTCCCTCCCCTTTGTCCAATAAAAGCTCCTTCATTCTCTCCCCTCCCCCATTATGGGTCAGCATCCACTTATCAGAGAGAACATTCGGTCTTTGATTTTGGGGATTGGCTTACTTCACTTAGCATCATATTCTCCAACTCCATCCATTTACCTGCAAATGCCATAATTTTATTCTATTTTAAGATGAGTTATATTCCATTGTTTATATATATCACTGTTTCTTCATCCATTCATCTGTTGAAGGACATCTAGTTTGGTTTCACAGTCTAGCTGTTGTGAATTGAGCTACTATAAACATTGATGTGGATGTTTACTATAGTATGCTAATTTTAAGTCTTGTGAGTATAGACAGAGGAGTAGAATAGCTGGGTCAAATGGGGGTTCCATTCCAAGTTTTCTAAGGAGTCTCCATACTGCTTTCCAGATTAGTTGCACCAATTTCCAGTCCCACCAGCAATGTATGAGTGTACCTTTTTCTCCACTTCCTTACCAACACTTATTATTGCCTGTATTCTTGATAATTGCCATTCTGACTGGAGTGAGATGAAATTTTAGAGTAATTTTGATTTGCATTTCTCTAACTACTAGAGAAGTTGAACATTTTTTTCATATATTTATTGATTGCTTGTATATCCTCTTCTGAGAAGTGTCTGTTCAGTTTCTTAGCCCATTTATTGATTGGGTTATTTATTTTTTTTGGTGTTAAGTTTTTGAGTTCTTTACATATCCTGGAGATTAGTGATCTATCTGATGTGCCTATAGTAAAGATGTTCTCCCACTCTGTGGGAACTCTCTTCACATTATTGATTGGGAAACTTATGTATTAATTCACATTTTCCATGTAGATCATTACTGTAAGACTTTTCTTGTAAACAGGATTGTCAACAGTACTATGAAGTAGCTTGGTAAGTTCACCAATATTGGTTATTCAAACAGAAGGTGGTTAAACACCTTAAAGGAATTCCGTATTGGGGTTTTGGCACTGCACTCAGGGTTGACTTCTGAAATTCTTCCAGTTGGGGGTGTGGTTCAGAGATTCAAACATGTTTCACATGCCCTGGGTTCAATCCCTAGCACCACTTCTGAGAACAACAACAACAACAAAAAAATCATCACAACAAAATCTCTTCCAACTCTGATACTGTACTTCAATAAATTTTATATAATTCAAACTTAAGACACTCTTGATGTCAAGATATCTGTATTTCAAAATAGAAAAAATAAATTTATGCATATTTTGTTATATAAATATATTTTCTAACTTGTGAATGTTCAATCTTATATGTACTTAAAAAGTGCCATTTGTGATGATTTAAATGTTTTTCTTAGAACTAGTTTTTTTTTTCCCTTGAATTATTGGTAAAAGGTCAATCCCCAAGTAGCTTTAATATTTTACCTTCTGATTTTATACTAATAAATTTTCCATCTTTAATGTAGTTGGTTTAATCTTTTATAAGATTATAGAATATTCAATAATACATTTGAGTTTTCCAGTTTGAATGCTACATATTCCTACAACTTTCTCAGAGAACCTAGACCTAGACCTGTGCCTTATGTGTATTAAAAATATATACTTTTCAACAGATTTTTAGAAAACAAGAATGAAGAGTCAATTCTTGTCAAAAGCACCTGGCATCTCTATGTTTTAGGATAGATAAATGTAGGAGTCACTTGAGCTATTACCTTTCAATGAGATTTCTGGGAGCAAGGTGGCACTTATAGTTATAAAGAAGAGAAAGATAGATATTATGAGGAAAATCAATATGAGCTGAACCCTTTATAGAGTATAGTTCTTAGACTGAATCTTTGAAAACAGGCTCATGTTTCTACTCTGATCTTCTGTCAAATTTAGATCAATCTTCTGTCACTTTTGTATTAGAATTCCTACATAGGAAATGGAGTGTGCAAGTAAAATAGAATCCCTTCTTTGATTAATAAATATCAGTAAACCATTTTTTTACACCATTCTAAAATAGTCCTTTCAACTAAGTGATTATACATCAGGAAATGATGCTCCAACAATACTCTCATTTCACATATGGCTTGATACTGTTTTTATAATTTTTGCCTTTAGCAAACAAAAGAATAACATTACCTACTTAGAGAAGAGTCAGAGTCCAAAGACAGTGCAGCCTTCTTTGCTTCAGGATCCCAGTGTTGTCAATATTTAATGAAATGCCTAACAAACACGAAGTGCTCCTCAAAGTACAATGGTCCTCCCTTTATCTATCAAGGATAAGTGCCAAAACTTCCAGTGGATGGTATCAAACCAGATAAATATTTTAATTAGCTACAGTGAGAAATTAACAGTGTATTAAAAGTTATGTGGCCGGGTGCAGTGGCATATGCCTATAATCCCAGTGACTCAGGAGGCTGAGGCAGGAGGATTGCGAATTCAATGCCAGCCTCAGCAAAAGCAAGACGCTAAGCAACTCAGTGAGACCCTTTCTCTAAACAAAATAGAAAATAGGGCTGGGAATATGGCTCAATGGTTGAATGCCCCTGAGTTTATTCCCCAGGACCAAAAAAAAAAAAAATTATGCAAATGTGATCTCTTTCTCCCTATCTCTTGAAATAAAACAAATATTAATAATTTTGGGTGTAACTGAAATCACAGAAAACATAACAGATAAGGGGAAACTGCTTTCCTGGGGAAATAGCAACAAACAAACCAGACTGGATACCCTGCTTCTTGGCACTGATATTCCAGTGTACATGAGGAAGGGGGGTGGGTGTGGTGTGGGTAGGTGTTGGTGACAGAAAATTAGGTAATATGCATGCACACGTTCAATATACCCACTCACTTACCAATGCATAAACCAGCATTTTCTCACCCATATTGATCAGGCAGTGATAAATATTTTTAAAAGAAGTTCAATAGAGTAAGTGATGGTTAGGAGAGCTGTGATTTTAGATAGGGAGATCAAGGAACTATCTCTGAAAAACAACATTTGGTGGAAAACTTGTGGTAGACTGAATTATTGGACTCAGTTTTTCACCATTTCATGTATCTGCATCTTTTTTCCTATAAGTTCCTATCCCTCAAGGAAGAATACATGACCTTGATTCTTGACTTTGGGCTCAGTAATATGAGTTGTCCTGAATAATGTGTTATTAGCAGATGTGGAGAAAGAATGTGTGCAATGGGCACATCTTTTTATTCCTTTACCGTCTGCAGGAGAAATGCTCCTTAGGAGTAACTGTGGTCCTTTCACTGGGGCCATGGACTATGAATACATGGAGCACACATGATCCCAACTCACAGTGAGAAGCCCAATCTCGTGGCCCATAGCGTGAAGCAGAGGTCTCCTTCTACCCTGCCAAGCTCAGCAGAGTTCATCTGCCCCTCAGCTAACACATGCTTATGGTGAGATAAAATGCTGCTGAAGAAGTAAAGGAAGTAGTTTGTTAACAAGAAATGATTTTGGTACAGATGTGAAGGGAATTAGAGAAGAATATATGTATATTATGTACATTACCTAATTTTCTGTCACCAACACCTACCCACCTACCTTCAGACACTTAGTGGATAATGTTCCAGGCAGAATAAGTAGAAAGGACAAATGTTCTGAGGATGGGGTACTTAGTGTGTTCTTCTAACAAAGGGGCTGTGGCTGTAGTAAAGTGAGCAGTGGGTTATTATTGTTGATATTATTATTATCATCAATGACCTTTGGTCAAAGCCATTCAAGAACACACATGCAAATTGGACTTGTTATTCATTACATCCACAGAGAGCATGAACCACTGGGCACCTGGAGCATCTCACTTAGAGGGTATTAGAATGAACCTCTGGTAGGATTTGGACTTTGGTTCGGTAACATGAGGAAGGTCTGTAGTGAGGATTATTTCTAGTTACTTGAATATTTACATTATCCACATACCAATAAAAGAGCTGAGATGACTTCCTGGTGTTCTTTAAACCTTCACTGAATCCAGGTATAATTGTCCTACTGGGTCCTGGTACTGAGCCTTCAGTGAATAAAATAAGTCCCCTCCCCTCCTGGAAATCAGAATCTGTGTGTCCACTGTAATAAACAACTTATTACCCTGTAAAGAAGTGCAGATCAAGAATCAGTGTTGTTTCAAAGTAAATCATTTATAAAGAGCATGCTAAATTAAAATGCCCATCACTACCATCTTTCATCTTTCTTTTTATATTAACAAGGTATCAAACATGGATTGAATTCCTTCACAACATAAAGAAAACATTAGCCAGACAAAAATAGTAAAAAATGTGTCAGAAGTTTTGTGGAGAAAACATAGACACAGTCCCCAATGCAGATTGATCTTGAAATTAAACTGAGTGGTCATAATAAAACCTGTAGGTACCTCTACATGGACTGTTTGGTCTAAGGCACTGATGGACATGTGACTGCCTCTTATTTAGGAATGGGATGGCTATCCAATGTCATTTCATTTATTCCCTTTTGTTCTTAGAAATATACCATATTCTACCATTCACTTATACATATTATGCAAAATTTATCAATCCACATTTTGTTTTCACTTTTTGTTAGCTATTACAAAACTAATAAAAACTAGAACTTATTAAGTGATTTAAAATCACATGAAAATAAGTGCATTTAAGTCTATCAGGTAGCTAAGGCCTTGGACATTTCTTCAGATTCCAAACACATTGTTGCTTTACATTAACTCCTTCAGCTTCACTTTTCAACTTTATTCAGTAAAAAATAAATTTAAATAAAACATCGTATCCTCTACTTAAAGTCAATATAAATATTTCTCTAAATAATATTTATTTGCACTAATAAGTCAAAGGCTTTATCTGAGGGTTGTAATAATAACTAAGCATACTTTTTTACTAGCAATGTGAAAAGATGTTCTTAAGATAGAAAAAAAGTATTATATCAAACTGAAATTTTGACCTACACAAAGAAATTACAAATGCTGAAAATGGAATAAATGAATACAATTGAAAAAAATAAAGACTTTTGATTTTTTAGTACTTTGTCTTGGATAACTGTGTGTTTCTGGAAAGTGGGAACTGAATTTCTGTGTATTCTCCGTTTTCTAGGCTGAATATATGGTAGAGATGGTATCAGCAGAGCTTAGGGACAAGCATAAAGAAACATGTAGCCTCCCTGTGTTACTAGTCTATGAAGATGTGCTAAAGTCCAATAGCTAGAAGGTGTGTTAAGGATTCATGAGACCTAAAGATCAAGAACAGAGTCTTGTGCCCTACGCTTAGGGTACTCAACATACCTATATCTTCTTGTTATGTTGTTCCCTATTCTTTCTTTCCATCCTCCCAAATTTCAAAACTGAATTTTTCACGTAAAACACTAGATTCTTGACTTGTCTTGAATGACCAAAATTATTCTGTGCCAGGGCTGTGTTTCTCCCGGTCGCTTGCTCTCACCCAATGCTGAGTGACAGCTGGTCTTTCCGGGCTGGACAGCTTAGCCGATTCACATTCCTGCCTGCCTTCTGGCTTTCAGCTTGTGATTTCTCATCCGGTCTATCGTTCTTCCTCCAACAATTAATTTATTTGAGAGAGAAACCTGGTTCCTTCACATTTTCCATTACCCTCCCTTTCCTTGGGGTTTTGAAGTTTTCCATTCTGTATAAAACTATATAAGTCTTTCCTTTGGCCATTGGAGTACATTTTCTCTGACCATGATTAACAGGACTGTGGATAATACCATCCTCCTCCTAATATTCCTTTTGAGTTAGAGACAGATGCTCAGCCACATAATTCTTTCTTAATGTTCCTGGGCTTCTTGTTCTCCTTCCTTTAAATGCAGGTAATTAGGATTTCACTCTGATGAGCCTATGGTGTTTAGTGAAAAGTGTGTGGAAAAATTTTTTACTATTCATTTAAGAGAATAATTGGTTCAAAGCCCACATCTGGGAAACAGTTAAGCTTGTGCTACAATGATGCTTTCAAGTGCTGAAAAAATTCAAGCAAGACATTAGTTTAGGGGAGTCATTATTCACTCTGCAAAGTTGAGAACCCGTGCCATAATGTTTATGTGCTGGCTGCTATGACTACCACCACTAAGAGTCCTACAAATCAAAACAGGGTCAGAAAGAAGCAAGGCAACTTCATGTCTAAAGAAAAATTCAAGTGATGAAAAGGTTCCAGGCAAATGGTCCATATGGCAAAAAATGGTCCATCAAAATATGTGGTGAAGAATCACCAGAACTGCTTTCTTAATTTTTTTTAATGATTTATAATATACTTATATTTTCTAAGTAAATTTACTGAAGTTAGCATTACTCTGTTTGAAGAGACATAGTGTTCTAATATTCTTATTTTATAATGAGTATTCCCCCACTATTTCCTATCTTCAGTTTTTGTTACCTTGAGAATTACTTTTATTTTTTTATTTTTTATTTTTTTTAAGAGAGAGTGAGAGAGAGAGAGAGAGAATTTTTTTTTTAATATTTATTTTTTAGTTCTCGGCGGACACAACATCTTTGTTGGTATGTGGTGCTGAGGATCGAACCCGGGCCGCACGCATGCCAGGCGAGCGCGCTACCGCTTGAGCCACATCCCCAGCCCGAGAATTACTTTTAAATATTTTCTTTCTGGGTAACAAAGACCGCTGTTTCTAAATAAGATATGTACATTGTTTCCCTTTGGCTTATCAAGTTTATCCACGACTCTCCCGCTGTATGAAATCAATGTTTAGATCCCTTCTTTTTTGTTGTTGATATTGGTAAATTTATTGATTTTTATGCATTATCCTCTCAAAAAAATTCACATTGATGAGTTAACACAACTTAGTGAATTTGATAGGAAAGGTAGCAGAATACAACCGTCACAAGTATGTAAAAACGTGGATGTGTAACCGATGTGATTCTGCAATCTGTATACAGGGTAAAAAATGGGAGTTCATAATCCACTTGAATCAAATGTATAAAATATGATATGTCAAGAGATTTGTAATGTTTTGAACAACCAATAAAAAAAAGCATATCAGAAATAAAACTATGTCCATCCAAGTTAAGATCCCTTCTCATCTTCACCTCCACCACACCTACATACATTTGTATTGCTTCATTATAATAATGCCATTATACTATAATTCTATTGATAGCAATGTTAAAATGGTATAAACATTTATAGTGTGTTTTTTCATGTTAGGAATTTTCTAAGCATTCTACAAATATTAATTCATTTAATCTTCAAAATATTATTCCGTACTCTAGATGGTAACTATTTTATGTGCATTTAATAGAAAGGAAACTGAGGAGGTAAGGCAATTGGTGAAGTTCTATTATTAATTTAATTAGTAGATTTAGTTTTAGTCTCAAGGCATTTGGCTCTGTATCCTGTGTTTCAACCACTGTTGTGTTGTCAATTGTCAGTGTTTATGTTGTGACCAGGAAACAGCTTGTCTCACCTAAGCCATTTAGTATATTAGAACATTTTTTTCTTGAATTTGATAGTTAATTTCTATAAATATGAAAACATCTCTAAAGTTTCTTGCTGTTTTCTTTTTTCTTTTTTTCTGTTTTTCATATTAGATGCTTTCTTCAGTTAACAGGTGATCCTTGGTTCCTATATAAGAAAGGGGGCACTAAAGTACCACTTAGAATTTCTGCATGTACTGAAGGAGATGCTTGTCATCTGTCTTCTTTCTTGTAAATGGGTTCTTATGGAAATAGGTTCTTTGGGGAGCCCCTGATATCCATGTTGGATTGCTTTAGATATTTGTGTAGGAGGAGGGTGGCAATCCTTAGCAAAGAGACCTCCAACCACTCTCATCAAACTGCATATCTCCAGGCAGAGGGCCCCATCTCTTGGAGAGTGAAGGGACTGAAGTGCTGTTACATTGACATCCGTATGGGATTCGTGAGTCATATGACTTCCTAAACACATTTTTAAGCAATTTTCTGTATAACCCCCTTGCACCTGGTGCAATCAGTCACTAACTCATTTGAGCTCTGATGTGTAAGTAGGGAAATGTCTTTCCCATTTTCAACTTAAGATTAATTTTTTGAAACTTCCAGATAAATACCGATCAATTAATTTCCAACTTCCTGTTGTTCATACTCCACATAGTTATTGAGAATATACACCATTATGCACATCTGTGTGTTGTCATTTTAGTAAAACTGCTGGAAAGACAAGAGATAAATGGTATATAGACTATGTAAATTTAATCAGGGATTCATTTTTTTTCCTTCCCAGAAAAATTTGTGGGTGAATATCACCAAAATTCAATTCCCAGCATGGAGTTGGGAATAGTGCCGAACATAATTACTGCTTTACTATTTTCCACTACTGATTTTCATTAGAATAAGGCTTAGTTGTGTCAGTTATGGTAAGAAACTGTTCGTATTTATAAAGAAAGCATTCTGCTCTTCAATTTGGCAAGTTACCACTTCAAAAATAGACTGTATGCAATATCTATTAAATAGACAAACACTAAAATATTTTTGAGGTTCTATCAGCAATAAGAATCATTAATAAAACAAAATACAGTATGTTTTTACCTGGTCAAATTTTTTTTTCTGAATTGAATTGCAATGTTATTGTAAAAAAATAAATGTGGAAGAGTCACTAATTTTCTGCGTGCAAAAAAAAAAAAAAAAAAGTTTTGTCTGAAGAGTATGTGCTTCATGGGCATGGTAAGGAATGCCTGTAATTCCAGTGACTTGGGAGACTGAGACAGGAGGGTCACAAGTTTGAGGCCAATCTGGGCAACTTAGTGAGACTCTGCCTCAAAATAAAAGATGAAATGGGCTGAAGATGTAGGTAAGTGGTAAAGTGTTTCGGGGTTTAATCTTCAGTACCAAAAAGAAACAACAACAACAACAAAAGAGTATGTTATTATCATGCTTCATATTTAGTGGGGTAAAAAATGACAGGGAAATTCTATTAGTCATAAAAAGATTTCTCAAAATAAACTCATGATTTAAAGCAGATTCATGAACAAAAGAGGCTGTGGTCTTTTATCTTTAATTATTCTCCCACCTTCTAATCTTGTTCATTTTGAACACTCTTTGACATCTTTTTTGTTGTTGTTGTTGCTCTGGAAAAAGTAATCTATATGCCTGTGTACTCTACTTATGACTGAAAAACACATTTATTTAAGGGCATAGATTTTGGTGTTATGGACGTGGGATTTAGGGCCTTTGTACCACACATTACATTACTTCAGTCATGTATTTGACATCTTTATTGGATAGAAATGAGTGGTCTACTTATGGGATTTACATATGATTCTTTTCTCCTAAATTTACTATGATGATTTAATGAGTTAGATTATGTGCTTATCACAATACTCAGCATATAGTAAACATATAACAATTGTTAATATCTCTATTATCATTTTCAGTTCATTCAACTAGTTATCAGTTTAAAAAAAAAGATATCCTAGCTTTATTTTTAAACATACTCCTCATTTTGTAATGACAAAAATAACTTTCTGACTCTATAAAAAAAGAAAATGTGGTTAGGCTTATATCTTCCTGATCCTGTTAATGTTCCCATTATCGATTTAATCAGGATCAAGTCTCTAGCCAACTATTTCTGACCCCTGGGAAGAATGATGAACTTTTCCGTGGTCAAATTTATTTAAATGTTTGGTTTGCTTTATTATAATATGAACTTGGGTCCCTCTGAGTAAACAGAGTGCAGAGTTGATAGAAAAAAAGTACAATAAACCTCATATACCATTTTGACACTTAAAAATTATAATCTCATTTCTGTGTTTAAGCACAGTGACCAACACCGAGATCAGAAGTGAAAATTGCTTGAACATTTTCCACATTGCAATGATACTCACGGCATGGCTACTCTTGATTTTTCAAAAGATTTCTATACATAAGTAAAATTCTTTCATAGCACTATTTTAGTATGAGAACCTAAAATGTTGGGAAATTCTAAAGTCCCAACTCCCCCCCAAACTTAGATCTACCCTATATTTTGCACCATGCATTCTAAATGCAATGCCCAGTCTGAAAGCGATCCTAGAAAGCAAACCACCATTCAGCAGGTCCTAATGAGAGATATTAAGACAGAATGGGGGGCTGGGAATATAGCTCAGTTGGAAGAATGCTTAACTCACATGCACAAGGCACGGGGTTCAATCCTCCACACCACAAAAATAAACCAGGCAGAATGTTAAAAGTGCAAGGAGAGTTAGTCAACAAAATAGAATTATTATGAATATTTAAAAGAAAGGCAGATATAATAGGGTTAAATAATATCAATTCCTGCCTATTGCTCAAATAATTTTTACATTGTCTTTACCAATATATGTCATCTAGACAAAGCCTATTATAGTGAATAAAAAGCATATATGCATATCTATATCCCTCCATAAAAATGCTGTTTTTTTTAAAAAAAAGGTATGAGATCTTTTTTCTAAATTATGTCAACCATCAGTCTCTTCCTCCCCCTTCCTCCCTCCCTCCATTAATTGATCTAACCATCAGTTATCTATCTATGGTATCTATTTGACATGTAATTTGTGCTTCAACTATGCTAAGTTCTTTCATAGAAGGATAAATAATAATTATATTAACAATAGCTTATTTCATTAAATTTTCAATGTTGTCAGAACCTGTGGTGAGTGATCTAAATGGACTTTTTATTCTCATTACTGCCTTATATATCTACATAATTTATTTATAAGTATATATATGTATCCATATTATATTGTGTATATTTTTTTCCATTTTGTGACTGTAAGGCTTATCATTACCATCAAGAAATGTCTTTCTTAAATATTACATCTCTACACTAATACCACCAATTAAAGATAATAATGACAGGTGAAAGAAAACCTAATGGAATTTAGTGGACATTTAAAGTAGTAAGAAATAAGATTTATCTTTTAAATAAAAATTACTGATCTTAAAAGAATAATAGCAAAACAATGATGACAAAAACTTAATCTTTTGGCAACAACTTGGAAGTCACTTCAAGTTTATAGAGTTGTCCAGATCATCATTATAAATGGTACAGACCTTAGAAAAACTTGCAGTTATTCAAGTTCAGGGGTGTTTAGAATTTATCATCATCAAGACTAATCTAGTACCAGAACAGTCACACATTTTAATTGATTAAGCTTATATTTTAGAGGAAACAGGTTGATTCAATTTCTGAAACAGAATAAACCATGATTGATAATATCTAAAACACAATTTGGGAAAGACTATGACTATGATAGATCTTAACAAATGTATGTGAACATAATCTTACTTATCCAGATTCAATAAATTATTATCAACATTAGAGACAAAGAAGAAACCAGGAAAGTAAAAAAAAAAAAAAATGAAAAGAATAAGCTTACCTTTAAAGACCCTACACTTTAATTTTATGAAAATTATGATGTATTTCATACTTGCCAGTCTATTTCTCATTCAAAACTTTTACTGTAAAAGCCTACAGGAGGCAAATCTCACCACGAATGTGCTCTACTAGTCCTCTGTGGCATTATCTACAGGTAATAAGACAGAGCACATGGAATAAACTGGAGGGAGAGGTCAGATAAGGAAATAGGAGAGGGGTGGCAAACAGAGAGTGGAAACCCAGGCATGCACAGAGGGAGAGCACATTCCATATTTACTTACATCATATTGACTAGCTTTCCTTTTTCCATTTAAAAATGAAGACACTTGATGCATAGGTTACTTGAAATAACCTTCCCAAGGTTTCACACAAGTGGAAAAGACAAACTATCTCTAGCAGTTTTTCCATTCCTTCTTAATATCTCTCATTAGGTCCTGCCAAACAGTGGTTTGCTTTCTAGAATCACTTATTTATTTCAAGGATCATTCTAAAAAAAATTACATAGAGGCCAAACTATGTACCAGGCATGCTATTGTATGCTAGAGATGGAAATGTAGAAATGATTAAGACACTACCTAGTCCTAGGATTCTTGGGTTTAAGTACAAAATAAGCACAGATCAGTACAAATAACAGATATATCATATAAGATGGAACAAAGTGTCAAATAAAAGATGAAAGCGGGCAAGGGGCTGGAAAGTAATGAGTGGGGCCACGGTGGAGCATGATAGTGTCGATGATCATGCTACAGAGCGCATCAAAACCTGCTCCACCAGGGAGACATTTGAGTTGAGGCTCAAAGGCTCTGAGGCAGGAATGAAAGACAAAAGCAGACATTCAAGGAAGGAGCCATCCAGATAAATTTACTACATGTCGAGTAAGAAGGAGTAATATAGGCCCCTTGCCTTGAACTGAGTAGATCTAAGTGTACTGGCACCATCTGAAAGTCAGTGGAAGCCAAGTTGTAAAGGCCTTTGAAGGTTAGTATAAAGGTTTTTCTACTTTATTCAATAGGACTTTACGAAAAGTTGATGCTGAAACATCAGCATGTGCCAAGGAGGTGGAAGAGACAATGGTGAGGAGATTGTAGGAAGGAGATCAGCAGGGCTCGGGGCAAGAGGAAATCACAGAGGAATTAGTCCAACCTTGGACTGCATCTGGCTCCTTCAGCAGCCTCATTACTATGGCCGACAACCCTCCCTGGTCCGTGAAGAGAAAGACAGATGAGTCCTGGCGAAAGACTGGAGCACAGCCAGGCTACTGATGTGAAGAGCGGCTCTGCCATTCATCTTCTTTCCGAGGAAAGCTGTTCTCAAGACAGCTGGAGCAGAACAACTGCAAACAAGAAAAGCAAGAGACTAATTTTTGTCATACACTGGCATTCAGGGGAATTGACTGGGACCCAGCTGTGAAATCTGGGAAGTGGTACCATCCCCAGGACAAGTCTTAGGCACAGGGCACACAAGGGGGGCTGTTTCTAACCAAAAGACTGGACAAATTCTCATCTGTGGGAGCATAACTGTGATGGAGACTACATCGTTCCTGATGCCCGGACCTGCCTTCCTCTAATGGCCATGTCCCTTTAGGTTCCCTGCATAGGGACATACACAAGATGGGAGTGCGAACATAAAGTTTATTTGAAAATTTTGTAATATTTTATGAACTACATAATGTTCCCATATCACAAAGGTCATTAACATCCCAGCTGGGCTCAGGGAAGAGTCAGTACAAAGATTATATGAGAACTAATATTATAATAATTTTTCTCCAGTTTTCTTCTAATTCAGTTACTCCAACCCATTAAAGTGGTTGCTTTTTCAGAATTAATATCAGATCTCATTACATCAGGTCACAACCACATTAAATTGTTAATATTCCTCAATTGGCAATTTCCTTTTTTTCTGTCATATGGGGAAAAATATCATTCACAAAATATTAGAGCTCAAAGACAAGAGAAGGAAGGAGAAAAGAAATCATAATCCAATAGGCATCTATTCTGTAGCAGATACATAGAACGCTTCATCGGTTTGAGTTATTACACCCATTTTACATAGGGAGGAAAGAAAAATCAGAGTAAATAACTCCTCCTAAGTCAAATAAGATAGCCTTTTATATGTTTGGAATTTAAACAATGACTTGAGTGTCCTTAAATATCATTTATCGATTCTTTCTCATTTAAGAAAAAAACAATACAAATAGTATTAATAAAATGATATTTATTGCTACTCTGGTTTGTAGCAGGCAAGATATTAAGCATTGACCATACCATGGTGAACTGCTCACAATGTCAATGGCACAAAATAGAGAAGAGGATACAAAAGGTAAATAGTCAACTCAGACACACTGTTCTAAGGGTTGCTTCAAGAGAAGATTCGGGATTTATGGAGAAGCATCTTTTAAAAGAAACTTGTAAGAGGAAAATATTTCTTCAAAGATTCAAAGGGTGAACAAAAGGTTTTAGGAAACAGAGAAGAAGACTGTTTCAGGCAGAGAAAACAGCATATGTGACATCCTATGCATGAGAGAAACACCTTAGTCCATGCCATGATGTACCCCGACATCCTTTTTTGAAAACAAAGGATAAATTCCCCTGGCTGAGAGGAGCACTTCCAGCGTTCTCTGGAAGTGTTTTTACTCAAAATAACTGTCCTGCTCAAGGTCATATCCCTTTCCTAGGGACATGGGTCTAAAGGGTGGTTAACTTGGGAGTACAGAGAAAACCAGCTCTCTCAAACTTAAGCCAAGGGATCCTCTCAGCTTTAAAATTTTCCATGAAGTGAGCTGGAAGCTTTGTTGACATTGCATCACAGATCAATGCTTCCCTCTTTCTAATCCTGCTGCTTTTCCGAAATAATTAATCCTAAGAGTTCTCCCCAACAAACCTGAACATAAACTTCCATCTGAAGTCTGACTTGATTGAAAGTCTGAACATGATTGGTAACCAGTGGCATATGACTGTTGTGCTGGAAGGGTGTAAGGCAGGGATATAGATAAAGATAGAAAAGCCATGTAAGAACTCCAGGTAGAAAAGTCAATAGCGTTATGACCTTGAAGGATCATGCTGACCATGGAACCTCTTGAAGATCAGTAACTGCCAACATCTCACTTCTGGAAGGGAAGTTCTCTATAACTTGACAAAACACCATCCATCATCCTCACACACATCCTTGCCATGCATATGCTTAGGAAAGTTATTGCCTTACACTTGTCAATGCTATTTTGCCCAACTGAAGGATAATAGTGTGAGTCTGTCTGGTACACCACTCTAACCCTCAGGCTTGCAGAAAACATTTGGTATAAATTTGTTGAGTCCCTAAATAAATATTAGTCATCAGCTAGCCAAGGACACCATATAATTTTAGAAAAAAAAAAATCTACCTTTTGCCAAGGATGTGTGATTCTACTTATGGAGGTATAAAACATGCAACCACCAAAACCATTAAAAATGAATGATAACTGCATTTGCACTAAAGCAATCATTCTACTTTGCCAGTGAGGGTATAGATTTATTTTTTCTTTGTATTCTGAGAGGCACTGATTGGTTATGTTATTAAAACTGTGCAGGTGCTAGGCCAGGGATATAGCTCAGCATTACAGCACTTGCCTAGCTATATGTGGGACACTAAATTTCATCCTCAGCATCACACACACACACACACACACACACACAGAGAGAGAGAGAGAGAGAGAGAGAGAGAGAGAGAGAGAGAGAGAGATTATAAATGTTGAAATTAGTCTGCTGAAGTTCTTGGGTGGATGAAGCAAATCAATATCTTGTAGGTCTGTAATATTTTATTAAAAGGACATTGAATGTACAGTGCTTGAACCTTTTTCACTCAATGGAAATCATGAGACAAACAAAAAGATGAGAGGATAAGTGCTATTTCATTGAAATATGACTATATTATAGTATTTTTCTACCGTTTAGATATTGCATATTATTTTTACTTTGCGTTATAAGAAAGACTTAGGTGCTATAAAACAAAGTTGTTTTTTATTTCTTACATAGATGAGAATAGTGGAATGCATTACACTCATAATTATTCATTCACAGCACAATTTTATAGAAGAATAAGAGAGGTGAACGGAAGACGAAAATATAACTAGAATTCAAACGATCTAATTTCTATCATCTTCACCATTACTCTCAGGAGTTAAAAGATCACACTAGCAATGAAAACCATTTCAATTCAGTGAATACCTATTATGTAGTAAACATTTATTGGTATTACCTAGTATAATAAAATAACCCTAAAACATATAGTAAGTTACTCTGTAGTTAAAATAAACAATATGTTGACTCTGGACATTAAACACACCATTATTATTTCATGAGCCTTTATTAAGATCTCAACCTTTTTAACATCACAAGAGACAGGGAAGATAGCATCTTCCTATAATGCAGAGATAACAAGTTGCTCTGAAGGTAATGAAAGTATAAGGATCTTTGTGCTGCTCAAACTTCCTGCCTCTCTCAAGAAATACTATCAAGATAGAAGTGATTGAAAGTGATTTTCTGGTGAAGATAATTTTGAAGCCACTCTAAGTTATTCTAAAACTTACTTTTTGGGAAGTAGCAAATTATTTCTGCCACACATTAAAAATGAATATGGTCTCAGTTCTGCTATAACCCCATAATTAAGGCTCATCCCCTGTGAATATGGAGATAAAAAATATAATAACACAGAACCATTATTAAGTAGGTATATATGTGGTTGTGATTATTTGATATGCACATTTAATATCACAGCTCTCTGTTAAGGTAGAGTATAGGATAACCTTTTGGCTTAATTGTGGGGAAAGTGGCAGGACAGGGGAATGAGTAACACATTTCTGAATAAGAAAGCTTCCTACTGATGGCATGCAAGCATGCCAGCTAGTCCTTCCTCCTGTCTTCACTTTCTTTCTCTTCCTCTCCTCCATCCTCTTTCCTTGCTTCCATTGTGCGAATTGTTATAATAAGACATAACAGTCTTCAGGCCATTCGTTATGGTAGGGTGGGGTGTAAATATTTGAGCAAAGAAAAGAGATTGTCTATGTTTTAGCCCTTGAAAAAGGTCAGTAGATCATTCAGGCCAGTCAGGGGCAATAGCGATTGATTACCGATTGATATACACATTAAGGATAATGGGAACCTGGCTTCTCCTTGTCAGAGAGTTGCAAATAGCATAAAAGAACAAGTAGGACAAATTCTATGGTGTTGAATTGGAAATGGAGGTCGTGTGAATTAATAGCTTAAGCAGATGATGAAAGAAAGAGAAGGTTGGGGAGATCTAGAAGGCAGTGAGAAAAAAGAAAAGATGAAGAAATTAAACACTTGAAACCACCTTTATATACAATATAATAAAAATCACAAATATCCAATTAGTAATTTTTATCATGGAAAAGCCTAGCACATACCACCTCAGTCATGTGATCAAAGTGCACATGGTCAGTGATGAGACAAACTGAGTCTCTGTGGTGCCCCATGGGTCACAATGCAAAAGAATACAGACCGCCTCAGGCCCCATTTCTCCTCACAGATAGGAAGGCCTCTTTCTAACAAAGAGGAGGCATTTTCGAACAGTCTCAAATGCAGAGGGAACTCTACACAATACCTGGCTGTGATCTCTGCAAATGACAAATTTCTAAATGTCAATGTGAGACTAAAGGAGCCAGAAGAGTCTTAACAAAAGGCAAAGCGTGATTATGAAATGAACACTTGTATCTCTAATGACATTTTCATTATCCGGACCTTGTGGAACTTGAATGGAGTCTGAGGATTAGGTGGTATTAACATCTTTGTGCTAATTTCCTGAGGTTGATGGCTGAATTGAGGTTGTGTATAAGAATGTCCTTGTTTGTAGGTAACCCATGCTAAAGAATGATATACAATGATACAGGACATCACATTGAAAATTTGCTCTTAAAATATCCAAGGAAAAAAATTAAAAAAATTTACTGTATACTTGAGTATGTATAATGTAAATTTATGAGTATGTATAAATGTAAATTTACTGTATACTTGAGATAGATTTTAAAGAGAAATAGAAAAATAAATAAATAAATAAACTGATATTGAAAAACCAGCCTCTACCTCAGAGCAAAGCCTGTCCAAGGAAGGGACATCACCTTAGTCCTTGGAAAGACCCACAGAGCACTCCTAAGCACATTCCCACCCTGCTGAGTTGTTTATCTACAAATAACAGGAGAGATCTGCTGCTCCAGGTGTCCCTGACTCAGTCAGGCTAGGTGGGGATCCATAGCAGCCCCCTAGCAGCCACCAATCAGCATGAGACAGGGAAATACCTGGGATGCCAGTGGTTTATGGTGGTTGATAACAAGTTGGGAAATCATGTAGTTCAGCAGTACACCCCTCTTGGCTCAAACCAATCAGTTCAAACGAATACCCCTTTTGTACTGACCAATCACCCTTACCCAACTTGTTCCCGCCAGTGAATGTGCTAATCATGTTTTAGAGTTGTTATTTGATTTTCCTGTGGTGTGTGATGATTTGCTAAGGGATGCTATGATGTATGTGAAGTCCCTACCCTCTCCAAAGAATGTATAAAACTGCTGCAAACCCTGGGCTCCGGGCCTCTCAGCATCACCAGTTGCTGTGTGTGTGTGTGCGCGGAGGACCAAGCTAGCTCGCAATAAACACCTCTTTGCTGCTTGCATTGATCTTGGGTCTCTGGTGGTCTTTGGGGGGTCCCGAATTCGAGCATAACAATATCAGTGATAATGTTCCCACCAATTAGAACAAAAAACAGGATCTATCAAAAGACAGCCCAGAAACAGGGTCACTTTAACCATTAGGCACAACAGAGATTCCTTGTGCCTAAGTACTTTGCAAAGACCCAGGGAAACATCAGAAAACTGAAAAAACAAACATGAAGAATCGTTGACTTGAAATTTAAGATATATAATAAAAATTAATAAATGTTTAAATAAACATATCATTATGTCAACTTCATTAATGCCATAGTTAATATTTATAAAATTTTCACTACATTTGAAAGCAAACTACAGTTCAGTTTTCCACAGTGTAAGATTTCCCAGGCGTGTGAAATAATTGCTAAAAAAGAAAAAAAAAATCAGTCAACCATAAATGAAATGAGTTTCTCAGCACTGAATCATTTCAACAGTAAAATAACAAAAATACTTTCAAATATTCAAAGCCAAAAAAATATTTAATGCAAGATGGAGTTGTATTTTAATAGCTTTCATATGGTGTTAAGTAAATTCTCCAAAAGGATATAAAAGTGGTTTCCTATACCCAACTGGAAGATGGTTTTGTATGTGTCAATTAGACAGTGTAAATCTTGGTTAAGAAGAAAAATTCTAACTTTTTTTTCTTGTAGAACCTAACAAAACATAACGTTTGTTCTTTTTAGAGTGAATGATCTGTCTCTCTTAAAGAACAGATCTTCCCAAACTACCCACATGACTTTCAGATAAAAATGAACTACTTCTTTAGCCTTCTGCTTCCCTATGAGCCATCAACAATGGTCAGTGACATTGGCCAGAGATGGTAGTTTATGACATTGAGAAGAAACTGCCACATAGATGGTGTCTGAGTGAGACGGGTTAGAAATAACCTCTTGGAGGATTTTGGCTTTAATTGTGTATATGGGGGGAGTGTCTAAGGAAGGAGGGGTTGCTCCAGATGTGGTTTATCATAAAGTGGGGCAACTCTCTATGGCTGAATAGTTCAATAAATCTTATCAACATGTGGAGGAAGCTAGCACAATAATAAAGCTTCACTGGTAAAGAAGTAGCAGCCCTTCATTTTAACCCAGGTTGTATATGAGCCATATAGTTATCTTGTTTTATAACACTTCATGATAATCTCAGAATGACCCTGCTTAATGTTGATGTTCTATGCAGTTTTAAATTTTTTTTTTCAAATATTATAACTGGTTATAGTCATACAAAATAGTGACATTCGTTGTGACAGAGTCATCTATGCACATAAAAATTTGGTGAATTTTCAATCAGGTTTTTAATGGTCTACAGGAGAGAAATGGTCTAGCTGATCAGGCCCACTTATATAAGTTTGAAGTCTTACCAAGGCGCATGAGTTCCAGATGGTAGTGGCTACTTTCTTTCTCACAGTTCTGGACAGGACCTTTCTCTTTCAGCAATAAATACTTTACAAGCTTCTAGCCTCTGACCTTCCCACCATTGGTTTTAATCATTACTCTGGTTTTTCAGGCATTTTTGGAGGAATTCAAATGCAGAGAACAAGGACACAGGCTCTGCAGGGGTTTGGCTGCCTTGGTCAAAGATGAGGATCTGCTTCCTTTCAATCCTGTAATTTGCCTAAGCTCCAAGCACTTCTCCTATAAAATCCTGTTTTGTACTTAAGGGTTGACCTACAAAGATCCCTTTCTTTCTGGAGTTCACTTGTTCCTGATTCTTCCAGCTTTTAAGGATTCTATCTATCTATCTATCTATTATCAGGGATTGAACTCAGGGGCACTCAACAACAGAAGCCACATCCGTAGCCCCCCCCCCCCCCATATATATATGTATTTTATTTAGAGATAGGTTCTCACTGAGTTGCTTAGCACCTTGCTAAGTTGCTGAGACTGGTTTTGAACTCGCAATCCGCCTGCCTCAGCCTCGAAAACTGCTAGGTGCAGTGTGCCACTGCACCTGGCAAGATTTTAATGTTTATTCCTTGGAGAATGAGATTTCTGATACCTACTTGTTCCCCTCTGTAGATTGAGCTAAAAAAAAAAAAAAATCTGCATTTCTTCACAGGACTTAAAGCATTGGTAATTAAATATCTCTTTGAGCTATTTGTTTAATAACTGTGTTCCCCTCTAGTTAGCTCCTTGAGTTCTCCAAGGCCATCCACCCACTGGTGAACTCTCAGTGCCTAACACAGTACCTAGAACACAGTAGGCACAAATGTGCACATCTGTTGCAAGCATAAAATGACAGGATGAATCAAGGAATAAGCCACACCTTATGTGCACATGAGAATCTGGAGAAAATTACTTTGGGGCTTAACAGAAGCTACAGGACTTACATGGTAAACAATTTTTTTATGATAATGTGTGTGGATTTAAATTTTAATGCTTTTGATTGATGGAATTTTGGCATAACATCTGGAGCTTTTTCAACCCTTGAGATGAGAGCTATGTCTATACACATTTGTCCTGTAAATGAGGACATTCTTCAGTCCTCTCTCTAGGGCAGGGTGACATAACAAAGGTCCACTCTCTCACTGTGGCAGGCTGCTGTATCTACAGAGACTCCCTTATTAAAATTCTGTCTCTTTGCTAATCAGAAACAGGTGACTTCGAACACTTGGGAATCCGAAAGCTTCCAAGATGAATTTCAAATTCCCTATCTCGCTGTTAGAATACAGCACAACTGGTGAGATGTAGTACAGCCCATTCTTCTAAGTATGTCTGCTCTCTCTTTCTGTGAACTAATAGACAGGGATAAAGAATGGTGAAAATGTTTGTTTATATAAGCACACACCTGTGTGTTCCTTGCTATTAGATTTAAAATAATCTTAGAAAAATATGCAGGTCGCAGGTCACACTTGGGCAATGTCACATGGACATACTAACTTAGTTTTCTAGTAAATCTTGACATCTATAACTTTGTGGCAGAATGCACTCATCTCTCAAAGATGAGTTGGGAGCCCCACAACTTTGCTGATTTGCATTTAGTGAATAAAATAAATACAGTGTGAAAGGTCTTTGGATACCTCTGATGATGAAAGAGTCTAAGACATTCCTGTTAAAAGGTGAAAATCAAATACCAGTGGGTGGTATTGGCATATCTCCATTGCTTGAAAGGGCAAAATCTGCTTCTTTTCTCAAACTTGGCTGAGGGAGTTACCTTGACCTCATCAGAGTTAACAAAATGCCAAGCATCTGAATTTGTCCATTGTTTGAGTCTTTCTTGTCTTCTAGATTTCAACTGAAAAAAATAATCTGAGTTCAAAGCTCTATTTTCCACCTGAAAATGTTCTACTTTCCCTGTATTTCTTAGATTAACCTCACAGAGTGACCACTCTTGATGAGATCATCTGTCTCAACTAAGAAACCCTTCACCATTACTGCCTATTTTTCTATCTGAACTACTGATACTTACTTTATTGGTTTATTGTTTATTATTAATTTTTAAAAATCTTTATGGAAAGTCCATAAGAATCATATGGTAGGAACCAGGTTCGCTTAATTTTTTTTCCTCATCTTTACAGAATTCCTAGAAGAGTACCAAAAACAGAATAAGTATTTTTAGAAAAGTATTCAACAAATTGATTATTTGATTGAATAATTTATCTACTTGAGTATATTGATCACCTCTTATTTGATGGACAGAATAAACATATAGGAAGAATTATTTTAAAAATTTTTTAAATTTGTGCTTTTTAGATATACATGACAGTGGAGTGTATTTGATATGTTATACATTCATGGGGTATAACTTATTCTAATTAGGATCCTATTCTTGAGGTGTACATGATGTGGCGTTTCACTGGTATTTATATATGAACATTTTTATTGATGGAAAACTCAAGTTCTTTTAGCTAGTGACGAGCAGAGGTAGGATTTGAACCCAGGACTGTCTGTTTTACATCAGTATTAGAAAAGCATTTTTCTTACTGTTGTCAACCTCCTGGGAAAAGGTGAAAGAATAGAAGGCTCCTCTTTTCTGACTCTGCTTGTCCTTGCCTGCATTCTCTTGCTTCTAGTAGTATTGATAGTGTCCCTTTCTGTGCCCGTGTCTTTTCAAACTTGGCTCAGTAACACATTAGCCTGTGAAGTTTTAAGAGATTCATAAAGTCTGTGTCCTAATTGTCATTTCGTAAGCTCTGGGTTTTCTCCTCGTTAACCCTTTTTCCTTAAGTGATTCTAATGACTTAAAACATTTTTTTTCTGTGTGTGGACAAAAGAAGCAATTTGAAGTTAATTCATTCAAGGTTTAATGAACAAATGGTAAATGTAGCATGTGAGCCTCTGCCTACCAAGACCACCTATTTTTTTTTCAGTCTCAAAGTAACTCAGCAATTTCTCGACATGAAATTCAACTCTCATACTACCCTTGTAGAATCTCACATATTTTGCAATGATTCCCAACTTCTATATTCCCAGTTTCTATATAATATTCATGGATGTGTAGATAAATCCAGGTTAATCAACTTTGCCTTAGATGTTGAAATACTTATAAACTCAACTTTCTCTGAAAGGATATAAAGTTCATTTTGCCTGATTAAAATGTACAAATGAACATTCATTCAAATTCATTTATTTATTCAGCTTTTATTTATTGAATATTCATGAATTTCAAGACAATGTACTACATGGGGAGGTAGAATGATGAGTAAGATCCACACTGACTCCCCTTTCAATGAGTTAATACTGTGGAAAAGCAGATATTCATTTAAATAAAACATTTATGAACACTGCAAAGAGATACAGGATGACAAAATATATGGGACAGCCCAAAACTGACACAATCTTGAGAGTCAGGAAGAACTTTATGATCCATTAATTGCATGTCTCTGGGGAAGGGGTTGAAGTGGTGATTCTGCATTCCCAACTGTGTTGAGATGATATTGTCCTTTGCTTCACCAGGTAACAATGGAAGCAGGCCAGGGTTGTGTGGCACAGTAATGACAAGAGGGACATGTACATGCTGAATTTGGTATGCAGATATCTCCAGGAGGGGACTTCAGAAGCTTCCTTGCAGAACTTAGAGAAGATGTCTGGAATAAAGGAATGTGGAGCTTGGGAATAATAATAACAGCATGAGGAGATTGGGAATAATGAGTCCAGGGACAGGCAGAATACAGATGGCCCTCGACTTCCAATGTTTTAACTTATGATTTCTCATCTTAACAAGAATGGACAAACAATGTACATTCAGTAGAAACCAGATGTCAAATTTTGAATTGTGACCTTTTCCCAACCTAGTAATGTATGGTATGATGCTCTTTGGTAAAAACTTGGCAGCACTGGTGAGACGCAGGTGCAGTCAGCCACACAATCATGAAGGCAAATAACTGATAGTGTGCTATGTTGCAAGGTTTTTGTTTTTTTTTTTTTTGAGGTGGGGGTGGATACAGGTATTTAATAAATTACATGAAATATTCAAGAATCTATTAAAAAACAGGATTTGTGTTAGATTTTTCCCAACTGTAGGCTAACACTAGTGTTCTGTGCATATTTTTGGTATGTTTAGCTAGGCTAAATTAGGATGTTTAATAGGGTGGGTGTACTAAAAGTGTGCTCAGCTTTTTTCAATTTAGGAAGGGTTTATTGAGATGTATTCCTGTTGTAAATCAAGAAGCATCTGAACTGAGGAATTCAAGTAGAATTTTTAATACTAATCACTGAGAAATAGTATTATCTCAAATCCAAATGGAAAAACATCCAAGGAAAAATACGAAAAAAATAGCAAGGAAGGAGGATTGAAGAATGGTATTTTGAAGTTAGAGAAAAGTATTTTTATGCAGATGGGAATTTCTACTGTGCTAAATTCTGAGACGTTTCAGTGATCTTCCTACGAGCTACTGTCACTTACTGACAGGAGATGAAAACCCCGTTGAGTGAATGGTGGGTAAAGGAAACAGGAAGCTACAGAGTGCCGATGAAACAACTGGCTTTAGGTAGAAGAAATGACAACTTTTTTTCTTTATATAGAAAAAGAAGTTGAGGGGAGATCCCAGGTATATTTTTAGTAATTGTTAAGTAGGCAGCATAAAGGAATTTCTTTTTCTCTGTGTAAGTGGGAATATAACATTTGGACTGTAATGGTGTGTTATCAGTTAGCTATTGCTGAGTAACAAACCATTTTAAATTTTAGGAGCATAAAATGACAACCATTTATTATTTCTCAAGAATTTCGGACTACAAGACAATGCAGTTCTGCTGATCTTGTCTGGGCTTCTTCTTGTGTCTGGTCAGTGGCCAGGTCAGTTAAGGTCTGGTTGATCCATAATGACTCCAACTGAGGTTGTTAATTTCCCCTCAATCAGTATGGCACACTACTTCTAAGAGTCATAACAGTATTCCAGGAGAAGAAACCATTATGGACAGATAACTTGTGTCACCCCTAAATTCATACATTAAAGCCCTAACTACTAATGTGACTGTTTTGAAGACAGGTCTTTTGTGGAACTGAGATTAAGTGAGGTCTAGGATGGGTCCTGTTCCAGGATAGGTGTCCTAATTAGGAAGGGATACCAGAGAGCTCTCTCTGCAAGGTGAGGACACAGTGAGAAAGGAGCCACTGTCAACATAAGAAAAGGCCCCCAGTAGGAATCTGACTGTCTTGGCACCCAAGTATTGGACTTCCAATCTCTAGAACTGTCAAAAAAAGTGTTTTTTTCTTTAGTACAACCAGTCTATGTTATTTGTTTTTGCAGACAGAGCAGATGAATATAGAAGCAACTACAACAAAAATATGTGATCTTTTTCAAACTTCTGCTTGCATAAAGATGCTACTGCCCCATAATCAGGTATCTATGTTCAGATTCCAAGCAGAAAAGAGCTTCAAACACAGACTGCATTCATTCAAGCCGGTTATGCAACAAATCCAACAGAGAGAGGGGGCCATTGAATTTGAGAATTCGCTTACATGAGCCTTCCTCAGTAAATGCCCATGGAAAAATCAATCTTCTTCTTCTTCTTCTTCTTCTTCTTCTTCTTCTTCTTCTTCTTCTTCTTCTTCTTCTTCTTCTTCCTCTTCCTCTTCCTCTTCCTCTTCCTCTTCCTCTTCCTCTTCCTCTTCCTCTTCCTCTTCCTCTTCCTCTTCCTCTTCTCTCTCTCTCTCTCTCTCTCTCTCTCTCTCTCTCTCTCCCCCCCCCTTTCCTCATCCCTAATTTTATAAATTAAGGTTCTCAATCTTATTAGAATTCAACTCCACTCTATGGTTTCACTTAAACTTAATTATCTCATAAAAGTTCTTTCTTAATACATAGTCCCATTTGGATTTAGCTTGGATGGGTGTATACTCAGTCCATAGTACCAGGGTAGATTTTGAAAGGAAAGTTGCTCATTTGTTTCTTTGTTTGATTTCCTTGGCTTTTGTCCATTGTTGATGAAAGTACAGAGGTATAATGGAAATGATGTTATGGGTTATAGAGAATTTAAAATCCCAACTAAAAGTGGAGGGGATTTGGAGAGTAAGAAAGCGATTGAGAGAAAGGTGGCATGTAAAAAGTATTGAGATGCCACTGGATTGTAAGTGCAACAGTAGAATACTCAATCTGAAAAGAGCTAAATTAGGCTATTAGAACTCATTATTTAGAATGCAGATAGTTTTAAGAATCATAAAATCCATGGCATATGATGAACAGGAATCGTGGAGGAAGTTTTGGAAATATCATTTGAGAGGAGGAAGTGATGGAACTGAGAAGTAAGCATGTTGTATAGTTGTCCTGTGCATTGGTGTCATCCCAGCCAATGGCAGGGACTTGGTGGAAAAAAAAAAAAAAAACAAGCAAAGCAGCAATGTGTTTAATAAACATAAGGATCACTCAGAGAAGTGCAGATCATTTTGACTAATTCATTTCCATATGCCTAATGTTTCTGAATATTACAAGTTTGATGCATATTCAGAACGCAAAAGATTTATTTACAGTAAAGAGTTACCTGATAATTTGCAGAGTACAGCTACCAGGAAGATCAGTACAACACCACAAAGACAAAATGCCAAGTCAGAAGGGGTAGGTACAATTGGTCCTGTTTGTTCTCTGAGTAAGTTTTTAGAAGCACTTAGAAGAATGAGATAAATCAATTTTTACCTCCAAATTTAAAAGCAGCATTTGGATAATGAATCCAAAAAAGAAAAAAAAAAAAAAGACAAGACTGAGGTTGTATGTCTTTTTTTTTTTTTTTTTAGAGAGAGGGAGAGAGAGAGAATTTTTTAATATTTATTTTTTAGTTTTCGGTGGATACAACATCTTTATTTTATTTATATGTGGTGCTGAGCACCTGAGAATAACAGCAAAGTTCCCTGGACAGGACCTACCCCACATTCTCTCTACCTTCCTATACATGTTTTTCAGCTGGATATAGTTGGAATTACGTTTAAGAGACATGGTTTCTGACAGAATTCTCAAGATATATCCTCTCTTTCTATTTCATCTTCTTTTAGTTAAACACAGTAGAAATAAGGCAGAGTTTGCAAATAAGATAAGGTCTCTCCTCTATTTGGTAGAAAATATCCCCCAGGTAATGCAAAAATTGATGTAATGTTCCCCTAATAATATAATAACAATTACTAGAACCTATAAAATAGCAATTAACTCAACATTTCATACCTCTTTCCTTCAATAACATATGGAATCTTTCTGGGCAACTTGATTATCTTCTTAATCTTGAAATCACCCACACATAGCAATTAATAATAGCTAAGTAATTTATCAAATGTTATTATATGGCCATAACTAACACTTCACTGTTATTCTTTCATTTAATCTCTCAAAAATTATTAAGATAATAGGTAAGGCTACCTGAATAGAGATTAGAGAAGAGAATTCCAGGCAGAGGTTTGTGGACAAAGCCCTTGGCAATCCTGAGAATACTGAGGAGTCCATTATGCTTTGGATGGAAGGCAGAGATTAAATGACAGGAAAGAGTCTCAACTGGCAGGAAGGAGTGAAGTGATTCAAGACTTTATGTTACTTTAGGATTTGGGGTTTTATATTAAGCAAATAAAAATCCATTTGCACTTTGAGGAAATAATTACCAAGTAAATGTTGAATTTCTAAAACCAATATTAATGATCTTTATATATTATTTGAGACATATCACCAGAGATTTTTGTTTTTGTAGATTGCGGATATTGGCTTTTAAACATATGTATTACCCAGGTCTCATAAATGAAACAGACTTTATTCTGTGATTCTTATGTAATAAATATGATGCAGACTGAGTAAATTCATAAAGGAAAGAATCTAAAGCTACTTTGAAAGCAAGTTTCTGTTCTACTTTTCTCGGTTTCAACCTGAGATACAGAAGAAAAGCCCAAACCAAAGGGAATTCAACCACTCTGATGTGGTTTATTCAAGTTGACCTGGAGCAGAGAGCAGGGTGGAAAGACAGTGGACTTCAGGGTGAGTGTTTCATTAGATTTGTGACCCTAGGACTTTTGTTTCTAAGTTCTACTTGTCCTGGATCTGGGGTTGAAAGTGAATCTGATTTTTATCTTGTAACTAGAAATATTTTCATTAATGAAAGACATCCAGCACAGCTGGATTTGAATAGTTTATCATTGTGTTTCTTCAGATAAGCTGTTCCATCCTCTCTAAACCTTATTCTCCTCAACAATAAAATGTGGTGGGCCATGGACCCACCAAGTTGAAGTCATTAATCCACCTCCATTCTAACATCCAGAAAATAGTAGAGTGTAATTATTATGCTAATAATAACTGGAAATAGATTAAGTTTCACCTGGGATTTTTTTTTTTTTTTATGTCTTCGTCTTCCTTCAAACCTGATATCTTTCCAAGGAGTCCAGCTCATAGCAGATATGTTAAGTCACCAGAGCAAGCAGTGAAAAGAGACATTTGGGATTGGAAGATTGTGAACATTCATAGACACTACCTTAGAATGTTGCATGTCCAGTTTTAGTAAATACACATTGAGGGAGCTTTCTAATTACTATGGATGATTCAAAGAATGTCAACATATTCTGTGCCCACTTGGCGCTTAGAGGAAAATTATACGTATTAGAACATTTTCTTAGACATAAATAAAAAGTAAAGCTACATCCTCAGAACTTATTTTGATTCTCCTTCCAAGTTTTCTATAAAGTGCCTAAACAAGGAGCTTTAAAACATAAAATGACTTATGTCAGCCTATACTAAAATCAAACAAAGATTTGTATCATTTTCCAAATGAACAGGAGGATTTGGGGACATATTAATGCATAGCATAGGATATAGCCTGAGAAATAATTCTTAAAGAAAAGTGAAGGATTATAGAATAATATACATAGGAATTTCACAACAATCTGTCATAGTGTTTTAGCATCAATGAAAAAAACCATCCTATTCAAATAAGTTAGTTGAGAGTGCAGACTTAGAGGAGAATGGGCCCCGTTACTGTGGCGACCTAATTTTGGATTCACTAGGTGAGTGTTAATGTAGGCTCCTGTCTTATGAATGTATACAAGCACATAATATACCTAAATTGCTGAGACAGCATGTGAGAAGTGTATTTGAGGAAACATCTTCCCAAATCTAAATCATCCATTGATTATGAACTAATGCCCTAAGCCATGATTACTATTTCAAACTATTTTCTATGAAGATTTGAATATTTTCTTTCATGTGGATCTATAATGTTCCTTTTGGAGATTTTGATTGAACTGCACAAAATCTGACCCTACAGGGAGTTCTCTTAGCTATAAAATAAAGAGGTTGGACTAGCTCTTGTTCCAGCACCCTAATTAGTGAGATTAATAAGGTGTATGCTGTTGATCTGGGATTCCAGCAGTGGTTTGAAGGATGCTTTATTATTTGTCTTTCAAAGACTTAAAATGACCCTGTCTTGGTTATTTAGAATGTATTTAAGGTAGTGTGAGATACCTATTCAGATTTACTTATGTTAAAAAAAAGGGGGGCATTTTATGCTGGGGATGTAGCTCATGGTAGAGTGCTCACTTAGCATGGACCAGGCCCTGAGTTCAAGCCCCAGTGCCTCATATAAAAGGGAGACATTCATTGGAAGGAAAACAAGAGTTACTGCATGGAAAGCAAATGGTGCTGTATCTTACAATGGCTGGGATAAGAACTGGAGAGTCGTTAGCCGCTTTGCACCCTATCTCTATTTCTATTACCATCACATTGGCATTCCCAACACTTCTTTACTTTCCTATCTATATTTGCTTTATTTTTTGTTTTCCCTGGCAGCAGCTTTCTTTGTGCTACATGTATATGGGCCCTCCAATGAGGCTGACCCCTGCTCAGTGATATGTCACACCCAGTTCAAGAACCAGTAGATATTGTCTAGGAAGATAATTTCCAAAATATTCCTTATGAGCTATGGATCCCATGTGTCACAGATAAAAGGAGTGTAGTGTTCAGTTTTCCTTGCTTCCAGCATTCCTGGGATTCAGGGACCAACCAAACACTCCAACTACTCCTCAGGCCCCATGGTGGCACCATGGTAAGCTCAAAGCCACTCAGCTCTTCTCAAAACATTGTTCTTCTCTTGCCTGAGATCACTTCAGTCAATTCAGAATAGCCTGAAGTCAATGGACTCTTTGGCAGTATCTGCAGACCATGACTGGAGCCCCCTAAAAAGATATTCAAATGTTAATGCAATCCCCAATGCCTCATTCTAATTACAGCAGAAATCATAGCCATGCTAGAGAGTATATATTAAACACCCCTAATTTAGAAAATCATTAACATACCTTATTCTAAACTGTTGTAACTTCATCAGTGCATTATTTTGGACACAGGTACCTGTGCTAATGGACACAGCAGTAAAAATATGAACTATCAACTCCTAAGGTCATCTACATTATGTTGAATACACATGAGTATTTCTCATTAAAGTATTTCTATGGGGTTCCTACAGAAATGAAACTTCATGAATGAGTTCAGCTGCCTATAGCACTAAAGAGGATGGTTTACAGGAAAAATGCCTCCAATACTCTCTATCTGTCCCTATAGTATCTGGCCTCTTATTTTCCAGGCCTCTTTTGAGTGTCACTCATTTATAGATATTAAACTATATCCCTGTTGGCAAGTTCATCTAAGCCACAGACCCATGCAACCTACAAATTACTTAAAGACATGATCAAACCCCATTTGAAAGTATTGCTTCAGCTGGATGATAAAGTGCTGCTGTCAATCTCCACCTTATGATTTCCCAATTCTGATAGGCAGTCCAGATTGTAAAATTACTTTATATTCCACAGTTAGAAGTTCACAATACCAAAATCCAATGGCCAACCAGGAGCTGCTTTGCAAAACATATTTGTAGGATAAATAGTGGCTTTTCTTTAATGCTGATGGATCTGCACTTTGTTTTCTTATTGGAATTTACCATAGGATCAATAGAGCATCTGCAACTGCCATTAACATTTCTACCATCATTATATTCACTGGGTCATACAGGCAAAGGGAAAGATCAACTTGCACTACAGACTAGAATAGATGCAGGGTTTTTGTTAAAACAAGAACATAATCTTAAAAATCACAAGCAAATATGATGAGTATTTTATGTCATTCCATTATGCTTGAAAGTTTTCACAAAATATCAAGTGTCCTAGGAAAGTCATAATTTATCAAAACTTATTTCAGAAAAATTGAGCTACCCCAATAGAAAAAAAATATTATTAAAGCAATGGAATAATTTGTTTAATTTTTTCTCAATTAATTTAAAAATCATCCTATGCCCAGAGATTTCTACTTGCTTCATCAAACCGAATAGACCATATTTGTATTTTTAAAATCATCTTTTATTTTTTCAAATACAAATAAAGTATTATTATAGCTCATACATCTAATAATAGTCTTTATATGAAAAGTAGACAAGTATTGTATTAAAAAATTATATATCATACTACAAAACAAGTAAGTAAAACACTAATAATCAGACTTCATCAATGTGTAAATGATGCACTAGTTAGGCAATGATAATCCCATGAAGATAAATTAATAAAATATACCTGGGTGGCAAAACTACATGGTATTTCTGAAATTAAGTCATCTTTTCCATTGATTTGCATAGATAGCTGGGAATGCAGCAATCAGAGTTAGAACTACATTTCCCAGGTGTCCTTGCCATTAAATATGGCCATATATTTTCCAGTGGAATATGAGACAACATGATCAGAACAGAGCCTGTAGATAATGAGCCCATTCTTCCTCTGGGTATACTGAGTACCCAGCTGGATTTGGCAAATGAGGACATAGCCCTAGGAGTTGGTGAAACAAAGCCAGATTCAAAATACTAAGGTCCCCAAAGAATTTAATAGAGCAGAGGTTTCTAATAATCTGGAGTGTTTTACATGGACTTTTTTGTGATAGAAGAAATTTTTTACTACTGATAAATGTGTGTGTGTGTGTGTGTGTGTGTGTGTGCGCGCGCGCGCGCGCGTGTGCGGCGCAGGGATGCAAACATATATAATTTCCTGTATGTTCTAAAAATATTTTAAAATTATTTAAATCCATATATATTTTAAATTGCAAGGTGAGATTTTTTACTACAAAACTAATATTTTCATAGGAAGTTTTGTAGTTGTTTATAGTATATTGGCTTTCATTAACATGTTTAATTAAAATTTTGGCTCTGGATATTTTACTGGTAATAGTTAATTCTGTGTGTCAACTTGACTGAGCCAGGCAGTGATCACATTGAACATTATTTCTGAGTTTGTCAGTAATTATGTTTCTAGATGAGATTTCCATTGCCCTCCTCAATGTGGTTAGACACATCCAAATTGTGGAGGGGTTAAATAGAATAGAATACAAAGGAAGGAGACATTCACTCATTTTTCTTTCTACCTGTTTGTTTGAGCTAGGACTTATCATTTGGGCCCACCTTCCTTCTGCTGGAGGAATTATAGCAAAGGTTTCCTAGGGTCTCCAGCTTGCAGAGAGCAGATTGTAGGACTTCTCAGCTTTCATAATCATGTAAGCCAACTATATCTATACAGGTATATCTATATCTATCTGTAAGACCTATCTATCTGTCTATCTATCTAAATAGATGGATCCTTTCGAGTATCTGTCTTCTCTGAAGAAACCCAGCTGGTTCTGATTAATGGATGGATGGAAAGAGAGGTAGGTAGAGAATCTGATGGAGAGATACACGGAAAGAACTAACATAAGGAGCTTTGCCACAATTTTGTGAAGGAGTAAAACTTCAGCATTTCTTGGTGCTTACCAATTTTTTTTTTTTTTTTTTTTTTTTTTTTTGTCTTGAGTCTCCTTAACAACTATGAACTCAGGCACTGTCCTGTTTTCAGTGCCTGGATGATTTATGCCTAAGGGCAGTGCAACCTGGAAACATTCATTACATGCAGGATAAATAGTATTCTTCCTTTAGAAAGTGAGAAAAACACAGTTTCGATAGGGGACTCTTTACAGGGAACTAGGCGACAACAGACATTTTCAGCTAGATCATGTTTAGAAAAATGTACATCCAGAAGTTTAGTGTCTGGAAAGGTTTTCTATGAAAACCATACATTTATGTATAAACCCTGGAAAAACCTTAATTGTGATCCTCAGGATCCAACTTTCTCAGAAGACTGATTTCTAGACTCAGCCAATGTTTCACATAAATAGAGTTCGTGGAGCTCTTGGGCTACTTATTTTTTAAAAAATATACTGTGAAACCATCTCCAAACCTGATTAGTAACTTTAGAGGTAGGGCCACAGAATCAGGTTTAAAGATCTCCAGGTATTCCTTGTACAGATAGCCTCTGCCTCCAGGTTATTCTTTTGGAAATTACTGTCATAGTTTAAAAAATTTAAAAATTAACTTTAATTTTTTTTTTTTTACTCTCAACACACAAAAAAGAAGATCAAGTTCATAACTCCTCCAAATATTTTTCAAGTCTCCTAGTCTTTTTCCCCCTCTGTCATACTTGACACTCCCTGTTCATTTCATGGACCACTGCCATCCCCAAACCAAAAACCCAACAAATAAGAATCCTCCACCCTACCCTCCACTCTTGACTATGTGGAGGACCTCGCAGGGTTTTTTCCCCTTCTTTCTCATCTATTTCTACTATTTTTATCTTTCTACTATTTTATGGTTCATCACAAATATGTAAGAATCAGGAGGCCAAGAGATTTGCCTTCAAGGGAAGACATCAGGAAGACACCATTAACACAAAAATATCAGATTTGATGTCTTTCTCCTAGCATCAGAAATCTCATTGATGGTGGCAGCAGCCTCATGGAAAAGGTAATCCAGAGATCCAAAGAGTGACACGTACGTAAAATTAATATACGTCATGTCATAGCCTCATTCCTTGTTCATATTGCTCCCTGAACTTAGGAGAGAGGGTATTTTTGTTGTCACTCAAGCCACAAGCCTTGACTTCCATCATTTTGATGAGAGCCATGTGCAGAGTAGAGAAATCGAGTTAAGTTCAGTTTGGGAAGTAAATGCAATCATATCTGAATTGGCAGAGGTCTTTTCTGAAGAACAAAATAGAGTGGAAAGTAAGGTATTACTGGTTTCTCTGGAAATGCATTGTGCACAGATGTAGTGTGGAATGTAAGAGGTTTATTAGGGCCAAAAGCAAGATTGGGTAAACAGAGAAATAGAAAATGTTTCCATGGAGGTCTGGCAAAGCCTTGGCCATCCTATGAGGTTCTCTGGGTGTAGATGGATGAACAAGACTCCCTGACTTTGGCTGAAATGGCTCAGTATATATACCACACCTCTCAGTCACCAAATATGGGCTGTCTTGAGAAAGACAAGACCTGGAATGAGGTGGTTCTCTGCAGCTGAGGAGGCAGGCCTTCTGAATGAGCTGACAGTTGAAGACTGCCTGCTGACCACACTCCCCTCAATTTAGGAGCAAAACCTTCTATGAAAGGGGATCTGGAATGTGCATTTTTAAGTTTATCTTGTAAAGGAAGAGTGAAATAAAGAGAGAGGTGAGAGAGAAAAATCAGCATTTTTTTGTTTGGTTTTGTTTACAGTATTGGGGATTAAATCCAGGAGTACTCTACTACTGAGAGGCATCCCCAGCTCTTTGGCTTTTTGTTTGCTTGTTTTAGCAACAGGGTCTCATCCAGTTGCCCAGAATGGCCTTGAATTTGTGATCCTACTTACTTCGGTCTCCTGAGTTGTTGAATTATAAGCGTGTGCTTCCATGCTCTGTGGTGAATTTTAAAATTTGAAAGAAAGGAGGAGTTTTGAGAATGGAAATGCTTTGTAAATGGGAAAAGTAGCTATTAAGCTAGAAAGCCTTCCGGTTTGGGGCAGATAGATGGTGAAAGAAAATTCTGGGACATTCTGTGCCTTATCCAATTAAATTTCCTATTAGTGATTTTTTAAAAAAAAGAGTTGATTTGTCCTGAATATGTGTGTTCTCCAAAATTCATGCATTGAAACAGTAGCTCTTCCATGTGGTGGTGTTAAAAAAATAGGGTCTTTGTGAGGTAATTAAGCTTAGTTGAGGTCTTTTTAAAAAAAATACTTTAGAATTTTAAAATTGTTTACAGAAAGGGTTAGATATTCCCCTTATAGACACATCTACATTTAAAAAATATATTTTCAGGTGTAAATGGACACAATACCTTTGTTTTACTTATTTATTTTTATGTGGTGCTGAGGATTGAGCCGAGGGCCTACACATGCTAGGCAAGCGCTCTGCCACTGAGCTACAACCCCAGCCCTTAGTTGAGGTCTTGAGAGCAAAGACCTCCTGGATGGGATTAGTGCCCTGATGAGACTATGAGAGACTTTGCCTCCCTTCTCTGCTCTCTTCCATGTGAGGATAGAAGGAGAAGACAGTAGTTTTTTGGCCAGGAAGAGGGCACCTCACTGAACATGATGAGGATGGAATGATGATCTTGAAATTCTAGCCTCCACTACCATAAGTAAACTTCTGTTGTTCATAAGATACCCAGTCTATATGATATTTTTTGTTTATAACAGCCTGGCTTAAGAAAAAAAATCTATTAAACACTTAAATCCCTTTTGCAGTTCTTGTGTCTGTAATACTTGACCTAAGCTAAATTCAAGCTTGCTATGGGTAACAATATGACTGCCACTCATTTGCTTAAAACTTTCTGTGACTTTCCATGGTCCTTAAAATATAATTGTCCTGAGATGGGAAATAAGACATTGTCTTTGGTTGGCTTCTTTGCTCTATTCTCTTCCCCTTCCCTTCTAATCTACAGTCAGGCCTTAATGAATGCCTACCTGGTATTCTCTCTACCTGCCATCTTTTCAGGCAGGGCTTGTCTTGTGTCTGAATAACTTCTCCTTGCATAGTTTCTCCCTCATGCAGGCTTCAACTTAAACACCACCTCCTCAATGAGCTTTGCCTGACCCCAGGACCCCCATTATTCTCTCTATCACCATGACATTTTCCACATCCAAAGTATTCATAATACTCCAAATTATAAATTTATCTCAACTTCTGTATTCCCTGAGAGACTGCAACTTTCATGAGGGCACAGAAGCACCTGTTGTGCTTCTCACCATATCCTTGGAACTTTATGTGGGAAAGGAAAGCTTTCAATGTTAAGGTCTCAATCATATGTAAGTGCTCCTGGTAGAGGAGTCTAAAGTGAGCCACCGACATACTAAAAAGGTCTTAATTATTATTACTTTGGCTGGAATTGGAATAAGAGTATTATTGTAACAATGATAATTAACAATTCAGGAATTTTTTTCTATGCACTGGGTATAGTAAAGGACTTTTCATATTTTAATGGAGAATCATTTTATCTGCATTTTTTAGCACAGAAACTAAAGAACAGAGGACCTATATAATGTCCCCTATGTCAAACATTTTGAAGGTATTATAGCCAAAGATATGAAACCCAGGAGGTGGCTTCCCATCCAGTATTCTGAAGTATTTTTCATTTCACCACTTTTGTATTTGAGTTTGACCCCTGTAATAACAATAAAATGAGGAGCTTAATAGGACTTTTTTAAAATTAACACAATGGAGAGTAGGTATTTCAATGTTTTCTTGCTGAAAGTGTTCTTTCTCACCTATCAGATATTAGAATGAGCACTTACTTCGTGATTACTCTGATCAGCTGCTAGCTCTGTCTTCCTTCTCTTGTTCACAAGGAAATCTTTAGGGAATGTGGATGATGTCACTTTGTCATTTCAGGTAATAATGAAAAGACTAAAGGCATGGGCTATAACAGAGATCAACTGGGGTTCAACTCTCACTTATTTTGGAGCAGAGAGCTTTTGAAATTACCTTCTTATTTGTAAATGGAGATAGTAGCTTACTTAAAAGGTTATTATTAAAGATAATCAAATACAGTATTTGTTATTGGGTGAGTAAATGACAGGGGAAAAAGTTCATTTTAATCCTCAGTAATCATTCAAAACTTTTCCATGCTTCCTGTGGTGCCAACTTAGAACTTCTTGTTGTAAGCCAATAGTATCTAGTTCAATTTATTTACAAATGGTTGGGTAATGAAATTTGAACAAAATTAATCCTTGTCACTACTATCATTCTATTGGCTTATGTTCAAGGTTATAGTAACTATGCATCACATTGCTAATACTTAATGCCCAAAGAAAAAGTAACCAAGGTTGGTGTAGTGCTGTCACCTGACTGGGTATGTTAATGTGGAAATTTGGAGTTTTACCAGATCAATATAGGTTTTCAAAAATATCTGAGTACATTTTTTCATGGTTATTCTATTGTTTCCTCACTTAGAATCTAGTCCATTGCTAATCAGCAAGGTTCTTGTCCAAGCTGAACCTTGACAAGTGCTCCAACTCTTTCCCAACCAGTTGATCAATTGATTGGATTTGAACTGAGAATTATTACTGGTCATTCCAGGAGTGAGAAATCAGAAAAGTTAGTAAAGCTTTATGAGACAGGTTAGACATTACATTTGCTTTAAATTATAAAGGCAATATTGATTTTAAAAGGAGTCCATCTCAACATTCTGATTCCAACTTGTACTACCATATAATATTAATGTTCTAAAACGTGTCACCCAGCTGGAAGTGGCTGTGCCTGTCTGTATGTAGTTCTGGCACAGGGGAATCTGAGGCAGAAAGCCCAGGAGATCAAGACCAGCCACATAGTGAAACTGTATCTCAAAAATAAATAAATAAGTAAATAAATAAGCAAATGAATAAAATATGTTATCCTGTTTTCTGTTTCCCCATTGCTATCACCAAAAAGATAATAAGATAGTTTTTATATTAAATTGCTATTTGTATGTTTCCACCTTATCTAAATCAATTTCATTTTTCATCTCCACCACATACAAAGATGGTCGATACAAAAAATGTGCAAGCAAGGGAAATATGGCTTGCTCCCACTAATTCCTAATGTCCTTTCAGAAACCCACCTCACATTCCTAACCATGAAAATTGGGAAGTAGTAGACTGAAGAAAAAAGAAAATAAAGTAGTCAAAATAAGGGACTATGAAGGATAGAACCTGGAGTTTTAGTCCTATGCTTCTTTTTTTTTTTTATCTTAGTAAACTTTTATTTTTTTTTTATTGGTTGTTCAAAACATTACATAGTTCTTGATATATCATATTTCACACTTTGATTCAAGTGGGTTATGAACTCCCATTTTTACCCCATATACAGATTGCAGAGTCACATCAGTTACACTTCCATTGATTTACATATTGCCATACTAGTGTCTGTTGTATTCTGCTGCCTTTCCTATCCTCTACTATACCCCCTCCCCTCCCCTCCCCTTCCCTCTTCTCTCTCTACCCCCTCTACTGTAATTCATTTCTCCCCCTTGTATTATTTTTCCCTTTCCCCTCACTTCCTCTTGTATGTAATTTTGTATAACCCTAAGGGTCTCCTTCCATTTCCAAGCAAAGTCCTATGCTTCTTAATATTTTAAGGGTGTCTCATCTTTCTAAAAAGTAGGTGAAATCTTATGACCTCTATTCCAAAAAGGACATATAATTATTCAAATGATAATTATCTCATTCTTATACCATTATGTTGGCTTCAACCCCAAAGGTAATCACAAAGCTCAAATTTAAATTCATAACAAAGGCTGATAAAGTACATTTTCATATGGTACCTTCTTATAAATACATTGTCCATTAAGCACAAAGTAGAATATATTTCCATACGCTGAGTCTGATTTTATTGTTAACTGCATGCTTAATATGGAGTTATCCCCCCCAACACACACACACACACACACACACACACACACACACACACACACACAAGATTAGCTATTAAACAGAAATGAAAATTTCTTTGATTATTGCCCCAGGTTTTGACCCTGAGGTAGGCATCTGGATCAAAAGGAACACTTACTTTCAATATTTTGGGTAACCATAACGGAGGATCTTTGTTGTTTTTGTTGTTGTGATTGTGGTCTACATGTTTGATGAATGATTGTTTGGTGGGAAACTACCTTTTCCTTTTAGAATGCATTCTGATAAAAATGCCAGAGTGTTCTGCATTGCCTTGGAGGAATAATGGACATGTCATCCACAGTAGGACAATCAAACATTATCTCTTTGAAATGTGAAGAGGAAGAAGTGAATCCAAAAAGTGGGAAATGCTCAGACCTGGTTTATTTCATTGAAAACTTCCTAAAAGACATGTATCATTCCTGCTTCTGGTCCTTCCATCAGTGCTCTTATTTATGTAGCCTCATCTGATCCATTAGATGTCCTGCCGGTTCAAGACCTCAAAGATATCCTGCCAAAAATTCCTCCTTTGCTTCAGGTGGACAGAATCAGTTTCTAATAAGGATACCTCAACAAGGATGCTAAATGATAACATTCTTGTTTCTAAATTTCCATCCCAAAGTATCATTTCCATTTCCATCAATAGTATCTGAAGGTATTAAGGTAAATTTCTAATAAAGGAAAACATAGGAATTGGCAAAATTTCCACTTGAATTTGCTTAATCAGAAACATCATTCTCTATTCTTTCTTGAAATAAAAATTATTCTAGACTTGCACTTATTATCAGACTAAATAAATGAAATCTCACCATCAAAGTTGGAAATTATTTTGTGATGGGGTCATAGTTCCTCTGGCAAATGTGAATGTCTTTATTATGCTTTGTAGAGATTTCTTTTTTTTTCAGCAGTATGCTAAATCCCATTTGAAGTAAAAATTTGAAACTTGTCCCATCTTGCCATCAAGTGATCATCATTTAAATGTTTTTGTTAATAAACATCTAATTTATTGCAATGATTTGCAGATATAATTTTGGTTTTCTCTGTATCTATCTTTATTCAGCTGCATATAACAGCAATGAATACCTGCATATAAAAATGTATAGATCATTTTAAGGGTAATTAGTAAGTAAATAACCTGTAAAACTTATGGAAAGATTGCTAGGGCCTATTGGACTTGAATAACCCCATTTATATTTGGAGTTAAATTTAAGTTAAAAGAACAAAAGTCTAAGCTCAAAGAAAATGCAGATAGTTAGCTATGAAGATGAGATGCTTTCTGACACTAAAGCTGGAGGCATATGTTAAGAACTGATTAAAGTATTTCTTTACTTGGGGATGGAGACAGAGAAGGATGCACACATGCTTTAAGCTTTAATTAAAGCACTCGTACTGGGGATGGGGGAGTATCAAGCAGTAATGAAAGTTAACTAGAACACCCATCTCAAAACAGAACAAATATTTTTCAATAAAGGGAGTGTGTGTTTGGATTAGGCAAAGGAACAGGTATGCTCTAATGACTATTGCTAGATGTGATTATATAACTTTGAAATGCTGGTGATATTCAGGCAGAGGAGTATATTCCACTTCAATTCATCAATTTGAGTTTCAGAATGAATTATCCACTAAGATTATTCTATTAGAAATATTTCCATGATGATAGACAGAATAGAGTGGAAAATTTATGATGGATGATCGTATGCAAATTTCTCGAAGGGAAAAAATATTCAAAAAGTATTTTTTCTTCTTGAATATCACTCTGCATACATAAGCCACTACAGCAAAAAAAGAAAAAAAAAAACAGAAAATACCAATTGACATTTATTATTAGGTGTTGTCCAAGAAACTGGAGATAAGGTTGTAAAGTGAGTCTGTTTTTCCTCTCTGGAACAGAGAGAGATTTAAAGTAATATGTGCTGGGCTGGGGATGTGGCTCAAGCGGTAGCGCGCTCGCCTGGCATGCTTGCGGCCTGGATTTGATCCTCAGCACCACATACAAAGATGTTGTGTCCGCCGAAAACTAAAAACTAAATATTAAAAAAATTCTCTCTCTCTCTCTCTCTCTCTCTCTCTCTCTCTCTCTCTCTCTCTCTCAAAAAATAAATAAATAAAGTAGTGTGTGTGTGAGGGGTGTATTTAGGGCTGTAATTTAATCACGAAGTTATAACAGCATGATAGATGGTAGATGCAACATATTTTAAATAAGTTCTTTTGAACATAATATTTGAATAGATTTTGGGTTTAGAAAATTAGTGAGGATCTCCTTGACAAGGCAAAAATAAATAAAAGTTCTCAGGGATGGAAATGAGTTTCCCGTTGATGAAGATGAAGATTAAGGTCTATCCTTCTAAGATTAGGCAAAAATGGGGGAGAGAAGTAGGTGACCATGGAGGGGAAGTTTTAGGAACTGACTCTACAAGGCCTCACAAATTGTGACTTTTTTTTCTTTTTTCATAATTTGTTCTATTTAGTTATATATGGCAGTAGAATGCATTTGACAATAATACACAAAAGGAGTATAACTTGTCATTCTTCTAGTTGTACATGATGTATAGATACACCAGTTATATAATCATATATGCACATAGGGTAATAATGCCTGATTCATCCTGCTATTTACCTCCATATGCCCTCCCCTCCCTTCACTCCCCTCTGTTTAATCTAAAGTACCTCTATTCTTCCCTAGCCCCTCCCCACTTACTGTGAATTAGCATCCACATATCAGAGAAAACATTTGGTCTTTGGTTCTTTGGTATTGGCATATTTCACATAGTATGATAGTGAAATCACTAGAGCTCCATCCATTTACTGGCAAATGCCATAATTTTATTCTTCTTGAAGGTTCAGTAATATTATATACCACATTTTCTTTATCCATTCATATGTTGAAGGACATCTAGATTGGCTCCACAGTATAGCTATTGTGAATTGAGCTGCTATAAACACTGATGTGGCTGTGTCTCTGTAGTAAGCTAAATTTAAGTCCTAGGAGTGAAATAGTTGGGTCAAATGGTGGTTCCATTTCAAGTTTTCTCAGGAATCTCTGTACTGTTTTCCATAATGGTTGCACCAAATTACAATCCCACCAGCAATGGAGAAGTGTACCTTTTTCCCCAAATCCTTGCCAACATTTATTGTTAGTTGTATTCTTCATAGTTGTAATTCTGTCTAGAATAAGATGAAAGATGAAATCTAAGTGTAGTTTCAAATTGCACTTCTCTAATTGCTAGAGGTGCTGAAACATTTTTTCATATATTTGTTGATTAATTGTATTTTTTCTGTGAAGTGCCTGATCAGTTCCTTAGCCCACTTATTGATTAGGTTATTTGTATTTTTTTGTTTGTTTGTTTTTGGTGTTGAAGTTTTGGATTCTTATGTATCCTGAAGATAAATGCTCTATCTGAGGTGCATGTAGTAAAGATTTTTCTCCCATTCTGTAGGCTCTCTCTTCACATTGTTGATTATTTCCCTTGCTGAGAAGAAGCTTTTTAGTTTGAATCCATACTATTTTTATTGATTCTTGATTTTACTTCTTGCACTTTAGGAGTCTTGTTAAGGAAGTCAGTTCCTAAACCAACATGGTAGAGATGTGGGCCTACTTTTTCTCTTATTTGGCGCAGGGTCTCTGTTATAATGCCTAAGTTTTTGATCCACTTTGAGTTGAGTTTTGTGCAGGGTGAGAGATAGAGGTTTAATTTCGTTTTGGTACATATGAATTTCTAGTTTTTTCAGGACCATTCAGTCTATCTTTTCTCCAACAAATGTTTTTGGCATCTTTGTCTAGAACAATTCATGATTTCGAATTGTAAAGATATTTTGACAAAGTGAGAATGATTCATTTGAGTCTTTTGATCACAGAGTTGTGGTCAGGTATTTCCTTGTTTTCTACTGCTTGTCCATTAGAAAACTCAAGAGTTGGTTAGTACCTGTCTTGTTTACTTCTTATTTGTCTTATATCAAACATGGTGTGTATAGTGTCATGCAACTAGGCATCTAAAGAGTCAAATCCTTTATCTAAAAGGTGATTCCAAACATTAGCAAACTTTTATAATTTAGCTATAGTTGGCAAAACTGAAGGAAAAACATTAAGGTGATTAGAATTTAAAATCAAAGATATATTTATGGCTATATAGATGATTAGGTTAGTACTCTACTTCCCATTTGGACATGAGTCTTTCTCATTTTCATAGAAGAAATCAAGCAAGACGAAAACGCTATTATTTTAGGTAGTGCTTTGGTAAATTAAACTGTCCTTCAGATGCAGTGCTAATGTTAGAGAGCAGCAGAAAACATTTGAAGTTTAAAGATATTTTGTAGTTTTATATCACCATATACATTAAATTGAATATTTGGTGGTCTCTTTATGAGAATTGTCCCAAATTTTACTTAAGGTAGTATAATCAATGAAAGTGAAAGGATTTGGTTTCTACTTGTAATCTGTAGGCAAATATGAATCTATATTTTTTCTAATAAACCTAAGCAATCTTTAATCAAAACAAGGCTATTATTGACTAGTAAATATTATTTACATTGCTCTGTCTAAATGCTGGGGAAACTTTTTTCATGATTTTCAGTATTTCTTTCTGTCATTTTCTCTTCCTGAGATTTTCCTAATTTGTATCCCAGTAAACTCATATTTATACTTTAAAACCCAGGCTTAGATTATATCATCTATCAATCTGATCACACTGGGGAAATTGATTACTTATCTTTTATGTTCTCACGACCCTTAGTTTGGAGAATTTATTGCATCTTCCTGGTTTCATCTCTTCCCAAGCCTTCACTTGTTGAAAGCTTGCCTGGAGTGGGCTCAAGTGTATCCTATCCATATGCTCAGATCTTAGCCAGGTCTTGTGTGTGGTGTGCCCTTGTAAATGGCAGCTCCACAGATTTTCTCCAGCTTTCTTGTTTATTTACGTTGCATTGGCCTCACTATTAAAAGCTTACAAGGAGGTGGAAAAAATTAGTCTAGGACCTGGAATATCATCAAAGGGCTTGCTGAATTTAAAGAATTGGTTTAAAACTTCAGTACACAAAACTAGGATATGGTCAGAGGCACTTGAAACTTGCTGTTCCTGCTTATAATTCCTGATATAATAGTGACAATACTATTTGTTACAATATTATATATAAATACAGTGCCTGGAAGTACAGCTCTCTTGGTGGGGGCTTCCAAAAATGTTTGAAATTTTACATAAAATTTACATATTCTTATATGAAATAGAAAAATTGAAATTAATCACTGTTCAATTAATCGTCCACAAATTATTAACAATTAACCAACAGCTGTTCAATGTAATTCTTAGATATATATATATATATATATATATATATATATAGATAATAAAGTATAATCAAACCTAATGAGGTTGTAATCATAAAAATGAATAATGTGTCTTACAGAAACTGAGTTATAAAAGTTGGAAAATTAAAAATTAAAAAATTTTCACTTTAATGGATATGCACATATATTTTAATATGCCTAACACAGCATGCGGCAGGGATTCCCAAGCAGAAATGGACTACTAGTTCATCCAGCAAGGTGGACTAGGGGTTCTAAAATGGTCCCACCATCATCTATTTGCATAGAAGTGCTTATAAGTGCTTTTTCTGTGCCATGTCATTTTTCTATTAACTTCTTTTTAAAATTTGTTCTAATTAGTTATACATGACAGCAGAATGCATTTTGACATATTTGTACACAAATGGAGAGCAACTTGTAATTCCTCAGGCTGTACACCATGCAGAGTCACACTGGCCATGTAATTATACATACATAGGGTAATAATGTCCATCTCCTTCCACCATCCTACCCACCCCCACACTCCCTCCCCTCCCCTCATTCCCTTCTGCCCAATCTGATGTTCTTCCATTCTTCCCTAGCTCCTCCTCCTATTATGGATCAGTACCCACTAATCAGAGAAAACATTCAGCTTTTGGTTTTGCGGGATTGGCTTATTTCGCCTAGCATGATATTATCCATTTACATGCAAATGCTATAATTCCATTCTTCTTTAAGGCTGAGTAATATTATTAATTTCTTTCTATTCACATGGCACCAGAATCCACTTAAACTGCTGTTGATCATTTAAATTACTTTACATTTCTAGTAATAATTCTTCTTGCCTCCAACTATGGTATTTTATAAATCATCCCCACTGTAGTTAAGAGTGATCTGCCATAGTATTTTCTTATTCTATCCTCTCATTCACTCCTAGTGCTTCAGAAAACAAAAGAAAATCTTTATAGCATAATAAAAAATAACCTACAGGCAATGGCTTCAGTTAACCAACCTCTTAAGTCTCAGCTTTCTCAATTGGAACATTTGTTTTCTCTTTTCCCATTCCACGCATGAATACTTTACCTTCTAATAGTATTGAATTTCTTAAATAAACAATACTTTTCATGTTCTTTGTATTTTTACATGTGGTATTCTTTCTACTGGAAGTCTCTGAATATCTCTCATTTGCATATTGCAAAGTAAACAACACCTATTCATCCTTGAGGGGTTAATTTGCAGGTCGCCTATACTCTGCTCCCAAAGATAAATTGGGTGGTGATTTCACCATCTCAGTCTCTTTCCCCTCCCCTTCTCAAACTCTCCCCCCTCCAGGTATAATGCTCCATTGACCCCCTCTCCATGTGTTACTCCTGACCCTCCTTCCCTCATCTTTTTATATTGATTTCCTTTTTGACATTTCATAGCTTATACTTCTATTGTTCATTTCTTATGCACTGTCAAAAGTTCTTAATTCATCTCCTCAGAGAAACTATCCATGTTTACTTTTGCTTTCTATAATAATTTTTATACTCTGGACATATGATGAATATTATTCATATAATTATTAATCACTTGCCATATACTTCTCTTAAACATCATTTGTGTCCTTGTCATATATGATTTTTTTAGTTCTGATATGAAGAGTTCTAGTATGGGAAGAACTAGTGGCAAGATCTTTAAAGGAAAAAAGCTATATGCATCTCCTAGAGTAACTAACAAAGTTCCTTATTTACATTATTAGAGGTTTGGTGAAGTTTATTAGCTGAATGAATAGACGTGTGAAAGAATTCATTAATGATTTTGTTGAATAAATATGAGTAAGAAATAGTAAGGAGATATTTTACATCAATGGAAAAAATGAATAGTGAAAATTTATTATTTTTAAAGCTGACTATAAGAAACTTCAGTAGAACAATAAGATTTCAATAAATGTGGCTGAGAGAAATCAGTGTTGATAATTTGCTGTGACTTCTTGACCAAAATAAAATTGATGTTAGTGAGAATGTTATCAGGGAAAAATTATTAAATATAGATCAGAGTTCTATGCCTGTCTCCACATCCTCTTAGTTTGCACATTATATCTAAGGTGTACTTAGATTCTTTTTTATCCAAAAAATGAAGGGATTAGCATATTGCAACATCTGCTGATGAGTTGTTATCTGATTCGTCAGTATTTTAATGCTGAACACAATATTGTAGTAATTGCCAACTGTTTCCATCAGTAATATATTGTTTTAACTTTTAGCCTCATGTTTTGTGAAGACCATAAATAGTATAGTACTGTGTCAAACAAACCCAGTGAAGTAATTAAAAAGCAATTAATTGGCATCACCTTGACAGGATTGACAGATATTGTGATTACAGGTTAACTAATATCAATTCTTTTGGAATTAACACAAACTATGTTTAAAGTTTAAATTAAATGTATTTTAACTGATACATAAATATTGTACATATAAATGGAGTACCATGTGATATTTCAGTACATGTATACATTATGCATTGTTCAAACCAGGTTAAACATATCTACCAAACTTTTATTACTTTCTATGGTAAAAACATTAAAAAATTTTTGATTACCTTTGAAATATACATTATTGTTATCTATAGTTACTCTACCATGCAATAGCACACCAGGCTTCTTAATCTTATCTAAGTTTACCTTAGTGTACAAATATTTTCACAGGCTGGAGTTCTGGCTCAGTTGTAGAGTGCTTGCCTTGCACATGTGAGACCCTGGGTTTAATCCTCAGTGCTACATAAAAATAAATCAACAAAATAAAAATATTGTGAAAATATTTTTAAATATTTTCAAAAGTAATAAAGGAAAAAAATAAGGTTTGGAGAAATAACAAGAAGTCTGTTGTACCACTTATTCTATCCTGGTTGACATAGGTTTAATTTCCATGTAATTTTAAGACAACAACAAAAAAAATTACATAAGCAGTAAGAAAGAGGAATCAGAAATAAAACAATAAAAATTAAAGCAGGGCAACATGTTCGGGGCTCCAGAATTTTTGATATTTGTTTAGTTTTGCTTTCACTGCAGAAAAAATAATTGGCTGCCTGACTTATTTATATTGCTGCCAATTTTGTTGACACTAAGTATTATAGCTCTTTGAAACTCAAAAATCAGCCTACTGGAGTCATATCTAATACAATGTAGTGGTAGATGTTAATAGCTGCCTACCAAATACTCTTATTTCACCTGGTGTGCAGCTGTAACTGGGAAGCAATTGGGCATCTAGAAACCACATTCCCCATTCTTTCCTGTATCTAGATGGGTTCTTGCCAAAGGAATACAAGGTATTTTGATTTATTTCACTTTTGAGATTGATCACAATTTTGTTTAATAAAATAGAATATGCCCTATCATACTTTTGTCCATGCCTCATCTGATTGCCAGTTGCAAAACTTTCCAAACTCTCAGAGACATTACAACTATAAGATGGAAGAAGTTTAGATCCTCAGTTCCCAAATTCCCAAATGGAGAAATGTTATCCACTGGCCAGGAGCATCTGCATAGAAGTTATGTGAAAAGTACATGTATGTGTGTGTGTGTGCGCGCATGCACCCACAAGCACATTGTATGTCCACACACATACGCAAACACTACTGAATTGAGGTGGTTTATTAGTTATAGTAACCAGAATTATTCTGTGTCCATTAACAACAGTATCGAGATCTTAATGGTACCCTCTAATATAAACACTATGATTCTTTTGTTGCCAATTTTGATTGCATACTAAAAAGCAGTTTTGCCAACAACACTTCTTGAATTATCATTATTTTCATCATTTTTTCCAATAGCTCAACTAACATAAAATACTGTGATCTTGTCTAACCATCAGTTTGTTATGAACATGCAAAGGGAAGAACAGATTGGGGGGGGGTGAGGAGCACAAATAAGTTGGCTGCACTGCGGGATCCCGTGTACCTAATACCAATCCCTAATTCTTATATTCTCTTTCTTCTTGCTCTTTATCCATTTCTTCCTTTCCTTCCTTCATCTGGCTTGGGTTGTGTCAACTGAAAACATACTGACTAAAATAATTCCAGGATATAAGGAGCTCTACAAATCAGGTAGAGTTGCTTAGATTATTTGGAATTAAGATGAAACATAAAGTGGACTGCAACTCAAAAAAGAGTCAAGTATTAAATTGTTCAAAGGGATGTTCACTATATACAAAGCACCTTAGCAAACATTTACCTGCAGAAGTTTAAGAATTACTACCATGGACTCTATAAAAATGCTTCATAGAAATACTTTGACTTATTCATCATTACATAAAACTGTATGCATGATTTAATTAAAAACTACGTAAAATATAAGTGCTGAGGCATTTGTTCTATAAAATATAAATGAGTTACAGTGAAAAGCTTCTTTCAATTCTTTTCCATTTTTTTAATGACCTATATATTATAAACCAAAAATATATTTCTCTTGGAACCTGAGCTGAGCGGATAATAATTTGACCAATTTATGTGGCATTTTACAGCTAACTTTTAATTATGACTCAAGCAGCAGCCATGGAAGATTGAAGGCTCATGTATAGAGCCTCTGGCTATCCCATCATAGGTTCCTACAGAAAAAGTCAAAGTTTGCTCAAAGAGAGACTTATAAAAACAAATCATGGTTTTCACAGATTCAATCAGAAGACAACAAACCTGAAATACTAACATGCCAAATGCAGGTGATACCAAGTATCCTCTCACAGCAGCCCCAGGCACGCACCTGAGTGGTGGGGAACAGATTCTCCTAGTTAGCTGAGCCTTCTCTTTCTACCTCACAAGAAGTTCTGATCTGCTGTTTTCAAGATATTTTACGGTAAAGCTCTTTCTTATATAATTCTCATCAAAAACTTCTCATTTGGATATTTGATCTATTATACATCACAGATGTCCATCTGAAAGACTCGAGGCTGCTACCCACAAAACATTTACTCCACTGGTTAACTGAATTGAACTACCGAATCATGACCAAAAGCTATAGCATGAGGACCCCTGACTACAATTTTTTTTACTTGAAATATTTCTAAGCAATGGCATCAGATCCAGTTTACCTATGCCTACATCTTGGCCTCTGGCAAGTGGACCACTTTGTTAAATCCAAGCAACTTTATAATGTGGGCTTTGTTTCTACTTTAGTCCATACTAGACACCCTTCCTCATGATGGGCTCATGGAACTTTAATCCAGCCTCGGACTTTTCAAGGAGTATTTGAGTAATTCCAGGCAACTCTTAAAAACAAATCCAAATTGGCCTAGGTAAAAAGAAAAGTTGATACACTCCACATTTGAAGAATGCAAGGGAAGGTATTGTGACTTTTCCATCAAGGCAAAATTCAGGATCTCCAACAATGCCAAGAGAACTCAATTTTTTTCTCTGTATTGTAGCTTTCCTCTACATTTGATCAATCTATTCCCACATGGAGCATCCTAACACTATCAGATTTGTGTGTGATCCTCTTAATCAACATAAGGAAGAGTTCCAGAAAAATTCAAGAATTGAAATTCATTGAACTGGTTAACTTGAGTTATGTTTTCATCCCACTGTAGCCACGGGGGAGAAACTGCTGCTGACCAAGGCTGTGTAACATACTCAAAATCAGAGCCAGCAAACTGATGCTGAGAAATAAGTGGTTCTAAAAATTAAGACAAATGTGTTGTTATCAAAAACCAAGAAAGGGAGATGAGGAACCAAGAGTAGTTGGGCACAGTGGCCCCTGCCTGTATTCCCAGCAGCTCAGGAGCCTGAGGCAGGAGAATCCCAAGTTCAGAGCCAATTTCATCAATTTAATGAGATCCTAAGCAACTCAGCAGGAGACTACCTCAAAAACAAAACAAAACAAAACAAAAATTGCTGGGGATGTGGTTCAATGGTTTGGTGCTTCCTCTGGATTCAATCCCCAGTACCGAACAAAACAACAACGAAGTAACACATTAACAGTAAAATAAATGGGATGTCTTTGTATCCCCACAATGGTAATATCAGGCACACCTAGCTAATCCTGTGATCCAAGCACTGTTTCTTCTCAGTAGTTGTTATCCTTGATCCCAAATAGAAATTGAGGCAATTACAGAGATGACAAACTGCAGTGACTTATAGAGTCTGTGTCACATGCAACCTTTTTCTGACTGTAGTCTCTTGGACTTGTGATGATTAATCAAGATCAAAATAATATCGGTTAAGGGAGAAAGATGATTGTATAGTCAATCCCACGAGAAGCATTTCTACTTTAAACAGCCCAAACCATCACAGTGTAATTTTCCCAAATTCAAAGAACCTATCCACCAATAGTGAGTTGAAGCAAACTCTTCCTGGAAGACTAACTTGCTTGAAAGGAATTGATTTTTTTTTTTTGGATTCACATTAATATTAATTACTATTTTTTGATGCCTAAGATATTTCTTGACAAAGGTAGAATATACTGGTGGCCAAAGGCCATTCATATTCATCTGCAATTATGATTGTCGTTGTCCTGGCTGAATATAGACTGATGAGAACAGTCCAGTCACATTATTTGCAAATATGCCACCTGACTCCAAAAGACTGATGCTGATATGGAGCGATCTTCTTATTTATTTTGTCAAAAGACATTGACAAGCTTCAAGCACACTTGGGGGAACTGGGTGGCTTCTCATGGAAGGAGATGGGGACACAATCAAATGAATGGCCTGAACCACTATGACAGATGTTAAAGTGCATAATATGTAAACTTCAGAAGACCAGTGACCTTACCTTTCCTATCCATGGCTGCACTGAGGTACTGATGATAATAACAATGTTGGGCAAATAACAAGCACGTAGAAATACTGGTGCACACAGGGTTATAAGATGAAAAAGAAAGCTAAATCTGGAAGCAGTGCAAATTCTAAGTCATATTCAATGTGGTGAAAAATTAGCTGGGCTTCAATTTCACCTACAATCAGGAAAATAGGTAAATTAGACACATCACAGGATTTAGAAGGTCAATAAATACATATGTTTGCAGAGTCCATTCACTTTATTAGCACAAAAGCAGGTATTATGTCTGAGGAGTATGGATTTGGAGATAAAGTTTAGAACGAAAATCAAGGATTCCTCAAATTACTAGCAGTGTGACTCCGGGATAGTTGCGTAAACTCTCTATTTCAATTTCAACATCTGAAAGCTAGATTTTATGATAATTAAATAAACTATGTTTAAAATTATTATAAGACTATTTGATTATGGAAACTTAGATAGCTAGATAGCAATATAAATTTTGTTATCTATATAATATATATTGCTGTTAGTAAGTTCTAAACAAATTATGGTTTTCAGCCAAATATTTTTTTAAAGTAGTGTTTTAAACAAAGTTGAGTTTTATCAAGAATCACCCCATAGTTAATTTATTAACTTTTATTTTAAATCACTGTGGAAGTTTGGAATATAAGAAAATATCTTATGATCCTATGTTCTTATCAGTAATCCAGGAAAAGTGTCAGAGGGCATTAAAATACAGGGATACATCAGTTCATGAATTGCTGATTCTGAAGATACTTCATTTCAGTTATTGAAGAGCTTCCTGTGGTGCTTACCCTCCCTTTTTCACACTATTCATATATATATATATATATATACATATATATATATATATATATATATATATATATAATCTTTTAAATTTATTGTAGTCACATAATTTCTATCAATATTTTTTGGGTTTGCCATGTACTTAAAATATAATCTAGAAATTCTTGTATTTAGGGTTCCTTTATCACCCAAAATGTCTCATGATTTAATTTCCATAGACTTTCCACTCTGAGGTGCAGCCTCCTCTTTAAGACTCCACTCACATTTTTCATCTTCTTTGTCTTAGCTACTTGCCTCTTCCCATTTTTATTATGCCAAACAATTTAGATCTCATTTGGGTTTGTACTTCCTTCGCATTCTTGAAGATTGCTTCATGTGCTCACCAAGAAAAATGATACGTTTTGAATCCCACACTTTATTCTTAAGCAAATTTTGATATGTAAGCCTTTCTTTTAACCCTTCTTCACACACACACACACACACACACACACACACAAAAATGAGATTTAGTATGAATTGTATTATTTACCTTCAACTTACTACACATACACACACACACACACACACTCACACACCCTAAATGGTAGTTTCCTTCTTTAAAAAAAAAAATGTGGTCCACTATTTGTAAATGTACATTTTTGGAGGGAAAGATAAAGGAGATAGTTCTTCCAAAATTTTATGCTTAGAGATTGAAAACATAATGATCTGCTTCCTAGCACTTTCGATGCCAGCACCTCCAGCAGCCCTGGAGGTCCAGAACTGTGCTCTGCATGCAGTAGCCACCAGCTACTTGTGGGAATTTTATTGAAAGTAAATAAAATTTAAAAATTCAAGTCTTCATTCTCATCACTCACGTTTTACCTGTCCATTAGCCATGTGTGGCTATTGCTACCATATAGACAATGCAAATTTTAAAATTACAGCAAGTTCTATCAGGCAATCCTCAGAAGGAGTCGACTATAGAATTTGCGAACAAGTATTTTGAAAAGCAGAGCTTTGCCTTGTGTCTTCCATAAGGTCTTGCACATGGAGATGATTAATAAACATGTGGCCTTCGTCCTAGCTTTCGCCTTATATTTCTTCTTATTCCAGATGTTGAAAGTGAAAGGAAACTTATATAAATAATTTAAAATAATGAACAGTTTGCATTGGTGCATTTTAATCATCATAAAAATGTTTTTCCTCTCTGCAATGGCAATTGTATACTTGTGCCATTTTTGTGATTTCCATTGTATAACATTTTTTTTTTAATTTCATGGGGTCAGTCCGTGACCAATTCACCCACGCAACAAAAACAGTCTACACTTCACTCTGAAGTATTCCCAGTAAGTACCAATCCCAATTTATCTAGATACCATCACAGAAGGCAATTCTCCCATGGCCTATTTCTAAAACTTGTCACTTTTCGCAAAGGTACCATAAATTGTCATTCCCAGATAAAATAAAAAATAAATAGTATTTTTTAGAAAATTAAAATTCCATCAAAGTAAAATAAGGGTCCATCACATATAGATAGGCTGAACATTATTTCATTAAACTTCTGCTTTAGTTTTGCCACATTGAGTCATGATGTAAAAATGCTTACTTACAGTGGGTCATATTTAAAAATGTTTCAAAGCAATTATAGAAAAATCTAACAGGGTTGGCACCTCCACAAGTGTTAATGTAACATTTTGATTTTTCAGCTTTCAGAGAGAATGCAAAATGTTGCTATTTCTAAGGAATGAGAGTTTTAGAGCTATGTTTTATATTACTAATCTAAGCATATACAAGTTATTTGTGAAAACAAATGAGGAAAGGCTACAAATCATGCCATTTTCTGAAGTCTTTACTACAAACCTAAATTATTAAATTCATCAATAATCTCAAATATTATCAGATTACTCCTTGAAATTTAACTTGTATTTTCCTAGAACACACACTAAAACATTCTTTATCTCTTAGTACCCTTTTTTAAATTTCTCTCCCTCCTTCCCATCCCCCCTCCTGCTCTCATTCTTATTCTTTTGGTCTTTCTCACCCAGATAAATAATGTGATTGTAACATCAACCCAACACCATTCTTAATTCCTATGCCCCCCAAATTCACATTTTGAAGTGCTAACCCCACTCTCTCAGAATATGACTTTATTTGGAGATACGTGTTTTTTTTTTTTAGCAAGGTAATTAAATTAAAATTAGGTCATTAAACTAGGCTTGAATCCAATATGCATTCTTATACAAAGAGAAAATGAGGACACAGACACACACAAAGAGAGGGGAGACTCAATAAAGACATGAGGAGAAGACCACCATCTACAAGCAAATAATAGAGGCCTTACAAGAAAGAAATCCTACTAAACCCTGATCTCAGTCAGACTCCCAGGCCCCAGGACTGTGAGAAAATGAGTTTCTATAGTTTTAGTCACCTAATATGTGGGGTTTTACTATGCTGGTCAGAACAAATTCATCCAATCTCCATGTATTTGTATCTTGGACTTTTTCCTCCTAAATTTTAAGTAAATGAATAAATGTGTGTTTTAGCTAAACTTTGTTAGTTTCAAGAAACAAAAACAGGTTTTGCTCAATTAAAGAAACTGAATATACTGGAAGATATGAAATAGCTCCACAAATTAAAAAAAGCCTGTAGAGCCAGGCTTCTAGGAAGACTGGAAGCAGGAAAGTGGGCAGGATTCTGGGAGCTCAGGATGGAGAGCGAGTCATAATAAGTTTTTTTTTTTTTTTTTGTGTGTGTGTGTGTGTGTATGTGTACTTTCTCCAGACTCACATTCCAGTAAGAGAGTATTGTTTGTTCTAGTTTAACATGAAGAACTCTCCTCTGAGATATGTACAAGTGTTTTGATTGACAGTTCTACCATGAATCTATATAATGAGGAAAGGTGTCATTCCCAGATAAAATCAGTTTTCTTTTTTTTCCTTCCTCCCTCTTTCCCTCCTTCCCTCCTTCCTTTCTTCTCCCTCCCTCCCTCCCTCCCTCCCTCCCTTCCTTCCTTCCTTCCTTCCTTCCTTTCTCCAGTACAGGAGCAAATACAAGTCAGACCAAAATAGCAATAATATGCTAAATTTTGGGTTTACTTAACATAGACCATTAACATTTTTAGGTCAATCATGTTGGATATATCAAAATATGATACCTTTTATAAATTACATATTAATAAAATGTAAATACAGATTGAATTGATTCCAAACAATTTTTGGATTTTCATGGCTTCAGTTTTTCTACATAACCCAAATTAAGTTTTTTTGGAATATGTACACATACAAAAAAAGATTGCAAAAAATAATATTTCAGTACAGCTAAATTACTCCCGATACCTACAAGCTATTTGAGTTTTTAAAAACAGCCATTTTCATTACTTTATCTTTTCCCTGAGATTCAAAAATAAGAGGGAAAACTATTTAAGAATTTTTATCTGAAATAAGGTAGAACAGCAGCTCCAATAGTTTTTCCTAGTTTTCTGGTGGAGATTGTTATGATGACAGTATCGTCTATTTTAATGATTGCAACTCCTTTCTGTGGCCCAAAACTACTTTTCCCAAAGGTACCATAAATTGGAGAAGGCTAAACTTCAACATCTGTTATTCAGTTTATTTCCAGCCTTGACCTAACAAGCAGTTATGAGACTGTTAAATGATTTGGAATGCAGAGCTGCTGTCTGCCATGTCAAAATGAATGGAGTGCCAATGCTTAGCTGTCATTCACTAGCTTGATTTTTCCACTAGTCCAATTAACTGGAACGTGGTTGTATGCTAAGTTAAGAAAAGCAAAGATAAAATAGCTATTTTCCCCAAAACTTCATGAAAAGACAGAGACATTAGTGGAATAAGCAAAACAACATGAGAAATACACTAATGGGTTAAAGAGGTTTGGTTTTGTTTTTTAAAATGTGAACATAGAGGAAAGAGAACAAAGTCCTATGAGGCAGAGTTAAGAACAATTTATAAAAGAGGTGGGACTGGAGTTTGGTCAGCATATTATTAGCTCTGAAATTTGTGTATATACAACTAAACTTCAAAGTGATTATTTATGCTGACTAGTTAGAATGCTTCACTGCTGAAAAATCTTTGAATAATTAATTAGGTCTTCACTTTATATAGGACATTCTGGGGGTAGGGAGAACAGTACTAAAACAACTAGGATGGAAAGAATATGGTGCCATAATAGGCTTAGGATTTTAACAAATAAGACATCCAATTAAGTTTGAGTTTCATATAAATTATGAATAATTTATTTAGTGTAACTGTATCTCATGTAATACTTGGGACATATTTATACTGAAAAATATTATGCATTTTTTATTTGAAGTGCAAATTTAACTGGGTGTTTTCTAGTATATTTGGCAGACTGACTTAGAATGAAAAATAAAATAAAATAAGGAATAGTGTTGGGAAGCTGGAAAGCAAAAAGGAAATCCTAACTGAGAAGAAATAATAATGAGTATGGAATAAGGCATAGAGGTAGAGAACAGCAAAGTTTTTCATCAAAACACTGTAATTTTACATCTGAAGATTTTAAAAGTGCCTTGTTTTAATACTCATAAGAAAAAATCAAATGTTTTATCCTGCAGTTCATATAAACACTATCTCTAAGAAAATTCAGGGAAAGCTAGTTTTTGTTTACAGATTTTCAAAGGGATTCCAACAGTGCTTGTTATTAACCAAAGGCCAAATTAAAGCCAAGTTCTTCTATGAGCCAATTGATTGCATAGTCTTAGGAAAAAATTATAGAAAAAAAATAGTCTTAGGAAAAAAATTTACATAGTCTAAGATTTCTTGGTGAATTAGTTGGGGAGCAATTGTAACTCTGAGAGTCATTTCTCTAATTCCAACTAGGGTTTAAGATTTCCTTCCTTCCTTCCTTCCTTCCTTCCTTCCTTCCTTCCTTCCTTCCTTCCTTCCTTCCTTCCTTCCTTCCTTCCTTTCTTTTTTTAAAATGGTGCTCGGATTAAAACTCAGGGCTGCTCTGACACTGAGCTACATCTCCAGCCCCTTTTATTTTTTTTTGTTTTGAAACATAGTCTTGTTATATTGCTGATGCAGAGCTCAAACTTGCAATCCTCCTGCCTCAGTCTCCTTGAGTCCCTGAGATTACACCTGGTCTCAGGTTTAAGATTAATCATCAAAGTCCTGAAAATTCTTTGTATATTTAGTAAAGCTCATGGGCTTGTCATCTGATCAGCACAAATTTACACCTGCACATATTATCTTATTTTAAACAAATCTACCCTGTCTGCAGTAAGAAGATGAATGCTGAAATTATTAGTAATTCTTCTAATTTAATCAGTGCAATGTTATTGCTTTGGATAGGCATAATAAATTATACCCCAATAACCCAGCTTCCTCGAATCAAATCAAAGCTAAAATGTGCAAGTACTGTGTGAATATAAAGAACTGCAGATATATTTTCATATTTGTTTTACTAAACCTTAACTGAGAGCCTCCTAGAAATAAGAAAGACTGAAAATATTATTTTTATATGTCTAGATTTCTGCTCAGCATCTGTTCAGACATTGAACATTCTATTTAGGTAAAGTACTTCATGTTTATATGTTTAATCCTCAACTACAGTAAGGAAGAATTTTGAAGTGACTTTTAATTTTAATGTTTCAAACAGTGCTTCCTTAGCTGGTAATATCAAATGCCAGAAGATCATGATTGTGCTACCATTCATTTGTGATTCTAAACACTCCAAGTTTCTTTGTATACTATTTTTAATCAATACAACAAACCTCCAAATTTCTTTCCAAATACCTTTAGAGTAAAAAGAAAAACAATTATATCACAATCAACATTCAAAGAGTACCTTTCATTTTAATTTTCTTCCATGACTTCTTTGGAGAAGAAATTGGGGAAGAGGCAAAAGGAAATAAAATCATCAACCATCTTATGGGAAAACCATAGCATTGTTTTTAATTTTTTTTATTGATTATTTAAAGCATTACATAGCTCATGATATATCATCTTTCATACATTTGACTCAAATTGTGTTTTGAACTCCCATTTTCACCCCAAATACAGATTGCAGAATCACATCTGTTACATATTCACATTTTTACATAATGCCATATTAGTGACTGTTGTATTCTGCTACCTTTCCTATCCCCTACTATCCCCCTCCCCATAGCATTGGGTTTTTTTTAAATTTTTTATTTGTTTTAATTAGTTACACATGACATTACAATGACCTTAATATATCATACATTTGAATCAGAATGTGATATAATTTCTCCTTTTTCTGAGTGTACAGGTTGCAGAATCACATTGGTCATGTAGTCATAGCATTGTTTTTTGACCAGAAGGAAACTCATAATGCATCATTCTAGATCTTCATTCAAAAATAAGTACTGAATGGTGTCTTAGCACTTTGTATTGCTGTAACCAGAATACCATAGACTTAAAAACAGATATTTATTTCTCACAGTTATGGAGATGGGTTAGATCAAGGTCCAGGAGTGGCAGAATTGCCATGGATGAGTGATGGGGTTTCTCCTGGGTTATACATGGCCTGCCATCTTGTTAATTACATCACTTCTTTTTTATTATTCACAGCACGCTCTCTGTTCACTTTGAGTGCACTAGTCCAATATTGAGAATGCCATTTTCAAAATCTTATCTACGCCTAATTATTTTCCTTGCCCTTTGAGAAGAAATAATACACCCATAGGGGGAAAAAAAAAGGTCTTGGATTCCGATCTTGGTTATAAAAGCATTATTCAATAAAAGGAAATACACCTCAGAAAAATGATTGATTTTAAGGCTGAGCTAGTAAATATACAAGGTAAGCATGGAATATCTTTAGTGCCAGAAACAAAGAAAGTACTACAATAAAAAAAAAAATAAGGGGGCTGGGATGTGGCTCAAGCGGTAGTGCGCTTGCCTGGCATGCGTGCGGCCCGGGTTCGATCCTCAGCACCACATACCAAAAAAGATGTTGTGTCCGCCGAGAACTAAAAAATAAATATTAAAAATCCTCTCTCTCTCTCTCTCTCTCTCTCTCTCACTCTCTCTCTCCTCTCTCACTCTCTCTTTTAAGAAAAAAAAATAAGGGGAAATGTCAAAGAGATGTAGGAGCCAACTTAAAGAGCCATGAGTAGCAAAAGCTGAAAAACAAAATAAAAATAGTGCCAAAGTATAACCCAAACTATAAAATAAGTATCCATAAATCCATACAAATATAAAAGTAATTAAATGATAAATGGGAGGTATTGATGAATTTCCTATGAAGAAGAATCCCAAATGATTTTTGAAGCTACTTTGTTCTGAAGGAAGAACATAATTCCCCTCTCCCCAAGTATAGGCAAGGCCCAGTGACCTCCTTCCAAAGTCCACAGTATGGGAATGGGGGATGGGTAATTTTGGCCTGGGGAATCTTGACAAAGGCTGCTGCAGCCAGCTGATCAAAGCCAGAGTCAATAGGTGCATCATGGTGAGAGTATACAGCATTCCCATGATGTGATAAGAAAGCCTTTCCTGTGATCACCCTCCAGCTCAAGAACCCTAGATCCTCATGAGAAAACCATGAAGCAAATCTCATCCAGTGAACATTCTTTGGAATTCTTCATCAGCACTTCACAAGATTGTCAGACCAAGTTATCAAAACCAGACAAAGTTTGAGAATGTCATGGGAAAGAGGAGCCCAAGGAAACATGAGGACTAAATGTAGGATGATATCTTTGATGGGCACTGGAACAGAAACTGGCCATTAGGTAAAAATTAAGCAAAATAATCTTAGTTAATAATATATCCATATTTTTTTCTTTTTGAAAATTTTAAATTTGTTTTCATTATTGATACATGATAGTAGAATGCATTTATGCACTTTGATAATATCAAACATAGATCGTGTATAATTTCTCATTTTTCTGATTGTACATGTTGTAGAATCACACTGGTCATGCAGTCATATATATATTATATATAAAATAATAATGTCTGATTCATTCTGCCATCCTTCCTATCCTTATATACCCTCCCCTCCTGTTCCTCCACTTGCCTCTACCTAGTCTAAGGTAATTCTATTCTTTCTTAGTGCCCCCCATTCCTTATTGTGAATTAGAATCCACATAGTAGAGAAAACATGGAAAGCAGTATGGAGAGTCCTCAGAAAAATTGGAATGGAACCACTATTTGATCCAGCTATCCCACTCCTCAGATTATACCTAAAAAATTTAAAAGCAGCATACTACAGTGACATAGCCATGTCAATGTTTATAGCAGCTCAGTTCACAACAGCTAACTATGGAACCAACCTAGATGCCCTTTGACAGATGAGTGGATAAATAACATGGAGTATATATAAAATGGAGTATATATATATACTCAGAGGAATATTACTCATCTTTAAAGAAGAATGAAATTATGGCATTTGCCAGTAAATGGATTGCAGTTGGAGACTATCATGCTAAGAGAAATAAGCAAATCCCAATAAAACAAAGTCCATGTTATTTTTTTACTATCATAAAATAATATTTTAATATGTGGTATTGCCCTTATGACCAAATCACTTTCCCTCAATCCTATCTCCTAATACCATTATCTTGAGGGGTATTATATCAACATATGACTTTTGGGGAGAACACAAATATTCATCCCATAGCACAAAGCAAATAATATTATTTGCACTCTATAAGAGGAAGCAGAAGTCTTGCCAATACTACACATTAAGTAATAATACAATGGGGGGATAATAACAGGAAACTATTAGCAATAGGGAATAATAGGAATATATTGGAAACTTGGTTTTACATTTGCAAATTTTCTACAATTATAAAATATTTTTTAAATCAAGCATATGGAGAAATTAGACCTTTTGTCCTTGTAAGGGTTATATGTTTTTGAAAATAAATAGAAGCATCAACAAAAATAAAGTATATAGCATGAGAGATGGTAATAAATGCTATGGGGAAAGTAAAGTAGTAGAGAGGAATGGAAATGCTGGCTGGTCTGGAAGTGAAGGGTTGCTTCATTATTTATAGTTCTTTATGGGCATAGAGTCAGGGTCTGAGAGAAGACTTGAATATACTAGGTGTCTAGAGATTACTGATATAAATCAGGTAAAATGGCTAGTCTTGAGAGAGATTAAGGTGTCTTAATTCATGAGATCTGCTCTAACAAAATACCATAGACTGATTTATAAACACACAAAAAAATGTTTATTTATCACAATGGTTGGCATCTAAGAAATACAAGTTTAAGGAATCAGTAGACCTAATGGTGACGACAGCTCACTTCCTGGTTCTTTGAGGCTATCTTTCATTGTGACTGCAAATAGTAAAAGAGGTGTGGTTTTCTCTGGGAACTCTTTCATAGGAGTATTCATCTCATTCTTTTTTTTTTTTTTTTGAGGGGGTACTGAGGACTGAACTTAGGGGCATTCTGCTATTGAGCCACATCCCCAGCTCTATTTTGTATTTTATTTAGAGGCAAGGTCTCACTGAATTGCTTAGCACCTCACTTTGGTTGAGGCTGGCTTTGAACCTGCGATCTTCCTACCTCGGCATCCCAAGCTGCTGGGATTATAGGCATATGCCACCACACCTGGTAACCATCCTATACTTAATGGATGCTCTCTTAATTACCCTCCCCAAACACCATATCCTAACACTGTGGCCTTGGGGGAGGTAGAATTTCAATATATGACTTTTGGGGGGAATACGAATATTCAGTTTATAACATAAAGTAAATAATACCATATGCAAACTATAAGAGGAGGAAGAAGTAGAAATCTTGACAAGAATGTGCAGAATCATCTGAACACGTCTTTATTCCTGTCAGTATGTGGAGCATCAGGACTCTCTAGGTATGCGGATGTAACAAAATACTTGAGAATGGGTAACTTACAAAGAGGTTTGTTCAGTTTATATTTCTGGTAGCTTAAAGGGTCCAAAGGACTTGTTGCCATAGTACTGACAAGGATCCCTTAGCTGCATCACAATATGACAGACAGTGGAAATGGCCACATGTAGAAAAGGTGAAGCTAATAGATGGATTCACTTTATAACAGCCAGCCACTTTTACAAGACATAATTCATTCCTTAAGAACAGAGCACTAATTCATTTGTGGGGAATTAGTCCCCATGACTTAATTACCTTTCACATGACCCTATATCTTATAGGTTTTACCAGTCAGTACCACTGCACTGGGGACCACATTTTCAGCATGTACACTTTGGGGGATCAAATAAATTTATACCATACATTAATCAAAATATTTCCTCAATTTGTGGATTTAATTTATTGGCTTACCAGTTTAGCTTTTACTTTCTAATCTGTTCAGTTTACATTGAGATAGGCTTATTGATATTTAAGATCATCTTCTCTATGTTCTCCTAAATTCTACAATTGTTATATAATCACCACCTGAATATGTAAAGAAACTCAAAAGTGATTAAAAGCTGATGGATTCAAATATCAAATAATAACTGTGCAATTTTAACAGTTGCAATTTTAAAAATACACACACACACACACACAAACATCTTGAGAATCTGTGGTTGAATTTGAGTGGAATTCATACATGGTAACTCTTTGATCCCTAACATGATACATTATCCATGGCAAGCACTAAGTTAATGTCTATTATAAGAATGAATTGACATGTCTTATTCTTAAGATTATTATTTATTAAATAAATCAATTTATTTTGTAAATACAGCAGTATTTTTTAGCAAGAATATTTCGCAAAGGTGAAGAAATGAATGTGTATATCTAATGTGTCTGAAAGAATATTCTATCTTGAAATTACCAAACAAAAAGAAAATAACAAAAGTTCAATGTATAAGAAGTCAAACTAAATGGAGGGAAATGGTATGGTAACACTTGAGGAATTATATTTCTGTTTAGATGAGGACAGAGCTGAAAAACACCTGCATATAAATTTTTTTAAATTTTTACAGTGCTGCACAAGTGAAATTTACAGAATACTTTGTTTTGTACCATTTTATAATTTATTTATTTATTTTTTTTGTACTGGGCATTGAATCCAGGACAATTAACCACTGAGCACATCCCAATCCTAATTTTGAGACAGGCCTTGCTAAGTTGCTTAGGGCCTCAGTAAACTGCTGAGGCTGACTTGAATTTGCAATCCTCCTGCCTCAGCCTCCCAAGCCACTGGAATTATAGGTGTGTGCCACTACTCCCAGTTCCATTCTGTTATTTTATGTTAATTATTCTGAACAACTTTTTCAATTGAATGGAGTAGGTATAATAATTTAGAGGATTCACAGAATATAACACAGGAAAGAGTGTCTGGACAGTGTGTTTTGTGGGTTCTGTATAAATGTGTTTTTTTTAGTCATGCCATATGCTCTATTTCTCTTAGGATCTACTTTCTTCTAGAAGTAGACTGCCCCAAATCAACTCTTCTCTTAGATTGGCAACCTATTTAATTTTCTATGGCTTAGTTTTGCTGTATATTAACAATAGTTAGAAAGTTATATTCAGAAATCTATTTCTTCCTTTTTTAGGTGTATCTTACACATTTATTCCTATAATCAAGGAAAGAGAAAAGTAGTTTATTCACTGTACAAAGTCACAAGGCATAATTGTTGAGGATATCCGTGTTTAAAAGACTTCAAATGTCTTGAAGGAAAATATTAATCATCTCATTTCCCCACTCACAGAAACACAGACGTTAAGCAAAATCACACAAATATTAGATGAGGAATTTGGCTTGACAGAAATCCATAGGAACAAAACCTGAGCACTTAGAGGATGACAAGCTTCGTAAATCTCGACAGATTGATGAAATGACTCTGAAGAATCCTAATAAAATCTTAGAATGGGTAAACAGAAAGAGAGCCAGACAACCCATTGTGCTTACTATTGACAGAGATGCCTCTGGGACAAAGTGCCAAATTCTCAAGGGCTCTTTAGGAAGGATGGAGCTCAACCAAGCTGCTGACAACACAGGAGATCTTTGAATAAAGTCTTTTTGAAGAGATGAGTGTTTTCTCGCTAACACTCTCCTTAAATCAATGCTGTGTGTAAGAGGAGTTAGACTTTTATGTACATACGAAAATAATGGGATAGATTAAGAAACTTGGCTCGAACTAGAATTTAAAAGGGTTCACATAGCCATACAAACTGAGATTGCTCGCTCTAAGCAGACTCATTGTTAAAGCACTGCAGAGGATATTTTTATTTGTAGTGACTTTATATCAACTGGAGACAAGACCTTTGTAGGTCTCTTCCCGATGACTGCCTCTATAACCCAGGCTTTAACAAACTATTCCCAAGGGACCTAATTCCTTTGCAATAGGAAAGCATACATCTATCAGAGCCTAATGTTTTACCTGGTCTTGTTAGGCCAGGTAACTGGGTGAAATCAGTTAGTTGAAAAGATGCTGCAACATATGGACTGCAGGACTAAATCATCAAACCAATGGTGTGTTCAATAGAGAAGGTAGATTTAGGGAGTATTTAGAAGCAGGGGCCAATACAAGAAGAATACACACATATCCTCACAACTGTCAAAGTCTGTGATTAAAAGGAAAAAAATATTTTTCACAGATCTCTTAAGAGGATAAAAGTGAGGAAGTTAATCAAGCCACTTTTTTTTTCTTTTGAAACACTACCTCCAATTGCTATATAAAGCCATCATGAATATTTTATTTATTTGATTATTTATTTTTGGTACCAGGGATTGAGCTCAGGGGCACTGAACACTGAGCCACATCTGCACATCTATTTTATTTAGAGACAGGTTCTCATTTAGTTGCTTAACATCTCCTCATTGCTGAGGCTGGCTTTGAACTTGTGATCCTCCTGAGCCGCTAGGATTATAGGCGAGGGCCTCTGTGCCTGGCAGCCATCATGAATATTGACTGCTGCTGTAAATGTTATTTGTCCCCAAATTTCTAATTTTCCCAATTTTGAAATTGTCCATTATAAGCTACTTGTTGTATTTAAAAGCAAAGGATAACACTAATCAAATCATTATACTTGGGTTAGAAATGAGGAAAGAAACAACTGAAATATTAGACACAGGATACATTTAAGAAGAGGGGGCCATTTCACACTGCTAACAAATACTGTTGTTTCAGGATTTCTTAAGGGAAGTGAACAGTCCTTTGAAAGCTGTTGCTACATTAGAAAAGAAAATAGATACTAAAATAAGCCTGCATGCTATTCATGAAATTTATAGATGAAAATATAGATGGCATTTTATCTCCACTGTTTTACATGTCAGCATGACCCCAGCATCACTAGATAATCAGGAATATATTGGATAAGTAGCCCACAAAAATAAACATAAAATAGCCCAATATATTAAATTAAACACAAGGCATTAAAGAAAAGTGAAATTGAGGATATCAAGTATATTGGCAAGGAAAATGGTGGGGGGGGAGCAGTTCTGAAAATAGAAATCTGGAAATTACTTCCTTGGGAAAACTGCTTAACACCTTTTACAAAGTATAAATAATCCTTCAAGGTTTTAATCATAAGAATTCTATCTTTTTACCTGACAAATAAAAGTGAGGAATACTATTTCCAGTTCCTAATCAACATAGGGTGAATTTAATGAATCTCATTCCTATGTTAGTGTGATTTTTTTTCCCCTCTGAAATAAACTAAAACTCTAGGTGTTTGCAGATCATCAAATCTGCTTCACAAAGAGCTTGGTGCTGGCTTGAGATGGGCAATAAATACACAGCTGCCATATTCAATAGATTTTTATGGGAGAAAAAAACTCTTCCAGATAGAGATGTTAGTGGCATCATGAATACAGGGCATGACAAACGGAGCCTACTGGAGAGGAAGGTGCTCTCTCTTCTTTGCTTAGGGAGAAGTCTGAAATTTCGATCTTTCCATGTTCTCTGGAAAAGTACCCACTGATAGTTCAGTCATTAACTTGTATTAACCTAAAAAGATATGATATGATAGACAGAAAAAAAAACATACCATGAATATTTCCAGGCTTCTGCAATGAAAAGATGCAACTTATTCCTATCTCTTAATCCAGCTTGGTTTTGTGATTGGTTTTGACCCATAGTATGTGGCAGGCTGGCTGGGGCAGGTTCCTTAGCACAGACTATAGTTTGCTCTGCAGCATTCACCTTTACCCTCAGGGAGTGTTTCTGTAGTCCACCATTTAAAGATCCTGGTCTAGAACACCGGAGATGGAAAAGCATGTTGTCCTGGTTGTCAGCTAGCAGTAATGCAAGACAATCCTGCTATCTTGGACCTTCCAGTCCAGAAAACCCTTCCAGTTTATGTAGTATCATGTGCAAACAGGTTCACTTTTAATTCATTTCCCATGTCTCTGGAGACATGTCTTACTAATTCATTTATTTTTACTAATATTATTTTATTATCTGGGTGTTCAATGGCTTACTTATTCATTTACCTACTTAAGTTTACCTAATTGCTTCTGAGTTTTGGCAATTATGAATAGAATTTCCATAAACAACTGAATGCAGGTTTTTGTACATATGTAAGCTTTCAACTTGTATATAGTTTTGTAAGGAATTACCAAACACTCTTCCAGAATAGTACACCCACCAGAAATGCACGAGAGCTCCTGTTGTCCCCTATCCTCACCAGGATTTGGCATTGTCTGGGCTCTGGATTTTGGCCATTCTAATAGGCGTATAGTCATACTGCATTGCTTTAATTTGTGTTTCTCTCATGACTGATGATTTGGAGAATTTTTTCATATCCATGTTGCCATTATCTATTTTTTTTTTGGTGAGGCATCAGTTAAAGTCTCTAACCCATTAATAAATTAAATTGTTTGCTTTCTTAGTGTCCAATTTTAAGAGTTTTTTTTTTTTTGTGCGTGTGTGTGTGTAATTTTTAGATAACTATCCTTGATTAGGTGTCTTTTTGCAATATTTTCTTCCAGTCTATAACTTACTCATTCATTTCTTAAAAGTGCCTCTCACATAGTAGAATTTGTTTTTATTTTAATGAAGTCTAGCCTACGAATTTATTCTTTTATGAATTATTCTTTTGGTGTTATATCTAAAATGTCATTGTTATACCGAAAGTCACCTTGGTTTTATCCTGTTATCTTCCAGGGTTCTTTTATTTTTGCATTTTACATTTAGAAGTGTGATTCATATGAAGTCGAATTTTAGGAAAGATGTAAGATCTGTGTCTAGATTCATTGTTTAAATGTGAATGCTTTGGTATTACGGTGCTGTTCTTTCAAAGGACAGGTTTTTTTCCTTTATATTGCCTTTGCCTCTTTGCCAAAGATTAGTTGACTAGGTTGACTTTGTTTCATTAATCTATCTGTCTATCCTTTAAGGAATACATGTGTTGGTGAGTATTGCTTTATGGTATGTCTTAATGTCAGCCACTATCAGTGCAACTTTGTTTTCTCCCTAAGTATTGTTTTAGCTATTCTGGGTCTTTTGATTCTCAATGTAAACTTTAGAATCAGCTTGCCAATATCCACAATATAATTTACAAGTATTTTTATTGGGATTGCAGTGAGTCAATAGAAGATATATTATGTGCTTGCATAATTATGTCAAAAATGGATTCTACTGTCATGTATAACTAAAAAGAACCAATAAAAAAAAGACATGGCATTTTGACAGTATTAAGTGTTTTTATCCATGTACATGGAGTCTCTGTGATTTTAGTTCTTACTCTTTTATCAGATTGTAGAATTCATCATATCAATCTTGAATACATTTGGTTAGAGTCAAACCTGTTTGTTTTTATATGGGGGTGCTATTTTTTTCTTCTATTACTAGAACTATCCCAGCTTTCTTTGATTTCTATTTGCATGATTTACATTTTTTTTCATTTTTACTGTAATTTCTGTACACAATTATACTTGAAGTGCATCTCTTATAGAGAGTATATAGATGGATTTTAAAAATTTAGTCTCTGAAAGCTAATTGATTTAAATCAACATTATGTTTAATGCAATTATTGGTTTGGATTTATGTTGCTATAATCTGAATCCCTGCCACAAATATTTATGTTGGAGAATTAGTTCTTGATATGTCTGTATTTGGAAGTAAGGCCTAGCAAGAGGTAATCAGGATTAAGTCAGGTCATAGTCACTGGGTTTTAATTTAATAAGACTAGTGTCCTTAAAAGAAGAAGACCCCACCCCATCCAGCATACCAAGGAAAGGACCCAGGGATCTCCAGTGAGAAAAAAAAAAAAAAAGTGGCCATCCACAATCCAGAAAGACAGCCTTCTAAAGAAAGTAAATTGTTTGCTACCTTAATCTTAAAATTCTATCTTCGAAAACTGTGAGAAAACAAGTGTCTTTTTAAAGGCAAAATATCTATTTTTTAAGCCAATAAGTCTGCCATTTGTCAGGGCAACTTGAAAAAAATGAACACACAGATTTATCATTTTATTATTTTTTTTCTGTTTACCATTTTTAAAAAGATACCCTGCTTCTTCTTTTTCATTTTCTTTTTAGATTTCTAATTTCTATTTAAAATTTTATTTTCATGTTTTTTTTTTTCCTCTTTTCTGCTTTTGTGTCTCTTTCTATGCGTTTTCAGGTATCTGCACTGAGAATCACAATGTATCTACCTGGCTTCGTAGTTTATGTAAGGATACTTTACAACTCCTAATAGAATGTAGAAAACACAAGAAAGGTCAATCCCACACTTTTATTTGATAATATTCTAGTATATTGTATGTATGTATACTTATAAAATTCATAAAACAATTATTCTGATACCCATTGATATATTGCAATTCATCAAAATTAGCTAAATGGCTGATCTTTCTGGCCTTGGCAAGCCCAATGCAAAACTACCTTAGGACCTACTGGGAAACCACATTTACCAACCATCAGGAATGACAAAGTCACACCTAATGTTCAAGAATACCGTGAGCATTTTGAAATGCAATGCTAGGAACCAAGTAAAAAGGACAGATTAATAAAAGATAATTTTAAAAGTTTGTTTCAATCATCAAACATATTTTGCAATTCCCAAGAGGATAATAATAATGTAGTACATTTACTCAGGATTTACCTTTTTTATTATTTTTTTCCCTCATTCCTGAGGTTCCAGGAGTTTTCCTCTTTGATACCATTTCATGCATATTTTAAGACTGTCCTTCAATGAAGCTTTGTAGAAGTTTCATTGGAAACAAATTACCTTAGTTTTTCCTCACCCATGTTCCTTTTACCTGTGGTTGTACATGCTATTTTTGCTGGATATAGAATCCTGGGTTAATATTTTCTGTCAGCACTTTAAAAATACTGTGTCACTTCCTTCTGACCTCTGTGCTTACTGATAAGAAATTCCTCATTCCAATTACCATTCCCCTATATATAATGAGTCCTTTTCTGTGGCTCTTTGCAAGTCTTGTTTTTCTTCATTTAAATGCAGTTTGATTATGAAGAATTTGGGAATGGTGTCCTCTGGGTTTAGCCTTTTTTTTTTTCTCTCTCTCTCTGCACTTATTTAAATCTGTAGGGCTGTATCTATACATTGACTAGGGGAAAATTCTCAGCTACTTTTTAAAAATGTTCTTTTCAATACCACACTCTTCCTCCATTTTATTTCTTTATTGATTTGGAACTTTGATGATACAGATGTTATGCTTCTTACTATTATCCAAAAGCTTCTTGAGCTTTTTTTTTTTTTACTTATTTTTACTTTTTATCTGTTGCCCAGAGAACAGTGGAATGCTGTTGAAAATTTTGCTCTATCTTCAAACCTACTCACCCTTCCTATCATCATCTTCACGCTGCTGCTTGTCCACTGTAATTTGATTTAGTATCCTTTCTATTTCTAACATTTACACTTCATTTTTATTTTTGTTTACCTAGTTTTTTGTAGGCATTTTATTTTTTAAATATCTCAAAAGTGTTTACAATTTCTTGCTAAAAATATTTTATGAGAAATTCCATAAAATTATTATTAGGCAATTATAACATAAATGATATACTATTATTAATATCTGCAGATTGTCTTTTTCCTTTTTGGTGGGAGGGTATCAGGGATTGAACCCAAGGCCACTTAACCACTGAGCCACATCTAAAACTCTTCCTTTAAAAATTATTTTTAGAGGAGATTCCAACATGGCAGTGGGCGCGGAGAGATCAAGTCTCTGACCTCTTCAGCTGTGCGGGCATAGGGAGTCGTAAACAACCTAAATCTGTTTGCTCAGGATCACTAGGCAATGCTGAGCTGACGTGGATCTGGGGCGAACAGTCTGGGCCTCTCAGAACACACCCTGAGCCTGGATCGGCTGAATTCAAGCTCCCGTTTGCCTGCTTCCCGCAGACAAACAGCTGTGACTCATCACTAATCCATCCAGCTGAAACAACTGGTCAGCCCTTCTGATCCTACGGAGGTAAATGCCTACCGAGCCTTCATAGGTAGTGGCCAAAGGTTTGAAACGGGGCTTGGGAGAGACAGTAAGGACCCACCCATTGCATTGGTCGCCCGGCAAAGGGAAACGAACTGTCGCCATTTGCAAGAGACACCACCATGGCAGAGAACTGACGTCATCAGACTGCGGCGGAGGAGATAACTTCATTGAAACCTGTGGCTACAGGTGTGTAATTCCCTAGCCTTCCCTCTCCACACATCGGGGAAACCTTAAGGGCCCCTCCCAGCTCTCCTGTAAGGGCCCCTCCCAGCTCTCCTGTGAGCGCGATAGCCAGCCCAAGGGAATCAGAGGTGGCGTGGGACCTGCGGTGCGGAACTACGGCTCCCACCAGGGCTGACAGCTGAGGCCTCTTGCACCAGCTACCGGGGGCGTGGCTACCGGAGGACAAGTAAAATTCGCTGAGGATTCTCAGCCCCAAGCTCTACAAACTTAGGGTCTGAGGGAATGGCAAACTGGAAGAGTGTGCCCAGTCGTTTATGAAAACAGGGCTCCCAGGAGCAGGAGACCTGGCGTGTAGCCAGTATTGTGGTGAGCAGCACCTGTGAGAGGGGCCTGGCTAGAGGAAAAGTGGGAAGTGACTAGACACAAGAGGAGGCCCTAGGCACTCAGGATTGGAGACTCACCCAGTCTGGGAGGAGCTGCTGCACAGTGATTGGTTCCCGCGTATTGACAGGAGAAACTTGGCCTGGTGGGCACAGCGCCACCTACTGGAAGAGAAGTTAATCAAACTCTAAGACTGCATTTATTAGTTTTTTTTTTCTTTTTTTCTTTTCTCTTTTTTTTTGATTTGGGTTTTTCTTTCATTTTCATTTTTCTTTCTTGTTGTTTTTTTAAATTTTTTTACAATTTTTTTAAATTTTTTTCTTCTAATTTTAATTTTAATTTTTTTAATTATTTTTTTAAAATTTTTTTTCTTTTTTTATTTCCTATTTTTTTTCTTCTTTTGTCTTTTCATTTCTCTTATCCCCCCTTCCTTGAATTCTACCTGCTTACTCTCATTGTCTTTAGTGACTTCTTCCCTTCCTTTCTAATACCTTTCCTCCCAAGCATGAAATAAATTTATAGGAGTAAACAGTAACTCAGCAGTCAAACAGAACAAGAAGTAACATGAGCACCTTCAAAAAGCAAGGAAGAAAAGGAGTACAAACAATGCAGGACAGCCTAAATATTCAGGAGGACCTAGAGTCACCAGAAAAATGGTCATATAAAGAACTCAAGGAACACCTTAGACAGATGGAATGGAACCTTAAAGAGGATACAAGACAGCAAATTCAAGCAGCGAAAGAACACATTGAGAATGAATTACATAAACAGATAAAAGAAGAAGTTAAGCATCTTTATCAGGAGTTAGAGATTATAAAATATAATCAAACAATAATTCTAGAAATGAAGGAAACGATAAACCAAATTAAAAACTCAATTGAGAGTATCACTAACAGAGTGGAGCAAGTAGAAGCCAGAACGTCAGATAATGAAGACAAAATATATCATCTTGAAAAGAGTCTAGCCAACTCAGAAAAGCTGGTAAAAAATCACGAGAAAAACATCCAAGAGTTATGGGATAATATAAAAAAACCAAACTTATGAGTCATCGGGATAGAAGAAGGTACAGAGATTCAAACCAAGGGAATGAGTACCCTGCTGAATGAAATAATTACAGAGAACTTTCCAGAAATAAAAAAGGAAACATACATACAAATTGAAGATGCATACAGGACACCGAGCACACAAAATCACAGTAGACCAACGCCAAGACACATTGTTATGAAGATATCCAATATACAGAACAAAGAGAAAATATTAAAAGCTACAAGAGAAAGGAGACAGATTACATTCAGGGGTAAACCAATAAGGTTAACAACGGATTTTTCATCACACACACTGAAAGCAAGAAGGTCATGGAACAATGTATTTCAAACACTGAAAGACAATGGATGCCAACCAAGAATTGTGTATCCAGCAAAATTAAGCTTCAGGTATGACAATGAAATAAAAATCTTTCTTGATAAACAAAAGTTAAAAGAATTTGCAGCCAGAAAACCTGCATTGCAAAGCATTTTGAGCAAAACACTACACGAGGAAGAAATGAAAAACAATAACCAAAACCATCAGTGGGAAGTGCCTCAGTAAAGACAGAGGGCGAGGGGAAAGATAATCATGGAGAAACAAGCTAAATTTTTTTTAAAAAGGATAAATAATCAAACATGGCTGGAAGTACAAACCATATATCAATAGTAACTCTGAATGTTAATGGCTTAAACTCTCCAATAAAGCGACATAGGCTGGTATCATGGATTAAAAAAACAAATCCAACAATATGCTGCCTCCAGGAGACACATCTGATTGGAAAAGACATACACAGGCTGAAGAAATGGGAAAAAATATACCACGCACACGGTCCTCATAAGCAAGCAGGGGTGGCCATCCTCATATCGAATAAAATCGACTTCAAGACTAAGTTAATCAAAAGGGATAAAGAAGGTCATTATATACTGTTAAAAGGAACCATTCACCAACAAGACATAACAATTATCAATATTTATGCACCAAATAATGGTGCTGCGACATTCATAAAACAAATTCTCCTCAAGTTCAAGAATCAAATAGACCACAACACAGTAATTATGGGTGACTTCAACACACCTCTCTCACCATTGGACATATCCTCCAAACAAAAGTTGAATAAAGAAACTATAGAACTCAATATCACAATCAATAACCTAGACTTAATTGACATATATAGAATATATCAACCATCATCAAATGGATATACTTTTTTCTCAGCAGCACATGGATCCTTCTCAAAAATAGACCATATATTATGCCATAGGGCAACCCTCAGTAAATATAAAGGGGTGGAGATAATACCATGCATTTTATCTGATCATAATGGAATGAAACTGGAAATCAATGATAAAAGAAGGAAGGAAAAATCCTACATCACATGGAAAATGAACAATATGTTACTGAATGATCAATGGGTTACAGAAGACATAAAGAAGGAAATCAAAAAATTCTTAGAGATAAATGAAAATACAGACACAACATATCGGAATCTATGGGACACAATGAAACCAGTTTTAAGAGGAAAATTCATCGCCTGGTGGTCATTCCTCAAGAAAAGAAAAAAACAACAATAAATGAGCTCACACTTCATCTCAAAGCCCTAGAAAAGGAAGAGCAAAACAACAGCAAATATAGCAGAAGGCAAGAAATAATTAAAATCAGAGCGGAAATCAATGAAATTGAAACAAAAGAAACTATTGAAAAAATTAACAAAACTAAAAGTTGGTTCTTCGAAAAAATAAATAAGATCGACAGACCTTTAGCCATGCTAATGAAGAGAAGAAGAGAGAGAACTCAAATTACTAACATACGGGATGAAAAAGGCAATATCACAACAGATGCTACAGTAATACAGAAGACAATTAGAAATTATTTTGAAAACCTATATTCCAATAAAATAGAAGATAGTGAAGACATCGATAAATTTCTTGAGTCATATGATTTGCCCAGACTGAGTCAGGAGGATACACACAATTTGAACAGACCAATATCAATGGATGAAATTGAAGAAGCCATCAAAAGACTACCAACCAAGAAAAGCCCAGGACCGGATGGGTAAAAAGCGGAGTTTTACAAAACCTTGAAAGAAGAATTAATACCAATACTTTTCAAGTTATTTCAGGAAATAGAAAAAGAGGGAGAACTTCCAAATTCATTCTATGAGGCCAACATCACCCTGATTCTGAAACCAGACAAAGACACCTCAAAGAAAGAAAACTACAGACCAATATCTCTAATGAACCTAGATGCAAAAATCCTCAATAAAATTCTGGCGAATCGAATACAAAAACACATCAAAAAAATTGTGCACCATGATCAAGTAGGATTCATCCCTGGGATGCAAGGATGGTTCAACATATGGAAATCAATAAATGTTATTCACCACATCAATAGACTTAAAGATAAGAACCATATGATCATCTCGATAGACGCAGAGAAAGCATTCGACAAAGTACAGCATCCCTTTATGTACAAAACATTAGAAAAACTAGGGATAACAGGAACTTACCTTGACATTGTAAAAGCTATCTATGCTAAGCCTCAGGCTAGCATCATTCTGAATGGACAAAAGTTAAAGGCATTCCCTCTAAAATCTGGAACAAGACAGGGATGCCCTCTATCACCACTTCTATTCAATATAGTTCTCGAAACACTGGCCAGAGCAATTAGACAGACGAAAGAAATTAAAGGCATAAAAATTGGAAAAGAAGAACTTAAATTATCACTATTTGCAGATGACATGATTCTACACCTAGAAGACCCAAAAGGGTCTACAAAGAAACTACTAGAACTAATAAATGAATTCAGCAAAGTGGCAGGATATAAAATCAACACGCATAAATCAAAGGCATTTCTGTATATCAGCGACAAAACTTCTGAAACGGAAATGAGGAAAAGCACTCCATTCAAAATATCCTCAAAAAAAATAAAATACTTGGGAATCAACCTAACAAAAGAGGTGAAAGATTTATACAATGAAAACTACAGAACCCTAAAGAGAGAAGTAGAAGAAGATCTTAGAAGATGGAAAAATATACCCTGTTCATGGATAGGCAGAACTAACATTATCAAAATGGCGATATTACCAAAAGTTCTCTATACGTTTAATGCAATGCCAATCAAAATCCCAATGGCTTTTCTTGTAGAAATAGATAAAGCAATCATGAAATTCATATGGAAAAAGACCCAGAATAGCAAAAGCAATTCTAAGCAGGAAGTGTGAATCAGGCGGTATAGTGATACCAGATTTCAAACTATATTACACAGCAATAGTGACAAAAACAGCATGGTACTGGTACCAAAACAGGCGGGTGGACCAATGGTATAGAATAGAGGACACAGAGACTAATACACAAAGTTACAACTATCTTATATTTGATAAAGGGGCTAAAAGCATGCAATGGAGAAAGGATAGCATCTTCAACAAATGGTGTTGGGAAAACTGGAAATCCATATGCAACAAAATGAAACTGAATTCCTTTCTCTCGCCATGCACAAAAGTTAACTCAAAATGGATCAAGGAGCTTGATATCAAATCAGAGACTCTGCGCCTGATAGAAGAAAAAGTTGGCTCCGATCTACATATTGTGGGGTCGGGCTCCAAATTCCTTAATAGGACACCCATAGCACAAGAGTTAATAACAAGAATCAACAAATGGGACTTAATTAAACTAAAAAGTTTTTTCTCAGCAAGAGAAACAATAAGAGAGGTAAATAGGGAGCCTACATCCTGGGAACAAATTTTTACTCCTCACACTTCAGATAGAGCCCTAATATCCAGAGTATATAAAGAACTCAAAAAATTAGACAATACGATAACAAATAACTCAATCAACAAATGGGCCAAGGACCTGAACAGACACTTCTCAGAGGAGGATATACAATCAATCAACAAGTACATGAAAAAATGCTCACCATCTCTAGCAGTCAGAGAAATGCAAATCAAAACCACCCTAAGATACCATCTCACTCCAGTAAGATTGGCAGCCACTATGAAGTCAAACAACAACAAGTGCTGGCGAGGATGTGGAGAAAAGGGTACACTTGTACATTGCTGGTGGGACTGCAAATTGGTGCGGCCAATTTGGAAAGCAGTTTGGAGATTCCTGGGAAAGCTGGGAATGGAACCACCATTTGACCCTGCTATTGCCCTTCTCGGACTATTCCCTGAAGACCTTAAAAGAGCATGCTACAGGGATACTGCCACATCGATGTTCATAGCAGCACAATTCACAACAGCTAGACTGTGGAACCAACCCAGATGCCCTTCAATAGATGAATGGATTAAAAAAATGTGGCATCTATACACAATGGAGTACTATGGAGCAATAAAAAATGACAAAATCATAGAATTTGCAGGGAAATGGATGGCACTAAAACAGATTATGCTTAGTGAAGCTAGCCAATCCCTAAAAAACAAATACCAAATGTCTTCTTTGATATAATGAGAGCAACTATGAACAGAGCAGGGAGGAAGAGTAGGAAGAAAAGATTAACATTAAACAGAGACATGAGATGGGAGGGAAAGGGAGAGAAAAGGGAAATTGCATGGAAATGAAGGGAGACCCTCATTGCTATACAAAATTACATATAAGAGGTTGTGAGGGGAATGGGAAAATAAACAAGGAGAGAAATGAATTACAGTAGATGGGGTAGAGAGAGAAGATGGGAGGGGAGGGGAGGGGGGATAGTAGGGGATAGGAAAGGTAGCAGAATACAACAATTACTAATAGGGCATTATGTAAAATTGTGGATGTGTAACCGACGTGATTCTGCAATCTGCATTTGGGGTAAAATTGGGGGTTCATAACCCACTTCAATTTAATGTATGAAATATGATATGTCAAGAGCTTTGTAATGTTGTGAACAACCAATAAAAAAAATAAAAATTATTTTTAATTTTGAGACAGGGTCTCTCTAAGTTGTTTAGAGCCTTGCTAAGTTGCCAAGGCTGGCTTCAAACCTGAAATCCTGAGTTTCCAGGATTATAGGCATATACCACCATACCTAACTTATGTTTTTTTCCTTTTGAGTTAAGATTTTTATATTTTTTAAATCAGAAATACATTTATATTGGATATTAGATATTTGGAGTCTCATCATATGAGACTGAGATTGTTAACTTATAAATGTGACATATTTACTTTAGCAGCACCAGACCTCTTTAAATTCAATCACAATGTCTAACTCACAGTTTTCAGACATTACTGTGCTATTCAGATCTGTCTTGTTCATGCATCACCCACTTACGGTTCTTGAATCCTAGGTGTTGGCTGATATATCTGTTGATTCAGATCTTTCTGTCTTTAATATGCTGAACAGTATTGGAACCATATATGTACAACTTGAAGTAGGTCTAGAACTTCACAAGAAGATTTTTTTTGGCTGCTTTCCAAAATTCTCTTCAGTGCCCTCAGTAATGTCTGTTTCCCTGGGGCTTCTGTTTCTGTTCTCTACACAGAAAGACAATTTGCCTTGATCTTCCAAGTGCTTTTGCAATAGCTGCCTCATCTGGGGCCAAGTAGCAGAAGAGAGGGTGAATAAAACCACTACTGCCCAGAATCTTTACTCTAGGAAACACAGTTCTACTGACTCAAGAGGAAGAGACACCCCCCACCTTAGCCTCCGTTTGTGTGTGTTCCTGTTTTCTACAGCTGACACCAACCCTATGGAATTCCTTAGAGACTAGGTTGTGGGAAAAACAGAGACAACGCAGAAACCAGAAAGGTATGTTACCACATTCAACTGAGTGTTTGATTTTATTTGTTTCATTTTCACTGATTAAACACAGAACTGTAGGGTTTTACTTGGTTTACTTTTACTCCACCCCCACTGGTATGCACTTGTGGTGCATTGAGTACAAGCCACAGGAAAGCAAAGAAAAAAGGAAAAACAAACTGTTTACTGTGTGAGTGAGTGGTAGTTCCTTTGCATTCAGATTCTGCCTGCTACTATTCCACTGTCTCAGTCCTCAAACAGCGGTGGCATGCATTTTGTGCGGGTAACATAACATGTTACATAACATAACATATAAATATGATTAGTGGAACAGGCAGAGAGGAATGTGTTTATTACCTCTTACTCAGGGCCAGTGCCAGACTCCTTGATAACAAATATTTACAGAGTACATTTAACGTGACAGGACCTATTCTAAGTGATTTACATAGATAATCTCCCTATCTCTGACAATAGACCACTGAGGTTGGATTGAAAATGTGATGTGTAGCCGATGTGATTCTGCAATCTGTATTTGGGGTAAAAATGGGAGTTCATAACCCAATTGATTCTAATCTATGAAATATGATGTGTCATGAGTTTTGTAATGTTGTGAACATCCAATAAAAAAAAAAAAATTAAAAAAAAAAAAAAAAAAAAAGAAGAAGAAGCTGAGTATTTGAGAGGCTTAATAATTCATTCATATCACACCACTGCTAGGAGGTCTCAAGGCTGAAATATGTTTTTAGCACTTGCCTAGTATAACCTCAGCTGGGCCAAACATCCAAACTGGGAGTAGGATTCTGGATATGGAGAATTTCATATGAAACTTCTGAGAGGCAAACCTTGAGGAAATTACCTTAGTCATGCTGAAGACCAATTTGCCTTTCATTATTTTCTTTGGCTCTACTCCTGCTGCCAAATTCTTTCAAGGTCAGAGCTAACATTTCCAAGCAGTGAGAAAATGCACTTGAAGGCTTCTTAAAGCTCTAGGAATCTGAGGGCATAAAATCCTTCAACAAAGATTTTGAAAAATAGAAACGGGGGATGGAGAAAAATAATAAACAGACTTCCCAGTAGTCCTCTGGCTTTGTCCAGGGGCAGCTTAGCACTTCATAGTAGCTACAAATTTAAACTTGAAGTGTAACAGTGGTCCCTTCACCTTCTGATTATAGCCCTCATTGTTCTAAGACTTATTCTTCATAAAAATGTTTTTTTCTTTCTTCTTCCCTCACCCCCTCCTTAAGAGATTAGGGATACAGAGTTATCTTTTCTTCCCCTACTTAATTACCCTTGAACTCCCAGGACAGGAAGAAAATGCCTGCCTAGGATCTGGGGAATGACTAACCCCAAATTAACAAGTGAATCTTAACATGCCATCAGGGTGCCTTGGGATCCCCCTATCAGAGCACACCTGTAATGTAACCCTTGAAGAGTTCCTTTAAAACCCCCCTGTCTCTCCTGATGGGCAGAGTCACAGTCTTTGGGACAGAAGTCCTCAGTGTTTCTTCTTTGCTAGCAAAGGAATAAACCTTGTTTTTCTTTTTTCTCAAAAACTGTGTCCTCATTATTAAATTGGCGTTAATTGGAATTGGGAACAAGGTCTGAGCTGGTTACAAAAGGACTAATACTAGCATTTGAGTGGGTTAGGATTTAATTTCATCAAGTATACACTATTTTAAAGTTGATAGTCGTTTTACTGAGTTAACAAAATTTATCATCTGGAATTTTAGTAAAGTATCTGAGATTTCCCACAAACAAATTTTGTATTATGATAAAGCCTGAGAGAGACCCCCAAAGTAATGATTAATATAATGGCACCACTATAAAAAGAACATATGTTGGGGCTGGGGTTGTGGCTCAGAGGTAGAGTGCTCACCTAGCATGAGCGAGGCACTGGGTTCAATCCTCAGCACCACATAAAAATAAAATAAAGGTCTTGTTCCCACCTACAACTAAAAAATAAATTAAAAAAAAAAGAATATATCTTAAGACAATGATCTCAACTTGGGCCCAGTTTTATCTTGTGACCATTTGTGGGTTTTTTTTTTTTTTTTTTTTTTTGTAGAGTTCTGTGGGGTTATTTATTCAGAAGTTTCTTTTTTTCTCTCTCTCTCTTTCTTTAACCAGACAACCTTGAAAATATCAATTGTTTCAGGAGTCAGAGTAATAGAAGTAATAAAGCAAATGGGAAAATGACCCAGGTCTGCTCTAGTCAATGTGTGGCCAAACAGTGCACAAACTATTCCAATTCTTTCTACTGGAATGTGGAACGTGACTTGTGATTGAATTGTCTTGATATGATAGCTAAACTCTGTTGTTAGAAAGTATGGTGTAGCCTGTGAGAGAGACCATATCAAAAATGAGCTATCTTGGAGACATGCAATCTTCTAAATTAAAGCTTCCCCAAACAAGGTCATTTGGGACTGGGGCTGGTAAAGGAGTCGTGTAAAAGGATGATCACTAAGACAGCACAGTGCTTCCTAATTCAGAGATGACTAGGGCTCAACATGCGCTTAGGATTGTTGTAACTACTAATGTGTTTTGGATTGTAGTTGTATTAGTTCACCAAGGCTGCCTGACAAAGGTTTATAGAGTTGGTGGCATGAACAACAGAAATGTATCTTCTCATAATTGTGGAAACTGGTAGTCCAAGATGAAGGTGTTGATGGGGTGAGTTTCCTCTGACACCCTCTTCCTGACATGCAGATTGACAACTTCTGCGTGTGTCTTTCCCCATGGCCTTCCCTTACTATGTGACTGCACCTAAATTTCATAAGCACGCTGTCATATTGAATTAGAGTCCACCCTGGTGGCCTCATTATCTTAACTACCTCTCTATAGGCCTTATCTCCAAATACAGTCACATTCTGAGGTACTAGGGATTAGGGGATTCAATTTACGGATATTGGGGTGGGGACACAAATCAGTCCAGACACAATGATATTTAAATTTTATAAATTTGTATGTATAAGTAATACATATGTGTATATGTGTGTGTACTTAATGTTTTTTAACTAGAGAATATAAAACATTATACTTAATAGTTTTCTTTTAAAATTAGAAAATCTAGAGCTGAATGTGGTTGTGTACACCTTTAATCCCAGTGACTCTGGAGGCTGAGGCAGGAGGATCTCAGGTTCAAAGCCAAACTCTAAAATTTAGTGAGACTGGTTCTGAAAATGCAAATAAACAAACAAACAAACAAACAAAAAGGCCTAGGGATGTGGCTCAGTAGTTAAGCGTCGTCCCTGAGTTCAATCCCTGGCATTAAAAAAATAAGAATTAAAAAGCTAAAAATAAATAAATGTTAAAATTAGAAAATTTGATTACACTCGTCCTGCATTTATAAAAGGCAAAAATTGGCAAAACAATTTTTCCCCTTGGTTTTAAAATTGTGTTTCTAAATATAGCAAATCTGTCTCAATAAGCTGTGGCATTAGGGAAGGAGTCAGAGAAGCCAGTGATTTTGTCATGCCCAAGGTCGCATGATCTTGTGTTAACACCATCTTACGCAAACTGCTCCAGTTATCTAGGTTTTGGTCTGGCCTGTAGGCACTGGAGCTTATAACAGATGTTCTGTTCATGTACTGACCATGTGAATCATGCCAATTGGACTGGTTTCTGGTCTTCTCTTCCTGTAGGGAATGGATAGTTTTTTTTTTTTTTTTTTATTGTCTGATAGTTAGAAGTTTTGGAAGGGGCATAACTTAGTACAGGTTCATGGCTCAGCATCTTGAAAATGATTCAATACCCTTGAGGTTTGTTTCTTTGGTTTTTGTTGTAAACATAGCTTCAGAAATTGAGTCTGCAGATCAATTGTCAGTTAAGATTATTTCTACAAAAAAATACTAAAATGTAAAAAATTTCAGTTACACCTGTGGTTTCACAATTTACATTATGCCACATAGTTACTTTATCCATTTATTTTTCAATAAATTAACTGAGATTGCATGCATAACTAGATATCTTTTTAGGAGGAAAATGCCAGTAAAAGTACATTTTTGCATATATCTATCATATAATTTTGCAAAACTCAGTTAGATGACTGATTTGATTCCTTTTCATTGGGTTGGCACTTTGGGATAAAATTGACCACAGATAATTTTAGGTTCTGTAAAAGTTGGAAATTTAGGAGTGCATGAACAATTATCACCAGAAATAGATTATCATCAAATGAAGATGCTGTTAAAGTTAACTCATACAGTCAAGCAAATACTAATAAATGAATCTCGCTTTAATCTCACAAAACATTTATGATGTGCATCATTTCATGGGATTCTAGATTAGACCCACCATGAATGGATTCCCGAGATAGGTTTTATTCTTCAAGGGGTGCACACACCAGGATACCTCATCCTAAGGTTTTTTATGTGGTGAACAATTTGTTCTTTTTAAGCAGTCAAGGATGCAAACACCATCAAGATATTCTCAGAGTTGTCGAAAGATGAAAATGCTAACTCAGAAGTTTTCCTTTCTCCTATCTTTAATTTTTCATTTTAGCCTACAATTAGGAATCCTCTCTGGCAGTTTCTTTCAGCAATACCAGATAGCAAGTCATGACCCTATGTCCCTTTTCACTCAGTGACTGTACACTGCATGCTGCTAAGTGGACAAGCTTCATGTTTCAACAGAATTACCTGGGAGAAAATCCTGTGAAGATTCTATTTGTCTTTCGTGAACTGTGGCCAGCATTTTTACCATCATCCACCCCCAACTTTTGCTTTTGTGCATTTTTCTCTGTCTAGTTTTGCAGTTTACCTTAGCAGACTCTAAGATATAATGAGGTAGACAGCAAAGTCAAAGGCTTGATCCAGGATTCCTGCGGTCCTATCAATGCCTCAGATCCAATAGTTTCCCAGAGACCCATGCAGAGATGCCAACTTCATTCTACAATGACTCATGCTGCTTGTCTTATTTGAGGATTCCCCTAATTTAAAACTTCATGTGACTTTGGTACACAAGGATAATTACAGACCCTGGGCACCTTGTCCCTGTACATTTAATGCACACATAGGAGTCCATTTAGTCTTTAGCTTCTATATATTACTGAGCAGTGAGCTACCAGTCAAACTAAGCCACAGTAACTGACTACAGCTGAGGGCAAGCAGATTTTGTGGGAGATGATAGTGGGAAATAGGGCAGAGTAAGAACCAGCTCTTGGTTGAGAGAAAGCATCCTAATAATGTTGACATGGGCCCAGAGGCTCTGGCAGAGAACACAAGTGTGACCTTTGTGATTTGCTAGGCAGGCTGGCACTTGTCTTGACACACTTTGGAGAGATGCCCTGGAGAAGTATCAACACTAAACTCCCCTTGTGGAAGTAGCTGGAAATGGAAGCCTTCGTCACTGGCTTTCTGCATGGTGGCTATCTCAATTCATTTTTGCTGATTAATTAACATCCAACTTAATTGCCAACTTGCTGATCCTCATTTTACTTACTGTCCCACATTGTTTGATTTCTCTTCCAATCCTCCAGAGTCTTAACCCCTCACGAGATCCTGCTACGGCTGACAGTTGTTTTTCTCCCTCATCCTTGGTATTTTTTTTTTTTTTTTAATGAAGCCAGTAGTTTGAAATGAAAGGTGATCTTGCAGAGAAAAGACAAACTTCTTTATAGTCTCAGCAGCACCTCCAGTCAGCTATGCAGTTCTGATTCAAGGTGACTGCTTTTTGTGTTACATTTCTTAACATTCCATTTCAGGAGCTGCCAGAACATTCATTTCATTTTTAATATGAATGCAAAAATCCCCAAAGCATCTACAGGACCACTGAGGCTTACTAATTAGATTCATTAAATAGTACTCAAAAGTAAAGGAGTTTGTCTCTTATTGTGTTTTTATTTTCCCAAGACTTCCTCTCCACAGTACTTTATTAAATAATAGGCTGTGTTTAATAGCCCTTCCTGCTAAAGCAGAAGGCTCACAATGTGTTGGTTCATTCAATTTTGTGTTAGTGCATCTTGGTTAGTGTCAGTTTACTCCTGAAAGACTGCATCTATCACTCTGGTATTCTGGGTGTTCTAAAGTAGTCAAAAATATGATTGACATGACGTCTAATTTTGGAGCTGTAAGATGTGTTTTAAAATAGCATAGAAAACTTCTTAAAATTTTTGAAAATTATTCTAAACAAGGGGAAAGAATTCCTATTACTCGACTAATATTTTTAAAATAACATGAAGTAAATACATGTTTTAAATTGTACATTTCTGAGTGTTGACACATCCGTGGATTTATGGAACAACCAGTACGCTCGGAGTACATGATTACTCTTAACACCCTTTTGCTGTTTCTTGGAAATCAAAGCCTTCTATGACCCTAGCCCTGGCAACCAATGCCCTGCTCTCCATCTGGATTGTTCTATCTTTTCCAAAAGAGTGTGTGTGTGTGTGTGTGTGTGTGTGTGTGTGTGTGTACGTATGAAAATGAATAAATAAACAAAATCACGATCAAGCAAACTTTGAGACTGTTTCCTTCACAGTGCATGCCTTGGAAATTCCCACCCATATGATTGTATGCATCAAGTGTTCATTTCTTCTATTGTGAAGTAGTATTCCATTACATGTTTAAACCAGAATTTCTCCATTCTGTTACTGGAGGCCACTTGTGTCATTTCTAGTCTGTGGTGGTTGTGAATAGAGTACTGTAATATTCATGCTCACGTTTTGTGGGATTGATGGATCCTAGGTCTTCTAGTTTCCAGCAGGGAAGAAGGAACTTAGCAGTTGCTACTGTGTTCTAACAAATTAAAAGTTAAGATCAACAACTCTTGAGATCTGGCAGAGATGTAAGCTTCCAGGAAAACTGCCCGGAAATTGGAAAGACAGACAAACACAGAGAATCAGAAATTAAAGGAGCAGATATCCCAGAGAAGAAACCTCTGAGGAATCAGTGCCAGGTAGGAAATAGCCAAACTATAACTGAATAGCTGGAGGCTCAGTGTGGACAAATTGGAGTGTTAAAAACTCGAGGGAACAAGTCACAGCGACACCCTCATGCTTTTAAAAGTTTACTTTCAGGACCTCTCCAGGTTCTCATAGGAAATTGAGTAAAAACATTCTCTCATGCTTCTGACAGTGAAACAGAAACTGTCTTCAAATATGCCAAAGCATTCTGTTCCTCATTAATGCCTACCTCAGGGAGGAACCCATTAGCCAGAGCCTGACCTGCTGGACATAATCAGTCTACCTGCCCAGGGGAGGTAAATAGCTAATTCCATCCCCTTCTAACCACCCTGCCCACTGAAGAGGGAAGAAAAAACAGAGAAACACTGGTGAAGTTCACATTCCAGGGATGCCAAAAGACCAGATCCTATTCACAGGAATACAACAGGATCCCCCCACCCTGCACATGGTACAATGATATCACACACATTACATGACATCACTAAACTATTGGCCTCAATTCTTCTTGCCTGGTACACCATGCCCACCTGTCAACAAAAAATTTTCAAGGCATACCAAAAGGAAAAATATTGTTTGAAGATTTAAAAAGCATTAGGATCACTCAGATATGATATTAATGTTGGAATTCATCACTTGGAAAATTTAAAACAGACAAGTGATTCATATGCTATGGGCTTCCATGGAAAGATAATATTCAAGAACACATGAGTAAAGTAAACAGAGAGTTGGCAATTCTAATGAAGAGTAAAAAAAAAATGGTAGATATGAAGACACTCTAAAAAAATTTTTAAATGTCCTTGATGGGCTCATTGCAAGACAGGACACCCTGAGTGAAGAATCCCTGAGCTTGAGGACATAACAATTCAAAATACAAACTTTAAAAACCAAGAGGAAAACATACTAGCAAAATCACAACAAAATATCAATGTATTGTGAGAAACTAGAAAGGTGAAAAGACGCATCATAGGCAAACATAGAAGAAGAGAGAGGAAGGAATATTTGAAGCAAAGCTGAGAGAATTTGCACAAAATTATGTTAAACATCAAACCAAAGAGATTCAAAAAGCTCAGAGAACACCATGGAAGAAAAATACAACCCCCCCCCCCCAAAAAAAAAAGAAGAAGAAGAAAAGAAAGCAAAATACATGTAGGTATATCATATTCAAACTGGCTAAACTATTTTGCTATTTTGCATTCCCACCCACGATAGACTTCCAATTGCTTCATGGATAGTCAGCATTGTGAGTGTCCATCTTTTTCATTTTACCCAGGGTATACAAGATTTGTTATTTCTTCTTTAAACACGTAGAATACTGTTTATATCAGGAAAACTGTTTGAGACTTGCTACTATCTTCATGAATGATTTAACTCTGAATTGACTCCCTCAGTAAGCTGTGGGGCTAATTGTCACTTATGAATTCAATTCTATTCTTTTTCTTGCTGAGAAAGTTTTTGAGTTCAAGTCTTTAAAGATAATGTTTCATTTCCTTCATTTGATATTGATAAGGTTGTTCATAAGATTCTCTTATTGCATTCTTCATTTCTGTGAAATTTATGAAGATTTGCCCTCTTTGACTCCTTATATTAAAACTTTTGTGTTTACTCATTTTCTTAGTCAGACTGCCTAAGAACTTTATTGTTTTCATTGACATTTGCAAAGAATCAGTTTTTGGTTCTACTGACTTTTTTCTAATGCTATCTGGTTCTAAATTTCTTTGATATCTGTTCATACCATTGCCTTTATTTGAATGCCTTGGGTTTAAAACTATTGTTCTTTTGCTAGATCCTTAGGGTGGAAGGTTAAATTAGTGATTTTGCAACTTAATTCTTTTTCCGAATATCTGAATTTAATATTATAATTTTTTAAATTCCTCTCTTTGGTGAATCCCTCAAATACTGATATGATGTATTTTCATTTGCACTCAAAATCTTTTTTAATGTATCTTGTTACTTCCTCTTTGACTTAGTAATTATTTACAAGTGTGTAGTTTAATTTTTCAGGTACATAGAGATTTTTCTTTTAGGATAGTCTTCTGTTAAAGATTTCTAGTCACATCCTGTTAGGGTGACAAGATAGTTTGTATAATTTCCCTCATTATACAATGTATTTTTTTCTGTGATCTGGAACAAGATCTTCTTGGTGGATGTTCAAATGTATATGAAAAGCAGAGCTGTTCTCAAGCTGTTGGGTAGAGGGTTCATGGATTATGTCCAGGTTATCAAAGTATTGTTCAAGTCTTATATTTTTGCTGATTTTCAGTTCACTTTTTCTGTCAGTTACATTGAAGGAACATTCACATCTTCAACTGTTTGGGTTCACTGAAATTGGGGTTATTGTAACAAAATATCCTAACTGGATAGCTTTTTGCTTTGGTTTGATTGCGTTCCTGCAGATCATATGTTGGAAACTTAATTCCTAATGCAACACTATTGGGACTGGGGACTAACAGGAGTTGTTTATTTAGGTCATGAGGGCTCTCTACCTAGTGAGTGAATTTGTGCCCTTATCATAGGAGTGGGTTTTGTAATACATGTGAGGTCAGCCCTTCTTGTGCACTCTTATTCTCTCATCTGTGTGTTGCTTCCTACCATGTTATAATGAAGCAAAAAGCCTTCACTAAACTTGATTCCTCAATTCCGGACTTCAAGAGCCTTCAGAATGATGAGACAAATAAACTTCTGTTCATTATAAATTTCCTAGTCTGTAGCATTGTGTTACAGTAGCAAAACAATTGTGTTACAAACAGCCTAACATAATTATAAACAGTAAGAATTCAGCTCTCACAAGTCAGAAGGCTGGGAAGTCCCAGAGCAAGTCCTGCTGTCTGCTCATAGATGTATATTCTCCCTGTATCCTCGCATGGTGGAGTAGAGAAGGGGTCTCTCACAGGCCTCTTGTATAAGGGCACTACCCTCACTCATGAAGCCTCTGCCCCAATAACTTAACCACCTCTGAAAAGGGCCACTTACTAATACAATCATTTTAGGTATCAATGTTAGTAAGATTAGGTTTTAATATATGTATTCTGGGGGGCGATACTAACATTCAGACCTTAGTACCAAGTGTGAGTGTGTATATGTATGTACACACACACACACACACACACACACACACACACACTCAGTATTTTGAAATTCTTTTGTTACATGTATTCAATTGTTGATTATTATATCTTTTTGATGAAATGCTCTTATATAACATTGTAATATTTCTTTTCATGCCTGGTGATTCTCCTTGCCTCAGCCACTCTAGCCATCTTTTGTTTAGTATTTGTATGGTATAACTTTCATACACTTTTTGACTTTTAATTATAATTTTTCATATACACCATGTTTTTGGTAACTTGTAATGCAATCTGATTACCTCTGTCTTAGATCATTTGCATTTATTATAATATTAATAAGTTTGGATTCAGGTTACTTTTTGTTTTCCTTTTGTCTTCAGTTTTTTTTATTTCTCTTTTCTCTTTCCTATCTTCTTTGGATTATGTGAGTAATTTTTAGATCTCCATTTAATTATCTATTGAAATTTTTGTTATTTCTATTTTTATGTTTATCATTGTGGTTGTCGTGGGGTTTGTAGAATACAGATGTCACTGTTCAACCTAATCAGGTCTATATTTTACCTCTGAAATGTAGATTCCTGGCACCCTTTGAAGTCCCTCCTCTTTCCTCTTTGTATGTTGTAAATTTTATATTTATCAAGTAAATTCAAAATCACCATGTAATCTTAAATAATTCCTTTTAACTAGGATACACACATTAAAGAACTGAAAAGAAGAAAATGGTCTGTCATACTTGTTCAAGTATTTACCATTTCTGTTTCTCATCTCTTATTTGTTTTCTTCTAGTATTATTTCTTCTTTGCTTGAGAAACTGTTTTTAATGCTTCTTTTACAACAGTGTTGCTAGATGACGTTGGTTTTAATTCATCTGAGAATGTATTTATTAATGATCATTCCTGAAAGGTTTGTTTATTGCATACAGAATTCTTGGTTGGCAATATTTTTGTCCTCCGTTTCCCATGCAGGTCACATGCCATTTGTCTTCAGCCATTCTAAAGCTTTTAGGGTATGTTAAAGTTTCCATTGTCTTTTGTTTTATGCATTTTATTTGAATGTGTATAGGTGTGTCTTTCCAAGAGTTTATATATTTGTGGTTCACATAAGTTTCTAAATTTGCAGGTTTTTGTGTTTCACTAAATTTGAGGCATTTTCAAATATTATTTCTTCACTTTTAGGATACAAACATTCTCCTATCCCTATGGGACTACAGTGATATAAAGAATAGATGTTTGGGGATCATTCCAAAGTCTTAGGTCTCTAAGACTTTGTTCTTTTTGTTTGTTTTTTCTGAAACTTTGTTCTTAATTTTTCAATCCTTTCCCTTCTTGCTGTTCTGATTGGATTGTTTCTATTAATTTGCATTTAAGTTCACTGAATGAATCTTCCCATATAATTTTCATTCTGCTATTCACTTCATCCAGGAAGTTTTTGTACTGGGTGTTTTATGTGTGTTAGAACAAAGACACCAGGCTGGATGCAAACTTCACAGATCATTTCAGCCTTTATTCAGGAACGGGACTACACTTACAGGAATGGACCCATATTCCTGGTAGAAAATGAACCACTGAACAAAGGAAGGGCCTGGGCTTATATAGGTTATTCTGAGAGGTGGTCTAGTGGGCATATCAGTTTTCTACAAAACCCAGGAATTTTGGGTTTGTCCTATCAATCAGTGAAGTGGTCAGTTTGAGTGCTGAGGAATTTGAGCTCTTGGGTCAGGGGTCTGTACTGTGCATCTGGAGAGTATTTACTCTGAATAAAGTAAGTGCCCTCAACGGCTATCACCTTAGTGTGATGAGACACCTCCTTCCTGCCTGCAATTGGTATCAGGAAAACATTTGTTTTCTGAAATCTGTCAGTTCATGGCTTTCTTTTTTAATCCTCTTTTCTCAGGCCACATTATTTTGGGAATTTTTTTTATTTTCCATGTCTATTAATGTGTCTATTTTTAAATAATTTCTTTTTCTTCTGAATATTTCAGTCTTTCCATTTGTTTCAAGAGTTCTCACCCATACTTAATGAGGCTTGATTATAATAACTGAATGGACGTTTGGATCTGATCATTTTAATCTATTGGTCATTGTGTATTTGGCATCTCTCAATTCTTCTTTTCCTTGAAAATAGTTGAAGTTTTCCTTTGTCTTTTTGTGTTGAGTAATTTTGTATTGTGTCCAGGACATTTGAAATATTACAGTAGATGTTTCAAGGTCCTGTTAAAATCCTCTGCAGAATGTTTATTTTAACAAATGATCAGTCTTGTTTGGTGTAGCACTCAAATTCTGTTCTGATTTATGTGGGCTGTGGTTCTAATGTAAGTTCCGTTTTTAAAGCTGTTACTGTGATGTCTGGATCCATCCTGTGTATGTGCAACCCAGACACCTGTCGGGACTTGGAGGGTGGCCTATACTCAAGGTCAGTCATCAAAGTCTTTGGTTCTTGGAACATTTCCAGAGATGCACAGATAAGACAGGACACCATTTTCTTCTTGATCTTCTTATCTATATTACTTCCCCAACTTCACTATCTCTCGGAGCCTATTTTTCTTGCTCTCTAGTCAGAAAGCCAGAATTTAATGTTCCTGCACTGTTGCACATCTCCTGAAAATTTCTCCAAGGAAAATCAGAAACCTAAGTGCAAGTGCGGCTAACAAGTCAAATGTGAATATGTAACAGATGTGATTCTGCAATCTATATTTGGGGTGAAAATGGGAGTTCAAAACACAATTTGAGTCTAATGTATGAAAGATGATATATCATGAGCTATGTAATGCTTTAAATAATCAATAAAAAATTAAAAAAAAAAAAAAACAAGTCCACACCATACAACTGAGACTTGGAGACTGACTTCTGCCCCCAGGGAAGGAAAAGCTGGGAGATAATAATGAAGGGTGTCCACCACTATTTCTATTCTCAAAGTCACCTTTCTATGTTCTCTCTCATTGGAGAGAGATTTTTCTTTGTTTGGCTGCATATTTGGACTGCTATAAGTTTATGAAGGACAAGGGGATGATGTCAGGTGGCAAGAGAGGAGCTGAACACTAGGTCTCTATTTCTTCAAGTTTTGATATTCCCCTCTAATCTATCTGCTATAATTTATTTTCAGAGTCCTTGAAGAGTTGTTTTGCACTCTCTGCAGTGTTTAATTATAACAAATGGACGAAACAGACGGTTCACTCTATCTTAGCTTTACCAGATTCATAGTGTGTTAGCATTTGAAAACATATATTCTTTAAACACTTTTTTTTCTTTTCTTAAAAACTCTGAAAATTAAATTTAAACTAAGGTGATAAGCCTCTGTTACTGTATGTGTATGAAAACAAGTTAATAGGAAGGATGGTGGAATGAATCTGACATAAGTTTCCTATGTATATATATGAATATACTAGGGTGAATCTCAATATCATGTACATCCACACGACTGGAATTCTAATTAGAATAAGATATACTCCATGTTTGTGTAAATGTGTCAAAATAAACTCTACTGCAATGTGTAACTAAAAAGAACAAATAAAAAAAAGGAAAACAAGTTAAGTTGATTGATCTTATCTTTCAGTTCTTGTATTTCATTTCATGTTGTTAAATAAGATGAGGCTTCATTAGGGTTAGTGGCCAACAAAATTAAACTGTGACTATCAGAATCTCAAATATATTTTTAGTTATAATTCCTATTTAACTATATATCCTCACTTCCTCCAAAAGATTGTCTCCAATATTGTTTTAAAATATCTGTACAAAAAAAAAAAAAAAAAACTAATCTGCCAAGCTCATTTCCAAGCATGAATGCCATCTTTCTATGAGGGAAACCACTTGACTATGGTGTTAACCATTTCTTGAGACTTCAGATAAAATTGTGGATGGGATTTTGTTTTCAACACAGAGAATACCCCCTAATGGTTTCACTTTTGAGGGAGCTGCAGGAGGCTGGTGTCAATCTAGTATTATATTAAGGAGATAGCAGATGTGAATTGCTGTGTAGCAGATGTGCATTTATATGAGACTCAGTTCAGTTGGATGTTCCTGTATTTTCCTTCAAATAGTGGGAAAAAAATGAATTAAAAAAGCAAAAAAAAAAGTCTAACCATTGGTAAACTATGTCTCTAAAACTAGCAACCCAGTTAAATTTTCAAATACAGAATTCAAGTGACTTAAAATAGTCTACAAGAAAGATGACCCAAAAGACTTTGTTATACAGCTGGAAGCACCCTTAACATTCATTTACAAATTATATTATTTGCTTCCTGTTTTTGAGATTCACAGAATGACAGGGCTTGGTATTCAAATAGTTACTGCTGTCATTCTTATTAATTGTAACCTTCATGGAACACTACATTCTAGGAGCTGAGCTATAAACTATGCATATATTATTTTAATTTAATTCTCAAGATTACTGTTTGCATTTGATACTGTCATTATACTCACTTTTCAGAAAAATGAAACTTTGAACAATTCAGTATATTTTCCAAAGAACCATAGAAAGAAATCAGGAAAAAACATATTAATTGAATTGTGGGATATTTAATAGCAGCCCTTGCCTTTTCTCCAGATTTCCAAATCCCATCCGCTAAAGGGGTATTCCTGGTGTGGCAGAGGCTGTAGCACCACCACCATTGTCTGCTTTGATTGTTCAGTGTCCACCACAAAATAATTGTTACATATTTGATATACATACATATATATGTTACATATTTGATATATATTCTCATTTACATATATATATATTTATTTATAAACGAATTCATAATTTAAATATGCATTTTACTGAGGATCATGCCAAAAAAAAAGGTTTAAAAACCCAAATCCATTTAAATCCTATTAAAGTAGTCAATAAAGTATATCTTAGTGATCTCAAGCAGGAATGGTTTGTCACTTTGGGGCATACTTGACCATGTCCAGAGACAGTTTTGGTCAGCACAACTGGAAATGGAAGAGTGGAGGAAAGAGATGCTACTGGAAGTTAGTGGAAAAAGAACTAGGGCTGCTGCTAAATATCCTACAACACAATTAATAGTCCCCATAATAATTAATAACCTGGCTGAAAAGATGCCAAGATCAAGAGGGCCTCTAGGGAGAGATGCAGGCTCCTACTTTTTAGTATATAATATCCATGAATTTTTATTTTAACTCTGCACATAGCATAAACAGATTCTAATTTTCCACATGTTCTAAATTATCTCATTTGACCAATCTGTAATACTTGGAAAGGAAGAGAATTATGCTCTAGAGTTGTATGTCACTTTTGATTTTATTTTCTGTTGTGTTTAGTCTGTGAAATACATTTTGTTTGATTTTGGATTCACAGAATAGTTCCAACAAAATTATAGTTATTACAATCTGATTGGTTTCAAAGGGATGTTGATCACCTGATGAGGACTGGGGTTTGTTTTCCTGTAGAGAATTATGAATAACTATGCCAAGGCCAATCCTCTCTACCTTTTTCATTTTACAGACTATAAATGACTGAAAATGTTAGCAAACAGGCAGTGCATAGCTTCTTTATGTAATGCAAATTGTAACATTAGATTTAAAATAACTACTGCAGGGCTATTTTATTGACTTGTACAATTTCCATTTAAATGTATTTTGTAATGTGTTTCTCTGAAAGAGTTGAGGTGATGAGCAAATTTCAAAAGGAAAATTAATTTCTTATGTAAGACGACTCTTTCGTTTTTGATATTTTTCTTGTAAGCAGCATGCTTCTTTTGACATAAAAATAAATACAATATTTTTGGCCACAATACACAGCCTTTCAGATCCTAAGCCATTACAATCTCTAGATATCTAATATTCTGCAAGTTTAAAATTATTTTTTCTTTGCAAAAAGAGAATTACACTATATGAAAAGGTGTTTTGAACCTTACCTTATTGACATTATAAATCCTGGAGATTTGTCCACTTCTATCTTATTTTCACATTTTGCTTATGTTTTTGAGCAAGGGCTTTCTGTGCCATGAGCAAAGAAGCTGATACTATATCACCAGGAGTTTTCAAGAAGAAAAGGCTTTAATATCTGGCAAGAAAACCAGGAGATACAGACACAAGTCTGCCTCCCAGATCAGTTGGTAGCAGGGAAATTTATAGAAAGGAATTCATTGATTGAATGGGATGCATATTTATTGATGGACAGTATGCATATTCATAGGTCACATGTTTTTTGGAGAGAAGTGGAGAATTAGTTACCTTCTGTGCAGAGGGTTTTGAGGCTGTGACATCATTAACCATATGAGCTGGCTTCTTTTGCTCCTGTCCATTCCTGAAAAGTCAGATCCAAACCTTAATAATCACTAGAAGACATCTAGATACTCTTCCTGCAATAAAATATATAAATTTTGTTATATAAGGAATTCACATCTGAGTGGCCCCAGACCTTAGTTTATATCAATTATATTCTGCAACTTGTATTTGGGGTAAAAAAAAAATGGGAGCTAATAACCCACTTGAATCAAATGTATGGAAGATGATATGTCATGAGCTTTGTAATGTCTTGAACAACCAATAAAAAAAAATTAACCACAGTATGGGTATACTGTACTATTACTTATGTGTTATCAATGGATGGATATCTACTGTGCTATCTCTTTCTTTCCTATTACAAGCAATATTTTATTAAATATCACTTTGCTCTTATGCTTTTACATGTATTCACATATATCTACACAACAGATATCTAGAGGTGTAATCAATATATGTTAAATGATGTGAGCACTTCTAATTTTTGTAGAAATTGCCAAACAAATGGATCCTGTTTTTGACACATAGTTTCATTAAAACATTAATAATGTTAGAGACATAATACATATGTTTAAAAATATATATGGTTGCAAAATAGTTTGAGAATAGGCTGCTTTCTGTTTAGGCCTATGAGGACAATGTTAGTATAGATGGGGTAGAAATAACAGTTAAGAACATAAAATTTGCATATGATTTGTATTTATACCACAAAACCATAAACCATAAATCAGTGAGTACCACTCATCTGTAGGTAGCAGCTTGACTAATAGTAAACAGGAGGAAGTGAACAGTCTAATAAGTGGTACCTAACAGTAATTAGAGGTTAATATATATTTTTTTGAATTATAGTCATGTATCCCCAATTTCATTAAATGTTGCTTCTTTTTTTTCTAAGTCTAAATAGGACATTTTATTTTATTTTATTTTTATTATTGTTCAAAACATTACATAGTTCTTGACATATCATATTTCATACATTTGATTCAAGTGGGTTATGAACTCCCATTTTTACCCCATATACAGATTGCAGAATCACATCGGTTACACATCCACTTTTTTAAATATTGCCATACTAGTGTCTGTTGTATTCTGTTGCCCTTCCTATTCTCTACTATCCCCCCTCCCCTCCCCTCCCCTCCCATCTTCTCTCTCTACCCCATCTACTGTAATTCATTTCTCCCCTTTGTTTTTTTCCCTTTCCCCTCACTTCCTCTTATATGTAATTTTGTATAACAATGAGGGTCTCCTTCCATTTCCATGCAATTTCCCTTCTTATAAGGTTTATTTTTCATAAAAGTTTCCTGTTAGGATGCTAAACAGCATGGATTTTGGAAACCATGATAACAAAGAAACAAGAATGCTCTTTGATTTTTTTTTTCATTTCTTTGGTTCAAATGGTAGACATTGCTTTAGTGACTCTGTTTATTCCCAATTCCTTAAGACGATAACTCTTGACACACTTAACAACCCAAATCAAACTTAGCAAGGCATTTAGTGATAAAGGGTGAGAGTTGTATTTTCTCTAGCCATTAATGAAGATTACAAATATATTGAGACTCAAGAAGTGAAAAATTCTCTTTCAAAAACCAAGAGGACCACAGAATGATTGACATTCATGGAAGTGTATTTTATCTATTTATCTTTACTTGATGTCATAGAACCCATCTATTGTTTCTGCAGGATTTGCAAATATGTTTTTTTTTATTTTCCTTGATTGTCCTGGAATTGTTCTATTTCTTTTTAAATGTGTTTTGTTCTCCTCTCGAATTCTAGTTTAACCACTGTGCCTTCAGGACTTGATTGCTATTCCTTGGCAGCTCTTTTAAAATCTGTGTATATTTGTTGTGACAGTCCAAGGTTGTTCTTCACCATCTTTTGCTCCTCTTATGGAGCATCCTGCATTGACATCTTTCAGAAGGCAGCAGACTTGCTTTAAATTTTCTGCTTTGTGTCTAGTTTTGCATCCTCCGTCAATTGGGCACTCTGCCAACTAGCCTTCCACTGAGCATTGTTAACTATGCACAGTTCTGGAAGAAAAGAACAAATTAAGAGGTCTGACTTCTAAAGTTAATTTTATAAACTGGCACCTTGGTGATTCTAAAAATGGAGCTCAGTTAAAAACACAAGAAGTGTAATATGATTCTTTTAAAGTAGTATGACTTTTGTAAATTTGTAAATTTGATTACAATAATACCATGTGACATAAAAATTGCTATATATTAATATTAAAATGTTTTGGACTGTGGGATTTAAGGTGGAAGGGCAAGCTTCTTTATAATGTGGAAAAGTGAATAAGGTGTCTCACAAATACAAATTAAAATGAAGCTGTTTGCTTACAGAAGCAATGATTTTTGTTTTAGTTTTTGCTAATATTTCTGAAATATTAATAATAAAACAATTGTAGTTTAATAAAATATAGCACCATTTAATATAAGCTAAGATACTATTAAAACTTCAGCAAATGTCTTTATTTTTAATTAAAAAATAGATTGATAACTAAGAATACGAAGTGATTTTATGTGAGAATTCACAAATCTAGTATTCCTAAAATTTGTCAGAAGCAAATGAGTAAATAAGAGAAAAAGAAGAGTGTAATAAAACCTAGTTATTGTTTGAGAGACATTGTTTTTATGTTGACAATGTTTCTTATAAAAAAATGCAGATGACTGGGCTTGTAGCACACACCTGTAATCTCAGCAGTTCTGGAGGCTGAGGCAGGAGGATCATGAGTTCAAAGCTGGCTTCAGCAAAAGTGAGGTGCTAAGCAAGTCAGTGAGACCCTATCTCTAAACAAAATACAAAATAGGGGTGGGGATGAAGCTCAGAGGTCAAGTGCCCCTGAGTTCAATTCCCCCTACCCTCTCAAAAAATGCAAATGGTTGATGAAATGAATTTTATTTGATCAATAAAATGAAGACAAATTAAAGAGTAAAGCCAATAGAATTGATAATCAGTTTTTGGCTAATTGTCTGCCACCCAAGTCAAAAGTAGATGTGAGTTTGAGAAAATGAACAAGATGAGCAAGAACACTGAGAGCTGCAATTTGAACACAGTCTGTCCCTTCCAAAACTCACCTTGGACTTTAGTGCCCTGATGAGATAGGAGGGTAGAAGAAAGACTCTGGCATGGAGGGGTGGGGCCTTGGGAGGTGATTAAGATCAGGCAAGGTAATGGGATGGAGCCTCATGATCAAATCTTAGTTGCTTTATAAGAAAAGAGACACATGTGTGCACACATGAACCCATGTGTGCACTCCCAGTGATGCCCTGCATCCCCTCAGGCTCTGCCAGCTAGAAGGCCATCACTGCATCCAGACCCTCCTCCTTAGATCAAAGCCATGCATTGAAATACACCTCTATTCCTTATCACTTACCTGGCCTGTGGTGTCACATTATTAGCAACAGAAAATGGACCAGGTCACCATTTTGCAGATCCGAGGCCCTCTGGATTATTAAGGACATTTTGCTCATGAGTTGATGCTGAGCTGATCCAAACAATAATCCCAGAAGCAAGGCATTGCTTTGAAATCTCACGTTCAATTGACCTAGCAGTGATCAAATGTGAGATTTGATCAACCTCGTCCTTCTGTGCTATAACACAGTAATACAGACCTGTGTGAATCATGGATCTGCCAGGAACCTCTAGCTTCAATCTTTTAACCCCAGGTTCACTCATCTATACAATGGGGGTCCTGACAATAAAGTAACCTCATAAAGTTGTAGAGTAATAAATCAGATTACATTTGTAAAGACTTTATCTTTTCATCTGACATACAGGATGCACATAATAAACATTACATCTTATTTGCAGTCCCGCTATATACTAAATTTTATTCCAAGTTTGAAGTTCTCTGATGAGGGGAAGGGGAAAAATGCAATATGCAATTATTATTTTATTAATCAGTTCATGTTAATTGTTAACAAGTTTCTAATGTATTCTAGTCATTGAAAATACAAAACGGACTAAAATGAGGCTCCTAATCTCATTGAGCTAGTTGGAGGGTCCCAGCCCCCAACTGCAGAAGAAGTAATTGTGAATATAAATGGGATAATCTCTGCCCTCAGCATGTATGACCTCACGAAAGACCCAACACAGTCAAGTGTTCAAACAATGACACATATAATAAAGAGTAGCAGACACATACAGTGAGGGAAGAGGGGAGAGAAGAGAGAAGAAGAGAGGAGAGAAGAAGAGAGGAGAGAGGAGAGAAGAGAGAGGAGAGAGGAGAGAGGAGAGAGGAGAGAGAGAGAGAGAGAGAGAGAGAGAGAGAGAGAGAGAGAGAGAGAGAGAGAGAGAGAGAGAGAGAGAGAGAGAGAGAGAGAGAGAGAGAGAGAGAAACAGCCCCAAATAAAAAGTATAGGTATGTTGTACACAGATAAAAGTGATGAAGTATGTGGAGTGGAGAAGTAAAGTAATAAAGAGTTTGTGATTCAAGATCTATGACTTGTTCTGGGTGTGAGGTTATATGAAAATCATATTAACAGATCACTGTGTTCATGCTATGTGACCAGAACCCTGATAACTACTAGGTGTACAGCAGTGAGATAGCAATCTCTGCCCTGAAGGTACCTTGAGAGAAAAATGTGAAAATGAAACTTAGAAATGTAATGAATCAGTGTAAAATCCACATGTTCATTGCCATTTGTCTACCTTCTTCCAAGGTTCAATGTACTATAAATGTATAACAATTTTTTGATGCATGAATTTGTGAATAAACATTTTATTTAACAAATCCAAAATCCAGGTGAGAAATGCTGAATCCGGTCCACCAAAGTCAGGAAAGAATTCACAAAGAAGATGAATATGTTTCTCCTAGGCTTGCGGGGGGTCAGCAATGGCTTCCTGGGGATTCAGGGAGGTGGTCAGAATGTTGGAGAGTGTCTGCTCATTTGCCTTGTCTTGGAGTGGTATGTCAGGTATGCAAGGCCATTAGGAGCATGGCCATTTGTCCAGCCTTTAAATGCCCTAAAGAAGATGTTTCCACTTGTATTCATCTCCCTCTAAACTCCATCCTTCTGGAATTATAACATTTAAGACTTTTAAACAATCGCCTTCTTTATGGCTTGATCACCCTTGTATAGCACAGCTTGTTGGTTTTGTTTTCTGCTGCTATAGTCTTTCTCCCTGGTTAGCTATAATTAGAATTGCAAATTGTCATTTTGCCACCAGGAATGGGAGTTTAATCTCAGATTTTATTAGCAATCAACCCTTGTAGGCCCCAGGATGCATTTAACAGTGGACCAGGGAATCAATTACTCAGCCTCCAAAGAGCTGTGGCTGATAGCTTGTCATCAACCTGAGGCTTTAAGGCTAGAAGTTGAAATAAGGGATGCTCCTGTCTCCAAATCCTGCCCATTTCTTCAGCTAGATCACATCGAGGCTGCCTCTTCTTAAGGAACACCCTCTGGGTTTAGATGCTTAATCCATCATCCCTTGTCCCTGAATTTCCTTCTCTGACATACTTCCACTTAGTTCCTTTGTATTCTTACTGATAAGCACACACTAGGACTACAGAAGAAACCCTGGGTACAAGGGGGCGGGGGAAGGGCTTCATTAAATATGATCACACAAAGTTTCTTCTCCAAGAACTTTTCAACAGGAATACTTCAAACAACTAATAGTGTATATTTACAGAATTACATACACACCACGTGTTCTGTAATACATTGAACTTTCCAAATTTTCTCTCTGTTTTGGTCGTAGCTGTGCAGACTTGGGCTAGTATTGTTTTCCTATGCTTAGTTTTTCTAGACTTTGTGTTAATTAGAAACTCTTCATGTTTCCACAACAGTTGTATTACTAATTCCAAACTTGCATGACAAAACTGGGTCCTGCCTCCTGATATTTACCCCCTTGGCAATAGCTGAGTATCCTTGCTGTCTCTGAAATTCTAAAACTATCAGTTGATGATGGCTTATCAGGTGAATGAACTTGCTTGTTAACTCTGATAGAAATATAGTGTTAATGACTTTCCCAAAAGACCAGGGGAAGGTAAGGGTTTAAAGGAGGTAGAGCATTCAAAGGAGAGAAAGCTGTCATGGAGTGCAATAAGAAATTTCATATGCAATTTTAGAAATATTACTTATAATTTGAGCAAAAAGTACTTTGAGGGGGTAAGGAAAAGCACCCCCCAAATAATGATGATGGTGATGCTACAATTAAATATGAAGTTTGATGTTTCCATTCAAAGTGTCTGCCCCTCCTTCGTCCCCTCCCTCTCTCCCTCCTTTACTTCCTCTCTCACTTTCTTCTTCCTCTTGTTTTCTTTCTCATTCTTTCTTTTTCTGTCTTAAATTTTGGATGTGTGTTATGTTTCTGAGACTGAGCGGAAAGATGACAGAAAATAAAATATTACAAAATTCTTCACTCCAGTGGAAAACCATGCTGAGGATTTTAAGTTCTTCATGGCACCATTTATATATGCAATTTCTTGTTATTGTTGCTACACCTGCTGGTGATGTACCCTGAAGAAACATTGACTACATATATCATCTGCTCAATATTGTAAAATAAATTTTTCCTTCCTTCTTACTTATACAATGTAACCAACTTAATTTTTGTCTTCCTTAAGGTATGTATCTGAGCTTAGGATTTGCATGTTTAGTATTCAGTGGCATATCTACAAATATGTGAGGTGTACATTTTGATTAGAATTAATTGCATTATTATTGTTTATTAGTATGGACAAGTTCTGCTTGTCTTATATATAGTTAATCTGAATAAATCTGCAGATTTTCATTTTATCTTAGAACACTGCATCATTTTGTCTTAATTTATACAAACACAGAAATAAAGGTCCCTCAATTATCCTAAAAAACTATTTACAGTTAGGTAAAATAAAGTGTTTGGTTTACCATCATTCGGATCTCTTTCTATATAGGAAATTTATCTGAAATTAAAAAGTAAAACATTTTGTTTTCAACTTTGTAACTTCATGATTCTGCTACACAAGCCATGTTAAGAAGTCTAAGATATATTTGATACTCTTAGAAAATATAATTTTATACTCACTAAATATATGTCAGCTTCCTAAATTCTTTTCACGCCATCTCATGTTCTGAACCTTCTCTCATTAGGGCCTCAAATAAAACTGGCACATGCTCACTCTCTATGTGTATGAAAATTATATGTTTAATAATTTGAAATTGCTATCTACTATTTTTTTTTATCTTCAAGAGTGTCTGCTTGAGTACACAGAGTTTTTCAAAGAAAATAACCATTTCACATAAGACAAAATCTGTAGTTTTATAATTTTACATTCACTTAGAGAAGCAGGTGGAGGGGTTAAACAAGAGTTTTTAAAAAGTACCTTTGGATATGAAATTAATTTATTGGGAATTCACCTATTCAGATCTTTGGTTTTATTTAGGTAATTCATATTAAAGTTCTCTCATTTCTAGATCACTTAGTGTCCGACAGTGGTATATATTCACATACATACACACATACTCAACACCTGGGCCCCACATTCATATATACCTAGCACCACATGACTCCTAGTGTATAGGGGATATTTTGCTAATATTTGATTTTAAAACTATATAAAGTATGAATAAAAGCAGTCATATCATTTTTATCCTGAGTCCTCTGAGAAGGAAAGTGGTTGGGGAATGTTGGGGTAAGGGAACAGTCTCCTTGCATGTTAAAATCCTTCTGGTGTTGTTAATTGCTCAATGCCTTCCAATTTGAAGGGCATGTAAGTCCTAGACCTGAGGGACTGGCTAAGTTGAAGGTGCTGGGCACACACAAATCACCTCAGCATTTGTCTCACTATGGTCACACAGACCACCTCATTAAGTCACTTTTGAATTATGAGAAAAATGAGTTCATTAATCATCATCACACTTACTATGGATCGCATGTGTTGATAAGGCACATTCCTGCCTGAGCCCATTCCATCACTGCTGCAAACCCAGGTCCCTAAGTGCATGTGCTGAAGCAGGGGATACAGGAATCAACTAAGAAGACACGAGAAGCAAAGCCAAGATAGGCTAGTCAAGGGCAGGAATATTGAAATGTCAAGCAGGCAGTTGAGAGAGGAAGGATGTCATTACCTCTGGTCAATTCTACCTCCATGGTTATTAAAAAGTTATGGTCTTTGATTTCTATCCTTCTGTTTATGTGCATTTTAGTACTTTCTTCATTGAATGACCTGGGGTATCTTTCAATTTAAAGATATAGGAGCCTAAATCAAAATAGTTTAAGCCAAAAGGGAAATTTGTGTGCCCATTTCCCAGATAGTCGAAAGGGAAGCTCATCAGACTCACTGGATTAGTGAGTTCAGACAATGCTAGTCTTCTGTCTTCATCTTTAGCTGTGCTTCTTTTACTCATGTCTCTTCCCAGACATATTATTTTTGTGTGCCATTAAGGGCACATCATATAGCCACAAAGTTCAATTGTCTTTATAGCTATTGATCTAAAAATTTGACTTTCATTCCTGATTATTATAATAAAAATTTCAGGATGTGCTGTCCAAGAAGATGCAATTGTGGCCAGAAGATTGAAGCTGTCTACTAAGCCAGCACTATGCACCTTACCTGAAACATGTCTCTGGAAAATAAAAGCCTAAACAATACAGACAATAACAGTGTGTAAAGACTTTGGTGAATGCTGTCAAAGAAATTTCAACAGGAATTTGAAATTTCCACAAGAATTAACATGAATTCTTATAGAGGCAGCTTTTGGAAGCATTTTGGAAGAGGCAACATTTTCTAGTTTAAAGAAAACATATAAACATACATGTGTGTTTAGAATACAAACACACTGAAAGTACATTATGAGATGTAGTTAAAGAAGCCACAAAAATGTTCTGCTTGTCTTGTATATAGATAATCTGAAAAAATCTGCAGATTTTCATTTTATCTTAGAACAATGCATCATTTGTCTTAATTTATACAAACACATAAAGCCTAGCTTGATCAAGAGTGTGAAGCCCCAAATTCATCCTTTCATGTCTTGCCAAGCAAATGCAGAATGTACCCAAGTTTTTTGAATATATCTGACTAGTTAACAAAACATCATCTTCTTTCTGCCCAAATCTGTACCTGTTTGCCTGTTTTTCCTCCCACAAGTCACAGAAAAAAACTGAAGGATTTTCTGTAGACATTAATTTAGTGTTTTATAAAGAGGGATCTAGCTTCTGCTAAGGTTTCTAGGAATAATTGTGTGTGTGTGTGTGTGTATCTTTTGTTACTACTGAAAGTCTAACTATGAGATCTTTAATGTGAACTTTGGGTAACATGGTATCTGCTTGACCTTTTAGAGGATCAATCTATGCGGGAAGCCAGCCATCATTACATTATATAGCTCTATAAAAGTTACATAGTTATATAAACTACTAAGGCACAGGTGTCATGTATATTCTGGATACCCAGTTGGCAGTATTATATGTGTGCTTGTAAGCAGAAATAACTGAAATGGTTTCGGCACTATAATGAAAGCACAAATAACCAAATAACAGGGACAGGAGAAGAATTCATGGACCAGCACTGTCTTTTATTCAGCAAGCAGAGTCAGGAATTGGAGGGTCTCACTTTCTGTGTATAAAATGGCCCCTGGTTACAGAAGGGGGTCTGTGTTTCATAGGTTACACTGAAAAATGACTTAATCTGTTCAACAGACTGTGTCAGTTTGGGAATTCATGAAACAGGCTGTGATCATTTGAAACTTGCTTTTACTAGGCAAAGATGAAGGGTCCAGAGTTAGGCATTCAGAACTTACCTCTTTCCCTCCAGGATCTATTTTACTGTCACTGGGAAAGGATTTATTGGGAAAGGATGAATACTTGTCCTCTTCCCAGGGACTACCATTTTTGAGATTGTTGGATATCTCCTTCCCAGGGATTGTTTTGTCACTGGGAAAGGATTTATTGGGAAAGGATCAATGCTTCTCCTTCTGCCCAGGGATTGTCATTTCTCTGTCTTGTCATTTCCCACACCCTTCAGTGCCAACATGCAACAACACTAGGAAGGTCATACTTGAAAGGAAAGTGACCACAACACTCGGAGTGACCAAAAGATCTTTATTGCAGCAGTGCAACAAAGAGAAAAGAAGAAAGGAAAGAGAGAGAGAGAGAGAGAGAGAGAGAGAGAGAGAGAGAGAGAGAGAGAGAAGAGAAGAGAAGAGATGAACAGGGAGAGAGCAAGAGCAAGAGAGAGACAGAGAGCGCGCGCAAAAAAGATAAAGAGCAAGAGAGAGAGAGCAAGAGAGAAAGAGCAAGAGAGAGAGGGGCCTGGCAGGAGGGAGTTTTTATAGCCCAAATCTAATGGGGCCTCTGGGTCTGCAAGCTGCCTTGTTGGCCCAAGGGGGGTTGAGTGCTCAGCCTTGAGCGGGACTTGACACAAACAGGTGATAAAGGACCAGATAGAGGGGGGTTTGAGTGTGTGGGCTATCTTGCAGCCAACATCTGTTCAGCCTGCCCTGCAGACAACACAGTTCAGCCTGCTCTGCACCCAACATTCCTCCCTTTTTGTTTTTCTAAGTGACATGGGGGATGGCGTAAAGTCGTGCTTAATGGTGGGCGGAGATAGACCTAGAAGGGGAAGTGGAGGAATGTTTGGGGGACAGGTCTGAGAACACCAGGGCAGCCAGAAATAACACTCCGTGGCTACAGACAACTACTGTGGTAGGGGTAAAGTCCATAAAAGTTTCTTGAAGCCACAAGTCCTCGATGGCATCAAACCAGTCCTGGATGGAGGAGATTTTTGGTATCAGCCACTGGTCCTGTTGCAGGGACTCTAGGAAGTATTGGAGGTGGCTTGGTTGAATCCAGTAATGTTAAGGGTGACAGACCGATTGCAGCCAGTGGAAGGGCAATCGCCTTGACCCATAAACTGGGAGTGGGTGGTGTCATCCTGGTGTCATGTCGCTTGTATGTAGAAGCAGTATCTGTGGTTTGAGATAAAAACTTGAGAGAGAATAGTGATTAGTAAAAGAAGAAGAGGGTTGGTGAGAAATTTTGAGTTTGATGGGCGTGGTGGAAGTCCAGGACTGGACATTTGGAACAAGTGCCTTTTTAAGGTGGGAGACATGGTATCAGGGGGAGTTTTGGTTTGATGCTTCCTTGTGGGGATACTGTAGAGCAGACAGAATAAGCAGAGTGGACGTGCTGGAGAGTAGTTCTCATTCCTAGGAAGTGAAAGAGAGGATGTGAAAACTGGAAAAAGGGGTTAGAGAGGGTTTTAGAAGTGCACAGAGTCTTTGGAGCCAGAGGAGTTGGTCATGAGTCGCAGGTCTCCATCTTGGGCATCAGGGCTGGTAGTCTTAAAGAAGTAGTTGATTGACCAGCTTGTTGGTGAATTTGTGTATCTGATCTTGCAGGAAATTCTGTAGGCAATTTAATAGACATGGTCCTATTAGGAGAAACATAGAGAGGACTAATAGGGGTCCTGTGAGGTGGGGGAGCCAAGGCCATACTTGATTGAACATTCCCCATGGAGCCTGTTGGCTTAGTTGCTGTCTCCTCTTTTTTAGCTGTTCTTGTTCTTTATTACTCCCAGGAATGACTGTGTTTTGGCTTAACTGGTTTTGGTAGGTGTTTAAGATCAAGTTGGTCAAAATTGACTTTGTTTCTATCTATTGTTAAGAGTCAGCCGAGTTCCCATAGGGGTCACTCGTGGGGGAACTTGAGAGCAGCTTCTTAGTTCTGCTACTGCCATTTGCGCTAGGATGGGTCCAGGTCTTGCTTGACCATGTGGCTTCCCTTGGAAGCATCAGGGATGTCTCCTGTCTCCAATGACCCTCCTATTCACAGCAAATGCACTGATTGGCTTTCCATTCTCCAGTGGTCTCATTAATCTCCCTGATCAGGAGGTTATGTGGCCCAGAGTTGCAGAGCTCTTTAGAGAAGTTCCCTGTTCCCTGGATTCAGACTGACTCAGAGGGCCAGAGCCAAATATTGGTTTTCTTGGCCATTTTAATTTAACTTTAAGTCTTGATCATAAACATCCAGCAAAGTCAGTTTCACCCTAAATTAAGAGTATTGGGCTTTAGCTGAAGTCTGGCCTACTTTGGAGTCATTCTGACATGTAGTAAGATGGGAGGCATAGTCTTATCTCAGGTAAGCCAGGGCTCTTTATAAATCTTAGGTAAAGTGTTCTAGTATTGAAGCTGATCTTTTTTTTTTTTAATATCATTTTATAAAGTTTATATATGCTGTTGCTTGATGTCACATGAATACTAGGTAATACAGTATATTACATTTAAATTGTACCCAGTGTATAGAACTTTATATTAATCTTATTGATAACAGGTCCAGTTATAAAACATTAAATGATATAAATAAATCTCTGATATGCTATTTTTGTAAGCCTAAAATAACCATGCAACCTTTTGGAGAACACTAGCTTGAAATAATTTTTTAAAGCTTCTATCTTAATGACTTATATACCTGGAAAATATGAACACATTTAATATACAGAGAAGAGTAATAGTAACACAATTATTATTGATGTTTTTATATTAATCAAGTTTAGCTTTTAAAGAAATAACATATTACAATATTGCAAAATAACAGTTGTTGTTTAACCATAGTTGTATATACAGACCTTCTTTAGCACTTACTTAAACCTATATAGCCACCATACACAGACCTTCTTCATCACTTGCTTAAACCCTCTTATTTACTTAATAGACTCTCTTATCCAGAAACACATTTTCCTTCTATTAAACCCATACTTAGAACCTTGTAATTTCTCTTTCCTATCTGTTAACTCCTTCTTTATTCACACTTTGAAACAATCCTCGTAAATTTCTGAATTTAGGCAAATTATTCCATTTTAACAAGAGATATTTTGTTATTTGCAACACACAATTAATCACATCTGTTGACCATTTCATGAAAACATGAACAATGTTTAAGTACATAGAATTATACTATTGTAGGGACAGACAAGGCAAGGCACCTAAGATAGCACCAAAGATAGGGAAACAGTCTTATTTGGTTACAGCCAGATTCAGAGGGCACTGCTTCTGTTGTAATCAATTAATCCTCTGAACCCCAAGTTTAGGTTGTTTCAGAATTTTGTACCCAACATGTAAGGGAAGGGGCTCAGAAGTTCACAGTCTGCAGAAGTTCACAAAAAGCAGTTTTTTTTTCCCCTCTGTTCTGGGCAAGTTAACCCTTCAAGGACACTTGGGAGGGATAGAGCTTTTTCTTCCCTTTCTCTCCTCTTCCCCTCACCCTCCCCACCACCTGCCAGCTGTTATCATGGAGCCCAGCTGGGCTTCCTTATCTTAGATATGTAGCCTTCTCTGTGAAGCCCCAGCTCAAAGCCAGAGGCCTTGTTTTACATATTTTGTGAAAAACTAGTAATGGGGTGTCCAGTGCCTGGAGTGCTGATTTTTCCAGTGACCAAGTAAAACAGGGCAACATGAAAATAGGAAGTTTATCTACATTAAACTTTTTTTGTAGAGATTCTTTTGCTGAAAGTCCTAAAATCAGCCATGGTGAAGATTTCTGGAGAAGATCAGTTAAGCCTTTTCTGTGGGCCTGGGTAGGGAGGGGGAAGACGGGAAGGCGGGGCTGAGAGCAGCTTGGTGGATCTGAGAATGAGGAAGGAGTGATGTAAAATAATAGGATTTTCCCTAGCAAGGAAAACTTGAGCAGTAGAACAGGTAGAGCAGAGGGGAGGATGGGAGTGAATATCCCCAAAAGTCTGTAAGGGACAATTCTTAGTAACCTGTTTTCAGTGATGACAAAGCAACTTTAAAGGCCATTTTCACCAGATCTCTGATAGGGGTCCAAGGGCTCTCTTCAGCTTGTTTGAGCTTTGGGTTAGCTGGTAAGAGGACCTGGTGGGACCTGGTGTGGGCACTGGCAGAAGAAGAGAGGAGTGAGTGGGTGAAGGGATTCCTTCAGTACCTGCTACCTCAGGAAAGAGGCAATGGTTTGAGGAAAGGCGGTTGTTTAGTTTTTTTTTTTTTTTTTTTTTTGTTATAAGTAGAGATTATTATTATTTTTTTATGTCACATATTTTTTTATTTTTTTTTATTGGTTGTTCACAACATTACAAAGCTCTTGACATATCATATTTCATACAGTTTTTGATCTAGTGAGTGGAGAGGAGAAGTCAGGTTGTTCAGGTGGGGGAGACAGTGGAGGGGCTGGGGCAGAAGGTTGAAGGTGAGGACCTATTTGAGCCGGGCAATAGGGTGGAAATTCATCAGTAGGGTCAAAAGTAGTGGATGAGTCTGGAGGAGGAGAAGATTGGGGATCAGTGGTTGTGGGTGTTGGTTTGCAAGCTAGAAAAATTTGCAGAGGTCTGCAAGAGGTGCAGAGAGCACAAGCAAGAAGAAAGCTTTGATGTAGCAGCTTTTTACCCATTTTTTCAAATGCCCACAGTAATTGTAGAGATCCCTTAGAATGGAGGGATCCAGGGACCCAAAAGGGGGGCCATCTGCTTTGGTTGTCTAAGGGATAAGTAGGCCAGGCCTGGGTGCTATATTTGATCAATTTGGGGGGTTTGATGTCTGGTGTCAAGGAGAGAGTTTTGAGGTTACCCAAGAGGCATTGTAGGGGAGAATTGACCAGCAGAGAGGACACACTACCCATGTCGCAAAGTAGTATAAGGAGGAGGGAAGGGGATGCAAACTTGGTATAGAGGAGAAGGAAGGAGATGCAACCGGAGTATAAGAGAGAAGGAGGAAACTGATTTATTGGCAAAAGGGGCGTCCCCGCTAGAGCCAAAAATCAGGAGTGCCTTAGTGGCAGGTTCAATGGGAAAGAAAGAGACAGGGGAAGAGGGAGGAGAGGGAGGGTAAGCGTCTCTCTGGCGGCCAAGTCTTGAAGGTGTGAGGACTAGGATTTTAGGAGAGCCACCGAGACAGTGAAGGTCTGGGTGCGGTGTGATGTACAGTTTTTTGTTATGTGTTCCTGGAGGTTACACAGTCCTTGAGGGAGACCTACAAAGCCTATGCTGGTAACTAACAGCTGGGAAGGGAAGGGAATAATTTTGAACCCAGGAGTCTATTCTGCCCTAGGAAGGAGTCCCTGAGGGCCACCGTGGCCTTGAAGGCTGTGGTGGGGTGTTTTCCTCCCCGCAGGTGGGCAAAGAGGTTTGCTGGACAATCAACGGTCAAATCCTCCTGACACCACCTTTGGGTTTAGGACTCCAGGAAGGGGAAACTCACCAATTGAAGGTTGGTGGTGGATGGAGGTCTGGCAGTCGAGAAAATGGGTTCAGGCCTGGGTTCAGGCCATCTGGTGAGTGGCACTTCCGAAGGAAGAGGGACCCAAAAGTGGGTTTTAACCCTCTCCCGGGTTTCGGCACCAATGAAAGGAAAGTGACCACAACACTCAGAGTGACCAAAAGATCTTTATTGCAGCAGTGCAACAAAGAGAAAAGAAGGAAGGAGAGAGAGAGAGAGAGAGAGAGAGAGAGAGAGAGAGAGAGAGAAAGAAGAGAAGAGATGAACAGGGAGAGAGCAAGAGCAAGAGAGAGACAGAGAGCGCGCGCAAAAATGATAAAGAGCAAGAGAGAGAGAGCAAGAGAGAAAGAGCAAGAGAGAGAGGGGCCTGGCAGGAGGGAGTTTTTATAGCCCAAATCTAATGGGGCCTCTGGGTCTGCAAGCTGCCTTGTTGGCCCAAGGGGGGTTGAGTGCTCAGCCTTGAGCGGGACTTGACACAAACAGGTGATAAAGGACCAGATAGAGGGGGGTTTGAGTGTGTGGGCTATCTTGCAGCCAACATCTGTTCAGCCTGCCCTGCAGACAACACAGTTCAGCCTGCTCTGCACCCAACAATACTGTCCATGACTCCATGGGATGGGGTCAACTAGAAGCTCTGAATTTGGAGCTTTCTTGGGTTCTTTCCTATGGAGTTCTTCCCAGGGTTGATTTTCTTATGTGCCCTTTAGCTGCGATAAACATTTAGCGGTGATTAAAACAAATTTCAGTTAGTCCTAATTTTTACTAACTATGGAACTTAATGTTGGTCTTAGAGATTCTCCAGATGTCAGAGTAGTGGTCTCCAGCACTGTGCTCTCTGTAACCTTGCAGGCTTTCACTTTGAAAATGGCATCGCCCTGCATGTTTGTATCTAATTTGTGACAGTCCTCTCTTGCTCATCTTGTCTCAAGTTCCATGCTCCAAACTTTATATACATGCAAACATACATAAGTTGCTTATGAGTGAGCTTAATGTTAGTTTTTCATCATATATAAACTCCCCGAATATATAAGGTCTCAAACCTAGTAGTAGTTTCTCTCTCTCTCAGTTCAAAATGGAGTCAGTATCATGAGTTCTTTCCATCTTCAACAAGAAGCTTCCTGTCTGTGGTTTTCCCAAGCCCAGAAAAGAGTGTAGGGAGAACAGGGGGGAAGTGTTGGAGGTGGAGGCTGAAGAGGCACTTGTCTCTCCTGACTGTGAAGTGGAACAAGAGATGTAGGTCAGGTAGAAAGGAGACATATGGGCATATGCAAGAGTGGCCAAGATTTAAATTGCAAATGTAAATTCCGCTTCACAAGCTTTGTTCACAAACACTATTAAATCAAATCAGATCCATTCACATATCCATAAATAGCCTCTCTCATGACTTGAGCCTATAGAAAACCAAGTCCAATAATGTATTGGCTTAACAAGCAGATTTCTCTGCCATCTATAAATAATTTTTATATTTGTTTTTTTTTAATTGCAGTTGTACACAAAATCTTTATTTTATTCATTTTTATGTGGTGCTGAGAATTGAACCCAGGGCCTTGCATGTGCTAGGCAAACGCTCTACCGCTGAGCCACAACCCCAACCCCTCTGTCATTTATATTTTTAAGATCTGATTACTTCATCCAAATGCTGAACTCCAAATAAAATCTTCAATGTGACCCAAATGTAGCACTGTCTAAATTCAGAAAAGAGTGAAACCCCTGAATGGGAAAATTATTAGAAGATTTTCATCAAAAACAAAGAAGAATAGAAACCTAATAGGGAATGATGAATTTATCACATGCCCAACACATAGGAGAACTGAAAATACTGTCTTAGTCATATCTATAGACTGCAGATTTACATATATAAATATGCCATACCAAGTTGAGCCAGTGTGTTCCTCTCCAACACCCTCACTTCAGGGTGTCTCTCAGAGTGTGCACACCTTGCTTTCTCTTAATAAAGTCACTCAGACCCATTCCTTTCAGCAATAACATCAAAGAAGAAACTTACAGTGGAAGATGAGTTCTGTCTTTCTTTGGACAGGGCCCTCCATCCTGTTGACAATTGCATTATATTACATAGAACTTTGAGCTGAGTTTTCTGAGGTGTAGAACTTAGCCTATGTCATTACCTAACTGGAAATGTATCTGAGGCTAGTGTGCCCAGGAAGAAGAGGAAGGGCCCTCCACATACCTAGCCACTGTGTGCCACACATATTCATATTTTGTCTTCTCTAATACCCTCAGGTCCCTTAGGCCATTAGGTAACTAATATGATAAATGGATTAATGATTGTGTGTTAATTGGTGATTATGTCTTAATCTTATATTGCACATCTGGAATGTCAATGTCTCCATCCATAGAAATGGATATTTTTAGAAAATGAGTTACCAGCAGGGAAGACTTTGGGGTGTCTCTGTAGCTAATGGCTCCACCTTTTTGAAGGATGGCACCAAGACCATTGTTCATACCATCCATATACAGTTCTCACTGTCTTTTCAAACTGAGACAACAATAAGCTGCATTCACTCTACTTATAAGAAATAAGACTTAAATATGAGAGGATAGTAATACCTAAAGCTCACTATATGCTTGCTATGGAAAAGGTGACATTTGATGATTTTTGCATGTGTTATTTTATTAATCTTCACAACCTTCAATTAGATTGGTATCAGGTATGAATTGCTGGTGCAAGACCTCCAGCCACTCTGGTCTGGCTTCAGAACCTAACTATGACACATGGTTCAGGTTGAAATACTTGGCTACACTAAGTTAGCCCACATTAGAGAACTTCTGTAATTATTTTTTTAGGAAATGTGTTAGGCACAGTATTCAACCTCCCCTTCAACTCCATTCTCCCGTCGTTTTTCTCTCCTACTTACTTTATACCCCTTTGATTCCCCTGCCTCAAGTACCACCTGCTCTCCTGCAAATGAAATGTGGCATTTACCATTTAGATTGCTATGCTCAGCAGTGTCCTGGAAAACAAATATAAAATGACAGCTCCACTCCACTCTCCATCTCAGAGTCTCGCACTTCTGTTTCCCTTTGCAAATCTGGGGGAAATGCAGAATGCTGGTGGGAAGAGATGTTGATAGAAAATGTTGCTTCCATTTTCTGGCCTTTAGAATAATCCTAAAAGACCTCTTGCTCAAATAGCAAGAGAATTCTACCTGCACGCAATCCCCTAGAGAGCAAGGGGAATATTATTATGCCTAGTCCATCATCATTATCATCACCACATAGTGTTTGTTAAGCCTTCAGGAGCACGAGGCAGTGGTATGCTTAAATTGGCTTTTTTTTTCCTCCTCCCAAGAGCTTGAAGTTTAAATAGAAACAGAGCCTCAAAGACAAATATATACAAGGTCAGGTGGAGACCAACACTAACACATTAACATACTCATTAACATAGAATAGAGCTCATTAGAATTCAATAAGAATGGAAGGCAGCTAAAAGTAATATAAAAATGTGCTAAGCTAGGAGCTAAGAGAAGACCCAGCATGCTGCGTGGAAGGCTCTGGGCAAATCACCTCACAACCCTTAAGGTTGAATGCTTGGGAATATTTGAGGAAGGCAGTCTGGGGAGGTGAACCAAACTCAGTCTGGAGTCAGGAAGTCACACAATTCCTGTAAACATGCTGAGGTGATTTAAGCTCTCTGCATCAATTCTTGCTCTTTTGTAAAATACAGAGTTCCTTCAAGAACTGGAAATAAAATCACTCTCTATGGATGTCTTCAAATATGCACAGTATGTATTTTTAAAGCATCTGTGCATGCCTATTATCTCTTTAAATTTTAACCCTCCTGGATGGAATCCTCCGGTGATAATATACACTCTGCTCTGTTTCTAAACATCAAGGAAACATAGCTTAGGAGAGGGAAGGTCTCGATCATACATCATTTGATTGGAAGATGAGAAAGATCAGGCAAAAATCAAGAACATAGGGAAATCTTGAGGATTAGAATGATAAGACATTTGCCTTAGGGAAATTGGAAGATGAGTAGATTGTTTTTCCCTCTTGGGCTGATGACTTCTTGGCTTACACTTCTTAAATAAAGATGCAACCAACACTTATTGAGAGTGCACCCTGAATCAGGCAAAGTAGTGTTTACAGGGGTCGCTTATTGAACATAAGCAGGAGAATCCCTCTTTTCATGGAGATGTTATTCTAGGAAGTATGCAGAGACAGACAGTAAACAAATAAACAGACAAGGTAATATCAGCTAAAAAGGGAACACCAAGTAAAGAATTAAATCAGAGATTGTGCTGCAGTGAGTTAGTAGACCATTTCTTATATCCAGGTCAGAGACCATTTCTTTCAGGTTTTTATACTTAAGGTAAGAGCTGAATATGGAAAGGAGAAGGTGAAGATGTAGGAGGAACAGAAATGAGTTGGAAAATAACATTCCGGAGATGACAATAGTTTTTTCTTTTCACAAATCAACAACCTCCGCATGGCTCTTAGTTTCTGAATCAGTACATGAAACCCACTGATTAGCTAATACTTGTCTTGCCTCCAAATTTAAAAACAAAATGATAACAAGAAAAAAAAAGAAAGAACTGGGTGAGTTTAGACTGGCTCCAGCATAGCAAGATCTTACCACTTCAATATAAACTTGCAAAGAACCTGTGGCTTCTTACTGTCCATGTGAATTCTTCTGTTTTTCTTCTTCTTCTTCTTCCTCTTTTTAAATTTGTTTTAATTAGCTATAATGTTAGAAGGGCATGTACATTTAACTACTGAGCCACATGCCTAATCTTTTTACTTTTCATTTTGAGACAGGGTCTTTGTAAGTTGCTTAGTGCCTTGTTAAGTTGCTAGGGCTGGCTTTGAATTTGCCATCCTCCTGCCTCAGCCTCCTATGCCACTGGGATTATGGTTTGTGCCACCATGCTTGGCAAGGTTGTTGGCATTTAAAGTGTGATGAGGGCCTTCTTCCTACAACCACATATAGCAGAAAGTGGAAGTCAGAAAAGATGCTTACATAATTCTCTCCTCCTCCTCCTCCTTGTTCTTCCTTCTTATTATTACTCTTTGGTACTGGGAATTGAACTCAGGGACACTCAACCACATCCCTAGCCCTATTTTGTATTTTATTTAGAGACAAGGTCTCACAGAGTTGCTTAGTGCCTTGCTTTTTCATAGGCTGGCTTTGAACTTGGATCCTCCTGATTCAGCCTCCCGAGCCATTGAATTACAGCTGTGTTCCACCACACCCAGCTTCTCTAGCTATTTTATAAGGTCATCAATTTAATTCATGCAGCTAGATATGTCATGACCTACATATAAAATCCTGTCTTGTAACACTGTTGCATTATGGTAAAATTTCAACATGAACTTTGGAGGAGACACAGACAATCAAAGAGTAGCATTAAGGAAAGTTATGATGCTTAAAAAGCCATCCTCTCCAAGGGAGGCCTCTTGGGTGCATATCTGTGGGAATTACCATTTGGGTGCCTAATATTCTATCTCCTCCTTCCCCTCATCAAGATAGTCATCACTTTGTGCAGAGCCACATGTATATGGCAGAAGAAGAAACAAAACCTGTGTATTTCTCAGCAATCTTTTGTCTTAAAATTGCCCTTTTTGTCCTCTTTATGTTGCATATGAACAAATGGTTGCCTCAGATTGTCACATTCTGTCAGTGAGCCACAGAGAGGCCTAAACTAAATTGAAGGACAAACTTCTTGGAATTGTACATTCCCTTCTCTTTGTCTAACTCAGTCTTCATACCAGAAAACCCTGGCACTTGTGGATTAGAAGCCACAAGTCTTCCTCTATGTGCCCTGGAAACATTACTCTCCCCTTTATCCTATTATACAGGAACACGGGCTTCAAGACTTTCCTTTTATTCATTATTCACCCTACCCTATAACAGCAAATCACAAAGTAATCACAAAGGAGGTAACTTAATTCTATTGAGAAATAAACTCTGGTTGTGGTTCTCATTCGTTAACATGCTCAAATAAATTAGAGAATCTTCTTTGACATAAAACCTTCCATCCAAGCTTATGATCCTTCTGCAAAATCCTGTGTAGTATCAGAAGCAAAATATTAACTGTTTCTTATTTCATTATTGTGAATATTGCTAAAGCAATTTAATTTTCCTGCCCTCGATTCAACTCTGGTAGTTCAATCCAATTCCTCCTCTGGTAGTCAGACGTATTAGACTCAGCGAGGAAGGATGTCATCTATGGAAAGTGTGAAAGAGAAATGCACAATAATTTATATTTTAAAATGCAACAGTGTTCCTGGATTCAATAGGGGTAGACTGAATGAGAGAAGGTATTAGGATTACTCTTTCCAGGGAGTACATAGGCAGACCCTTTAAAAGGGGGAGACAGGTGGGGAGAAGAGGATGAGCTGATGAAGTTCACTGTGTATTTTATTTTAGCATGACTCAACATAGCCAACTGAGAAGAAAATCCATACCCTTTAAAACCACCACATGTTGTCCTAGATTTTTGTGGTTATAATTTGAATTCTCACCAAAGGTATTGTCAGACTATGAGAAATGTGGACTTTTCCTTATGTACATGAATACAAATTCATATATCTAGTTGGGGGTCGGCAGCTAATCCAAGTGTTTCTAGGGCAGGGTCAGGTGTGAAGGAAAGAAAATGTATTGGAAGGATCAGGATATCCATGAGAACTGAAGCAGAATAGCTGTCATTCTGACAGTTAAAGGAATTGACTGGTTCACATTCAGAAACTGAGCTGACACCTCACCAGACTCTGGGGTTCTCAGCAGGAACCTTCCTGTTGGGGTGAAAACATTTGCTGCAGCATGATTCTTTCTCTAGGGAAATTGGAGCCAAGGAACCATCTGGTCAGAAGTGGTGAATACAAGTCCCTTTGGCTGGTAGGATCGAACCAATGAACGCCTAATTTTGTACCAGATCTAATTAAGTGATAGTTTCTTGGATTCTGCTCAGTGCCCTTTTTGTCTCAGAATGGTGCTTCCTGTTGGGCCTGAGGCTCAAGTTCACACCCACTAGGCTCTCAGGATGATCCATTCCAACTCATGTTCACCATGATGAAGTGCAGACCTTACCATATCATCATTGAAAAACGTTAGATTCTTTGGAAATATTTCATTAGGATGAGACAGTGTGGTTGAAGAATATTTAAATTTTAATTCTTGAAACACAAACATTTATATATTTCTCTTTAATACTCATGTCATCTAATTTTTATACACCATTCTAACCAACACCCCCAAATTAAAGTATTACTCTATGTAACTTGAGTGATAAGTTTAAAAGCCCTTCTTCTTACCTCTACTAAAAGAGTTATACAGTCTATGTCATCCACACACACCTGCAGGTATATAAGTTAAATATAAATATCAGTTCCTGATCTGGTGTCTGTCATATCTTGGTGTAATTTTGAGTTCTACTGATTAATTCTCATGTAAACTTAGTAAAATGATATAAATTTTCTAAGCTTCATTTTCCTAATGTTCGCAGAGTTGTTGGAAGGACTCCATAAGATAACTATATGCAAAGCAACAAGCATAATGCACAGCACATGACGAACTGTGAATTGTTGCTGTTGTTGATTTTCATTTTCCCTGGAATCACAGCTTGCTTAACTTGTTCATCTTATTCCTGTCTTAAAACACTAAAAACAAGAGTAGAAAAATTCTCTAGCTTTTTTTCCCCAACTGTTAGTTCTATTACCCCTCATTTTCTTCATTCTTCATCATTTCAATCATCATCAGTCATAAATTTGGATATTAAGGATAAAAAAACAGAAGCAAAACTTAAGTATGAATGTACTTACCTTACTTTTGTTTTGTACTTACCTTTACTTACCCAATTATTTTCTTTTTCAATCAACTATTGTTTTTACTATTACTAGAGTGTATCTTCATCAGCTTGAGCTGCTGTAAATAAAGGGTATAGTGATAGACCCAACCTGATCTTTTCTTAAAATTGGGAGCCATCTCGCCACAAAGCCATGAAAAGATAATTTCGGTTTTACTATAAATTACTGCAAATTCTGAACCTGCTTGGAATGCCTGCCCGTGCCTTGAACTCACCCATGCCTGGCTCTCTGACCAGATAGCAGCCCTCTCTGAAACTTTAGTGACACCTCACAAATCTTGGCCTTCCCTGGCCAGATAACGACCCTCTCTGAGGCTCTAATGACCTTCATAAATTCTGATGTTGGGGCCAGCAAAAATGTAAACTACCATTAGTGTGATGCTCGTCAGAGTTCTGTTATCTGTAACCCCCCTTTGTGTAACTTTCTGGGCTATAAAGCTGGGCTGCAGGAAAGCTGCGGCTGCTGTCTTGTTCCCGCAGATTTGGGAGGGAGAGGCAGCCTGGCCGGTCGAAATAATAAGCTTGCTTTAATTTGATTTTAATTGGAGTCAGTGGTCTTTTCTTGCGTCCTGGTCTAACAATAGACTCTATTAAAGGACAGCCATTTCACAGTTGTGTGGGCTAAATTTCCAAGGTAAAGGTGCCACCAGAATCTGGTCGTGGACAGATCCTTCAGGGGAGTCCTTGCTGACTGTGGAGGGACTGCCCCTCCTAGGGTTCCTTGATTTCTAGAGATGGCAAACAACTCACTGAGAATTGGGTTTTCAGCTGCAAACCAACGAATCCATGGCCCACATGCCAATGCTCCTCCTTGCTAGGCTATCCTACTCTACATCACTGTTCACCTGTCCTAATCACCCAGGACCAAGTACCAATTAGACATAGCTTCTTGAGCACTGAGATTTTTCAAATTAGTTGACCTTCAGCCTGCTTAGCTGGTCTACTTGTTGTCCTTCTCATGGAAACCACTCTCAAGATTCTTGGCCCATGTCCCCTAGTCCCTGCCTCTACCACACCACTTAGTTCACTCCAGTGCCCTCTCTGTAACCATGCATGACATAGTGAGTTGTCTTCTCAAGGCCTGTGATATAATGAGCTATATTTCTGGTGGCAAGCCTCTCTTGATCTGTTGGTCTGATCACACTGGGATAATAGTTAAATCCACATTTTAAAACATGTAATTCCAGACTCAAGTCTCAACTATTTCTTCTGTTTGACTATGAGGGCTCCTAAATGATTCTCAGAAAAAATATTCTTTTGAATGAATGAATTTATTTTATATCTAAAATCCACTAGCATATCTTTATTTGGGGAACATCTCTGCATTTTTAAAAGTTGAATGAACATATTCTCTAATATTGTACAACCCTTAGCTTATCTCCTAACAGAAAACTGCTTGGTTATTTAAATACATATAACACCCTAATTAGATACATTGTAGAGAAGAAAAAAAAATGCTCTTGGTGTCTGCTGCTAAACCTCAGAAATAAACTGACACAAGACACCTGAGCAGGAGAAAACTATAAAAGTTTTATTAGAATTTTCCATAAACTTGGTAGAACTAAAGAGAAAATGAAGCCCGAAAGAAATGGCCAGAACAGAAATCTGAAATATCTTTTAGACAAAGAACTGATAGAAGTATGAAGAAATAACAAGACCATGGGGTTCGGGCTAAGGGTAGTAAACTGCAAGATAGTCACTAGGAGGTAAGTGTGAAAGCTACTAGATGATAAAAGTGATTTAAACAGTATGTGTAGACATACTTTAGCATCCATTTCCAGTTCTGGTGATAATGTTGTTCTTTCCCTGGCACAGAAAGGAACATTTCTTATGCCTGTTTTTAGGTAGAAAAGGGAGATCCAAAGGCCCTGCTTGTACCTGCTATGTCTCAGATGCTTTCATCTCAAGAAAATCAATATGTAAAAGAAGCATGTTTTGGGTCGTCATGTCCTGAACACTTCAGTACCAATAGAGAAACCATGTCCCAGAGTAAAGAGACTCTTTACTACCAAAAAGTTAAGGAAAGGGTTCAAGACAACATATCCAAAACTTTTTGATGAAGAACAGAAGATACATCATGTTCTTTCAGCCACTTAATTTTGATCGGCATGCTTCTTTCTAAGACTTCTTTCTTACTAAAATGTGATTTGTTTTTTTTGTTTGTTTGTTTGCTTGCTTCTTTTGTTTTGCCCCAACAACTTGCTTGTCATTTAAGAACTTCTTTGGCAAGCAACAGATATTAGAGCAGTGCTTGGCTTAAGGGGTACCGAAGATTAGGGAAATGGTGGATCTTGCTTCTGGAAGTAGCAATTAGTGCAAGTCCTGTCAATCACTGCAGTGGGGAAACTTTCAAAACATTGTAGGCTAAATCCAATATGCCTTTCTACTTTATCTAGCATCTACTCTAAAAGAGCTGGGAAATATTATTAAATAAACTTATTTGGCTCAGACTAGTTCTGCTTTACTGTCAATTTTTTTTGACAACTTGTCCTCAAGAAATAATAGGTATAACATGTGCATCTATATTTCAATTCAGTTCTAGGAAAGTCACGCAATACCCGATACAGTAACCTTTTCTTTCTAAGAAATTGCATTTTTTCTAAATAAGATGAACTTAGATCAATTTTTTTTACAAACTCTCATGTACATTAGGTTATATTTATAAAACTATAAGACTCACTTAAAATAAGATTCTTGTACAGAAAAATAAAACTGATAGACTTTCAAATGAACTAAAGACTATTGAGTGTTCTGTGAACTACTACTTCCAGGTTATTTTTGCTTTTCATTGTTCTTAAGCTATTTTGCACTACTATACATTGTAGAAAATTTACAATTAGGCAAAGAGTCTTGTCCATGATAATGCAAATTTTGTCCAGTGGAGATTCAATTGCTTATTGCCCTGTGAAGATTGCCCAGTTTTGCTGGTTCTTCATCTATTATTGATTTATTTCAGTAGTCCTAGGGGTGGGGCTCTACATAAATATTTCTCTTAGATTTTTTCCTTGGAGAATCAAAATAATATCTTTCTGTTTCTCCCATTAATTAACAAGTTCAATACAACTTTTGACATGTTAAATTCATGTCTGTCTGATTATTTCATCTTTTGAAAATACATCTTTTAATTTTACTCTTAAAAATAAAACAAAATAAAATCCTTAGAAAGGAGCTCCAATAAATTAAAAAACCAAATCCTGTAGTACTCATGCCTATCTGATGGATAATTTGAAAGAGGCAGAGAATCTCCAAGGGCTCAATACAGGAGAGTTTTCTAGTACTAGGTGATTCTTTTTTCTTTTCCTTTTTTTTTCAAAGCAAATTAATTGTTTCCTCAATAGTTTGTTTCTAAATGACTCCATGGATCTGAACCTCGATAGCATACTTTGCTGCTTGCTGTAATTTCTCTGGTTCTGCTTGAATCATTTCCTTCAAACCATTTGAAAATTTTCTGCAATTGTTTTGCATTTAGATGAACCAACTTAACAAAGAATACCACTGTATTGCTTTGTTTTCTGTGCAATGTGCTTATACATTAACAGGTAGGTCAATAATTACTAGATCGATTCCTCCAGCCGGTTAGCTTTGGAATATGAAATGTAGTGGCTCTTATTTGTCCTCTTCACAGAATCCTTTAAACCATTGTTGTATTCCACCCAGTCTCCCTTGTTAGTGCCTATGACTGTCATTAATGCTTTATGAAATAGTACTTTATTTGTTCAATGAAATTTCAAATCTGTTCTAAACAGCCTCAAATCGGAGGTGCCTGACTGCCTGCAACATTGACAAATTTCCCTGTCCTTGACTAGTTAAGTGGGCAATAAACTAGACAGATGCTTCTGACCAGAATAAACTAAAATATCTAAAACACACTAAAATAATCGAAGAGAATTTAAAATTGGCCATGCTAAAAGGGAGATGTTATGATAACTATTAAAAGTATACCCTAAATAATTAAACATATTTATCCTATTCTGTTTGAGAGGTAGTAGGTTTTGATATTGGATTATCTTAGACTCAGTTTTATGTGTCCTCCACTTACTGACTGTAAGATTTAGACATGTTTGTTTTCTTTCTTTCTTTTTTTTTTCCTTTGGTGTTGGGGATAAATCCAGAGGTGCTATACCACTGACCCACATCCCAAGCCCTTCTTATTTTTCATATTGAGCCAAAGGTTGGCATCCAACTTATGATCTTCCTGCTATGTATACTGAGTAGCTGGGATTTTAGGCAGGCAGCAGCAAACACAACTCAGACAAATTTCTTAAATATTTTAAACATCAGATTCTTCAGATGTAAAAATAAGATAATAACATTAAATTTATAATGCCATATGAGAATTAATTTATAAAGTATGAAAAAGCATAGCACTGTCCTAAACCACAGTAGATGTTCACTAAACAGTTGGTGCTTTTATTTGATGTATTAATTAAAAATTCAGTTAGAATTGCAGTCTCTGATTAGTATCTCCTTCATCCCATTGATTTCAAATACCCAGTGCAATGCCTTCTTTGTAGTAGACAGTGCATAGTCTTTCTTGGCTGTGTGAATGATTTATTCCATCTTGAAGTTTGATAAGGGGATTAAGCAAGACAGCGAACGACATAGGAAGAAAGAAGAGAAAGAGAATAGGACAAAGTTCATGTGTGAATAGCAAACCAATAGGTGGGAGTGGAGAGCTAATTTTCCCCAGTTGTGATCACAGGGTCATTCTATGAATCAGAAGAAACTCTTTCAGAGAGAAGATACTAATATGGATCAGAAGGGAATGAGGAGGAAGGGATAAACTCCAATGCACCTCCATTGTCTGGATGAATACTAAAACAGGCAGAAAATGACTAATTAGATTAGTATAGGTTGCAGTTGGAGCAATCTTTTCACGTGTATATACGTTCATTGTGTGAATGAGTTTCATCCAGGACGTTGAATAAAACAAGTGATGGTCTCATTTTCCTAATCTGTTCAGAGCACACAAGAAGAATTTTAAATAATGAGTTTGCAAATTGAAAGACTTTTTAATCAAGACTTAAAATAGATGAATCAAACCCTGTGTCATGAGAAAATGTTATTGGAAAAACAGATATTTAGCATGAAGAAGAAAAGATCCGGGATGATATAACTATCTACATACTTGAAGTTCTTAATGAATAAAAATTGATTATACTTATTCAATGAGATTGTTGAGATTTAATTGAGAACCACCGATGCTAATTATAAACAGGTGAATTCCTAATAATGAAATAATGTAATATTCTTACTTAGGGCTTAATTGGTCTCTTTTTATCAAAAAAATTGAGAGGCTGTTCTGTCATATCTTGGTAGAATTCAAGCTTAAAATGGATGTATTTTGAAGTCATTCCAACTTCAATGTTCTATGTTCTGTTACTCCTTACTTCAAGCCAATGTTGCAACTTAGAAATTTCTTTGAAAGACAGGTGCTACATGCATCAGAAGGCTCTGAAATACATTTATAAGCCAAGAGTTTATTCTGTTTATTTTATGATATACAAATAATAGTATTATCGTGTCCCAAATATCATAATTGCCCTACCTGCTTCTCTCCTTTGTGGCTGAAATAAATTGGGAGAAAGGCTTTGTCTATGGCACTGCCTACTTCCTTGCTGAGAAGTCCTCCACCAGCATCCATTCAGAATAGGGGAAATCCTTCCTTAGTATGAAAAACTAACTTTACCTTTATCTATCAACACAGACAACAGAAATTTTGTCCTATAAGCATGACTGGTTCTCCCCGAGAGAGTCACAACACATTGCTATTCTGCCTCTTACCTGTTCCCATGTGTGTTATTCAGTTTTTGTATTTGGACACATTCTGGGCTGTATTGCAAATGTTTCCAAGCTTCAGTTACAAAGGGTGATTATCAAGCATTAATTTCTGGTAAATAACAAGATAGATTTGAGGCAAGTGAGGATATGTGGACTGATAGAAGAAAGATGGAACCCTGACCCTTGCTATTTGAGGAATTTTGGTGCTTGACACATCGATATTCTAGACTCCTGTTTCTTTCATTGTACCATGCTATTGTCTCTGCACTGCTTTTCTTCATAAGTAATTTTGATGTTTAAATAGGCCAATATATTTGAAGACTTTCTGTTAGAATAGATTATTGCTAAAATGTGAAGATCGTGGAGGAGGAGGATGGCTCTGAGTAGCAAATAGCTTCACAAATGGATTTGATAAGTCTATATACAATATAACTCAATAGTATATATGTCTAGTGTTTTGTTACTTCTTTTAAGTTGTTAAGTTGTTTACATTAGATGATTGGCACTTAAATCCTCTGCTTATTACTCTGATGCTGAGCAAATCTCTCTACCTTTCTGAGTATTAGTTTTCTTAACTGTGTCAAGGAAAAATATGATGTTACCTATAGAGATTTTGTAACAGATAAATGAGTCAAGACTATGAATTCCTTTAGCACAGTGCCTGGGATACAATTATCAGTCATGAAACAATTATTAAACTTGAAACTAAAGATTTAGCAAATAGATATTATTTACCGCAGTCATTTTCTTAAGTTCTTTAAAAATTCAGTTTTTCATTCCAGGAGAGACAAAACAAATCAATAATACTTTAACTGTTCTTTCCTGAGGTCACTAGGATCTGAAGGTTTCTGCTGATAGTTTTTCATTTATCTGGTTAAATGATGGGATGGCTTTCTAGAAGCACAATTAGTTCACTGGGTAGTTTATTGTGTAAGCAGTCTTTGAAAGACAGAAGCTGTCTCTAACCCCTGGCATTTCGAAGATGGAGTTCCATCTTTTTTAACATAGTTAATTCTGTTTAATTTCCTACCCACTTCTACCTCTAAATACACAATGATTCCAGGGAAGGCCCTGGCAAATATTAGTCTTCAGAAAGAAATGGGACCTATCAAAATAAGTGTTACAGCTCATAAAAAGAGAAATATCTTGAATAATCTGAGGAAATGTTTGTGTCTGAAAAATGTTTTGTTTAAGAACACCAGGGATATAGAAGTTGTCTAATCTGTGAAATGAAGCAGCTGGGAAATGGGCAAAATCTAAAATTAGAAAAAGTATATTTGATAAGAATCACAATCACCTAATTAAAATAAAGAGAAAGTCAAGCAAACATAGAAGACAAAATTGAGATATCCATTGAGATTTTAGAGGATAAAAATGATTATGTTTGAAAAACATGAAGATGCATAGGTTTTTCAGTTTCTATATATGAAGATTGCCCAGGTAGAAGTAAGAGATGATGTGTTGGAAAGGATAAACAAGGGAGAAAAAAGTAGTGATAAAACAAAGCACACTTGAAATTTTACTGAGAGCAACGTTTGAACACTCAGATGAAAAAGGCTTGCTACATTACAAAAAATCAGAGTTTTATTTGTTATTTTAATTTTATTTTAAAGAAAATGTATCCTTTGGATATCAAGAATTTTTAAAATTTACCTATACAGGAAACAATTGCTCTGTATTTGCTCAGGCTTTTTTTCCTTATAGCATAAAACATCAGAGGGAAATGCAATAAGGATGATAGTCTTGAGTTAAAAAAATATAACCCATGAAATTTATACTGACTGAAATTGCCATTTATATACAAATACAAACATTTTTTTCAGGGATCCTTTGGACAAGCAAGCCAAGAAATATTCTATCTATAATAAATCCTTCATGTTGAAACCTCATGCAAAGCTATCTCAAAAAATTAAAAACTAAAGATCAGGGAGGAGGTAATGTCAAATAATTGACAATGATTCCTGAATCAAGTTAATCAAAGGACAAGTTACAAGAGTGAATCTTCTCTAGAGATGACTGAAATTCAGGAGATGAATGGAAAAGGAAGCCTCATTTCCACCTCAAACTTGGACTGCCTTCATCAATATTATCTCTGCACAGCCCTGCACTTCATGAAGTATTGTTTCAGACTAAGTAACTTCTGCTTTACATTTGGATTTTCATCCTTAATCATACACTCTCCTAATCTGACAATCCCAAGAAGCAGCAGATTGAGTGGCAGTTCCCTGGGCTAAGTGATAAGGGACTGTTCTTTGGGGAGCATCTGAGCATTGTCATTATTATACCAAAGCCTTCTCCATTGCACTTTCAATGCTAAGAATAAACATTGATTTTTCTTTTTCTAAAACAGAGTTTTAATTTAAGCATTTTTTAAAAAAATGTAGCCTTTTCAGCCTCCCTCAGACTGAAGGTCTTGCTGTAAGAACTGCTCTCTTGAAAGATTGGAGGCAGTCCGTTCTCTAGAGGTTGCTAACCTTGGCCCAGTGACTTTGCCAAATGTTTTGCATTCATGGCAGCACTATGCCAGGTTATAGAGTGTGAGATTTCAATCTTCCTTGGTTGTGCAAAGAAATTTATCATTGTTTTCACAGAGCTAAATAAATAGGGAGAGAGACACTAATTTCAGAATCCCAAGAAAGCAATTACTGCTAGGTTTCTGGCTTTTAAGAAAATTGCTTTTTGGTGTGGAACAGAGAGATGTTGTGGGCAGGGGAGAAAAAGAGGAAGGTTGGTGGTGTGAACATAATGACAAATACTGTTGGTAAAGGTATATATATTTATATTTAATTTTTTACAAGGCTATGCTTGGCCAAAATCCAAAGTAAATATTTAAATATTTTCCGAAGATAATCTCAATGATTTATTTTTGTTACTGCTTTAAAATAGATAGAAGTTTGAATGTTTCACTTTCACACTTAAGAATCTGCTTTTCAATTTATTTTTAATGGACTAAATATGTATCTATGGAGTACTGACATGATCTTTTGAAATATGTATACATTGTATTGAGCTAAGATGTGCATTCCCTAACAAACATCAAAGTTTCGTGTTGAGAATACTTTATATCCTCTACCTTAGCAATTTTCAAACATAAAATACATTGTTATTAACTATAGTCTTCATGTCCTATGATATCCTGAATATAATTAAACTTCCTGTGATATTGAAATTTTGTATCCCTTAACCAACATGTTCCTAATCCCCAAACTTGCTCCTGGTAATCAGCAATCTATGCTCTTCTGTTATAAGTTTGACTTTTTAAAAATTCCACATGTGGCACAGTAGTTCTCTTTATCAATGGGCAGTGTGTTTCAAGATCCCCAGGGATACCTGAAACCATGGATAGTACATATACTATGTATATAGATATAGATAGATAGATACATAGATAGATAGAGAGAAAATAGCTTATGATAATTATGAGTTTAAAATTTGGTAATAATATGATACCATAACAATGGTTAATTATTAATATTATTAATTAAATGGAACAATTATAATAATGTACTACATTAAAGATTCTGTGAATGTGGTATCTCCTTCAAAATACTTTATTGTAGGGCTGGGGATGTGGCTCAAGCGGTAGCGCGCTCGCCTGGCATGCGTGCGGCCCGGGTTCGATCCTCAGCACCACATACCAACAAAGATGTTGTGTCCGCCGAGAACTAAAAAATAAATATTAAAAATTCTCTCTCTCTCTCTCTCTCTCTCCTCTCTCACTCTCTCTTTAAAAAAAATACTTTATTGTACTTTCACCTTTTCACTTAAAGCCAGTTCTTTATGGCTTTTATTTGGCAGCTCCAAATTGACAGCATCAATACTCTTGTACTTTTAGGCCATTATTAAGTAAAACAAGAGTTATTTAAATACCAACATTTTTATACTGCATAACCAAGAAAATCACCAAGTGACTAATGCGAGGGTAGCACACACAACTATGATATGATGGATAGAGGGATGATTGGCAGCTAGGGTGGGATGGGGTGAGACTTCATTGCAGCACTCAGAATGATGTGCAATTTAATACTGATGAGTCACTTATTAATGAAATTTTTCATCTAATATTTTCAAACCACAGTTAAACCACCAAAAATGAAGTTGTGAGAGGACTACTGTACTTGTCTTTCTGAGTATGGCTTCTTTCTTTTTTTTTTCTTTTTTTATTGGTTGTTCAAAACATTACAAAGCTCATGATATATCATCTTTCATACATTTGATTCAAGTGAGTTATGAACTCCCATTTTTACCCCAAATACAAATTGCAGAATCACATCAGTTACACATTCACATTTTTACATAATGCCATATTAGTGACTATTGTATTCTGCTGCCTTTCCTATCCCCTACTATCCCCCCTCCCCTCCCCTCCCATCTTCCCTCTCTACCTAATCTGTTGTTGTTCAGTTCTCTCCCTTGTTTCCCCCCCTTTCCCCTCACAACCTCTTATATGTGATTTCATATAATATTGAGGGTTTCCTTCCGTTTCCATGCAATTTCCCTTCTCTCTCCCTTTCCCTCCCACCACTCGCCTCTGTTTTATGTTAATCTTTTCCTCATGCTCTTCCTCCCTGCTCAGTTCTTAGTTGCTCTCCTTAAATCAAAGAAGACATTTGGCATTTATTTTTTAAGGATTGGCTAGCTTCACTTAGCATAATCTGCTCTAATGCCATCCATTTCCCTGCAAATTCCATGATTTTGTCATTTTTTAGTGCTGCATAATACTCCATTGTGTATAAATGCCACATTTTTTATCCATTCATCTATTGAAGGATATCTAGGTTGGTTCCACAGTCTAGCTATTGTGAATTGTGCTGCTATGATCATTGATGTGGCAGTATCCCTATAGTATGCTCTTTTAAGGTCCTCAGGGAATAGTCCGAGAAGGGCGATAGCTGGGTCAAATGGTGGTTCCATTCCCAGCTTTCCCAGGAATCTCCATACTGCTTTCCATATTGGCCACACCAATTTGCAGTAGTATGGCTTCTTTCAATGAACATTATGTCCTCCAGATTTCATAGTGTGAGTGTGTGCGTGTGTGTGCATGTGTGTGTGTGTGTGCGCGTGCATGTGCATGCTCACACACGTGGACATACACCACATTTTATTCAGTAATTCATCTAGTTTGGGACACGTAAGTTGATTCCATATTGTGGCTATCATGAATAGTGCTGCAATAAACATGGAAGTTCAGATGTCTCTTTGATACACTGATTTGATCTCCTTTAGGTGCATACCCAGTGGTGTGATAAAGGATATTTGGTAGCTATATTTTTAATTTCTTTAGGAACTCTCATACCCTTTTCCAGAAAATTTGGTTTTATTTAACATTATGTGAAACAGGTTTCACTAAACAGAATACACTGGAAAAAAATTTAAAAACTGAATGATGGAGAATTATATTTCATTACATGTTAAGTACTCTTGTCACTTTTAAAGGGGGTTTTGGGAATCTTCTTCATAAGTCTTCTCATAAACTAGATTTATCTTTCCAATTCTGTTTCTTGGTACCTGCTAGATTTAACTATAGGCCATGCTGAGCTCCCTGGACACTATGTTACTGCTCTTCAGCTTTTGACATCACAGCAGAAGAGCTCAATAGTTCTGGCTATGTGGGTCCTCCTCCTAAGGTATTATTGAGCAAGCCCAAGTCTTTCCTCTCAAAATACAATTGTCAGCATCTACTCAGGTCCATATGAAGATTTTCTTCCCTTAGGAAGCTCTCTCCTGCTTCTCCATCCTCTTCTCTAAGTTGCAGATATTGTTACAATAATAAAATTTAACATCCAACTGACTTCCCATTGGCTCATGAGGTCTGTCCTTTCATCCAGGATTTTGACTCAATTCCATTTGTCTTTTCCTTTCCATTATCTCAATGAGCAAAGATGTTAATTTATATATTTCAATGATGGGTGAATTGGTTTCCTGATAGACACTTAATATATATTTGCAGATTAAAATTTGAATGAATAAAAGAGGAATGACATTCTCTCCAAAACAGTGAATCTTAAAAAAGAAGCAGGGAAGAACAATCATTCTATTTTCATGATAGTTTTTATTAAAATAGAAAAGAAGAAGAAAAATAAATAGTTTTCTTGAGTTAGCCTCATTAGAGTTGTGTCAGGAAGGGCATTTTATAGAACTAAGGCTCCCTTTCCCACTCTGTCAAGCTAACCCTAAATGTACTACCTGAGCCTAATTTAAACATTAGTCGAAGGAAATCAATATGGTCGAACATACATTTTGGAATTTTAAATAATCAAAGTACTTCTGGAGTTTCTAATAATACATTCCCCTTAATAGACCATCAGGCTTCAATAAAATCTGAAATAAGAACTTCTGTCCAGTTGGCACTGTATCCCACTTCTCATTTCTTCCCAAAGATCACCTTGATTTTAGAGGACAAATAATTTTTTAAAGTGTTGGTATCAAGAGGTAAGGCTCTAAAGGGGTTTGCTCAAATAATGATGGATGGCCACTGAACTGCTCAAGAGGTTGATTGGTCATGTGTAGTTCTTTAGCTTTGCTGAGTAGGTATGTCATGAGGGATTGGATTGTTGTCTATATGGAAAAGAGTTGGTAAGGAGAGTGAGATTATCATGCTTGAGGAAAAAAGAAAGAAAGAAAAAACATGGTGAACAAACATATCCGATCTATATTTTAATAAGATTCCAAAAACTTAACACAAGGGTCTCTTAGGTCACCTCCATGTTAGCAAACCTTGATTCATCTCTATTAAGTAATCATTTATAGAGATTTGATACTTATATCTAAAGATGCCTATGGACACAAAGAAAAATCATGACTATTGCAAATCCCCTTTATGCATGGTTTTTCTGGAAACTGGCAAAATGCCACTTTCAAGGTCAGTACATGCAGAAGAAGAAGCTGACAGGAAAAACACTATACAAACAATAATTTGTTAAAGTACAAGAGAAACAGAAAAAAAATTGTGTAAAGAGTATCTTCTCATTAGTTCCCTTCATATTCTTACCTGCTTTTCTTTCTTGTTTTTCCTTGTATGAGATATAGTCTCCCTTTATATTGTCCCACTACATCCAAGAATACTTCTGTTGATTAGTATAATTATTATAAAACTATTGCAGTTGTCCCTTGGTATCCATGGAGAACTGCTTCCAAGGACCTCCCACGGATTTCAAAATCTGCAGATGCTCAATTACCAGATACAAAATAGCATAGTATTTGCACACAACCTATACACATCCTTCTTATAAACTTTAAATCATCCTGAGATATTTATGGTACCTGAGAAGAGGCAGATGCTATGTAAATAGTTATAGTTCAGGGAATAATGACAAGAAAAAATGTCTGCATATTTGGAATGGGCACATTTGATTTCTACACATTTTCTTTATTTTTTTTAAGTTGTAGACTCTTAGTGAACTTTATTTTATTTACTAATTTGTTTTTTTTTTATTGGTTGTTCAAAACATTACAAAGCTCATGACATATCATCTTCCATACATTTGATTCAAGTGGGTTATGAACTCCCCTTTTTTACCCCAAATAGAAGTTGCAGAATCACATCGGTTACACATCTACATTTTTACATAATAGCATATTAATGACTGTTGTATTCTGCTACCTTTCCTATCCCCTACTATCCTCCCTCCCCTTCCCTCTCATATTCCCTCTCTATCCCATCTGCTGTTGTTTAATTCTCTCCCTTGTTTTTTTTTCCCCTTTCCCCTCACAAACTCTTATATGTAATTTTGTGTAACAGTGAGGGTCTCCTTCCATTTTCATACATTTTCCCTTCTCTCTCCCTTTCTCAAAGAGCATACTATAGGGATACTGCCACATCAATGATCATAGCAGCACAATTCACAATAGCTAGACTTTGGAATCAACCTAGATGCCCTTCAATAGATGAATGGATTAAAAAACTGTGGCATTTATACACAATGGAGTATTACGCAGCACTAAAAAATGACAAAATCATGGATTTTGCAGGGAAATGGATGGCATTAGAGCAGATAATGCTAAATGAAGCTAGCCAATCCTTAAAAACAAATGTCTACACATTTTCTATCTGGCCCATTGAATCCACAGGTGAATAAGCTACGGATATCAAGGGCAGACAATGCCTACTGTGTGGTAGTCAAGTTTTAAATATTGTCTCTTGACAATTGTATATCCCTACCATGCTTATAAACATTCTCCACCCTTAAGGTTGGTCTTGCACCAGAACATAATTCCACACCCCTCCCTTGTCTCTCCAGGAAATCTATGGTACATAAACAACAGCAAAACCAAAAATAAATAAATAAACAAATAAATAAATAGACAAAGAAATGCATTTCCACAAATAGAGCCATTTGGTCTAGAATATTACAGAAGTGTTCAGCAGAATCTAAGTGAGCTTTCATATCTCCGACTGTGCAACAGACTCAGTGGTTTTGAAGATCCTTATTGAATATTATGGATAAAATTAACAGCCTGAAAGTTAGTGTTTCTGATAAAAATATTATAAAAATAAAGATAAAATAATAAAACCAAGTCTTTGTTATGTTTTCATAGCTGCAACATAATCCTACAAAGAACTAAAAAGTAACTTTATAAAGAGAAAATAATAACACACATTTGAAATTTAAAAAACAATGTGTCCATCATTTCCATCTCAGAAGATTTCAAGTATTTGTTCATCAAGTGTTTTTTAAAACTTTGCAATAATCACCCTTCCCCGGCTTAAAAAAAAAAAAGGCAGGGGGTGGGGCACATTGTAGATAAATGGAGTCTGATTTTATTTGAATCCACTGGATGAAAAAAAAAATGGATGATCAACAAAATAAAGAGTGCATCTCTGGCTTAGAATGAGCTTTACTTAATTTGTTATGGCAGAAAGAAAATAAGACATAATAAATAAACCAGAATACAAGATGTAGGTATACTTTAAGTCATCTCTAGATGAATTACAATACCTAATACAATGTAAGTCCTATGTAAATAGTTGTTACACTGTGTCATTTAGGAAATACACCATATTTTTTAGATGATTTATATATACAAAGGGAAGCAAATTAAAAAATCTGCTATGTACAATAAATAACACTTATTTTGTATTTATTGCCTGCCAGGGACAATGCACTGAAGACAGCTTAGGCAGGAACTAAGTTCTCAGCACCAACCCATGGAAAATACTGACCACCTTCTCTTCTAACAGCCAAAATATCACTTCAAAGTAAGGTCATGTGGTCAGCATTTCCTAGGACCAAAGGGAAACCATCTGACCTATTTTTAAAAACCTATCATTGGCTATCTAATATGGAGATGGCAGTACTTACCTTGAAATTGACAAGAAACAGATGGATGCAGATCAGATTTAGGATCTCAGAGTTATCCAATAGAAAATTGTTCCTGGCTCTGGTTCTAACATTTTTGTTGGCATCTATTGTTCTTCAACCATTGAATGTCCTCATTTAAAAGAGTCTGGCTTTCATCCTCAAACATAGATTGTGAATATATTATATCTGGCAGTAATACTAACTATACTAGAGGAATTTTATAGGGCCTATAAACGTTTCCCCATGGTTAATTTTATTGTTTAGTGAGGTCTACGGTATTTTTGCTCTAACATGATACTGTTGCGGAAAAGGAGATTAAAATGGAGCCAGTTCATCCAGAAATATACCTGGTAGTGATAAATGGGTCGTGTAAGATGCCTGCAACACAGCTCAAGGGAATTAGAAAGTTTAATAGAACCCCACTGCATGTATGCAAACACACCCACACATGTCCTTAATAAGCTCAATTTCTTCCATAAGAATTTTTTTTGGGAAAAATTTCCATAAGCAGTGAAATTTAAAAGTTGGAAAATAATTAAATGGAAATATATATATTATATACAATATGTATATATACTAGTTTTATATAAAAAGTGACAGGAAAGACAGTATACAAACAATAATTTGTTTCTATATACTAGTTATATAAAATATTATATGTAAAAATATTATTATATATAAATATAATTATATATATATATATATATATATATATATATATATATATATATACATATATTTCCCCTTTTTAATTCATGAGTAAGATGGCTTTCTTATACCCTCCAGATCATCTTCCCCTGTTATCCTGTTATGTAACTGCTCTCTGCCTTCAAGTCTGACCTTTCTGGATCCCTTACCTCTTCCACTTGGTTGACAACTGGAAGTTGACAACTGGAGAGGGAGAGAGAAAGAGAGGAGGAATTTAGCTCAAAGTATTTATTCTCCTATCTCCAAGGTTTCTCCTTGGCCTGGCTGCAGCCCTCAAAGAAAGGTCAAATCTCTCCAGGTGGCTATCTCCATATGACACTTTTTTTAAGCATTTCTGTAATTGTTCTGCCCACTCACTCCTTCCGGGGTGCAGGCTGTCCTGGAGTTCACCCTGCCACATCTTTGTAAATAGTCCTTTTATTAAACTCCCAAGAGTTTATTCTAATTTGAAAGTGCCATCTGTTTCCTGCTGACACCCTGACTAATATACACATGATCAGATCTCAAAAATTAGCAACACCATGTAGCTTCTGATGATTGCATAGCATGGTTTGAATAGTTTCAAAAACTATTTGCAAGAGATTCCTCCTATTTCGCAAGTCACAGCTAGTACAGGAAGATATATGTGGCTTCTTGGATTGATCTTCCAATTGGATACTGTTAACAGGGTCCATTCATTCTGATTTTATGGGCTTTCAGAAGGCAACTGACTGAGAACTACAACAAACTGTGCTTCTATTAGTAATTCAACAATTAGATAATGTGTGAGAGTGAAGAAAAGGAGCTAGGAAAAGTGAAGCATTAAAGAAAAATATTTGGAGGTAGCTTTAGTCTATATTAAAACAATAAATACTTGGAGACAATAATTAAATTAAAAATACCAGAATAACAGGAGCCTGAGGCAGGAGGATTGTGAATTGCCAGCATCAGCAATGGCGAGGTGCTAAGCAAATCAGTGAGACCCTGTCTGTAGATAAAATATAAAATAGGATTGGGGGTGTGGCTCAGTGGTGAAGTGCCCCTGAGTTCAATACCTGGGACCAAAAAAAAAAAAAAAAGAAAGAAAAGAAAAGAAAGATAGATCCAAATAATAAGCTCAGCTCCCTTTGAAATGAAAAAAATAAAAAACAAACAAACAAAAAATACAATTGGGGTAGTCCTCCTTCATGCTTTCTTATATAATCCTCAAGTTCCAAACACCAAACCTCAAAAGTAAACTTCACTTTTTTCTTTTATTTTTTCAGTATTAAATTTTAGCATCTCTACATTTCATACTATGCCAGCACAGTATACTACTGGAATGTGAGATGTTTACTTGTTTCTTAGGAAGAAGCTCTTATATACCCCAACATATCACACATTTAAGATTTTTGAAGTTATATATTTAATTACTATCTTTATATAATTTGATATCCATGAAAGCAAAAATTCCATCTACCTAATCTGTGCATGCTTTTATCAACCATGTCTGCACAGAGCAGGCTCTCAGCATCATGAAGTAGAGGCTTCAAAGTAGTCAAAATTGTCAGGTTGGAATGAGTGACCTAGCCTGACATCTGCATCCCAAACTGTTCCCCGATTCCAGATGAACAGGGAGATTAAAGACTACACAACTTACTATGAGGCTATCATTCAGACTGTCTAGAACTAGAGATTCAGTATTACAGAGTGTGTTGCCTACGTGTTGAGGATTTAAGACTAATATGATTGTAGTTCACTGAGACATTGAAGCAAGAGGAAAGTGTAAAGATGCACATATCTTAGTAAACTGATAATTTTATTGATAATTTACCAAAAATCAAATCAGGGATCCTAGATATGACTATGTTAAAATTTTGTTTGAGATATATTTTAATTTGAAATCTTCATACCATGTATATTGACACATTTAATACATAATGAAATTTCTTCTTTTAATATCTAAACAGTTCATTCTGGAATGCACTTTTATCATCCGTTTTTATAACCTAATGCATGTTAGCAAATGGTAAAAGAGCATATTTTCTAAAAATAATAGTAATTTGCCTTTAGATAATTCATTTTAATAAATCATACATAATTATTTGCCTTTTGAAGTGATCTCATGATATACGTACTTATGTACATAAGGAATACTTAAATTCATGGATATTCATGTGCATTGAGGCAGAAAACACGTAAGTAGAATGAATGAGTGTATAAATTAACTTAATAGATATAAAAACCTTGAAATGTTAGAATCATAGTAAATTTCCATCCTGTAATTTACAAGGTCACATGGTGGTAGAACGATATATTCGACTGCCCTTTCCTGAGTGTGTATGATGCCTCTTGAGTCCGCTATACTATGATCTTTGATAGCTCCATGCCTTTGAAATATCTACTGCTTAATAAAAGTGTTTTAATAACACAAAAGTATCTATAATAGAAGCTGGATGTGGTGGTACACGCCTGCAATCCCAGAGACTTGGGAGGCTGAGACAGGACAATGTGAGTCAAAGCCAGCCTCAGCAACAGTGAGGCACTAAGCAATTCAGTAAGACCCTGTCTCTAAATAAAATACAAAATAGGGCTGAGGATATGGCTCAGGGGTTTAGTGCCCCTGAGTACAATCCCCAGTACTCCCTCCTCCCCAAAAAAACTATCTATAATACAGCTACCTATATATTTAAATGCATTAGTAAAAAAGAAGTACTATAATAAGAAGTATACAGAAATTTTTAAAAAGACAGTCTTACCAGTTATGTGGAATAATTGTACTTGATATAGCAGTATCTTGGTATTTATTGAAGTAATGAATAAAATGCAAAGATATATATATTTAATAACTAAAATGTATTAATCACACAGACAGGCCATGCATTATACATACATATTTCCACTTACTCTTAGAACTTTATCAAATAGGTATTATTATTATTTCAGTTTCCACGATTAGAAGGCTATAGTAATAAGGTTAATAAAACTGGCATCATGGAACCAGGGTTTGAACTCCTCCTGTCTGCCTGATTTGAAAGATGGTATTTTTTGATTGTCTGCACTAATCTAGAATGCTAGAAATTGGTGGAATGAAACTGTAGAGGTACTGGTACCTATCTACCTCAAACAATAAAAACAAGTTAATTGTTATCCAAAGGACATCTTTCCTGGCACTTAAAAGGTTGATGGAACAGAATGTTGGGAGTCAGAGGTTCAGAAACAAGAATAATAATGAAAAACAGCTAATCACATCTTACCTCTATGCTATCTCAAGTATTTTAGGTTTATAGCTTGGCCATAGGTTAATAGAGATAATAACAATGATCAATTATACTTGTACTCTTTTAGTTGAGTATCACAGAAGAAATTGAAATTTAAAGGAAGGAAGTTGGATTAATTTTATTATGTCTTCATTTACCTGCTTATCTTTCTACCTTAATACAAGATATGCAAAAATACAGTTGATGGAAAAGGGTTTCTGAAGGGATCCAAAAATCACACTATTTAGCTGGAAAATCTGCATAAGAAGTTATGCTAAACTTCTGCATGAAAGTGGTTAAACAAACTAAAAGTCAGTCTATTATAATCACCTTGGAAGAAAATGAGCCAAAAATTTTTAACTATCTATGATGTTTGAGGCAGTCTTGTGTAGAACGAATTGGTCAAGAAATGATTTAGAAATCTTCAAGTGGTTGTCCAGCAGCAGTTAAAGAATTGGAAGTTATTGGTGAGTTAGAACAGCATTTGGATATCTACTGGAGAAAAGTAGCTCTAATAAGAATCACCAATAAAAATTAAATATATTTAGGTGGCATGCCCTCTGGCTGGGACTTACTCTTGCAATATTCACAAGTGAAAGGGTGATGCAGTAAGGGATGTGGCAAAGAAACTGTCTACAGAAAATCTGGTTTAAATAATGGCTTATTTTCCTGAAGATGACGAGATAAATAAAATGCTGATTTTATTTTCATTGGGTCATCTTTTAAGTGCCAGATATGTCAGTTTGAACTAAGTAAGTTCTTTCACCATTAAATTTATGTATCACAATTTTTTTAAAGTCACCTCTTTCTTTCTGAAAATATAACAGTACATAATTTTCCAGTTTTTAACATAGTAACTTCTTCAGGATAATTAATTTAACAATTTTCACTGAAATAAACTCTAAGCTGTACAAAGTATATTTATCTTCTGTTGAACTCTGACAATGACTAGCTATAATAAGTATTGGCAATATTTGTTTAGTATGGAATATATGATTAAAATATCACTAAGTCTGGGTTGGATTGAACAATTCCTGTTTTGACTTGTAGCCAGTTCCATGGCTAAAATTATCAAAGACACATTTGTCAACAATGTCAAAAGACTCAGTGGAGAATATTTAGGCTTTTCCTCACCTACCACTCCCCATAAATAGTGTACAATTGTTCTGAATTCTGTCCTCACCTGCTGGTGGCTATTTCTCCTCCTGTTCCCTCTCCTTCTCCTCTACTTTTTTAACATTTATTGAAACTCTTCTTGTCAGTGTGTTATAGCTACACAAACAGAAGAATTCATTGGGACATATTTGTATATATAAATAACATAATTTGATCAATTTTGTTCCCCAGTCTCTCTCCTTTCTCTCCCCTTTATCTCCCCCTGAGCCCCTTCTCTACTGTACTGGTTTCCTTCCTATTTACATGAAATCCCTTTTCCTTTTTTCTCTCTGTTTCACATATGAGAGAAAACATGATCTTTGACTTTCTGAGTCTGGCTTATTTTGTTTAACATGATGTTTTCTATCTCAATCCATTTTTCTGCAAATGGCATTGATTTTGTTCTTTATGACTGAGTAAAACTCCATCTTGTATATGTAACATCTTTTCTTTATCCAATCACCCGTTGATGGACACCTAGGCTGGTTCCATAATATGGCTACTGTGAATCAAGCTGCTGTAAACATGTGACTCCGCCATTCTTAACCATGTTGCAAACTCTATTCATCTCTTTGTTATCTCCTTTTATTTTCACAACAATCTTATGAAGTAGACTATCATGTTTAAGCATATGAAAAGACAATTCACCCTTAGGAAAATTAAGAATTTGTTCATGTTGATAGTAGTCATAAATGACAGATTAAACAGAAAAGCAGGCCTGCCTTTATAATGTTTACACTATACTCCCTATGTACTAAGCATCTCTGGCAAACTCTATCTTTAATACAGAGAATTGCTTGGCTTCAGCTTCTACAGTTTTGACAATTTGTGTATATGTCATGAATACTGCAACCAGTCAGCACTGCTCGACTTACAATATTTCAGTTACTGTTTTGAGCATTTATTTATATAAGCAAATGTAACTCTCTAATAATCCCATGATAAATAGTATCATTTTTTATTTTGTACATGACAAAGCTGAGTTCCCTGAGTTCAACTGTCTGTGCAAGAAGAAAGAAGGAAGAAAGGAGGAGGAAGAGGAGGAAGGAGGAGGAAAAGGAGGAAGATGAGAAGGAGGAGGAGGAAGGATAGAAATAAATAAATCTGAGACCCAAGGAACTTAACTAACCTCTCTACATGAAAGAACCAGAATTTACACCAGAGTCTGACCTGAATTTAAGATCTTAACTACTCATATAATACTATTTTCAATGTAATCAAGTTACTATTTTCTTAAACTATATACATAATTATTTTAAATTAATTTTATTCATTATCATTGTAAATACTAGTTATTTTCCTAATGCTTTTAAAAGTCAAACATTTACAAAACACTTTTAAAAAATTAATACTATAAAAATCAGCTCATGCGAAACTAATGGAACATGTAGCACTTTGGAATCACTTGCTTAGTGGAAAATACTGGCTTCTGAGTCAAGAGTTTTATCAAGACTGAAGCCTATAAACACTTGGAAGTACCCTGGGGGTGACCTTCCCATTTCCCAAAATGTTTCTGGCAAGCAATATTAATCCTTTACAGTTTTCATTCCTACTGAAGCCAGGTGAGATGTAGAAATTTTAACTCATAACTCTAGGAATTTACCACACATTCAACAGAAATTCATATGGAATATGAAATATAAAATCCTATACATTTTAGAGTGAACTCTGCTGTGGTTTAGACATGAAAGCTCATGCTAATGCAGGAATATTCAGAGGTGGAATGATTGGATTACAAGAGCTGTGACCTAATTGGTCCATCCTTGTTTGATGGGACAGTATGGGTGGTGACTAGGCAGGTAGGGGAAAGGCTGGAGGAGGTGGATCACTAGAGCTGTGCCCTGGAAGGATCTTTCTTTCCATGGCTCCTTCCCCACTCCCTGCTTCATTGCTGCATTGAGAAGCTTCTTACTGTTGCAACCTTCCCCCCCACCCTGGCATACAGCTTCACCTTGGGCCCAGAACAATGGAATTGGCCTTCTATGGATTGAGACCTGTAAAACCCTGAGTCTCAAAATTTTCCTCTTCTAAGTTGTTCTTATCAAGCATTTCGGTCACAGTGATGCAAAAGTTTTCCAAAACACTGTTAAAAGTTACTGTTATTTTAGACTAGATTATAAATATATGTTTTTATATGTGATATTTTTATATTTTATATATTTATATTATAAATATTATATATTTATAATATAAAATATTATATATTTTCATATAGGTTTATATTATATATAAATATTTCTCTATAAATATATTTCTCCTGCTGTACAATGATGTGCTTGGTTGGCTTTATGACCAATTTGAGTTGGAGAAATTTGTTCTGTAGGGATCAAATTCATCTTGGTATGTAGTGTTCACAGCTTGCTAATGAATATGTTGAGCTTATTGGAAAGAGAAGGGGAAAATACAACGTTTTTTTTTTAAAAACTATCATAAAATATTCATAATCCTACCACTTTGTTTCTCTCCTCCTTTATATCTACTTGGTCTTAATTTCCACCAAAAATTCTGTGAAGAAACTGAAGACCCTAAAAATTGTATACAGGGTCTACAATCATGGAAGGGATCTCAACAACCCATCTTTAATAATGGACAGACCAACTAGACAGAAAATCAATAAGGACAAAAAGATCTGAAACAATGCTGTAGACAAAATGGGCTTAACACAAAGAACTCTGAAACCAATGACATGAGAGCAGAACTTACTTCTCTCACATGTGCATGGAATATTCTCCAGAATAGATTACATGTTAGGTCATGCAGTAAAGGGTTATAAGTTTTACAATATTGAAATCACACAAAGTATCTTGCTATCACAAATAAATTAGAAATCAATAAAAGTAAGAAAATTAAAAATCCTCAAATATGTTAAAACTAACACACCTAAAAAATTAGGCAAGCGGAAATCACAAAGGGCAATAGGAAGTAGCTTGAGACAGATGAAAACACCTCATATCGAAACTTATGAAATGCAACAAATGCTGTGGTAAAAGGGAAAAATTTTTAGGTACGAAGACTTTAGAGAAAAGAGCAAGGATCTCACAACAACAACATAGAAATTTGTTCTGTAGGCATCAACTTCAGTTTTGTGACTAGTTACAGGTATGTTTAAATATATATATATATATATATATATATATATATATATATATATATATATATATATGTATATGTATATATTTTTTTTTTCAAGCTTCATTTGTTTATTGTTATATGGTGCTGGGGCAGGCCTGGCCCACGGAGGGGAGGTGATTGCCCACCACTGAGCCAACCCAGCCCCACAAGCTCCATGTGAGGTCAGCATCTGCCTCTATGCCAGCGATGTCCTCTGTGGGTGCACACTGTCCAGACAGCTATCAGATGGCCTGATAAAGCCCTGGGCTTGGTGCACTCCACTCCTGATCAAATCCTATGTTTCAAAGAAAAAATATCCACCAAAACTAGCAGAAAGAAAGAAAGATTTGAGCAAAGATAGAGAATAGAATAAAAGATAAGAACAATGAAACCAAGAATTAGCTCTTTATAAAGATCAACAAAATTACAAAACTTTAGATCTAAGGAAAAATAGATAATTAAAATCAGAAATGGAAATGAGGGGATTACTATCAATTGAATAGAAATGAAAAACAGAGGAAAGAATATTATGAACAGTTGTATACAATAAATTCAATAAAAATAGATGAAATGGATAAATTTTGAACTACACAACCAAACAGGAGTTAATAATGAAGAATCAAATATTTAAACATACCTATAACTAGTCCCAAGATTGAATCACTAGGCAAAAACCTCCCCATAAGGAAAAATCCTGGAATAGATGGATTCATAAGTGAATTCAACCAAATCAGAAAGAAGAATTTGTATCAATATTTCTCAAAGTCTTTCAAAAAATGGAAGGGAATACTTCCAAACTCATTCTCTGAGGTTAGCATTGCCTTGATACTGCAAGAAAAGAATATTACAGATCAATATCTCTTATGAATACTGACATAAAAATCCTCAATAAACATTGGCAAACAGAATTCAACAGCACAGGAAAAGTATTATATACCATAACAAAGTGGTATTCCTAGAATGTGAAGTGGATTCAACATATGAAAATCAAACAGTGTAATATACTAATGAACTACATGGGAAACAAATAGCACATGGTCAACTCAATTGATGCAGGAAAAGCATATGACAAAATAAATCACTTTTAAATGTACACATTGACAATTTACGTAATTTTTGCGATGAATTCTGTTTTATGAAGACTGGCAGAATACATACATAGTGCCATATATTTAGTTTAGATCATTTATAAATTAAAAATTTATTAAAAGAATTTTGTGAAACAATCATGCAAATATGAAATTTGAAACAATTTTCTCAAATTCTAAGGAAAGTGTTAATCAAAAGCAGTTACTGGTCATCCCTCTGCTTCAGCTTCTCTGGGTGTACTCTTTAACTCTTTGTACCCAGGATGCATATTAGACCCCAGGAAGATCATTCTGATCCATAGAATGCTTTATATATTCTATGTCTCATAGAATATCTTATGCCATTGAAATTAAATAAATGTTACTAAAATATGTTGATAATACTATTTAAATGACTTCTTCAGGCTTTCTCAATTTATTTTATAGCAAAGACAACAAACAGATTTTTACTTTTATTTCAGTGTTAATTATTTTGTAGATGGTAATTTATGTTTTTTTTTATTTTCTGCATTGATCCACAAAATTCAGTATTTATGACACTGCCAAGTAAATCACCAACAAAAGTGAATGAATTCATGGATGAATTAATACTGCTTGACAGAGAACTGTACTAAGAAAGTGTTTTTAAAGAATGTTTGCCACCCACTGCTTCAGTGTAAGAGTGCCATTACTTGGGTAGAGGCAAACAGTGGATAGGTATTTCACTTTTATTTCGAAGCAATGCTTTCCAAAAACATTAATGAACAAGTAGGTTACCTGAACCAGTAAACCTGGGCTGGAGCCCAAATTCTGTTATTCTTACTATGGGATGCCATTGTTGCTGATTGTCAGGCAACTGTTTTTGAGAATCATGGGTCTCCACTGAGCAGTAGTTCTTGTTAAAATGCAGATTGTCCCCATCTCCAGAATCTCTAGTTCACTGCATAGGTGGAGCTTGATAGGCTGCATCTATAAGTTCCCAGCTCATGTGGATGCTTCTATTTCACACTCTATACTTGGAGCATCAGTGATTCAGAATTCATGGGAAACAGGAAGCACAATCTCATTTCCCAAATAATGATACATGAACAAAAAGTCTTTAATACTTATCAGGTCTTTTTGGAAATTGTGAGCCAGTTTGGGTTATTTAATTGATGATGTTTCCTTCATCAGCATTCCAGAAGGAGCCCTGGAATATCATTCATTTAAAAGATTTCAAAGACAGCATTAACATTGCAAAATAGATACTGGTAGATGTCTTGCAGAATTAAGAGAGAAATTATTCATATATGAATATAGGAAAGTCATGGCCAATTCATTCTACTGGCTTTCCTATTCCCATCCTCCCTTCCTTCCCTTCATTCCCCTTTGTCAAATTCAATGAACTTCTCTTCTTCCCTTCCCACCCTCTTTATTGTGTTAGCATCCACATATCGGAGGAAACATATGGACTTTGTTTCTTGGGATTGGCTTACAACAGTTAGGATGATAGTTTCCAGTTCTATCCTTTTACCAGCAAATGCCATAATTTTATTCTTTATGACTGAGCAATATTCCATTGTGTGTATATACCACATTTTCTTTATTCATTCATTTGTTGAAGAGCACCTAAATTGGTTCCATAACTTAGCTACTGTAAATTGAGTTGCTTTAAACATTATGTGGCCGAGTCACAACAGTATGCTGATTTTTAAGTCTTTTGAGTATATGTAGAGGAGTGGGATAACTGGGACATAACTTTCCTATGTTCCTTTATGAATAAATAACCAGTGTAAACTGCATATCATGTACAACCACAAGAATGGGAAGTTACACTCCATATATTTGTAATATGGCAACATACATTCTACTGTCATGTATAACTAAAAAGAACAAATACAAAATTTTAAAAAATACGAAAAAAGGGAGGAATTATTTTATCTCATATATTTCAACAATAAAAAATTATCTGCGGTATTATGCTGAACATCTGCTCCTCTCAAGAGAAAACTAGTCAGGTATCTACAAATATGTGCCTGTCATAGCTCATAACACTCTGCCCTGCTTAGGAAATTTAAATTAAACAAACAAATAGAACAAAACAGAATCAGGAGCATGATAGTGTCTTTCATTGATGCATGCTGAGCTATCTACAGCTGAGCTAATGTGGTTGATGGGATATTGAGTAACATGTTAAAAAGCTTCATTTATCACTCTCCTATGAACTGTGAAATAGTTTTTAGAATTTGGTGAATCCAACTCTAAGTTTTATAATTTGTTACCATGCTGTTGGGAAAAGGAAGAATGCATTGAGTCATTTAAGTCCCTAGAAATGTATTAAAGCAAGAAGAATCTGATAATTCTGGGAATGCAATTAGCATACACCAAGAACAAAAATACAAAATATTAAAAATACAGGAAGTAAATGGTTCCCCATGTATAAACACGTTCCTGGCTGTATTTTGTTACCTTTAAATTTTGAGACTTTGTGCATTTAAATGAATTCTTACAGGGTAGTAGTATTCATATCTATAGAAGGAAGGGAAAAAGGAAGATCTACTTGTGCTTGCAATTTGATTTCTTATAATGAAAATAAGCTATTATTTAAGCTACTTCTCTATGTCTGAAAATAATTATAACTTCATGAGGTTTTTTTAATCATGAAATATTTGCTGGTGGTGAAACATTCTATCATATTTACAGTGCATAACTTTGTATATAATTAATGATTGTTTTGATCATTGTTGCTTCTGAATGTTACCATGAGGAGAAAAGCAACTAACAAGCTTTCTTTAGGGTTCAGTTTCCCTTTGAGGGCAAAGCAACACTTTTTAAACATATCATGTCTATTTATTGTTTAATTATGCTGGTTTGTACCTGCTGAACTTCTTTTATAGTAAGGAGGCACATTCAGGCAGTGTTTAGCATGCTCTTGTTTACAATGCAGTCTAGGATTTGGTTCCTATTCACCCATTACACAGGTAGAAAATCAGAGAGTTCTACATTTAAATCCTGGCCCTGGTGCCTAGTAACTATGTAACATGGCTCAAGTCAATTAAATTATCTGTCTTTATTCATAAAATGGGAACAATAAAATGTAATTCACAGAGTTGTAATGAAGACTAAGTAAGATTATATATGCTATGCTTGTGTCATGTACATGACAATTTATAAGCATTCACTGAACTATAACTGCTATTATCGCTGAAAAATTATTTTTACTTGCAGAGGCATAATCGATCCTAAATGCAAGGCCACTATTTAATTGTCATCTTTGGACATCACCTGCACAATGAATATCATGTCTACCTATTGAATAATGCTGTAAAGAAAAGCACTGTAAAGAAAATACAATAGGAGATCTCTGAAACTCAGATTCTTCACCACACTGTTCTGATTCAAATAGCAGTAGGCAATATTTCCTCATAGCATGTCCCATTGTATCATTATACATTCAAGCAGAAACCTGAATGTGCTTTTTACAATCTACTTTGAAGTAAAAAAAAAATAGAAGGAATCAAATGGTTCCTGGCTTTCCCTACAAATTTATTGTAACATTAGACATGTACCACTGAGAATGATGGCTGAGATACAAATTTAAATGTAGGATTAATTGCATTGGTTTAATTGCTAATTCCTTCTGAAATGAATGTGTCTGTTGTGAATTTCTGTGTTTTACTCCATCTTTTAAATAGGACAATTCTACAGTGCATTTTTTTAGTTGAGACAATGAATAAAATATCTGATCATAGTACTGCATAAGGAAAAATGCCATTTGGGTGAATGATAAGAAATAAATCATAAATGATACAAATTTAAAACAACTCAATAGAACATTATATGAGTTAGTAGATATGTTTGAAATTACATTATATTTTTCCAAAAAATTGAATAAATAATATTTATGTATACCAATGTTTATTAGAAGTTGGCATCTGGAATGCATAAAGATTTGCTGAAATTTTCTTGCTGCTAAAATCCCGAGCTTTGATGAAGAAAGCATCATCATTCTTTCCTTAAACTGTTGAAGCCACTGGTGAGTCAAACAGATAAACCTGAAACACATTCAGAGTCAGATGAAATATAATTAAACTCTGCCCAAATTTCAGAGACCTTGCAGAATTAGGAATGCACACTTTCCCAAGCAAAATATTTCCTTCTTAATGTACTGTATATTTTTATATTCAATGTCTGACATGTAAGTATATTTAATTTTTTTAATATGGAACCCTTCACGAATTTTCATGCCATCCTTGTTCAGGGACCATACTACTCTTCTCTGTATTATTCCAATTTTAGTATATATGCAGCTGAAGCAAGTACTGCAAATATATTTCTAAACATGAATAAGCACAAAACTGTGAATCATAGTCAAGAGAGGAAACAGTAAATTCAAACATGCATGGATATCCTGGGTTTTGGAATTTTCAGACAAGAAACTGTGACAAATTTATTAAGGCATTTATTGGGAGATGTAGAATATTTATTAATAAATAAAATATTTAATTAGATGAAAACAGTACAAATAAAGAAATGAAGGATTCAATTCACAAATATAGCAGCACACAAAAAATAACAAAGGAAAGGATCACTAGACTTGAAGAAAAGTCTTTAGAAATTATCTAATTGAAATACCTAATAATATTTTTAAAAATCAATATTTCTATTTTAAAAATGGCTAGCAAAACCAGTAACCTTTCAAAAAAGAAATGAACATCAGCCCTTATATATAAATATAAAAGTAATCATAGACCTAAATATAAAATCCTGAATAAAGTCTTAAATTGAAAATTTAAGAGAATATCTTTGCAACCTTGGAGCAAATATATATTCCTTAGAGCAGGGGAAAAATTACTAACCAAAGGAAAAATGGTAAGTTGTATTCATCAAAATGAGATATTTCTGCCCGAAATAAGCCACTGGTAAGAAAATAGAAAAACCACAGTCTGGGAAAAATATTTGCAATACATGTCTGGCAAAAGATTCATATTTATAGTGCATATCAAACCATTCTATAAAAATTCTATTGGCAAACAATTCAGTTAAAATGAGCAAAGTCTTGCATACTTCTAAGTAAAGATAAATAACAACCAATAAACATGAACAGGTGCTCAAAATCTTCAGTCATTAGGAACAAATTAAAGCTACAAAATATATAATTTTACAACAGTTGGAATAGCTAGTAGAAATATTGAAATACTTAATTTTGATCAGAACATGGACCAACTGGTATTGTCATTTCTACTTAGAAATCATTCAATAAACATAATAATAAAATGTCTAGTTCAAATAAATTACAAGTTTATTTGAAGTCCACAATATATAATTCTGCTGACAGTACAAAAATGAAATTCAGCCAGCAAATAAAGTGATTAAAATTTCTGAGTGTGTTTTCTCCTCGTTTTCCATATTTTATTTGAGCATCAGCTTTTCCTAGCTGTCATGATTTCTCTGTGCCTCTAAAAGTATGATTGATACTGGGTTTTCATCTGGGAAGACCCAGATTCTGGTCTACGCTTTTCATTGTTTTCTATTTTAAGTCCATACCTTCCACACCACCATTTAATTTCCTTGGTTTTCTTTGTCCAATGTGAGTTTCTACTTTGCACCCTAATGGCTGCAAAGCTAGGGTTCTAGCATGGGAATATGGCATTTATGACCCTATCTTAATCTGTTGGATTTCCATTTCAAAGAAGGGAGTGTGAGCTAAGCAAGAAATGCTAAATGAATTTATCACAAATTTTAAATTCATAATGAGTTTATGTAGATTCAATAGAAAACAATGCTTTCAGATGCAAAGTATGTTGCTTACAGTGAGAACAAAATGTCTTTTACTATTATCATAACACGTTTTATGATAATAAATTATAATAATTATAAATATGTTACTTATAAATCATATTGTATATTGGTTATTATAGATATTTTATTATAATTATTTTAAAATTAACAGAAATATAGCATAGTGTGAACATTTTCATAAGTTCTCGATACTTTTCTATTTCTATTTTTTTCTTTAGAATAAAAAGATATTTGATGCAAAGCAAATCAAATTTGGCATGTGCTATGTCTTTATGCCAACTTGACTTCTATATTTTGTAACTCCATATGAAAGGTAGAATATTTCAAATACAGCCTTACCAGTTATTCTAAATATGCCTTAGTCATATCAAGCTTATTGTTTATATAATAGAGGAAAATCTAGAATTCAAGTGTTTGACTCCCTAGAGATATAGTTTTTAATCTATGTTACCATCATTGGATTGATTCATTTGAAACTTATTCCTTGAGTTATAAAGTAGCTTTTAAGAGAGAAAGAACAGTGGATTCGTAGATCTGGAAAAGATGGTTGTGTATATAGGTGGGTTGCAGGAAATATTTTGACTATTAGAGTATAATTATCTGAAAGACTGGAAGAAGGCTGGATCTTAAACTTTATCTCAACACTTAACGAAATTCTTGGTATAATGCAGGCACTCATTAACCATATCATTATTATATAAATATCAGGTAGGGTGTTTGCTTGTTTCATTTGCTGTGCATATAGATAATAGAATATGTTTTAGATGATTGTAATATAAAAACTTAGATTTGGGGAATTATATATTCTTATATAATAGAGGAATTAATATAGACTTTAAAAGTCTCTTGACTCCCTAGAAGTATGGATTATATTTGTTAGTTTTTTATGTTATAAAAAGTACTTAATACATTTTATTCAATGTTAATTGACTAGTAAATGGGAAACCTGAGATTAGAAACAAGTCTTCTGACTGTATATGTAATTCTGTTTCCCAAGTTGAGTATAAATTACATGAAAATACAGTAAAATAGTCAAGAATTTTCCCCAAAGGGGTCTTTATTGAAATTTTAACTAACTTCCAAAAATATCCCACAATGCTACATTAATGTTAAAGAACAATATTATAATATTTTTTCCTTTGAAAACTACCCAATTGACACTGTTTGTTCACCAAAGAACCCAGGCATCGTGTACAACATTTTGGAGCAGCCAAATTAATTTAACTTAGCTCTAGCTTCATTGTCTCAATAAATAGATATTTATTATTTCTGTTGCAAATTCACTACAATAATTTTATCATTCTCAAAATAGCAAAATGTCTTCAAAATGTCTTTTTCTCAGAAGCATTCAGAGACATGCTACACCTGGGAGCTTAAATTAGATGATATCATTTCTTAAGCTCAACTTGTAAGGTATTTTCTTAATTGTCCTTTATTTCTCAGCCTGTCTACCCTCATGTCTTAGAATATCCTCTATTCCTGAGAAGCTTCTTGACCCTTAACTGTTTTCTTTGTTTATGTCCTGTTCTTCTATACAAATCCATTACATGCTCACCATTTTGATGTCCAGCTCAAAATGTACCTAAATTTGAAATAAATCACCTGATTAACACTTTTAGAAGACTTTGCATTCCCATAGCTTAGCCTTATTTCCTTTTTTTATAAGATCAAAATTCTGCTTGCCAGTGTGGAACCATCCTCGTTTCTATAGTCAATCCATATCTTTTTAGTGAATCCAGTGATTCAGGATGTGGTGATCTGAACAAACCCTGAACGAAGTGAGGTTTGTTCTGAGACCTGTATGTTGAGAAGAATCAGATTTATGGAGACATGGGGAGAGTATCCCATGCAGAGATGGCAAGGGCCTAGCCTCTGAGGCAGGAATGGATTGCATTTTGAATAAGCGAAAGAAAATGCAGTAACTGAAATATAGCGTTCACTAGAGGGGTGGCGGAGATGAAGCTGAACAAATTTGGAGGACGAGATCCCAATAGAAGCTTAAGTGTTTGGGAAATGGGTGAACTTTATGTGAAGTTATTGAAAGTTCTTGTAAGACTTAAAAACCTATACGATCTGACATATATTTTTAACAAATAATTTTGGCTATTGAGGGTCGAATGTGCTAGGAATATCACAGTGTTAGTCTACTCTGAAGATCATGAGCAGGTCTTTCATGGGTATCTTCAGCTGAAAAACAGGGACAATAGCATGACAGGCGGAGGACCAAATATTCTTTGTGGGAATATCTTACTCAAGATGCTAGAACAGATTTTGGAATTGATGGGAAAAGATCTAGGACAACGGAAGTAACATAGTTTAATAAAGAAGTAAAAATTAGAGAATGGCAGAAATAATTTGTACAGAGTAACAAAAGAAGAAAAAGAAAAATGGTCTTCACCAAGCCGCCTCCCTTGCTCTTTGGTCTCACCCTTCCTTGTTCTTACATTCTCAGACTTAATCAGAGAATGATCAGGCAAGGGCTAACCTTGTCACTTTCCTGTTGAAAAGGTCACCTTCATTATTTTTTAAATTTGTTGAGAAAAAAGTGTAATGGAAGTGAGGATTTGGACAATAAAAGAGGGCTCAAAGCAAGAGCTGGGCAGGAGAAAAATAACTAGAGCAATGATTTCCCCACTTTTGAGATATGCATCTAGCCATTTTACAAAATTTATTTAATTCTCTTTTTGCTGTCATCATTGGAGCATCAGCAACACAATGTGCAAGGCAGAGAAGAAAGTGGTGCATAAAAATTATTCCACTTCACAAGCATGTTCGTAAATTAAGAGCAGAGATCTTAATAAAAATTTTCATTAAAACTAGGCACACATGGTTTCCAAATAATAATTAGGATATTTTAAAAATGTGACATTCTCTCTGTTTATTTTATCTAATGTTGAAATCACTGTGTGTGAGACTGTTAGAACATTCATAGGAGAAGGAACAATATACATTGCTCAGCTTTGTATCTGAGACATCAAAGGGTATATTTGTATATATACCAGAGATTTTTGCTTCTTAATGGCCATTAACACAGGAAAATTTCAACTTTTCCCCTCACTATTTTGGCGACTATTTTCTGATTTGCCTTAGCGCACTGAATCTGTGGTGCTTTGTAATGCTAGAGTGAATTCAAGAATAAATTTATGCCTTTCACTTCAGATAATTCATTGATTTTCTGAAAAACATTCCATTTTTGTGCACATATTTTATTATAAAAACAATAAATAATTGTTTTTTCCTTATACAAAATTTAATTCTACATGTAAGGCTAAAGTCTACTTCCCCCTTTACCCACATAAATCTTCTCTCTTTTCTCTAAGAGGTAACTACTCTTCAATTAATTTATGAAAATATCTAGCCATTTTCATTAATATTTAGCTTAATGAATTATATTCATGCATGTAAAAATAAATCCACAAAATATATAATATTTTTCACATAAATATTATCAAATTTATACATATTTTCCTGAACTTTGTTTATTTAATATCCTGGAAATAACTTCATGTTCATAACTTATTTTTTAGCTGAGCATAATATATTATTCCATGGATTTAAAGAAAAAAGAATCAGACCTAAGTACTTATATCTAGGGAAAAGGATTAATATTTTCTACCAGCCTTCAAACCAAGACTGATTGATTTCTCTTCCCTCTACACAATATGTCTGAGTATAACTCAAGTTTTTCAAGAAGAAAATACTGAATTTAAGTATTAGTCTGCTAATGCTGTATTCAAAGATAGTGGATCAATATGGGGCTCTAATTTAAGATTAAAAAATTTTTCTTCTATAATCTAGTATGAGGATAACCAGAATAAATACAATGGATTTTGCAGAATCTCAGTTTCCTTATCTGTATAAAGGCTGTGCTTTTCAATATACTGCCTCCAAGGCATTATTGTGAAGGCAAATTTGGATAGTAGATACGAAATAATTTTAACAATTATAAGGGATTTTTCAGAAAAGTTTGTAGAGGCACATTGCTTGCTTCTTATTCTTTATCACATATTTGGTTATATTATTTCTGCATAGCAAATAACCTCCAAATTCGGTGGCTTAAATTAACATATTTTTTTTATGGATGTGTAACTAGCCTGGGATTAAGCAGATCTAGCATGAGCTCTGCTGGAGTCCTATACATCTATGTGTCTCTTCATCTTCTTAGACTGTAAAGCTAGCTGATGTATGTTCTCATATTGGTGAGAAATGTGCAAAAAAAACCCACTGGGAAACAGCAAGGTTTCTTCAGCCCCAGGTTTAGCGTTGATGGCATGTTAGATCTCTCTTTCTATTGACCACAGGAGTTACATGACCAAAATGACAGCAAAGGTCAGAGAAATATGCATCACCCTTTTAGAAGGAAGAATTGTGAAACCAGGAGTATGTGCGACTACAGGAAAAGGTGAATGAATAATGGAGGCCAAAGTTGTAATATGAACATTAGTTTTTTTCTTTTATTATGTTTTAATAATTCCAAACTCCAATTACATCTTAATGCCCTTATGAATAGGTAGCTATGCCGCTTTCTGGTTTGTAGTCTAACCTAACCTATTTTATAATGAAAGTTTATAGAAAATCCAAGAAAATGGCCACAAACTAGACCTTTATATTTATCAAGATTTAAAATATTATTACATGCATCTAGTATCATTTTGTATAATAGTAGTAATATGCTTCACATTGACAAAGCCCTAGTCTATGAAAACAATCATCAAGGGTTCATCTTCATGTAAATACTCTACGTTTCCCACGTATCATTCACAATGATCTGTGTAGCCACCACTTGGCATCATCTTGGGCTACAGCTGAAAAACAACTTGAAAAGAAATAGTTAAGTTATTGTTTGGTCTCAAATCTGGCCTATCTCAAATGCTAGATCCTTGTTAATGCATTATGGGATTCTTTCAGGACCATAGATCTTCTCTTTCAATAAATTACATATCTAGAGGGGAAAATAATTCTGTCAGCAAAATTTCTTGTAAAAAGATTGAAGAATGAAGAACATGGTGAGAATTTTAAAAAAAAATACATCTCCTTGGGCAACCATCAGATAGGAGACTTTTTCCGGAAGGCAAATGGTCAAAGCAGATATAATTTCCCCTCTCCTAGAACACACTATAATAAAAACGTTTGAAAATATTTCCTTCTAATAACTACAATGAGGAGGTAGGACAAAGACCTTTTAAAGTGCATTTTCAATAGACTACTCTCAGATCTTTCTAAATTTGCATAAAATACTATATCTAATATGCTCATGATAAACATACTTAGAAATAATCCATGGAATATGACTGATGACTGATATGGTTAGAATTGTGAGCCTGGAACATTCTCTCTCCAGATCATGCTAGGTCCCTCTAGGCTTGTTCTGGGCATGTGGTGGTGAGTCCGTTAAAGAAAACCTGCATGATTCTCAAGTGATTTGGGGATGATTTTCCTGGAATTTGGAGCAATGTAGCGTGGTATGTTGGTGTCCTGGTGATCTGATAACACACAGGCCACACAGTCAAGCCTCAAACACATCTGCTTTAATTCTTACCAGTATTTCTTGAGATTCCCCCAGGATCAGGGAAAGATGAGGTTCTGTGGAGACTTGCTGCAAGGCAATCTTGAGGGACACCTTCATGGGTCATTTCTCATCTGTCCAATTCTCCAAAGGTAAGTAGTAGCTTCCTGTCTTGCCTCCTTGAAGGGTACAGTTGCAGGCTACTCTAGATTTCACTGCTGCATGGAATTGGATCCTCAGAAACAAGGTGTCTCATAACTCATTTGCATATAATCTAGTCCTTTTCTTTTAATATCATCCTTTGGGAGGAGGGACATAATGAGCTGACACCATGGCTGATCTTATTCTTGAGGTTTACATGACTCTAACTGAGCTTATATTTTGTTTACTAACTTTATCAGTTAGACTCCTTCACAGACTTTCCTTCCTGTCTTGCACCAGTAAAGTCACAATGTTTTTATTAGAAGAATGACAAAAGCAGTTTGGTGGGCTGGCTAGTCAGTTGTGGCACAGGATGTTGATGATGTTGCTCAAGGGTTCAGTAAGAGCAAAGAAAACTGGTTCCAAATCAACTTCCCTGAGAGGATTGATGAGTTGCTTTGATGGTAATAATTAGAGAGAGGTCTTGAAAAACTAAAAAAAGTATATAAGATCTCCCCTTATTCATAAGGGTCTCATTTCAAAATTCCCACTAGATGCCTGAAACTGCAGAGTATTAAACCACACACACACACACACACACACACACACACACACACAAACACTCACACACACCATTTTTTCCCTATGTATACGTAGCTAAGATGAAGCTTAATTAATAAATTAGGGATATTAAGAGATTAAAAACAATAATCAAACAGAATAATTAGGATAATATACCATTAACATAAATTAATAAATGCTAATTGTTTATATCTGGAATTTTTCATTAATAATTTTAGACTTTAGTTGATTGTGGGTAACTGAAAATGCAGAAAGTGAAACTGCAGGAAATGGTTACTCACCCTTCTGCACTTTGGGGAAAGTACCCCACTTTCTCCCCCATATGTTTGTATCTAAAGGTGAAATGCCTCCTGATGATCAAGAGCAGCATGGTATTATTCAGAGAAGTATCAAGGTATGCACTTACAATGTAGAAGGAGCAAAGTTGGAGATCCATATGGGCAAAAGCCTAATGGATGATAGCTGTATAACTCATCTGGTTAGCAGATGAGGGAGCTACACAATGGTTGCTCATGAGAAAGAATGGAATTCATTTAGTCACTATCATCCCTATGCTCCAAGCCACTCTGGCCACAAGACCTTATTCGATAACATGGGCATGGAAGAAAACCATGTACAGACAGATGAGGATTTTTGCAGTTCTTCTCATGCATAATAAAACATGCAGTGGTCTACCTGGATGAGTCTCCATCCTCATCCAGAAAAATTCCAGAAATAAGCAATTTATATCCATCCTCTAATATGTACCCAGGGAAGACTCTTGGAGAAGTTATAATTTCTCTTAGCTTCCACAACCACAGCCTGAATTGTTAATGGAGATCAAGATCAAAAATATAATGTAATAGTCTTTTGGGTCAGATTGATTTGTTCCATCAGCTCTACCATGCTTTTGAGAAAAACTGAGTGTTCTAATGTCCACCTGGAATAAGCACTGATTGGAAACAAGTTAGTAAATCTTGGTAAAATGTCAAAGAAAGTGATCTATGGGCTAACAGGGAGCGAAGGAAACCAACTAGAGGCCCAAAGAGTATGGCCATGCAGATTTGTTAGATCATGAATTCTCTAAGAAACACAGATTAGTGATTTGCCCTCAGATGTTATTTATCACTATCAGACCATGAGATGGATATGAAACTTGAAAATCAAGGTAGTAGCAGAAGCAATTCTCTAGCTCACATTGGCATTTACTATGGAAACCAGAAGGTGGCTCAGAAGAGTCCCCAGTCTCTTTGCTGAGGTTTTTGCTGTTTGACTCAGTTTTGGTCCAGCACCTTCAACACCAGCTCTCTGCCCTTATGTTTGTTATCTCCTTTAATAACAGACACCAGGGTAGAGACTAAGTCACCTAAGGGTATGGGAGGTTTTACCAGCTGGGCTGCCTGTGGTGAATGAAAGATGTGGGAAGCTGGCTATGGCCAGGGTAAACCTTTACATCCCTGGATGTAATGGGAGCTCACACGTTTTTCCTTGAGAATGGTCTGAATGCTAATTGAACTTATTTAAGGGAGGCAGAGTCTGTGGTTCAATGAAAAATTCTAGTTTGTCTATAGCATATCTTTCAAATTTTCTGATCTTGATTATGTCGACTATTTTAAAACACTAGGAAAGTTGTACATAATTGACAGTAATGTAAAACAGTCCTTGTCAATAAACATGCATATTAAATCCATGCAGTTTTTCTGCTGACCACTCTGTGGAAAAACTAGTTTTGCTTCTATTTGTGTATTCATTTTAATAGTCATGATGTGTGTGTGTGTGTGTGTGTGTGTGTGTGTGTGTGTGTGTGTGTGTTTTGGGATTCTCCTTTGAACTGGTTGTAATATTTGACTAGATACCTTATTCTGAGTGTGTAAAATGTTATATCTCTATTAATAATTTCAAAATTACTTGCAACAATGAAGATTTCTTTTTGCTTGAGCTGGTTAGTAGTACATCCTTCTAAGACCCAAGCTTCTCTGAGACTTTCTTCTAATTCTCTTCTCTTCTTTCCTCAGGGTTGGGAAAGGATGCAGAGTTATATTATTTTACTATATTCAGTTTCCAGGTACAAAAATGGCCAACTGTCAATACCTAAAATCACCAGACACAGCTCTTAGTTAGCACCCTCTCCAGGGATGTTATATGGATGGAAGCAGCCGGTGACATTTCTTCTTTGAGGTAGAAAGTACAAAATCTCCACAGCAGCCTTCATGACAGCTCCATGCCCATACACACACATGCACACACACACACGATACATGCACACACACACACACACACACACCACAAACACACACACACACAGACACACACACATACCAGACTCTCTGTTCTCTACAGCTGAGGTCTAAAAAGGAAAGGAAAGGGCCAGACTTCATTGCATTTTTATTAAGGCTTAGCAAGTTAGTGCCCATGCCATGAGTCTTCATCAGGAAGGAAAAGTCATGAGTGCAGAGCTCAGATATTCTCACCAGAAGAACAAGAGACAGATTCTCTTCACCCCCCTCGACTTCCAGTGTTTTCTTGTGTGATATAGGAAACTAACTTGTCTTATTTTCCTGGAAGATTGTCAAGGAATGGCATCTGCTAACAGGCCTATGTATTCCCATGCAACCATCAGCTATACAGAATTCCCGAGAGAGGAGGTAGACAGCCAAATTTTTGAGTCAGGACTGGAGAGTAGGTCTGCACTAGATGTTTAGTTGTCATTGTTTAATTTCATTAGATCTTGAAGGATTTTATAGTAATTTTCCCATTGTACATGCTTTCTTCTAACCACAATATTATGAAAATGGTATGTATGTATTATTAAATACATATGTGAACATTTGTAAATGAAGGAACCCAAGACAATAGCAATTGTCATCAGCCCTCTGTGACAAGGTCTCCTTAGAAGCTGAGGCAATTACACACAAGTTCTGAGTTAAAGTACTTGGATTATTGGTTCTGTTAAGCCCATGCTACTGGAATACTCTAAATTTTGGCCCCAAACATGACAGAAACAGGTTACATATGAATATCTCTGTCCTATTAGGAGAGACAAATATATTTCTGTCCTTAAAATTGAACACCAGTCTTCATATAACTTTCCAACATAATTGTTTTATTTTTATGACCTGAAATTTTTCACTGAAGTAGATTTTCTTTTTTTTTTCACTTTTTTTATTGTTGGTCATTCAAAACATTACATAGTTCTTAATATATCATATTTCACAGTTTGATTCAAGTGGGTTATGAACTCCCATTTTTACCCCGTATACAGATTGCTGTATCACATCAGTTACACTTCCATTGATTTACATATTGCCATTCTAGTGTCTGATGTATTCTGCTGTCTATCCTATTCTCTACTATCCCCCCTCCCCTCCCCTCCCCATTTCTCTCTCTACCCCCTCTACTGTAAATCATTTCTTCCATTTGTATTATTCTTCTCTTACCCCTCATTTCCTCTTATATGTAATTTTGTAAAACCCTGAGGATCACCTTCCATTTCCATGTGATTTCCCTTCTCACTCCCTTTCCCTCCCACCTCTCATCCCTGTTTAATGTTAATCTTCTTCTCAAGCTCTTCGTCCCTACCCTGTCCTTGGTTACTCCCCTTATATCAAAGCAGTCATTTGGCATTTGTTTTTTAAGGATTGGCTAGCTTCACTTAGCATAATCTGCTCTAATGCCATCCATTTCCCTCCAAATTCTATGATTTTGTCCCCACCCAGGATGTTGCATTGTAGTTAATCAAAATGCCTCTCTAGGTGCCTTTTAGATGTAGTGGTTTCTCATATCCTTCTTATTTTTGATGACCCTGATGGTTTTGGAAGTTGTGCCCCAAAATTTTGTGGAATGTCCTTCAACTAGTATCTGTCGGATCCTTTTTCTCATGATTAGAAGTGAGTTATGAGTGTTTTCACAGAAACCCAAAGTGGAAAACGCTGTCTTTCATCACATTACCAACATTATTGTCACTGTTGATGTCCACGTCCATCAGCTGGCTGAGGTAATGTTTGTCAACTTTCTCCTCGGTAGAGTTACTCTCCCCTTTCCTACTTGCCGTTATTGCACTCCTTCTTTGGGAGGAGGGCACTGTATAGTCCATACTTAAGGATTGAACACAGGCTCTGCCCCTTTGTAGGGAGAACATGTTAAAAAATTGTGTGAAATGCCCCTAGATGGGAGAGCTGTATCTCTTCATTCATTGATTTTTTCTACCCTATATATATTATCAATATGAATAATTCATACAAATATATTTTTCACATGAATAATAACTCATGTATATACACATGTGTAAGTCTTTGTATATGTAAACATCTGAATTTATATTAAACTAAACATGTGTCTCCCAACCCTCTAAATGAAACATATTTTAGTTTACGTACATTAACATTCACTTTTTTATGCTGTGCTATGAAATACTGATTTTTGACGAATGCATGTGTCATGTGTCTATGATAACTACATAGTTGTTTCATTTTTTTAAAAAATACCCAGTGTTTCAACCTGTTCCTCTCCTCTTTTCCTGCTTAAATTCTTAGAAGTCACTGCCTTTTTATAATTGTTAATATCTTTGTCTTTTCCAGATGTCATATACATGAAATCACTTGGTGCATCCCTTTTCAGGCTGGCATATTTCATTAGTGATATATTTAAATTTCATCCATGTGTTTTCATGGCTTGACAGCTCATTTATTTTAATCTTTAAATTTCTGTCTAATATCACATTATGTGGATGATCATAGTTTGTTTCTCTATTCATCTGTTAAAAGAGATCTTGGTAGCTTTCAGTTTTGAGTCATTATGAATAAAGGGGCCCTGACCATTCTTGTGCACGTTTTGCTATGTAGTTGGGTAAATATATATAACAACGATTACTGGATGTTATTCACTACTTACCTTTGTAAGAAACTTCAAAATCTCTTGAAAAATGGTTGTATAAGCTGGGTGTGGTAGCATAAGTCTATAAGCCCAGTGACTCAAGAAACTGAGGCAGGAGGTTTACAAATTTGAGGGCAATCCGAGCAATTTAGCAAGATCCTGTCTCAAAATAAAATGTAAGAAGATCTGGGGATGTGGCTCAGTGGTGAAGTATTCCTATGTTCAATCCCCATTACCAAAAACCTACATAAATACATATTATTCAATTTTGGAGTCCCACAAGCAAATACTCAGTTCCTGTTGCTCCATATTCTCTCCAGCAATTGGCATTGCCAATGTTCTATTTTGTTTTAACTATACAAGTAAGTATGTAGTGGTATCTTATTGCTTTAACTTGCACTTCTGTAATGAATATAAAGATGGAGCTTATTTTCATGTGCTTATTCTCCACTTGTCAGCTCAGATGTATTTTGTTTATTTTTACTGTTTTCCTTGCTTGTTTTCACCTATTCATATGTAAGGTTCTCATATATTTTGGATGTCAGTCTTTAGTTACCTATGTGGTTTGCAAATATCTTCTCCCAGTTTGTGGATGGCCTCTGGATTAATTCCAAAAACCCAGTTTGTCAATTTTTATCTTTTGTAGACAGTTAAAGCGTTAAGGGTTGTATGTAAAATCTCTTTATCAAATCTAGTTCACTTCAATTCATTCCTGTTTTTTTTCCCCCAACAGTTTTAAAAGTTTACATTATGTGCTTAATTCTCTGGTCCATTTGACTTAATCTTGGTGAATGATGATACGGTTTTTATCAAGAATTTTTTTCTTTCTTTTTTTTAAGAGAGAGAGAGAGAGAGAGAGAGAGAGAGAGAATTTTTTTAATATTTATTTTTTAGTTTTCGGCCGACACAACATCTTTGTTTGTATGTGGTGCTGAGGATCTAACCCGGGCCACAAGCATGCCAGGCGAGCGTGCTATCGCTTGAGCCACATCCCCAGCCCAGAATTTTTTTTTCTTTTTTCATTCATGTACAGATATACAAACTTCAGCATTGTTTGTGGAAAAGATTCTTCTACCTCAATTGAATTAACATTGCTTCTCTGTCAAAGTTAAATTGACTATGTATTTGCAAGTCTCTTTCTGGGCTATTAGTCACGTTGGTCTGTGTTGGTTTTCTCCATCAATACCATGGTGAATTTATAATGGCTTTACAATATCTCTTGAAACAGAGCAGTGAGAGCCTGACAGATTTTTTTCTTCTGCAGTATTGTGTGGGCTATTCTAGGTACTGTACCTTCCATGTAAATTTTATGATGAGTTTATTCATATATACAAAATAGCTTATTGATATTTTGATTGGACTCATTTTTAATCTATAACTGAAGTTGGAAAGAACTGGCATTGTAACTATATTGAGTCTTCTAATCAGTGAATATGAAATATCTTTTCATTTATTTATATCTTTTAAAAAATTTCTTTCATTGGAGCTTTCATCCTGGAAACAGATGGAATACATATCTTATTAGCTTCATAATTATGTATTTCTTTTTTCTGCTTTTGCTACTGTAAAATGTATTGACTTCTGAAGTTTCAAATTCCAACACTGAATGCTGATATAATAGGATATAAGTTTACTTTTGTGTATTAGTCTTATATCTGAATGATACTATATATATTTGCTTATGCTTAGATCTTTGGAATGTTCTACACAATCATTTCATTTGTTAAAAAATATACTCTTTTGTTTTCAATACACATATTTTATTACCTCTTCTTGTCTTATATTCTCAGCTAGTACCTGACATACGATGTAGACTAGTGGAAATAATGGTCATCCTTGTATTTTTTACCAGTTTTAGTGATAAACTTATCTGAAATGCTCAGGGCCATAAATATTTTGTTACTAAGAATCTTTTAGATTTTGGAACAGGAGCATACATGTATTAGGTATCTTTCAGATAGTACCTAAGTACAAACATGAGATCCACTTATGTTTCATGCACATAGCCTGAAGTCAATTTTTAAAGTTTTTATTAGTGTATTACAGTTATACATAATTATGGGGTTAATTGTGTGTGTGTGTGTGTGTGTGTGTGTGTGTGTGTGTGATGCTGGGGATTGAACCCGGGACCTTGTGCATGCGAAGCAAACACTTTGCGGACTGAGCTATATCCCCAGCCCACAATGGGGTTAATTTTGACATATTCATAAATGTATGTAACATAATTGTTCTATTGGTCTTACTTCTATTTATTTATTGTTTTTTAAACAATAAATAAACATTATGATTATATATAAAAGTGGAGTTTATTATTATAAGGTCATACACAAATATAGCATTGTTTGGCAAATTTCATTTCAGAGTTCTTCCTCTTTCCCATCCCTCCTCTCTCCCCCTTGATTCCTTTTCCCTACTCAAACACTCTACCTTCTATTATTGTGAGATTTTCTGTTTAGAAACATTCTTGTTTACCCCTAGATTCTGCATATGTGAGTAAACATTTGACCCCTGACTTTGAGACTGACTTATTTCATTCAGTGTGATGCTACTCAGTTCCATATATTTACCAGAAAATCACATAGTTTCACTCTTCCTTATGACTCAATAAAACTCATTGTGAATATATGCCACGTTTTCTTTATCCATTAATCTGTTGAGGGACACCTAGGCTGGTTTCATAACTTGACTATTGTGAATTACACTGCTGTAAACATTGGTATTCATGAGTCATTGTAGTATGCTGATTTTAGGCTTTTTGAATAAATACTAAAGAGTGCTATGTCTGAGTCATATGGTGGTTCCATTCCTAGTCTTGAGGAATCTCCATACAGCTTTCCAGGGTGGTCATATTAATTAGCAGTTCCATCAACAATGTATAAATGTACCCCCACCACCATCACATTCTCAGCAGCACTTATTGTTAATTGCAATCTTGTTTTTATTTGTTTTAATTAGTTATACATGACAGTAGAATGCACTATGATACATCATAAATAAATGGAGTATAATTTATCATTTTTTTGGTTATACATGATGTAGAATTTCGCTTGTGGTGTAGTCATATATGTACATAGGGTAATAATATCTGATTCATTCTACTATGCTTCCTACCCTCATATCCTTCCCTTCCTTTTACCCCCCTCTGCCTAAAGTAACTCTCCCCTTATTGCCACTCCCCCTTATTGTAAGTTAGCATCTGCATATCAGAGAAAACATTTGACCTTTGATTTTGATTTTATGAGATTGCCTTATTTTGCTTAGCATGATCTTCTCCAGCTACATTTACCTGCAAATGCTAGAATTTCATTCTTTTTTAAGGCTGAGTAATATTTCATTATGTATATATACCACATTTTCCTTACCCATTCATCTGTTGAAGGGTACGTAGGTTGGTTCCATAGTTTAGCTATAGTGATTTGAGCTGCTACATGATATGGCTGCATTACTGTAATATGTTGATTTTAAGTCCTTTGGGTATAGACTGAGGAGTGGGATAGCTGGGTCAAATGGTGATTCCATTTCAAGTTTTCTGAGGAATTTCCATATCACTTTCCATAATGGTCGTACCAATTTGCGGTCGCACCAATTTTCAGTCCCACTAGGAATGTAGGAGTGTACTTTTTTGTCCACATCCTCACCAATAGTACAGAACAGAAGACAGAGAGACAACCCTACATAAATACATTTATCTCATACTAGAGGAAGGCTCCAAAAACATTCACTGGAGAAAAGATAGCCTATTCAACAAATGGTACAGTGAGAACTGTAAATCCACATGTAATAAAATGAAATTAAACTTTTAGCTCTCACCCTGCACAAAACCCAACTCAAAGTGGATCAAAGAATTAGGCACTAGAAAAGAGGCCTTTCCCCTAATATAAGAAAAAGTAGGCCCAAATCTTCTTCATGTCAGCCTAGGATCTGACTTCCTTAACAAGACTCCTAAAGTGTTAAGAAGTAAAATCAAGAATCAATAAATGAGATGGATTCAATCTAAAAAGCTTTTTCTCAGCAAAGAAAACAGTCATTAACGTGAAGAGAGAGCCTACAGAGTGGGAGAAAATATTTACCACTTGCATCTCAAAGAGAGCATTAAACTTCAGGGTATGTAAAGAACTCAAAAAACTTAACACACACACACACACACACACACAAAGAAAAAACACAATAACCTAATCAATAAATGGGCTAAGGAACTGAACAGAGACACTTCACAGAGGAAGAAATACAATCGATCAACAAATACATGAAAAAAATGTTCAATTTCTCTATTAATTAGAGAAATGCAGATCAAAACTACTTTAAGATCTCATCTCACTCCAGTCAGAATGCTAATCATCAAGAATACAAGCAATCTGAGGACTGGCATTGTGACTGGAGTGAGATGAAATCTCACTGTAGTTTTTATTCTCATTTTCATGATTGTAAGGATAACATTTTTTTTTCATGCATTCATTCGCCTTTTATATTTCTTTTGAGAAGTGTCTTTCTCAATTATTTTCCCATTTATTGATTGAGTTATTTCTTTAGGTGTTATTTTTTTTAAGTTCTTTACATTTTCTGGGTATAAATCCCCTTCAGAAGAGTAACTGACCAACATTTCCTGTCATTCTGTAAGCTCTCTCTTCAATCTTTAATAATGTTTTTTTCCTTGTGCAGAAGCTTTTTAATTTAATGCCACCCCATTTATTGATTTGTAGTTTTATTTCTTAAATTTAGGATTCTTATTAAGTAAGTCAGGGCCTGCACTGATATGTTAGAGTGTAGACTCTGTATTTTCTTCCAAAAGTTGCTATGTTTCTGGTATCATTGTTAGGTCTTTTATTCACTTTAATTTGTCTTCTTCACATGGTGACAGATAATAATTTAATTTCATTCTTCTAGATATGGATATCCAGCTTTCCCTACACCATTATTTAAAAGTCTAGCTCATCTCCAATATAAGCTTTTGGCACCTTTGTTAAGGATAATATAACTGAATCTGTGTGGCTTTGTCTCTGTGTCTTTTATCCCATTGGTCTTCATTTTTTTTTTTTTGTATGCCAATACCATGCCGTTCTGTAATTACAACTCTATAGTACAATTAAAATTGTATTGTTCTGCATCTCTTTGGATATTCTAGGTCTTTTATTCTTGCATATGAATTTTAAGATTTTTTAATTTAAATTTAATAATTTTATTATTTTTATTCTTCTACTTCTGTGAAGAATGTCATTATTATTTTGATGAGGATCACATTGAATCTGTAGGTTGTTTTTGGTAATAGGGACATTTTAACAATGTTAACTCTTCCTGTACAAAAACATGGGAGGTCTTTCCATATCCCTAGGTGTTTTTCAATTTATATTTTCAGTGATCTGTAATGTTTATTATAGAGGTCTTCCATGTTCTTGATTTGATTTATTCCCAAGTACATTTTTTAGGGTATTGTGATCAAAATCATGTTCCTGATTTCTTTCTAAGTCCATACTGGACTATAGGAAAGCAATACAATATTATCAATGTGCCTTTGTAAAATAATTTAAAAAGTATTCTATACTATTATTGTGCTCTAGACATAAGACCAAGTGTGGAATTTTCCATATGTAGTGTCACATGGGCACCCCAAAGTTGAGATTTTTAGAGTATTTCAAATTTTGGCTTTTCTAATTAGGGATGTTCAGCCTAGATTTTTACCATTAATTATTAATTAATTAATAATTAATTAATAATAATTATTAATTATTAATTATTATGCTGCAGGATTTTATTAATGTATTTATCTGCTATAGGAAGTACCTCTCTCTTTATAATTTGCTGGGACTTTTTATTATTAATGGGATTTATATTAATCAGTTTTTATATTAATGGGTATTGGATTTGGTAAAAAAATATATATTTTTTTTTCAAATATTGTGTGAAACTTTGATTTTTTCAGCCTCAGAGCTGTTGATGTGATGAATTATATTAGATGTTCAAATATTGAAGTAGCATATCTATAATAAATCCCACTTGTTGATGGTGTGCAATTCATTGCCAATTCTTTTCCCATATAGGCAGAAACCCTTTCACTGCGTTAAGTCTCAGCTGACATACCCCACTGAGCAATGCCAGAGCCCTGTAGCTAACTAATCACCCTCTTAAGAAGGCGGTTCAGTCTATCCTGGTTATTTGAGGGAATCCCTCCAGGGAATTTTCTCTTACTCTAAACATGTCAGCAAATATTTGTCTCCTAAAAGCAGGTTGCTCTATGGAGATAAAAGAATGAGTTTCCAGTATTATGAGAAGAAGAATTTCAGGTGTTCTATAAACATGACAATTTATTAAAGAGAAGAGTAATATTTTAAAACTCCAGATGTACTCTAATTTCTTAAAATTTCAAAGTTCATTCTTGCTATATTGATCTCCCTTGAATATAGGTTCAAATTGGGCTAAAAAGAAATGTGCTTGGTGCCTGTGGCCAGCTTGACAGGGTAGGAAAGGAAGCCATAGGTTTCTAAACTATGCCTTCTTAACACAGCTATTATGCTGCTAATTCAAGGTAACCCATTATTCTGCCCTTTTCCCCCTATTCTAATAAAAACTTCCATAAAATCAGAACAAATACTTTTTTTTTTCTATTTCCTTTTAAGTAAATTCTACAATTCCAGAGAAAATGCCTTTACTTATTTTTTCCCATTCACCTTTTAATTTGAAGTCTATTTTAAGTGTCTGTCAAAAACTTGACACCTCCACTAGCAAAGTTTATGAGCTAGTACCTCCTTTCACTGAGTACAAGGGAAAGGAAAAGAAGAATGGAAAAAGATGGAAAGTAGCAACCTTTTGAGCAGGTACTGGGCTCAGTGCAATATATAAATGTAAAGGTATATGTATTTTAAAGTAAAATATTCAGATGGGAAATAAAGGGTCACTTAGATTCAGTAGTTTCCCCAAATCTATGAAACTGGAAAAGAAGTAGAGAAAACAATTCTAATCAGGGTACATGACAATACTCATAAATTAATATAGCTGGAACCAGGACTCCTCAGCACTAGTTTTCAACATATAAAATGTTGTACTGCAGTCTAGACTTCTTTCTGATCTATATTCTTCTCCTTAGGAAATGCAAGTCTTCAGAATATGCTCTAATATTGCATGTTGGGCCTTTGTCTCTCTGCTTTGCACAGGGAGGAGGGGCCCTGTCCTCCCAGGGGTGTTCAGCCCTGGGCTGTGCCTGGGCCTGGCAATCCTCTTTGTGTTCACTGTTTTCCTTTGTGTGAAGTCCACAACTTTCACCTGATTCACTCTGTGGGATCATGTTCCTGACTGGTTTTGGTCCTGACCTTCATACCAGACTGGCTGGAATTGGCCTGTGCTCTGCCCAGAGGCTTACTTTGATCTGGTTTGTTTTAGAAGAACTTGGTGACATTTTCCTTTATCCTGACATTGTTCCAACATAGCAGATGATGTGTTCTTTACCTGAATTTACCTTTCAGAGGAGGACCTCAATCCTTTTGGGAAGGAAACCAATTGTTTTACTCAGTAAAATGTCTTCTGGCAAAGGTATTCGTCTTTCTTCTGGTGTTTGAGTTCCCAGTTTTGAATTCCTTTCTTTATACTTCCTGGATAGATCTTGTTTCAGGGTCTCTCCCCCCACCCCTTTGCAGGGACAAAATTAATGTCCTTCCTCTTTCCTATGATCTGAAAATGAAATGATGCAGGTACTGACCACCCCCATGCCCTTCACCTGTTCTCTACCTGTCCTCTGAAGTTCAGTCCCACTGTGCCTGGATTTGTCTTTGATGCAGGGAGGGGGCGGGGGGGGGGCTGAAAACTCTGCTTTATATCATCCTGAGTCTGATGATTCCCTAGAAATTCATGTCCAGTATCAAAGAAGGATTATCTCAGGGTCATCCAACCTTTCTCACCTACAGAAGAAGGTTAGGCAGAACTTTATCTAGGATATGCAAGACACTTTCTTATAATCATCTATTCTACATAGAATGCTTAATAGAATGCTTAATGGTGTCTTGTGAAGAACGAGAAATCCTTGGCTGTTTGGTCTGGCCCTAAACCAAGTGTACCCAAATGGGGAAAGGAACCAGGGGTGGACTTTTCTTGATAAATTTTCTGGATTCTAGGACCTTGAGAAGTTGGCTCCAATATTGCCATTAACAAAACTGTGTCAATTAAGCTTCTCTAAATATACAGATCAAGGAAAGGAAAGAATGCTACAAAAGGTGATGGTATTGATTTAAAAAGGTGACTCATCTTTGATTTTGCATATGTGTGAGACTTGCAAGGAATGAAAAACAGAGAGAGAATCAGGGTATCAGATGGGATAAGGTTGCTAATCATCTGACCTTAAGAAAGAAAGATCATCCCAAATTATACAAGTGGGTCCAATGTAATTATGCCTTCACCTGATAAGGAGGGAGGCACAGAAGAGTTGGAATTAGAAAGCCATGACTGGAAAAAGACTCAACTGGCCAGAACAAAAAATAACAACTGGGACTAAATCCCCATGCTTCTCTCTCTAGACAACCTACTGAGTTTCATTTGTCATGCATTGTGTTCCATTTGTCATTGAATTCATGGACTCCACGCTCCCTTTTTGTTACTCATTTGTAATATTGGTAAACATATTTTCTATTTCACTTTCTTTGTAAAATTTAAATAGAAAAACACTGTCTGGATAGAGAGGATCTATAAACAATCCTCTGTTTATATTGCAGTCTGTTGCCCTCAGCTGACCTGAGAAGAATCCATGACCTGTATAGATGTGCGAATTCCAGCAGGTAGATTTCTGCTTTCTGAGGCCTGAGCTGAGTATTTAGAATCTAATCAAAGATTTTCAGAGACTGAGTCTTATTTTCCAGTATAGCTCAAAGGCAGAGGATGGACTGTGTTTTCCTGCAAGTCTGGTACTTTCTTAATAGTCCACTCCATGGACACAGAATCAGTATTCCATCTTCATCCTGAGATTCTTTGCAACTAACAGTGCACCTTGGATAGAAGACTCAGTTCCCACTCTAATGTTTATCATTTCCTGTCTGCTCTTGACATCCCCTTTCACAAATCTGTTGATTTCAAAAAATGAAAATAAAAGGAACGTTAAAAACAAAAGTAAATACAAGAAGAGTCAATCAATGTCTCCAACACTGGACCTGGGATTTTTTACATGCACACAGTCCCTATATTTTGGAAGAATTGATTTATTTGTAGAGAATATATACAAAAGGAAGAAGAGTTTCATGGCACAGGAAGAAGAAAAATAAAAACAGATGATAAAGTGTCCTAGGAAAGTGAATTTGAATTCATTCATGGGGCACTGTGGTTATCCAGGAAATGGGAATCATCTTTTCATTTTCTTCAGCTCCCAGGTGCTGAGCATGTATTCTATGAAAGATTTGAAGGTGACAAAGGGAATAAAAAGGGAGAAGGTGAACTCCCAGCCATCCCTGCAACATGTAACCAAGCAGATCCCACCACTCATCCTGGGCTATAGAAGTCCTCCGTTCTTCCCTAAGCCTTGTTGTTTTCCAGTTCTGACATTCAGAAGATCATATATATCTTAGTATAATTTTCTATTAGTGTCACACAAAGCTAAATATTCACTTAGTCTAACTTTATTTTTTCGGAGTTCTCAGCCTTGAAAGATGAGAGGTTTCTCAGAAACGTTTGCTTCTTCTGAGGCCTCACTCCAGCTTCTTCATATAATCTAGTTTTGCCTTGGATCAACCCAGACACAGAAATTAGAAACTCTTTAAGTTTACCCAGAATAATCCAAAGAAGCATAAATAAGCAATAGAGACCCTAAGAAATGCATTATAAGAGTTCAAACATGTTGAGAGAGGTGCCAGTATAACCCATGGCAAGTAATTTGAGCACCCCTTTTAGTAAGTGTTTGTCTTGTCTCTTTAAGTTACTCTGCCCCTGAGGTCTTTCAGGTTCCCTATTCACCCATGGACTGCCTGCCCTGCTGGTCACCATGACTTCCTGAATTCTCCTCTGATTTCCATGGAGAACCATTGTCCCAGGACTTCATGCCTTTCTCACTCCTGTGGCTTTGCCCATTTTCTTTTCTTTTTTTAAAATTTATTTTATTTTTTAAATACATGACAGCAGAATGCATTACAATTCTTATTACACAGATAGAGCACAATTTTTCATATCTCTGTATATAAAGTATGTTCACACCAATTCATGTCTTCATACATGAATTTTGGAAATGATGTCCATCACATTCCACTATCATTGCTAACTCACTGCCTACTCTCTTCCCCTCCCATCCCTCTCTGAAACAACAGGTCCTTTTTAGTTGGGTAGCTCCCCAAAGTTGGACATTAACTGCACCTCTTAATGACTATAGCTTTACTGAAGAGGTTCTTTTGATTTGAAAAGTCTCCTCTGAACATACTGGCATTTCTGCTATTGTCATTTGTGTCTTGATTCTGGTCCTGGCAACCATAAAATCCCAGGACTACTCTATGTGAAAGCCCTCCTTAGGGAACGTAGCTTAGTGGTGAAGCACTTGCTTAGAACATGGGAGAACCTCAGTTCCATCCTTAGTACTACAAAACAAACAAATAAAGGAAAACAAGCAAACAAAACCCCCAACAGTTTAAACAAAGACAAGCTTCAAAAAAATGAGAATATCAAGGTGATATAAGGAGCTATGAAAACAGCCTATTTTTCAGAAATTTATTATTATAAAAGACAAAGGATGAGTAACTTTTATAGATTATAGGACTGAAAAGATGCAGGTAACTAAATGCAGTCTATGGCCATGGAGTAATAAGTACTAGAAGAAATATAATGACATAAAGAATACTTGGGTGAACTGAAATGTAGCTGGTACACTAGAGAAAATCTTGTATACATATTTAACTTAAAGAACCTGATCATTTTACTAAGGGTAAAATTGCACCTATTAAGGAAATAGGCTCTGAAGTATTTAAGGCAAAGGGTCATGATACATTCAACTTATTACCAAATGTTCAGGAAAGAGAATTAGAAGTCTATCTTATAAAAAATATAAGTTAGACAAAATATTAAAAGTAACTAAAGCTGGATAAACAATGTAGAGAAGAATGTTTTTACCTATTCTTTCAATCTTCAATAAGTTTAAGACTACTTAGAATTTCTGAAAAGTAGTTTATTTTTTTCCCATTTTGTTCATCTCTTTTATTTCTTGTAAAATTGTGGCTGCTCACAGTCCCCAGAAGTGTGATATTCTGATTCTAAATCAGTTCAATCAGATTGTGTCCCAGGAAAAATAATGGTGGGATATACTTATGAGAACTGAGGTTTTAGCATTTCAAGTAGGTTTTCAAAAAAAGGGGGGAGAACAAAAATCAATATGTGCAACTTATAAGAAAAAATACAAAGAATCGTGTTTACAGCATGCAGATTTCAGATCTGAAGACTTTACGTGTAGATTTTTTAAGGCTGACATAATTAAATCCAAATCCTGTTTTTACATTTACAAGCTGTTTGACTTCAACATTTTTAGTTCTTTGATATTCAGTCTTCTTATCTACAATATGAAGATAAAAGTCCAAAGTTTATGGAAAAGAGTATGCATACAGGCATAGGATGAAGAGTTCTGAAAAGGGGGAATAAGTAGGAAAAAGTGTTACTATTTGAAAACAAGACAGAATATTAAACTACCATTTTTAGAGTGGTACCTAACTATGAGATACCAAACAGAAAAATAAATGAAACAGAATAGGGCCCCCAAATCCATCCTAATATCCATGAATAAAAGAATATATTCTGTTGGGATAGATGGGTCGTTGAGTACAAATAGATTTTTGGAATGATGGGAAACTGGAAGTTGAGATGCTGACCAGGAGGACAATACCAACCTGCCTGTAGGAGCTTATGAAGGTAACTGGTTGTTTCTAAATATGTCCACACATTTTTCTGGAAAGATGACAAAAGCAGAAAGTAGCACAGCAATAGCTTCCACATCCCTCGGGTAAGTCCTCCTACAAGGTGCTCCATGTCATTCATCTCTAATCAAGGAAATGGCTTAGAGAAACCTTTTGGTGCACTCTTGACCTGAGTGGCCAATTGCAAAATAGAATGCCAATATAAGAAACTGACCTCATTCTTTTTAATCTATTGCATAGTTCTTCATTGTATTAATGTGCATTATTATTTAGTCAGAAATATTGATGTGTATTTCTTTTCCTTTTTTTTCAGTTGTCAATGGATATTTATTTATTTATTTATTTATATGTGGTGATTGAATTTGAACCCATTGCCTCACATATGCTATGCTAGTGCTTTACCACTGAGCCACAATCCCAGTACTAATGCGAATTTTTTGTTTCCAATATTTTACTGTCACTACAATGCTTTAATGACATTCTTAATTTGATATTATCAGTGAGTATATATTTTGTATACATTTCTAGGGGAGAAGTAAGCATTTTAGGGTTTTAAAAATTTATTCTATAAGAACATTTAAGTAATTCATTTCCTACAACAGTTGAAGGTAAGTGCACTTATTTCCTTCCCACATTCTGTTTGAAGTGTATATTCATTGAATATTTTGGTCTTTACCAGTCAGACAATTGAAAATGTCAATTTGTGATTTTAATTAGTATTTTGTATATTTTGAGTCATACTAAGATTTCTACACAAGTTTGAAAGGTTAATATTATATTTATATTATTATTTTTAACCTGGATTCTTATTATTATCATAAACAGTCATTGGTAGATTAATAAAATGAGCCACTTGTCTATGATAATTGATGGAAAAACATTTTGTCTCAGTTTGTCTACTGCCTTTGTTTATTGAGTTTGTACATATATGCACAATATACCTGTTTTTGTATGTGTATCAAACTGCTGAAAGGTAAGTGGATTTTTTAGTACTAGTTTTTAATTTAATGATTTATTTTAATTAAAGACAATTTAGGAATTCCAAAGTAATTATCAGTATCATAAGGAAAAAAGTTACCAAAGGATAACCAAACTAAAAACTATTTTATGTTTTGAGATTGAACATATTATACTGATCATTGGTTGATTGGTTTTACATTAGGAATTGCAAAATTCTCAGAGTCTATCAATGCTATTATTAATTTTCTGAATCATGTTTATGTTCAAGGAGAAAAAGATTAATAGTAAAATTTCATTCTACATTTCCTACCATTAGTACCGGAAAAATGTAGAGACCAAATTCCAAACTAATAATCAAAAATGTTTTAAAATATCGATATATAAGCTGATCTTTTTAAAATATTGGCCCATCTGAGGACTGGATATTTGCTTGGAGATGTGATTATGGATTCAGTTCTGGTCCCTTCTGTCCATTCATAAGGAGTCCATGTGTATCATTAGTGGTAAGTTCACTATGTGATCTGCAGCACACTCAGAGGCTCAAGCACCATCATTTAAGCCTACCTGTACTTAGTACAGATTATGTTAGTAGAAAACACCCCCCCAAAAAAGTTAGAATTCATATTTGAATTAGGCTTTGAAAAAATGAGATTTTTTAGGGACTAATTATCAAAAAATTGTGGGCTGAAGTTGTAGCTCAGTAGTAGAATACTTGCCTAGCAAATGTGAAGCACTGGGTTCGATTCTCAGCACTGCATATAAATAAATTAAATAAAGTTCCATCAACATCTAAAAATATATTTAAAATAAAAACAATTAAAAATTCTTTAAAAAATTGTGTTCTCCTCCTTGTTTTAATTTATTCTCCATCTTTTCTTTGTTCTTCTCTCTCTCTTTTCCTTACATTCTCCTTTCTTTCAAAGAATTGCAAGAGAATTAGTTAAAATTAATAGCAGAGAGAATGTGAGCAGAGAAATATGATTTTATATTTTGATACTATTAATCCTTTTTTAAAATAATTGCATGTTCTTTTTCTTTTTTTTTTTGTACCAGGAATCGAACCCAGGTTGCTTAACCACTAAGCCACATCCCCAGCCTTTATTTATTTATTTATTTATTTATTTTTAATTTTTTGTTTTGAGACACATTCTCACTAAGTTACTCAGGGCCTTGAGAAGTTGCTAAGGCTGGCTTTGAATTCAGGACCCCTCAGCTTCAGTCTCCTGACTCCCTCTGGGGTGATAGGCGTGAACCACCATGTCTGGAATTTGTGCTTTTTTCTCTGAAAAAGATGTTAATGGTGAATGTTCTGCTAAAGAGATTATATACACCTCCACCCACCAATACATCATGTTTTGATCCTTTGGTAGGAGAATAGGAAAACTGAAGACAGGATTAAAAAAAAAAAAAAAAACTTAAAATCTTGGTTCTATGCAACCACAGTCTATGGGAGTATTTTCAGATCCTGAGCCAAGGACTCAAGGACAAGCCGTCCACTTGGGAGGTGATCCTCAGGAGAACTGGCAGAGAAGCAGGGGCACGAGAGTAAGAAGGAAAGTGTTCATGGTTCCACCAACTTGCTGGATCTTATTGGATTAAGCAGAAATCAATATGGCAAGGGTATATCAAAGTCATCCACTGTAGGAATCCCTGGCTAATGTCTGCTCCCAAGTCATATTAATTCTTTGGCCTTTGTTCTTTCCAGACTGCCAGGGACCTGAGAAAAGCCAGGTTGCAGAAATAATCCTGGGAGTGGGAATCCAGGGCAGTTATGCAAGACCGTCCCAGTGCCTGAAGGGTAAGGACGGGAAACTTCAGGTTGGCTTCTTGAACTCTGACGCACCTGGTACACTTTGTCATCACTCCAAGGAGTATTAGATTTCCAGTGTATCTCCTTTCTACTTCCCTCATGAGGCCACTTCTCAGTGCAGAGGACAGGAGATGTTCTGGACCTTCAGAGAGGATTGTCTGGAAGGGGGTACATTCTGAGAGCAGGGGGACCTCAGGCACAACTAGCATAGGGTTCATTTGTGTTTGCTCACACAGATGGTGTCCAGCTTTTAGAAAACCATCATTTTTTATTTGGGGATGCTCCTCCCTCACTCATGCAACTCAGTTCACGTGAATCAGAGTTTGCACATGTCAGTTTAAATCAGGGCAGTTTAAATGAGCGCAGGTTACATCCTAGGGTCTTTGTCAGGAATGCCACAAAAGACACTCACTTATCTGTTGTGGAGCTGAAGCGGAAATGATTTTGCCCCTGGTGCCTCTGTCTACCATTAAGTGACCCCAGGGAGAGTTCCTCCCTGGGAATGGGCCAGCCCAGACACTGAGCTCAAGAGAGAGGAACTGGGTCCTGAGCATTGTAAAATCCCTTTTCCAGCCTGGCCAGAGCTCAGATATTCCCCTAGGTTACCTTAACCTCATAAGATAAATAACCTTACATAATATATTGATAAGCTTCCTATTTCACCAGTCGAGGATCAGATCATTCCAATGGAGGGAGTAACAAGATATTAGCACCCTCAAATACAGGATTTTGATACAAGCATCATGGCTATGGTTAAAATCAGCATTCCAGGAGTTGGCAAGAAATTAAGGATGAGGCAAGACAGATCTTCAGTTCTGGAAGATACAGAGCTCAAGACAGAGGAGGAACAAAGACAAGCAGGGTTTGTGGTAGGAGACAAGCCTCTTGGTGACAGTGCTACAATCCAGATTTGAAAACTAGAAATGCAGCAAATATTGAGTTATCACAATCAAGGAAGTGTGCAACATGTGTGATCTTTGCCACCAAGCTCCTCTTCCTGGCTTTCCTGGAATCCTCCCTCCGTTTTTGGCTTCCCAGTACATTATCAGTGCCTAGCTATGAGGACGTACTGAAAACAGAGTTGATCCTCATTATTCTTGGATTCTGTATTTTAAAATTCACTTACTCTGAAATTTATTTGCAACCTAGAAACTGATTCTCAATGGTGCTTTCACAGTCATTGCAGATGTGTGCAGAAAAGCAAAAAATAATTGAGTCACCTAACACATGTGTCCCCAGATGAAGCTAAACAAGGTGGAGGACTGACTTCTGGCTTCAGTCTCATACTGTAAACAAGTAAACAAGTTGTTGTTTAGTGGTCTGTTTAGAGTCATATTTTTTTCCCGATTTTTGTATTTGTGTTCGTCCTTTAATTAAAATAAACCCAAGCCACAGAGTTAAACTTTTGCCTAGTGCTTCTGAATGTAAGAAGCCTGTGTTGTGCATTATAGAGAAAATATCTTCAATAAGCTTCATTCAGTCATGATTTATTGTCTGTTTGGTCATGAGTTCAATGTTAATGTGTACACAAGATATTAAAGAAGGCATCTTTAAACAGAAACACTCAAACTAAGCTCATGTGCTGATCAATTATTAAAAAATGCTATGATCAAAGGCTTTCAGGAATCTACCTGCATTTCTTTTAGAAGTAATGGTTTAGCCTCTGCTAATTCTGTGTTCACAATGGTTTTAAATGACATAACTGCCATCGGTAATGAGAATCAAAATCATCTTTCCTCCTTTGCTGCTTTGACCTAAGTGCAATTATTCAAAGTGTTCTGGCTTTGAGGTCAAATTGACCTGTAAGAAATGAGCACAAACCCATGTGGTACTCTTATGAACCACAGTTTTCTCATCTTCAGAAATGAATAACCAATATCATGGGGTTTTGAGGATTAATGCTAGTTAATTTGCAATGATCATTTCAGTGCAGTGTAAAAGCAATCAATGATCAATTACTTATCATATCAATCCTTTTTGTTTTGTTTTGTTTTGTTTTGCAGTGCTGGGGATTGAACACAGGGCTATGTGAATGTGAGGCAAGCTATATAGCTCAGTTGGTAGAACTGAGCTATATCCCCAGCCCATATTTCAAGTTTTGCCATTTTAATTTTAGGACATGAGCTGAAATGTTTCTTGTATGTTCATTTAATCAGACTCAAGGTAGATCAAAGAAGGAGTGCACCAAACTAACTAGTGTTTTGATATCCATTCAGTTTTTCAAAGGAGGTTTTTTTGTTTAAAGAAAGGTTGGCCTCTTCTGCATCCTGACCACTGGACTTCCATCAGGTGTCCCAGCTTCCCCTGATACATTGAATATGACACCTCTGATCTTTTCTCCCTGTTCAGAGCTGTGGCTACCCCAACCATGTGCTACTTAGCTTGCTACATTGGCCTGGTGTGTAAGGAATAATTTTATGAGAATACATTCAACTTGGTTCTAGAAGAATCACAAAGTTTTCTTATATGAGAAAACTTTTTTAAAAAATTAAAAAAAAAAAAAACTTTTAAGAAAATGCTTAGCAGTCACCTGGCAAACTCTAAGCAAAATCTGAGTGACATGAACATCTGCTCATTTATTTTGTCTGGAAAGTGCTCCAGGAACCCTTGCTCTCTGAAGCTATAATTTTGGAGAGGCCTCTGGCCATATTTCAGACTGTGAGAACATTCTCTTTAACCAACAGCACCAAGTGTCACATTATTGTGACACTCACATCCCCCTTCAGAGGTGAGGCCTGTGGGATGAGAGAAAACCTGTTTTGTAACCTTGCAGATATTTGGCCATTCAGGCCTATTTTTTTCTTGTTACTTGTCTAATGACAAAGACCAAAGGGTTTAGATTTTGCTTTCTGTGAATTTTCTAGAAACAACATGATTGGCAGTTCAGAGAGACTTGTCTTGAGGGAAAACTGCATTTTATTTTCATTTTCTGTGTGTTCCTCCTCCCTTTCTGTGACTCTTCCTGCCATGACCCTCCCCTCTGAAGAATTTAGAAGTGTCCATGGCTCCGGGTTACCTGGAGTTCAGAGGCTGTCCCTGGCATCCTGCCACCAACTACTGAAGGGAATCTTTCTTCTCCATCTTATTATCCCAGGGTCCTGTTCTCCACCTCCTGTTATGATCTTTTCTTCCCAGCTGTGTTGAGATATAATTGACATGAAGAACTGCATGTATTTAAGGGATGCAAAATGTGGTGTTTTAACACACATACACTTTGTGAAATAATTACCACAATCAAGATAATTATCATATCCATCTACCCACATAGTTAAATTTAGAGGGCCATGGGGTGAGAACATTAGTATCTATTTTCTCAGAAAAGTTCCAGTATACAGTACAGTATTAAATGTAGTCAGAATATTGTACAAGAAATTTCCAGTGCTTAATTCCTCCTGCATAACTCAATGTTTATACCCTTTTATCAACATCTACCCATTTCTGTACCCCCAACCCACTGGCAGCCACTATTCTGCTTTCTGTTTTATGAAGTTTTGTGTGTGTGTGTGTGTGTGTGTGTGTGTGTGAACATCTGTCTATACACACACACACTACTGGGGATTGAATGAACCCAGCAGTGCTCTGCCACTATGATACACCCCAACCTTTTTTTTTTTATAATTTCTTATTTTGAAACGCAGTAACGCTGAATTGCAAAGGCTGTCCCTGAACCTAGGATCCTCTTGCCTCAGCCTCCCAAGTTGCTGGGGTTACAAGTGTGTGCAACTTCATCCAACAATTCAATGAGGTTGAAATATTTTAAAACTATACATATAGTAAGACAAGAGAGCATTTGTATTTCTGTGAGTCAACATAATATCCTCCATATTTGTCTATGTTGTCACAAGTTTCTCTGTGTGTGGGTGTGTGTGTGTGTCCATTTGTATGTGTGTCTCACATTCTCTTACCCATTTCTGATAATGGACACTGAGATTGTTCTCATATCTATTGAATATTGAAGTGTGCATGTCTCTTTAATATCCCGATTCAATTTCTTTTCAACATAACCAAGAGTAGGACAGCTATACCATATGGCAATTCAATTTTATTTATTTGTATATGGACACAATACCTTTATTTTATGTATTTTTTTGTGGTGCTGTGGATAGAACCTAGTGCCTCACCTGTGCTAGACAAATGCTGTACCATAGCCCCAGTTCTGGCTGTTAAATTTTTGATTTTTCAAGTAAACTGCACATTGTTGTCCGACTACATCAATTTATATTCCCACCATAGCCATTCTAAAGGGTAAGATGGTTTTGATCTGAAATTTTGGGGTCTGATTCTTTATAACTAATACATTCAGTTAATTTTTAATATTTTTTTACAGTAAAGGACATTTTCAGGTTTAATATGTTACCCCGTATGTCATTCTTTTTAACCTCTTCAGGATTTTTAAAAGGGCAGTAAGTACATACCACTCAATAATGACTAAGAAAAGAGTCAAAGAAGGAAGTGTCAGAAGGACTTGCAGAAAGAGCAATTTAGGAAAAGTCATGGACTCAAGCAGGAAAATAGAGCCAAATCTTCTCTGTTTTGCTCTTGCTAGATTCCTGGTGGTGTTACAGCACTGCACATTGAGGGTCCTTCTGTGACTGCAGTTCTAAGACCAACCCCTGCCTGACTCCCTCATGCCAGCTTACACTTTCCGTCACAAGGTTCCCTTCCTTTGCCTGCATTTACAGATGCTATTAACTCTATAACGGGATGAGGTTTTAATAAACCCATCATATGTGGAAAATATTCTAGGTCAAAAATGCATTTGGTATCTCTAACATACTGGACATCAGCTTAGCCACAGCTTACTGTGGCCAAAGGGGACCCTTGGCCCAGTGTTGCTAGCCAGCATCATGAAAAACTATCACTCTACATATGGGTAGTCCTGGAAAAGGCTAGAATACCATTATACTAGGATTTTAATCGAGTTATTGAGGAGTTCTCAGAGCTATACCTAAAAGCTCAAAATTTGAATTATGGTTTTACCGGATGTGTAATGCTTTTGGCACCATTGTAAATTCAAAGACTCCTAAGCCAAACCATTCTATGTCGTCAATCAGTGACAGCATTTACTTCTCTGATTTTAAATTCAGTGCCTGCCTTCCTCACTTGGCTGTAGGTTTCTTGAAGACCTAGCTCAGCACAGAAAACACTGTCATTGTTTATTCAATAAGTGGATGCTCAATGTTGAGACAGGGTCACGTCACCAGATTTTGGGCATCAGTAGTGCTGTGCAGGATAGGTGGAAGATCATCTAGGTTACTGTGGTCTCTTTCCACCATCTGGTCCTTAACATCTGAATCAGTGGTTTCCAACTTGGAATGATTTTTGTCCCGCTCATGATGGATTTTTTTTTAATATCAGAGAGATTTTGAGAGAGGTAGCTACTAAACCCCATATAAACCACTTGCAGTAAAGAATTATCCAGCACAAAACTTCAGTATGGAGCCTAAGAAGCCTTGATCTAAATGCACTGCATTTTTCTTCCCTCTGGCTTTCCTTTGCCTTCCTTTCCTAATTAGTTTCTCTTCATTCCTGTCCCTGTTACTCTTCCAGATAAGTTTTAATTCAGTTATTGAAAAGTGCTCAGGTGCTCAGGGGGCTGGGGATGTGGCTCAAGCAGTAGAGCGCTCACCTGGCCTGCGTGCGGCCCGGGTTCGATCCTCAGCACCACATACCAACAAAGATGTTGTGTCTGCCGGAGAACTAAAATAAATAAATATTAAAAATTTTCTCTCTCCCTCCCTCCCTCCCCCCTCCCCTCTCACTCTTTCTAAAAAAAAAAAAAAAAAAGAAAAAGAAAAAAGAAAAGTGCTCAGGGGCATACCTAACGGTCTTAGGATAAGAAATGCATTCATACCAAAGTTAAGATCTGGGAAGTGGTTTTCTTAAACCCAAATAGAGAAAATTAATTGTTCCCCTATTTTTAAAAAATATCTGTCAGGAAGCATGTAAAAGGAGGAGATGGTTATGGGGCCAAGGCTTTGTATTCAGAATCCCAAGCTATTTGAAACTGACAAGGAAGTTGGAATAGAGGCCCAGGGATTTCATCCAAGAGGAAGTTACGCTTCTGCCAATGATTAAGTAATTCACGGGTTCTTTGTGAGCTCCATCTTAAATATTTTCAAGCAATATAAATGTTCCTATTGCACAGAATGGGGCTTTTGTTAATCACAGTCAGTTAACAGTCCCCCTCCTTAGAAAGGACACAACATAGTCTTAGCAGTTCTCAAGAAAACCCAGCCTGTCTTATGAACTCATCCTTAACAGAAGTTGGGCTGACTGAGGCCTGGAGTACGCGGTGTGGCTTCCCTGCTCAGAATCTGACCTCATCTTCAGTTCTATGTGGATTCTTGCACACCACACTCTGCAGTCCACACTGAGGGTTCATTATAGGCCACAATGCAGAACGGGGGAATTAACAGCAACCATCTGCAGGAGCTGAAGTGAGTTTAAATAAACACGTCTTAAAGTGCAACACAATCATTCATCCACCATATCATCCCAGTGACAAGCATCACACAGAAATAATCCCCCACTAAGGGCATGTGTTAAGTTCACTTCAAGATATGACATTTATCACTATTTACCCAGTATAGGATACTATGTAAACTTTAGAAGTCTCTTTATTTAGTCATAGGATTTACAGTAGTAATTTCAATGGTTATCATAGATCAAGTGGTCTGGTCATATGCCTTAGAACAATTTGTAAGGCAGCATCTGGCATGAACACATGAAGGGAGAAAATAGTAATTGTAGTCATGATGGTGGTTGTAGCAGTAGCTCACCTTTTTAAATGCTAACTGTGTGCATCATAGGTGGGGCCTAGAAAGCAGCAGGTCTGAGGTGGAGATGGGTGTGTGGACATCTGCTGGGAGCAACACTCACAAAACAGAAGAAAGCAGTTTAAGCAGGAGGAGATGTTGGGCTGTGGAGCAGTCTCAGTGTGTGCCTCCCCCCAACCTGCCCACAGGGGGCCTCCCCAGAGCTAAGAGTGGGGCCATGAGTAGTGAGGCTGTCTATCCTGCGTTGATGCCTCCCATGTTGATTCTGGCTGCCCTTGTAAGGAGATGTGGCTTTGGAGAGGCATTCAGTTCCCATTCAGGTGATTTCCTGAGAGGGCTCGAGTTAGCACTATTAGCTGTCTTCAACCAGCAGAGGAAGGAATAAAGCCATCTTTTCATCTTGAAGATGCTCTTCAGAGAATCAACCATAATGTAGAGGAACTGGGTTGTACACTTCCCACATTCTTTTGTTTAAATGCTCTTATCCCAGCTGTATAGATGAAATAATCAGGGCATAGAGAGGTTTTATATGTTGTGTGCGGGGGGGAGAGCATACCATGATATGTATACAACCCCCTTATAAAACTCAACTATTTACATAGTCATCCAGGATAAAAGGTATGTAGAGAATTAAGTAAAATTGGTGATATCATGACTTAGCTTATGGATTTGTTTACCTAGACAATCCCAGTGTGGTCATTATTCACAGTGTCCCTGTTAGATAATAAAAGGTCATCCTAGGTAAGTCCAGCATTGAAGCCACCAGGGGGCAGTGCACACAAACTAGATATGGAGGCAATGGGGGAGCCCAAGGCCAGGAGTTAAAAAAAGAGTCAAGAACTACAAAAACAGGACAGACCAACTTCTCTTCGTCCAATCTTCAGAGCAACAACATCAGCACCACCTGGAAACTTGTAAGAAAAGCAAATTATTGAGCCTCTGCCCAGAACTATTAATTAAATCAGACAGGTGCTGGGCAGGTGCTAGTTCCCCGTCTGTGTTCTAAGGAAGCTTCAGGTCATTTGATGTTTTCTCAACTGGAGACTCATTAAGAGAATTCGTAGAATGACTTGGAAAAGAAGTTTGTAACTATTTTTGTTGTTGTTGTGTGTTTGTTTTTTGTTTTATTTGTAATGTCATTGACTATAGTCAGTAAGGATTGGTTTCCCAGCAAATGCAGGCAAAAAAAAAATCCAGGATGAGATGAAAGTTTTAAGGTTCAAAATTTTCCATAGTGCTGTGACTCATTAAAGTCACAAAAACCTTCGCAGTGTCTACCTTCTTGTTTGTGTTATTTTTGAGGGTCAGCTGCCGGCTCCACCAGGATCCTGCTGTGTGATGTCTTTGTATTTGCTTTTAACCCCAGTCTCCCCCTCACCTAGCTCCACTAACTTATTTTAAGATATCTTTGATATGTTTTAAATAATTACATTACTTTAGTCAAGTCACCAAAACTTTGTGTGTTCTCCATTCACATACACAATGATTTTACCTTTCCCACTGGGTCTTTATGAAGATGGAATAAATATCATGAAAAGCTATTTATAAACTGAGAAGTGCTTTGAGATCATAAGATAGGTGTGGGAATAGCATAGCTCTTTTCTAGACTGTTTTTTAGCTTTCGAGAAGCATAATTTATGCTTGATTAATTTGTGTGTAATTTTTATAAAGCGACCTATTAAAATAATGGTTTCTACTATTAATGTTTTCACATACTGAGAGAAAGAGAGAAGGAATAACATATTGCCAAAAAATAGGTCTTTCTTATCTAATAAATCTAGTTCTCCCTCAGGCTATGAGAACAGGAGCTATAATTTTAACAAGCATTTAACCTGGAAAGATGTATTCTGGTCCCTGCTTCTTCCTGGGCACAATGTCAGTTTTCTCTTGGGCACTCAAAAAAAAAACACCAGTTGGGGAAGGCAAGGATGAACAAATAAAGGACTGAAAGACCATGTTATCATATTTTTGAAATTGCATGAGTGTTAGTGAAATCATCCATGAAAATGAAAACTGGTCTCCATGGACCCCTAAATCCACATCAGTACTCACCAGGGTCTTCACGGAGGCATACATTAGAGCTCAACAACATCAACTGAGTCAGAATATAATAGATTGATTCCAGCCTGAGGAGAGAGGTGAAGGACAGTTACAGCCAGAGGCCAAAACCAGGATATTTGACTTTCAATATGGAGTCCAACTGTGGGGATTTTTAAAATGTTCCAGCTCCTTCTTGGATATTCCTCCCATGAACTGGACTAGACTTAGTGTTTTACTTCTAATAAATAAGCTAAAGTGAAATTAATGGACTGTGACTCTGGGATGGGCCATCGAAGCACTAGAACTTCTTTGGTGCACCCTCTGTGTCTCCAAATCCACTGCCATTCCGTCCCTCAATCTCAATCTTTCTCTCTGACTCTATCTCCTTGCTATAAGCACATGTGTTATGGGCAGCCTTGTGAAAAGACTCACATGGCCACCAACTGAGACTCCTGGTCCAAAGTCTGGTCCTGAGACTATTGCAGCCCTAACCCTGTTTTGACAGCAGCCCTGAGCCAGAAGTACCCACAGAACCCACCCTGAGACACCCCTAGACTTCCAACTCGCAGAAACTGCGATTATTGGTGTTATAAGCTATTAAATTTGTGGGAAATTTGTTACACAGCAATAGATGGCAAACACAATAAATTTTGTCACAGGTAAATGACTGTTTATGAAACCTCTTGTCTTCAACTGAGCACTAGAAGCTTGGGAAGGCAGTGCCTGAGGAGAGCGCAGGTGTACACTTGTCTGTATCAAGTGCAAAGACTATTTTTTTTTTTAAGCATGACTGTTGAAAGATTTGACTCTTTAAAACTTGCATTTTATTAACTAAGACAGAAAAATTTTAAAAAAAAGATTTTGTGATTCATGTGTCATAGAGAAAGTTAGACCAGGGAGCTCATGGCTAATGTTGCTCAGCAAAGGTTTTCAGGACACGGTTTAAGGTGAGGATGACTGGGAGCCACTTAGGATCAGCCTGTGAACAAACATCTTTTTCCTTCATTCTGCATCAGCCACCAAGTCTGCCCTTTCCCTACGTGCTCATGGAATTCCTACATACTTCAAAATTGTTTTGACATAAAATTGGTGTCACCTTCCTCTACCCTTTCCTCTGACTTCACCATACATGAAAATAATCTGCAAGACAGGAAAGAGGCTATATTCATGTTAACTAAGGAACATTAGAGGTGAATGAAGATGGAAGTTGCAAAATTGCATGCTTGTAAGAATACATTCTTTTTTTGAACCCAGATGGATGATTCATAGATTTTTTTTTTAACAAAACAATGCATATATCTGGATAAAAATAAGTTTAAAATAAAATATCACATATTATCCCAACTAAAAAGGTAACAATTTTAAGCTTTTCTTTCTGAACAGTGGCTCTCTTTCTCTCCCTCTCAGTGTGTGTGTCTTGTGAACAGAGATATACATGGTGACAGAAAGAGACTGAAAACACACCACGCACATATCTGTTCTCAATAAAATATTACAGCAGATCTTTGTATTGATATAGTGCTTTATATTTTAAACATTGTCTTAAATCATCTCTAGTTGCTCAGTAAATAAATAGATTATGTAGTCTTTAGAGACAGAAAGCACGTCTTATACATCTCCATGTCTATCACTGTGCATAACATGCAGCATGGATCTAATAAATGTTGAAAGCATTATTCCTGTCTTATATGGAGCAAGATAATGCAAAAAGAAAGCAAACGGCTTGTCTAAGTCATGCACTTGGTTCTCAGTATTACAGGATTAAGAGCCATTATCATCCTAGTATGGCTTCTTCCTTTGGGAGAAGGAAGAGCACTCCTCTGAGAAGGGAAACTGCTCTCCAAGGAAATGCACTAGTAGAGAGAACAGCCAGACTCTAGAGACCAAGGTGGCATTGCCCTTGGAGCCCATCTTTCCTTGTGCTTTTGAAAAATCACAGGGTCCTTTTACCCACAGCTGGTCAAAGACTAGTCTCAGCTATTAAGTGAAGGACTATGGGAGGAAGACCACACCCTGCAGCCTGCAGATGCCTGGCTTCTGGAGAAGCAATGGTGCTTCTCATTTATGAGAAGCAGTCTGCAGATGGTCCCCAGCAGAACAACTCTGACTTTTTAATGTCTCCTTGACAAAAAAAGCTATTTCAGAAATCATCTCAATGCTGCTTGCTCAGTCATTCATCTACACAGGCAGGGATTCTGTCAGAATTTGTCACTTTTATTTAAGCAAGGCCTTGACATGGAGCGACTTTATTCTAATCATGCTTACATTTGATTTGACAGTTTCAGAATATATCTTGTATGTCCATTGTACATGCTCAGATAGATAATTTTTCACAAAACATTTCTCTTTTGGCAATTCTCACCTTCTTTTAGCCCAATTTCTAGGGAACAAAAAAGACTATATTAAAAATATCACAGTTTTCCAATTCTCTGGAGATAGTGTGAAAAAACATATTATAGAAACAGTCATGGGGCTGGGATGTGGCTCAAGCGGTAGCGCGCTCGCCTGGCATGCGTGCGACCCAGCTTCGATCCTCAGCACCACATACCAACAAAGATGTTGTGTCCGCCGAGAACTGAAAAATAAATATTAAAAATTCTCTCTCTCTCTCTCTCTCTCTCTCTCTCTCTCTCTCTCCTCTCTCACTCTCTCTTAAAAAAAAAAAAGAAACAGTCACAATTTATTTTTAGTAGGGAAAAAAAGTCAAATCGAATTAGCACAGAGAATTGAAACCTGAACTTTTGATATTCTCCTTGAGCCCTATATTCCCAAAGAAATAGATGACATTCACTCATTTGGTTTTATTGAAGTTTACAAATAAGTCTAAAATGTGATTTTAAATGTTACGTAAATAATGATATGTAAACTGAATTTTCACACACACACACGCGCGCACACACACACACACACACACACACATATATATATATATCAACATTTTACTGGTTTTGTTTGTTACTTCATATAACCCTTATATGCACTATATGAGACATTATTATGTTCATTTTGTAGAAGGAAAGACTAAATCTCAAGCAGTCAAGCATCTTATCTAGACTGTTGTAAAGAAAGTTTATTTCAGGGAGATAACCATACATTTTAGACAGATAATTGGGTCATTCTATAGCTATTTATGGAGGAATAGAGACATGAATGTGTGCCTCACTGTGGTCCATAATGCTGAACAGGACAAATAAAATGGATAGAGGTGGACTAGCAGGCTTTCCACAAAGTGTCAGTAAGAAACACACTTCGATAGCACTAAACTTGGCAATGTCCCAGGTATGACAAAACCCACTTTGCACGAGTTGTTGAAATCAGCATGCTCTGGCTAAATATGTCCCAGAACTCTGTGGAGAGATGAATTTTATAAGGTGACATAACTGTCTAAAAAAATGTTAGGCAGAAGTCTTTTGTCCTCAACAAATATTCATACCCTTCCCTCATTTCCTATTCCTCCTTGCAGTTGCTTAGGGTCATATAATGAGTTCTGGCCAATGATTCTGAAAAGTGACTGGTGTCACTCCCAGGCCGAAGCAGTAATAGACAAGGGCATTAGCAAACAAATTGGTGGATTTCTAACAAGATCTGCAGTTCAGTGTACAATATTGTACCAATATAATTTCTTGGTCTTCATAATGCCATTACGGGAGATGATAGCAATCAGGAAAAGATGAGTCAGAGATGAAAAAGAGCCCTTTGACTACTTTTTGCAAATTTTCTGTAAGATTGAAATGTGTTCAAAATTTAAAGGTCAAAAACAAGTGATGAGTGTTCTTACCTCATCTCTCTCTTCCCTTGGTTCAGGCTGATAAGATAAGATGAAGACAGTGCACACTACCCATATAAGATTGTAGGTGAAGTCTTAGAACAGTGCTTTCTTGGTGTTAAGCCCCCGAGATTGGAGATTTGCTCATAGAGTAGGAAGTATTCATTTCTTTAATTTACATGGTATGTAGCATACTAGTGATTTTTTACTCCAGTGTTCCTCCTAAAAGTTCTGAAATAGTGTTCAGTTTTCCATTCCCAAAGCTAAGTGACAAAGGGGGTACCTTCTTTTGGCTCATTTATGCATGATCCAGTCCTTACCTACAAAGCAGGAGAAAAAGATTCCTGCAGCACTTCCAGAAATACACATGCTTTATTCTCTTCTTTTAAACCAGAGGCTCTCACCTGAGGGCAGTATTGACCCTTCCCCAACCAGAAGCCCATGTCTACAGACATCTCATAACTAGAGGATAACCAGCCGGAGTACTACTGGCCTCCAGTTGGTAGAAGTCTGAGACATTGCTAAACCTCCTTCAATGCAGGGCAGTTCACATAATAAAGAGTTATCCCAGCCAAAAACTGATAGTGAAGTTGAGAAGCCTTGCTCTAAATGGTAATATATCAGATGTGAACTCTGGATTTTCTGCATCCTGGGTTCCACAAGAATGGAACCATGATTAAGACTGGCAGAGAGATGAAATGGAAAACATCTGAGTTCTCAAAGGTAAAACCAAGCAGTTAAATTGACTCAAACTGAAGCCTTTTCTACTTTAAGCGATCTTCTTTTTTTGCAGTAATCAGCTTCTTCGTTATTTAAATACAGGCTGGGTCAGAGGTTTTCATATTTGTATCACAAATCATCTTAATAAAATTCTATTCTTTTTACCAGGTAAATCAGTATTTATTTAAGTAAATATCTGTTTCCAGATGTCTGACATGGATCTCAATTTATAATTCTCTTGGCTGGCGATATGGTTAAGAAGCTAGTAAGTAGAAAAGCTGAAAACAAATGTTTTGTTGGTTTTAATACATAGCCTTTCCAAATACACATCAAGTTAGATTTTATTTCACATTGAAACCAAGTATGCCTAATAGTATTATAATAATGGGAGTAATTAGTAGTGGTCATATTGGCAGCAGCAACTTTTATATTTACTAAGTCCCAGGCACTTTGCCAAGCATAACACACACAAAAAATATGTTTTAAAATTCTTGCATTAATCCTGTGATATATGGTAAATATGAATGTGTGAGAAATTGCTCATTTCCTTCTTATGCTTTGAAACACTCTCAGTGTATCTGTCTAGTCCTCTAGAAGACACCACTACCAAATTTGGTTGATAGTAATAATCTCTGAGCTTATATATATAGTACAGTATTCTTCTTTTCTACTTTCTAGAACATTCTGATTTGGATAAGAGGTAACCTATTTTTCTTATATGCTAATTGAGAGAGTAAGATAAAATGTAAGTATTATTTCAAAAATGAGTTCTATAAAATTAGTATTGTATTGACCTATGCATAACAATTATTTTTTCTTTGTATGCATAAGTGTGCATGTGAGTTAAGTTCATGGCAATGCTCTTTTCTGTATACAGGAGCTATGACTTTATAAACTGCAACAGTGACAGCTGTTGTGACTTCATATTTGACTGACAAGAGTAATGAAAACAGCATAACAGTATAGTATCTCTCATGTAACAATAAAGAAACTGAAATTCAGTGAAACTTTGCTAGTTACCTGAGTTGTACAAAAGAAAAAAAATAACTACTAAAATGAAAACAATAAGTCATTAAAAAATTAACCTTTTGATTTAGAATTATTTCTTGTTGCATAACCCTTACCTAAAGCTTCAATGTGACTACCTCAAATTTTTGTGACCCAAGGATAGGGACTTTGAAAGACATGTGAAGGGGATCCCAAGAATCCACAGCCAGAGATAAAACATGTGAATGCAATTTTCTGTGACATTTGCATTCTTATTTTAAAGATTTTTAACACCCACCTAGTTAGCAGAGTAGCACAGCACTTTCTACGTACATTGTACTCTGCCAAATATAGAGAACTGTTGTTTCCTTTTTACAAAGATGTCTGGCTCCATTTTTCCATATTGACTGCTGACAGATTTGAAGCCTCACCATTCCCCTTCCCTTTCTGTACCACATTTTAGAAAGCTTATAAAAAAAAAGCCTGAGTGCTCCCTGCTGCAGGGTCACCTGAAAGTCAGACCATAAAATCCCTGGCCTGTGCATTGGAACACACAACTCCAGTCTCACCAACCAGCCACAGTTAGAACAAAGACTTACGAGGCTCTCTCAAGCCATTTTTTGAACCCGCTCGTGCACCTGGCCCTGTGCCCCCCAGAAACCCTCAATATGTGAGTAATGAATGTTTTCATGCCCTCTCGGTACATCTGTAGCATCACCAATTTCATCATCCAAATATCAAGGTTAGGTGATGTGGGATAACCAAAACACTTTGCATTTTTCCTCCTGGGGATACTAATTCCTCTTTTGAAAATTTGTTAAGAAGGAAAATAGTAATTAAAAAGAAGCCAATATATTAGTTGAAAGTCACATTTCTTACTACAAAGGGTCATGGACATATTCATGATCCCTGAGCTTCCAGGCAATACTCAAATAAAAATAAATTTTAAAGCAGTCAACAAAGTACATTGAATATTTAGAAAAATGACGAACATAAGAACATGAACAGCATGTAACAGGACTCAAGAATTAAAGATTATTTTATTTCTATTTTAATGTGATAGGAATCAAAAATTGCAAAAAAAAAAAATAGCAGGCAGGTTTCCAAATGATGTCTTCTTATTCACTTTTGAAGAAGCCTTTAGCAGGGAACTGAGTTTTTAACTCCAGTGGTTGAATATTATATTTCTCTAAATCAAGTTTAGGTAGGTGTGCATATTTTGTGGAACTAGTCATTGAACCCAGGGGCACTGTACCACTGAGATGCAACACCAGCCATTTTTAGATTTATTTTGAGAAGGAGTCTTGTTAAGTTGCTGAGGCTAGACTCAAAGTTGCCCTCCTCCTGCTTCCACCGCTGGAGTAGCTGGGATTACAGGAATGTGCCACCACACTCAGCTAAAATTATGTTTTTATTACTCTGTTCTTCCGTTGATTAAGACTCTTCATGAAACTTGAAAACAAAATCCCTAGAACGAACTGAAGGAAATATGATACAATCAGATGCTACCCAGCTATTAAACTCAATACGAATACATCTTAACACCCTTGGGAAAAATATTAAAAGCATCTAAATGGTCCATTTTTTTAACAGCCATCTCCTTAGAAGTCATTTAATAATGTTACAAGATAGGTTATAGTTGAGTGAGTAAAAAAAAATTCACAATAAACCATTTACAAGGTGGGCACTGTGTATTATAATTTTAAAAGGAAACATTTGATTGATAATTCTTATAACTTTTACCCAGTGGGTCACCTATTATTTCATGATTTATAATTCCAGGCAACTTATTTCATGATTTATAATTCCAGGCAACATACTTAAGGCTGGATAGCTCTAAAAAGCTAAGAAAGAAGCCGAATAAGCTGGGGAACCATCATAAGAAACATAGTATTCTTGTGTTTATTTATCTAATATGTTAATGTAGTCTGGTGATTTATTTGTAAGAGATAAAGTCATCAGCTCTATGGTTAAATTAAAAACCAATAACATTAACTATGATCTAGACAATCAAAATGTAATTTGCTTTCCTGAACTTTTCTGTGAAATTGCTTTTCTCAATGGAATTACATTCAATCAGCCAGTCTGAGGACTTAGACCATCTGGCATTGTATTTCTCTGTTGAAACAAAGGCAGTTGTCTTCCAGAAATTTAACCTTTGTTGCTATACTTATAAACCCCTAGTTCCTACAGGTAGTATGCAAAATCCCCACATAGGCATGCACACCTTCTCAGAACTCATAGTTCCATTTAAACAGTTTTAGAAAGATGAATAAATAAACCAAGCACAATAAAACACTTCTACCCAAATGAGTAAAGCTAACAGAAATGACAGTGAATGCTTTGGAATGCTTCGTTTGGCAGCAACTGGAGATGTCACATGATACTGGTGGGACTGGAAAATAATGCAACATATAAGGAAATTTCCGATGGTTTCTTATAAAATTAAATATCTCTCTAACTCAGTGATAGGTAGTGATGATCTAGTGATTCTATTGCTATATTATTTACTCAAGATACACAATATTACATAATCAAAAGGGCTTTGAAAATCAGTGTCCATAGCGGCTATAACTGTAATGACCTTAAAATAGGAAAATAGTTAATTTTCCATCATAGAATGATGGATAAACAAAATTGACTGTATTTATAAAATAGTACACTATATTTATAAAACAGTACACACTCAGGAATACAAAGGAAAAAATATATGAAATAACATGGATGAATCTCAAAAACACTGTCTGTCATGAAAGAAGTCTTAAGAAAAAGAATATACACAGCACATTTCCATTTGCATAACATTCTAAATTAGGTAAACTCACATGTGATGAAAAAAATCAGAGCAAGGATTGTCTCTTGGGAATTGAAAGTAGGAAACCCCTAGGAAGAGAAAAGAAGGAACTCTTGAGGGTATCAATAATGCTGTTTCTTGAAATTGGTTTACCTTACATGGGTATGTGAATTTATGACAGTCATATAACAATACACTTATGATTTATGCCTTTTGTAATCAAAATTTTTACCCTTAAAAATTGGGCTGGTTTAAGAGAGTGCTGGATGGAGAAGCATTTGTAATAAAACAAATAAGGTGAAATGTAAATTGTATTAATAAAATATTCTGTGTCATTAGGGAAAATTGAGATATAGTCTTCAGCAAAGAATTAAATAAAATTATTACTAAAATTTTTTCTGTGACTTTTTTTACTTTTCAAAATAAAATTCAAGTGTAATAATGTAAATTATTTTCAATTGGAATGATAAATCAGTGATTGGAAACAATAATATCAAACCATTGGTTTAAACAATTAAAAAATAAGTAAGCTTGTTAGGAGAAAATTATAGTATTTTCAATGATTTACTAAGAGACACCATCACAAAGAAAAATTGATATCAGTGGACACCTTACCAGTATTACCCCAATCACAATATAATTTATATTTTTAGCATGAGTTTGGATAAAAAAGGGAAAACAATAGTGGTTATATTGTGTTTACATATAATTTGATTTTAATGCTATAAAACTAAAAATGAGCCTTTATTTGTATGTTCCTGTTGTGTGAGAACACCCCATTCCCCAAGTGTACAAACTTACTTTTTTATTCTGGCACAATTCTAGATATAAACTTCTTCAATTCTAGAAAGCACAAATCATAATTATTTAGCAGGCAAGTTACAACAAGAAATGGATATTTGTGGGTGCCAGAAATAAAAAGTAAACAATACTCAAAAAGCAAGACAGGAATTAAAGTAATATGCATCAGCAGGTGTATGAGAAGTATTATGCTCTCATATTTCTGGCGAGAGTCTAAATTGATGCAGTTACTTTGGAAAGAAAATATATATAGATAAGAACAGCAAGAATGGGATGAACAGGGTCACTCAGCAATTTTTCAAACTATGTACACTGTGGATTACCCTTGATTTATCTGACTTATGAAAAATGCATACAAACTCAGAGGATTTACAAAACCCCTGAAATTGATCCACAAACATTCTAGGGTATCTGTGGACTTATGTACTAGTGACTCCTGGTGTACAGTTTCATTGTTGGAAAACTAAGAATATCATATAATGCATACCCAATAGCTAGCAGAGAGCTTACAGGGACTGTGAATAAGTTAGATATCTCAAAGGTACTGGTAGAGCAGGAAGTGGACCTTTCTTTGTTATCATAACCACTCTTGGGAGAATTCTTAGGGACAGAAAACTGACAATAATATTAACAGTCTTGATATTGGTTTTACTTGTAAATGTGTTGATGAAAGCTAAAATGTCAATTAACACCTTCATGGAAATTCCACATATTCTAAAGTATCACTTGAAAGAAATAACAGCATTGGCAAAAGAAAATATGTGGTCATATGTCATACCCTCAAAACACCCCTCTTTCTTTCTTAGGGCATAAATGCCCATTTCCCAGGTTACTTTTTCATGGACTTGAAACCTTACTGAACAATGTTTAAAGGGATAATTTTTAACTTGCTGTAATTGGTATTTGAACCATGCAATGTATTGAAAGGTGTCCCCCCAAAAAAATCTATGTCCCAAAACCCATGAGTGTTACTAAATTTGGAAAAAAAATGGTCTTTGAAGATGTAATAATATGAAGGGTCTTAATATGAGATTACCTTGGATTATCCAGAAGGAACAAAAATTTAGTGAGAAGTAACTATTTAAGAAAACACAAGAGAGAGATGCAGGAGATGAGGTTATGTGACCATGAGGTGCAATTATGCAACTCCAAAGTCAAAGAAGTTAATCACTAGAGCCATCAGAAGCTGGTATAAGAAGGATTGTATCCTAGAGCCTGTAGAAGGAGTGTGAACTTCCTGACACCTTCATGTTGGACCTCTAGTTTTCTCAACTATGAGAGAATAAATTCATATTGTCTTAAGGCATCAAATTTCAGTTATTTCATAAATTTATTTATTTTTGTGGCAGCCATAGAAATCCATACTGTGTAGAAATACTTATCTTTCTAGGGACAGAAAAACCTACCCCCGAGATGCTTCATTCCATAGTAACTAATCCCATACAACTACAATCAATTTGTCTACAGTGCAAGTTATCAGTCATTGCTTGAGAAGATTCTGCTATAGAAATTACATATAAATTAGATATTTTGGCATTTGTTCATAATTATCAAAGGACATTTGATAATAATTATGGAGTTTCAGACCATAATTTATCATTGACTACATTTGTATCTTATCAGATTACTGAAAAATTTGGGTCTCCATTTATTCAGACCTGAACTACTGAGGGATATAAGGGAGAACTAATCCTAGTGGAAATACAGAGAATTGGAACTGTTATTTAGAAAAATCACGTCATTTCTGTAGTTCTATTTATTTTTCTGCATCAACAAATTTGCTTAGTGAGATCAGAGCTATTCTCAGTTTATGAAAAAAGCCTTCCAGGCAATTACTCCTTGATAGCCCCATATTAAAATAAAAGTAAAGAAAAGCATTTACTTGAGAAGCATGACTTTCAGTTATGTCACTACTTGCATTTTCCTCCTCTCCTTGGTGACATTCATTGATCTTCCTGTTGCACTTTATCATTTACAAGAAAATAAAGCATCTGACTAATAGCCTTGTTCCTCTTCACCCCACATCCCTGAATAAATATCAGGATTTTTTCTACATTTCTGTGGCTCATTCTTCTAATAGCATAGCCTAAGTCCTTTGTACATCTCTATTCTAATGATCTTTGGCCTTCCCTCACTGCCAATATTTGCTCCTTACCTGGATCCATTTCACTTAATTTTCCTGGTCTATCATTTCAATATTTATTTTCCTTTGACCTGTGCTTTAATGGAAACTAGATCATACTTCCCAGACACACCTTCATGAATTGGGTCTGGTTCCATCTCATAAGAATTACTTAGGAGGTTTTAGTAAGTAACCTCCTTTCAATATCCTGAGATTCTCTGTTGATCTTGGTTGGTACCTGGGAATCTGTGGAATTTACATTTAGTTTGTGACTTCACTGTTAAGTATCCCTGTCACAATCTGAAGTCTTCACTCTTCTGCCTAGACCCTGTGATCCATCAGTTAGAGTACAGTTTTTCTAGAAGACCACCTTCACCACCTTACATCTGCACTGATTTTTTTTCCCTTTTGTTATGAGATTAAAGGCGTTTCCCTTCTTCACCTATGTACTGTATGTCATTGCATCCAGGGTTCCTACAAGTCTGGATGGTTTCTGATACAACGGATTTTATTTTTCTTCATCTTTTCCTTCTCTGCTGACTTCTTCCTTACAATATTGAAACCAATAAAATCCTCTTCTATTCACCACTCTTAGCGACTCTGGAGATCTTCTCTCATCTCTCTCCTTCTCATCCCAACAAAGTGCCTCAAGGGATTGACCTATGAGGAGGGCTGTCTCTGTTTTTCACCTTCTCTTTGTGCTTCAGACAACTGCAATCTGGCTTCTGCCACCTGCACTCAGCTGCAATTGCTGTAGATAAAATCATCATTGACATCTTTGCTACCAATTCAATGGAAACATCTCAGCCTTAGCTTTAGTTACACTTGTGCAGGATTTTACCTACTCACTAACTTCTCCTTAAACTGAGCTCTATTGTGGAGGAGATGAGGTACACTATGCACCCCACCCTTCTTGCCATGTTCTTCAGATCCTATGGATTGGATATTTGCCTCTGTTTTTCCTCAACATTGCTCTTGTCATTCTAAATGCTTCCTCAGTCATCCTGTTTTACAATCTTTTAGATTATTTCCAGTCTAAGTCTTTCTCTTTGACTCCAGTTTTAGTATCCATGTATCTATTGAATGTCACAAAGGGGATGATAATAGTACTATTAAACTTAAGGACAACAATAAACACAAACTTTGGACCAGCCTGTTTGACAGATTGATTTCATAAATTATCTCAGTCTTATAAAATAGCTTCAAATATGCTCATTTACATGTAAACTGAGTTTTAGAGATATCTAGTAAACTGCTCAATACATACAACTAAAATCCAGATGGGTTGGTTCCCAGTCATTAATCACTTTTCCTACTGCATCTCATGGTAAATATGTAAGGGCTACTCCAGGAAAGCTCACATCCCACACTACCAAACTGATACCTCCCATCTGATTTATAATTGCAATGATTTCCAAATATTTCACTTGCACACTAAAAATTTTGGACCTTTTCCCCTTATAGACCCTTTATCTTCTAGCTTCTTCATGACTTGAAAATACAGCACTTTCTCCCATCCCTGCTGTTCAAACAGCATTCTCTGTCCTGAATCCCTGCAGCAGCTTTCTAACTGGTGTCCCTCTGTCAGGTCATGGCCTCTCCAATCCATTTTTCGCAATGCAGTCTGAGTGATTTTCTGAAGTCAAATCTGATCACATCACTTTCTGGCTTACTTAAAGCCTGTCAATGTCATTCCATTGCCTTCAGGATAAAGTCCCACTCCTTAGCAGGGCATGAAGGTCATTCATGACCCAGCATCTGTTTAGATCTACAGCTTCTTCTATCAAAAGAACTGGCCTCTTTCTAAACACCAACAAAAGGACACTATTTGGAGATTCTTGAGCACATTATGTTTTATTTCAGCATCAGTTTTTTTTTAATGTCCTATTCGCCTGCCTAATTTCACTTTCTTCCTTTGTTTAATAGATTGGTGGCATCTCATCCTTCATAATTCATCTCAAACGTAACTCCCTCTTATAGCCATCTCTCTCCCAGGATCCCCCTCTATTCTCCCAGACAGCATCATCATTAGACGGGAGAATTCATCACACTGCTTCCTAATTAGCCATTTTCTTGCCTGACCTGGTTACTGCATTTTAGGTCCCATCAAAGGTGGGCATCATGACTCTCTCTTAACTTTTTTTTTTTCCCTCCGAAAAAGGGAAGCATTCAAGTAAAAATAATTTTGAAAGTGATCATAGGAAATAATGGTGGCAGAATAAGAAAGAGAAACAGGGAAGAGAAAGCCATCACTAAGGCACACAACAATCATGTTAGCACCCTGGTAAGTGGAGCCTGCTACACTGAGGAGCCTGCGAAAGAGTTAACATTTCCACACACTAACTTGTTTGAACAACTCTCCTGATTGTGTCTTCACAGTAGGTACCATCAGTTACTGGTTGAAGGAAGCTCTAAGAGAACTTTAGGGGTTGAGGGTGTCTATTAATTCCCCTGACACTGTTAGCCTTTGGTGTAGATGGCAAAATGAACTCCAGTAACCCAAAATACCCCAATAAAGAAACAGGAGAAGGCAGGTGAAAGTCAGGATATTGCTTACCAAATATGGGTGACAGATATGGGTCTTAACAGCATTTGCAGCAGACCTGAACATCATCCTAGAATAAGTACTTTATAGTATAGGGTACCTACTAGGTATTCCAAACTTTTTAATAAATAATTGAATATTGAAAAACCAAAAAAAGATAGAGGCCAGTGTCTATGACTTATTCATGCCTCTGTTCTCACCGCCAAGCATCCTTTCTGGTGCTTGGTGCTTGCTGCTTGCAAGATATTTTTGAATGAATGAATAATTGATCGATGTCCTTAGTAGAACAGAAGATCTCAAAAGTTCTTATAAGCTAAGAGATTCTCATGTGAGTATACACACATATTTTAAATCAGTCTTTCACAGCATCCTCATCAAACGCTGGTCACTTTATTGTCTCTGCCTGGACATTGTGGAGAACAAAGCACACTGATCACTCCTAACCAGTCCACATGAGGGAAGAGGAATGTTGCCACATTCACCAGGCAGGGTCATTGTGACTAATTGGAGTTTTGGGGTCCCATCACTTCAGGAACATTTAAAATCATTCTGTGGGATGATGGAACATAAGTAGACTCTGCCACATGAGCTCCACTAATGATGGAAATGAAAAGACACTTCCAGTCTCCAGAGCTCTCCCTCTGTCATGTCCCATGAACACTTTCTTCATATTAAAAAAAAAAAAAAAGCAGCTAAAAGTGGAGGTATGGGTAAGGGAGGGGCTTATTCTTCAAATAGCTCCCTGAAATGCCATCTAAAACAGGAAGGGCTTGGGGGAAGGACAAAGGGAACATGTTTTAACAACAGCAGAAAAAGGAATGCACTCACCTTCTGGGTTTTAGAATACTTGACATTTAACAAAAACTACACTTTTTAAAATTTTGGTGAATTGCATATGTAGCTTTATGAGATTTTTTTGCTAGTATTGATTTTTTTAAGGTATAATTTTTTTCTCTAAGGAAGTTCTTCCTATACTGACCATGTATAATGTATTTTTTTTAAAGAGAGAGAGGAGACACACACACACACACACGCACACACACACAGAGAGAGAGAGAGAGAGAGAGAGAATTTTTAAATGTTTATTTTTCAGTTTTCGGTGGACACAACATCTTTATTTTATTTGTATGTGGTGCTGAGGATCAAACCCAGCGCCCTGCGCATGCCAGTTGAGCATGTTCTCCCCAGCCTAATAATGTATTTTTTAAAATCCAGAAATTCTATTATACTAATGTTCTAATTGAATAGTATTCTGCTTTTTTGAATATGAAATTAATTTGTGTTCATAACTAAGGTTTCTAGTAAACACAAAAGAAAATATTTTTAGAGGTACTAATAATCTCTAAATCTCCAAACAATATGAATATTATTAGCATTTGTCTTCTGTCTACCAAGCATCTTTCTATCTAATCCATCTAATAAATTTGAAAGTTATCTTTAAGATTTTTTTAAAAAATGTTTTAGGTGGTGTACCCCAAATTTGTTTTAGTAGAACCATTGTTAGGCTCCCAAAGAAATTGTTGGTTATGATTTGCTTTGATCATGAGAGACTCTTTTGCAGCTTTTTTTTTTTTTTTAATGTGGGGGGCAAAAGTCTTGGTGACTCACCTTGGAGAACTTGGAGAACGGGGTGTGAAAGCAACTAAGCATTAGGCACAGATAGAGGGCCTGGTCAGAGGAGGCATGTTTACAGGTAATGAGACTGTGAATACAGAAACAGCTGTCAATTTTGATCAAGTATTGATTTGCCAAAGCACATAGCATGCATGAGAGTAAATGACATGAAGGATCTCTTCATTTGTGAGAGGTAATGTTTCAAAGAAATAAAAGATACTGTGTGGATGTGGAAATTTATGTAGGTATATTCTTCATAATATTTGCATTATTTAGTTTGTAAAACTGGCAGAATATCCCCCAACTACAAAAATAATATTTAAATTTTATCTATTTACCTTTCTTTCATTGAAACTGATGATCATTTAATAAAAAACATTTTATGAAGTGAACTTGTATACGTCTAAGATGAATTAGTGGATCTATCAGTAGTCTGAAAACTGCATTATTTTTTTTAATTCCCTCTCAAAGGAAGTACCAGCCCTGGGAGATTTATGTAAAATTCCATACATAGCTTATGGAATGTAAAAGAGAAAAGGTATAACTGGAGTTAGTGTGGTCCAAGCTCCTCCTGAGAAAACTCTAGGTCTGTTACATCAATTTCCTGGGGTCAGGATGCTGGTTAGTTTTAAAAACAGAACTAGAATAAAATCGATTTGATTTTCTACAAAGTCTTTTACATTATGCTTCATGACAAAGGGTACATTTTATTTTCATGGTAGATTGATAATTTGTAGATAGATATAACACTACTCTATGTATTCTTAAAGTTTTATTAAAATATATATAGTGAAAAGTATACTTATCAAATAATTTTTCCAGAATGACTTATTCGTATGCCTAGAACCCAAATCAAAAAAGAAACTTTATTAGTGTCCTAGAAGCCCCCCTCTTGTTGGGAATCCTCTCTCCACCATCACCATATATATATACAAGAATTCTCCTCACAGCCACACAATAGAATAGTTTTGATTTGTTTTTAATTTTATATAAATTTTATATATAATTTTATGTAAATTCATTCAGGTCATCCTACTATAACAAACCCCCATAGACTGGGTGGCTTATAAACAACAACAAAAATAGTTCTCATGATTCTGGAGGCTTGATGTCTGAGATCAGGTTGTAGCATGGTTTGTTTCTGGTAAGGGACCTCTTCTGGCTTACAGACTGCTGGATTTCTGTTGTATACCTGTGTTTTAGTCAACTTGTTTGTCACTGTGATCAAAAGAGCTGACAAGAACAATTAGAGGAAGAAAACTTGATTTGACTCAGCGTTTCAGAAGTCTCAGTCTATGGATGGCCAACTCCATAGCTCTGTGCCAGAGACGAGGCAAAACATCATGGCAGAGGGGAGTGGAGGAAGAAGGAGTCAAGAACATGGTAACAAGGAAGGAGAAAGAACTACCCTCACCAGGGACAAAATGTATACCCTAAAGGCAGGTCCCCAGTAACCCACCTTCTCCAGTCACATTCTACTTGCCTACAGGTCTCAACTGTTAATCCAGTCAATGGATTAATGCACTTAATAGGTTATGGCTCTCATAACCAAATCACTTAACCTCTAAACTTACTTGTATTTGCTCACTCAGAGACTTTTAAAGGACATCTCATATCTAAACCCTAACACCTCCGACAGTAGAAAGAAGCCAGAGAGCCTTTCCTACAAGGGCACTAATCTCATTGATAAGGACTGCACCCTCATGACCTATTTAATTCCAAAGATCCCACCTCCAAATACCATCACATTAGCATGAGTGTTCAACCTGTGGATATAGTAGGAACAAAAATATCCAGTTTATTGGAAGAATAATGTTCTCTCTTGAGTTTGGTATGTTGTTCTACATACTCTAGGTCTTTTACATCAATTTCCAATACATTCATATTGTAGTTCATCAAGTTGTTGTAGATTGGTATGCTATTTATTGTTAGACTATGTCATAGTTTGCTTTTTTTAAATCCATTCCGCATTTGATTTGCATTGGAGGAGTTTCATGCTTTGAATTATAAAAAAACAAACAAACAAAAAACCAAGTGTTCGAATAGAGTATTCTTATAAGCATTTGAGTGTGTTCTGTATGAGTGTGGACATTTCTATACTTTGAAGAGAAGAACTGGTATGTCATTAGGTATGTGCAGTTTATTTTTAATAGGTTCTTCCAACATATTTTTAAAATTTTATTGTAAAATTTATATTTCTACAACAGAACTTGAGACTTGTTGTTGTTTCATATCCTTGCAAGTGCTTGAAATTTTTGCTTAAACTAGTTTCAATGGTTGTATAGTGACATTGACTTTTATTTGCACTTTCATGATCACTCAATATATGAGTTGGGTGTCTTCATTTGGAAATGATCTTTCACTCTTTGCACATTTTTTTTATTCAGTTGTCTTTTTCTTATTGAACTGTAGAAATTCTTTAGGCAAATTTAATGAATCCTTTGTTAAATACAAGTATTGCAAATAACTCCTAAACACCCTTGGATTGCTTTCTTAAATGTGTAAATTAAAGAATGAAATAATTAAAGAACTTTTGAATAAAAAGTTTGTAAATAAAAGTAGATTTTAATTTTAATATAATCCAGTTTATCACTTGCTCACGTTATCTTTAGTATTTTTTATGTTGACTAAGAAATCTTTTTCTCCTTCTTGTGCATTTTATATTTTAATTTTTTTTATATTTTTGTTTTGTTCTTTTTATTGAATCATATAAAGACATACACAAGGGAAATTTATTTGGAGAAAAGTGGAATAATCTTGTCATTTGTCATAAAGCATTAATTTCTATGAAGTAAAACTTACTGGGAAAATGTATATGAAATGTAGAGGGCTGGGGATGTGGCTCAAGCGGTAACGCGCTCGCCTGGCATGCGCAAGCCCTGGGTTCGATCCTCAGCACCACATAAAAATAAAATAAAGTTGTTGTGTCCACCTAAAACTATAAAGTAAATATTAAAAAATTCTCTCTCTCTCTCTCTCGCTCTCTCTCTCTCTCTCTCTTTAAAAAAATGTAGAGATGGAGGTTCCTTGTATATAAATTTTGGTAGTTCTCATTGTTACTAAAGCAGACAATTATTGAGCACAAGTTGTAAGCAGCCTACTATGATAACACTTTGACATAAACAAAAGAACATTTGGAAAATTTTTTTTTTTTTAAAGAGAGAGTGATAGAGGGAGAGAGAGAGACAGAGAGAATTTTTCAATATTTATTTTTTTAGTTATCGGCGGACACAACATCGTTGTTTGTATGTGGTGCTGAGGATCGAACCCGGGCCGCACGCATGCCAGACGAGCGCGCTACCGCTTGAGCCACATCCCCAGCCCCATTTGGAAAATTTTGAAAGGTATTTTTTATTACAGAAGCCAATATAAATATAGGTGCTCAAATTACTGCTAGTAGCAATATGAAGGTTCATGTGCATTTTGCTAAAAAAAAAAATAAAGCCCAAATATAATGAAATTGTTACATTCCAGCTAAATGACTGTTCATAGTAATGAAGCAATGACCAGAGGAGGGCCAATAGCCAGCTTCCTTGCCCATTGTGCTCTTCATTCTCGTACTGGCTCTAGCTTGCTTTTGGTCTTTCTCTTACTCTCACCTCTGAGTCATAAAGGTGATAGATTTCATACAATTTATTAAAAGTTTACAAAATGGTCAAAAAAGTTATTGAAGGAAGAAGTCATACAAAATGATAATTAGAAAACCATCTCTTTATTTTCCCACCTCTGATTAGTTGTGAGAATTATATGCGTGCAAAACAAGAAGCTCTCAAAGTGGGTTTTGTTGAGGACTTGAAGAAGTCAATTAAAACAAACATGAATGATTGCCAACTTATCAACAAAGAAAGCATTTTGAGTTTTGCCTCCTTTTGGACAGATTGTACCTTACAAAATCCCATTTAAGGAAAGATTTTTTTTTGTTTCTCCCCAAAACTAATTGAATTTACTGGTGTCATTGATGGATAGTTGGTGAATAAACCTCACTAAGTTTTTTGAAATTTCATTGTTTTTCAGCTTTGATGACATTGCTAGATTAATGAAAGTGTTTAATTCTGATTTTTTTGTCAAGTTAGTGTGTTCTTCTGGTGGAGGAATTGTGAAGGTGTGTCTTTGGAAGATTTTGGTTAAAAAAAATATATATATATATACTTTAATTTCTCTTTCAAAAATCAAAAAATACCATGGGTATTTTATTTTATTTTTTATGGTGGAGATTGATCCCAGGGTTTAATTGGTACTAATCAAGTACTGATCTGAACCCCAAGCCTCATAATGTATATTTTAAATGAAAATTTTATGAAATTTATGACATCAGTTTTACAGATTTTATTTTGAAAACTTCATTCCTTACATTCCTATTGTGAATCAGGCACTGTGATAGGCAATAATTCAGTGGTAACATGTGTAGCCCCACTTTAAGGAGCTTATAGCTTTATAAGAAAGTTTTGATAAGACATGCATTTTGCAAATGCATAGGTATGCCTGGTGCATGCATTTTTACAGTAGGAGACACAGGTTCCAGTTATCCAGTCTGAAAATGTTAATGGAAAACACAGACCAAACCAGTCTGTTTGCCAAGTGGTTCAACTGTTTTCACTTCAGGTTATGTTGTGCCAATTAAGTTTTAATTGTCCTTAGAGTCATTGTGTTTACAGAAATAGAACTGTAGCTCTGCTATTTTTAGTCTTAACCCAGTATAGAATTGTACCCTTGGGCACCCAGTGACTCAGAAGCTCTGTCTCTTTTTCGTTTTGCAATAGCAGAGGAAAAATATGGGCTCAGAAGTTCCCCATATTCCTGAAGCAGCTCTAGGCTGCTTGGGCCTGTAAATCAGTGACTGCCTGGGTACTCTTGCTGTGGGACAAACCAAAGGGCCATGACTATTAACCCACAATAACTCCCAGAATGTAACTCCATAAAGGGCTTATAAAGCCAGTTGGAAAGATTTTCATGTTGAACATATTACCCAGCATAACATATATGAGACTCTAATATTCTTAAAGTTACCTTTTTGCCTCATGGGGTAGGATTCCCACTTGAAAAACTTAGATTTCTCCTTTTCCTTCAGAATTCCTAATGACCAATCTGCAAATAAATAAACTTTCTTTTGTACCACGTGTACAAATTTGTGGAGAATTTTGCTAGTGCATTTCCATTAATTTCTCTAGATCCATTGTCCATTCCTCTTTATCATCTGTGCCCCACCATAGGGTGACCCTTCTGGACCATATTATTTGCATTTCCTTGCCCTTTACTTTCCATTTGCCTAGAACAATTTGGTATTTGTAAGGTAGAAGAAGAAAGAGTTCTGGGTGCTTATTCCTCCCTTAATCCCAGGAGCTCATTCTGGGTGTTTACTTCTCCCTGATCAACAACTATTATTTTTACTGCTTTCTCTAAAGTACTGTAGCTCATTCTTTCTCTTGTGTTTATATGATTAGGGTGATGTGCTAGGTAGAATGATGGCCCCCCTAAAGATGTCCATAAACTAATGCATGTGAATGGTAAATAACTTATGTGGTAAAAGGAACATTGCAGATATGAATTAGGAATCTGGAGATGAGGAGATTATCCTGGATTATACAGTCTCAATGTAATTACAAGAGCCCACATAAGTGGGAGGCAGGAGGTCAGAGCTAGAAATGTGAAAAAGGAAACATTTGAGCAATGCAGTGGCTTGCTTTGAATTTGGAAGAAAGGTTTTAGCTGAGGAATACAGAGACCTATAGGACGTGGAAAAAAAAAAAAAAAAAAGAAAGCTCTGGGGGAAAAATTGCAGCCCTGCCTGCATCTTGACTGTATCCAGTGAGACTTTCAACCTTCAGATATGATAATTTGTATTGGTCTAAGGCAAAATACTAATGAAAATTTAGTACAGTAGCCATAAGGAAATTAGCTTAGGTGACGATGGCTTTCCAGTATTGGTAAGCACATAATACTGTACCATCCTTTTACTGGTGGACCTTAACCTGACCTACATTGTCATGAGTAATCCCTTCATTCATTGTTCTTCAATATCTTCTGGAATGTACCACCTGATTTCTGCCAAGATTCTAATATGCATATGCATTTTGGTATAGCAAAGACTATATTTAGGGATGAATCTGTGGTAGCTATAGTTTCTGACAAAGACATTTACTGTAGCATTATTTATAACAACAAAAATAAGAAATAAAGCAGATTTTTAGAAGCAAAAGACTGGTTACCTATATTATGGTAGAGCTGTATAATATAATAATAGACTTCTGGAAAATGTTTATCCTACATAGATTCATACAATTTGTGTAAAAATTAATCTACAAATCAGATATGTCCATATCCATATGCATATTTGACTACATCTACCTATTTTATTTTTCTGTTTAATATGTAGAGAAGAAAAAATGTTATATGATAGTTTTAGTGCTTAACTTTTGCTGATGGATTGACTAATATTTCTTCCTTGTATTTTTTTTTTACATTTTATAAGTTTCCCACAAGTTTTTCATAGTAGTCATAAAGGAAACATTAAGAAAGTGATAGGACCTCTCCAAATATGGCAGAATGTTTTGCATTATATAAGAAACACTTTTCTGGTTTCACTTATGGTTAATATAGTGCTTTCTTCCACCTAAAGCTATTATGTATAGCCCCATTATAGTTACATGTATTTATTTTTGTATTTTATCATATCACAAACACTTTAAAGCAAAGAAGGCTTGAAATTGTTCTCTTTCTGCATCCACAGTTCCTTATTTGGAGCCCATGGTATGTTTACTGAAAGCTTTCTCTTGAATTAAATTTATAGGTGCTTAATCAAAATTTCTTTGATAAAAGACTTAACTCCAGACCCGTAATATGTACAAGTAACAGAAAAAAAATTGTGGGGCACATTTATTCAGCAGAGAGGCAGAAGATAAACAGCCTGATTTAAAATGCAAATGGGTAGTGAATTATTTATATCATATTCTTGTCACAGCATTGTTCATTTAAAATTTGTTTACTAAGAGGATTGTACAAATGTTAAATACTCAGATGAGGTAAACATTAGGACTAGGCCACTCAAAAATCACATAAAATACTGAAAAAGAAAAAAAGAAAATGCATATTGTAATTCAGTAAAACCAGGTACAGACTGTTGAGTCTGTTAGTAGGAAAAGAGACACTAGGAATAGGACACGTTTTTACAGAAGAACTTCTAGATTGTCCCCTTTCTCCTACACATTTGACTCCAATCCACAATGACAAAGCATTAGAGATAGCAGGGTTTTTTTCGCATAATCCCTAAAGATCACATCATTTGGTTAATTTAGTTAGACCTTCATCACAGACAAATGTTGTTGCAACTAACAGAATAATATTGAGACCAAAAAAAGGGATGAGGGCCATGAAATAAATCTACACTCAGCCAAAAATGAGGCATTGAATTAGACAGCAGGTAAAACCTAGGTGAAAACTATGTGTCTACATATCTAGAAAGTGAGAAATGGGTGTTTAAATAAGATATAGGAAATCACAAGGAGCCAAGAAATTGGCAGGTAGAGAACGGTTAGAGTAGCTTTTCTAAAGAATTATTTTATTCTTCGGAGAGTTTCAAAGGACTTCAGGAATCTACAACACTGTTGCTGAAGCAGGGATAATTAACTCCCTATATATCTGAGTTTCAGAAGTGAAATTCTTTGGGGTTATTTGAGCCTTAAAAATCACTAATCTGGGGGCCGGGTTTGTGGCTTAGTGGTAGAGCACTTGCCTAGCATGTGTGAGGCTCTGGGTTTGATCCTCAGCACCACATAAAAATAAATAAGAAAAAGGTATGTGTCCATCTACAACTAAAAAAAAAAAAAATCAATCAATAAAAATAAAACCTAATGTGATGTGGAACATTTTTTTCAACAATTTTTGAAAACTTTCAGTTTAAAATAGAGTTGCAAGGCAAATCTTCCTTTAAAAATTAAATGCCATGAGGCAGGGTCACCTTAAGGCACATCTGTGACCACTGCTTCATTCTTTCAGTGGGGTTGATTTGTTGGAGGAAGAAGGAGCTGGGCATTAGTGAGTGGACAATATTGGAAGAAGGGAGAGAGCATTTGACTATTTGTTGATTGTTACTTTATGGGGTGTCATTGTTACTCCCAATTTATAGTTGGGAAACAGAGATTACTAAAGGATGAGTTTGGGACCCCAACTTTGTCAGACATCAAACACCCTATTCTTAACTGCATCAAAAATCTCAAGGCGAGAGCCTGACCTTTACTAACTTCATCACATTTCCACATTCCTTCTTCATTGTATGCTCCAAATCCACCTTAAATCTTCTGAAGGCAACAGAATCACCATGTAAAACATCATCACATAGCTCACAATTAGAAAGGAAGTTAGGGAAATGAAACTAGAAAGGTCACAATCTTTAAGAAAAACAGTCCAACCAGACAAATGAGATGCTACCATGATTAGAATGCAGGATTTTTATTGTAAAAGTCCACATTAGGCAATTCCTTTTGTGAAAAGGCTTTCAATTACAGAGACAGGGTGCAGCTGATAATTAAGAATTAGATTATATATACTATATATCCATGTTGCCAATACTATGCACACATTGGAAAGCTAGCTTTTTTTAGTGTCCCCATTACAGAACACATTTCAAGTTGACAATAATAACATGTTTCTCACCATTGAAATTTGCCAACAACTCTCCCAAAGAGTCAACATTTAATATCTTGACGGTTTAAAACAAGAAAATAATTCATTCTATTTACATTTGTTTGAGGTTAAATATGAGAGCACTGATATATTAAACATTGCAAAATTGGCAGCTAAATGTATTTCAAGATTCATCCAGATGACTTTACATGGTTTTATATTCACAAAGTCTCTCTCTTCTTTCTACTTTTTTTCAGATTATCTATAAAGTTACACTAGCTATTATTAAACTCTGACTTAGAGCAATGATTGCATAAAGAAGAATCAACAAAGGGTACTCTTTTAGAAAAATAAGGACTCAGGTAAGTATATAAATATAAGACTCAATTCATCACATTTGACGTCTGGGACAATCACTTCATTTCATTACAATATAGTCTCATGGGGCCACAATCATAGGCTCAATGACCTCCATGTGGGCCATTCATCTTTTCATTTGGTTTTTAGTTTAATCTCTGTATACTTTTTTCACAGAGCATAGAATACTACATTCTGAATGACAGTCAGGTATGAATCTTGCTTTTGCCTTGCGTAAATTTGCAAATAGAATTTTCAAGGGGTCAGAATTGACTCACACCCAAACCTGGAAAAAAAATATTATAAACTCTATGCCCTCTTAGTCATTTCTGTAAACAAATATAGAACATAGATACTATTTTAAAAGGAGTGCAGACTTTACCTGAAACAAATTTTTGAAGATGAACATAATAACCAAAGATCTTTGGATCCTCTGTGGTTATGTCTACAAAATCAAGCATCACTTGACAGTGCCAACATGAATGGATGAATCACTCGTTCCGGGGCAGCACGGAGAGATTCACCAGAAGTTTATGAAGGCAACTCACTGCAAATCATATTTATTGAGCACTGACTATATGTCAAATATTATGCAAGGTACTGAGGACCCAAAGAAGAAATGACAAGGATTCTGCCCACAAGGCACTAACAGTCACTAGAAGCAGATCTTGAGATGGAGAGTAAGTCTGCTATGATCTATCATCCTAACTGGAAGAAAATATAGCGGCAAGCACATATGATTACTTTATAGCTTACTTGTGAAATTGGGCATATTTAGAGTTGGCAAATGTCAATTATTCAGCCTATATTTTACTCAAAGTGTTTTTTAATATGCCATACAAGAAATAAAAATAAACTGAGTCTTCATGCATGAGGGAGAAGGCAATGGAAATTCCTCCCTCCAATTCTAAACCCAAATCCTTATAATTACATTCATGATTCTCTTATAACTCAAAGACACAAAATAAAGGACAATACTTTATGAAGATAACTTCAATCCATTTATTTTGGCTCTAAAGAGATGCATGCATTAAACTTGAAGCATTCTACATTATTGAAATATTTACATCATTGTACATGTGATGTGGAGGAAATTTTCTTCCTATCATGGAATGAAGGAATAAGAGATTTCTAGTCTAGGCTTGTGATTATTCTCAAATGAGGGAGTTCATTGTGTTCATTATGTCCAAATTTACCACAACTTGCCCCCAAGTGAACTTAGGATACAGTTTTGGACCTTGGTATCTGACTGTTTTATGAATCAAGTAAGGACTCTGGTCAATATAAACAGGAAGAGCTTTCACTATTTCAGTTGCTATAGATGAAAAATACCTTGCTTGTTTTCAATTCTTGCTCTAATTTTCCTTTGCCTTGCAGGTATGAAACACAGCAAACATTAAAGTTCAAATTATACTAACCAAAGGAGAGTTGGGCACAAACGATATGACATCCTACGATTTACCAGGTTAGGACATAGAAACAAATTCAGGTCATTATCAACCACACAGGGGATTTTTGAGGTGGACTTAGAAGGGACATCTTATTTCCATGAGATTCAGTGAATAAGATCCAGATCAATAAAACCCATACCTCCTCACAGGTAAAGATAAGAGACCCAATACACCAGATTGAACAAGCAGAAAGCCGTAGGGAAGAAAATGCGAGCATAGGAGTCCATCTTGGCGATGCGGATATGTATTCTCCCGTGTCTCCAGGCCCCTGTGCGGCAATCTTCAAAGCAGCAGAAGAAGCTGGCACAGTCCTTGCCATCCAGACACTCATACCCATACTCTTCATCCCTCTCTTGAAGGTGAGTGGCATTGTTCATTTGAATGGTGGCTGACCTTGGGCGGATATCAATGGTAGGGGCCTGAGACAAGGGTAGGGAAGGAGAGGAATCCAAGTTAGTTACACTTGAGAAATCCTGGATGATTATTCCATAATGTCACCAATGTGATGATGAATCTGAAAATGGGTACTCAGGAAATTGCTATGACATCATGATCTACAATGGTAAAATTGAACTTAGAGAACACATTTGCATATTTCAAATTTTGAGCTTAAGCAGTGCAGCTGAAAATAATATCACCAAGCTAATAGCTAGAGCAAGAATATTGAACACCAAAAGAACTCAAATTTGAAGATCTAAATCAAACTACATGGAATCTTATTCTATTAATTATTAGATATGAGGTTGGTTACATGAAGGCTAATGGTATTGCATGTGAGTGAAACAGAGAAATAAAAATGCATCTATTTTGAAATCAAATTTTAGGTCATGCTTACTTATAAGGCAAATAGGAAATCGTTACACAGAGCAAGTATATTAAATGATGTTAATAGAAAATGCTAATATATTTGTAAAAATAGAAGTTTCCTGATTTTATGCCACAGAGGGATAGTTTATGGTTTTAGAGAATTTTGTGTGACATTCACCAGTTAGAAGCTTAAAAATTATCAGCAATGTTGACCTACATCTGAATGAAAATTAAAAAAAAAAAAAAAAGACGTAACTGCCTGTTGAACGTTTAAGCATATGAGGAGGAACTAGTGCCAAATGACTACATGCTAATCTAACCTTTGTTGCAAGACCAATAATAAATTTGCTAAAGGACAAAAGGACTTATTTAATGCTAATTTGACTGACTTAGCTTTAGGATAATATAAACACAAATTCTAATGTGTCTAAATCAGATATTAGAGTTGAATAGAAATCTCATTGCAGTATTTCTCAGAGCCAACAGCCCTGATAATACCCTAGAAAGAAAGTATGGATATTTAAACTCAGCCTTTTAAAGGCAGTATTCTTAAAAAAAATCAAAAGTAGAGTTAAGGAAAACACAGATTATATATAAAAAACACAAAATTTTAGTTTCCATTCTTAAAACTAAGGTTTATAGAGTTAAATTTACTTTTAAAAGAGTCTGTATGTGGTAAAATTATCTAGTAGAATTGGATCCCATGTTCATTCAAGGAAAGAGGATCAGACTTGGTTTTGATGTGTAAAAAGACCTTCTTTACCTATGACATCTCTCATAGGCCTGATAGCTTTTGAGCTTGATATAAGATCAAAACCTATGAGAATTAGTGAATAGTTGTAGAATCAACTCTAGAAATCTACAGATATTTCTGTTATTTCTAGTAAAATGCTTAGATTTCTCCTTATAAAAACATAAATAAAACACCATGGAAGCGTTAATAGTTAAATTTAGCAGTGGCATGCAGTGAATTTCCATTCCAAAAGCATTATACCTTGAAGGAAAACATCCGAAGAAGCTTTGGGTTTGTAGACAGAAAAGAGAATAGCATTTTTTTTTAATTAAAAGAAGGAAAGGGGAAAATAAAAAAGAGAGACAAAATAAGATAAATTAAAAATACATTTTGAAAACATAGTAAGTAAAAATGAACTGAAATTATAAACACAGAAGGAATCTTCTGAGCTTGGGATAAAGTATATGCCTAAAGTTGGAACACAGAATTTTGTGATATTAGTGAAATTTTCAATAAATTAATCCAGTTATCTGACTGCAAATTCCAGTATTGTTCAGCTGTGAGGAAACTTCCTGTTATCTGGTTTCCCCATATGGTAATATTATGGATTTATCTTCTCACTGTCACCAAGGAGACCTGATGTTAGTGTTGGTGAGTCCTGATACGATGAGCCAAGGGTATATTAAACAGCAGGGTGAAATTTCGGCTGCTCACTCACCATGTAGGCTTTTACTAGCTTTGGTAAATTAACAAATTGGCTTAAAAGGAAAAAAAATGAATAAAATTACCTGTTTGTTTTCACTTTCTCGGGTTTTTAAATCCCCTGTCCTTTCTACTGTCTTTTTTTTCTTCTGTTATTTCCAAGACCCTGGTTAAAGGAATCCATCTGTGTCTAACTCAGCAACAAAATCCACTCTGAAGTGACACAGCTGATAGAGAAGGCCAAAGGACTTCTAAAGGGCTCTTCAGAATTCATGTGAGAGCCAGCCCTCCCATCCTTGTGACTCTGGCAAGTAATAATTCTGAGCGTCAATGGGGGACATCCTCTTGGGGGACATCCTCTTGTGGGACAATGAAATGGAAAGTGAAGGAGAGAGAACAAACAAAAACAAAAACAAAAAAAATAACACAACAAGGAAATTAAAACCAGGAGAGGAAATAAAAAGTAAAAGTAGAGAGAAGCAAAACAGCTAGGGAAGGAAAGATTGCATAAAGCATAATAACATTTTGAAAATTAAAATAAGCATTTTCTTTTTGCTAATCATCTAGAATAATGTTGCTTCTTTCTTTACCTGCTACGCAGTCTCATGGTCAAGTAAACATGAGCCAGTTGCATAAATCCACCTGAGTTTTGGAGATGCATCAAGCTATGACCTATTTCAGTCAGATTCCCTCATAATTTAGCTCCCAAAGTCCATAAGTCAGATAGTTAGCCACTGTCATGGCCCTGGAGGCCCTGAGAACAGAGGACCAGCAGATGCTGTAAGTCAAGGAGGGCAGGGCCATTACCTTTGCTTTCTCTTGGAAGGGAATGGACTTTAACTTTAATGAAAGCTTCTAAGAGTCAGATACTGCACTCAAGTGGGTTACCTACCCCTAACAAAGCATAACATCCACAATAAAAGAGAATTGTGTAGGCATTTATAATTTTGCCTCATCCTCTGTTTAATGTTTAGTGCAAGTGGAAATCATCCTACCTGTTTCAAAATCACATTGACACTGAAAGAAATTCAGGCTGGTAACTGTATAGACCATTAAGAGCATATATCATGACCAGCTACTAACAATAAGGATTTTCATGCACTTTTTGGTAATGTTTTTGTATTTCATTTGTTTACTTCCATTACCATATTTATTTTTCAGAGCAGCACCAGAAGATTTATTTTGAATAATATTAAATTTATCTTCTATATGAGAAAAGAAGAGAAAAATAAAAATATGCAGGCTTAGTAACTAGTCCACACAATAGTGAGATATTTGTTTTAAAAACAAAGAGATGCATGTTAAGTATGCAATCAGTAGAAGTCCTCAGTGGGCAATGTACATGTGCATGCTCAGGTATACAGACATACACACACACACACACACACACACACACGCACGCATGCGCGTACGCACACACACACATTATTTGCAAAAGCTTTGTTAATCTTGAAATTTCAAAGACTTCTTAGTGGAATACCTTGGATGAAAGTTTTAACTTAAAACATCAGTAATTTAAAAATATTAAAGTTGGGCAAAAACAATAAAACCTAGAGAGTAATACTAATTAGAAAATGGATACATTACTCAGAAATGGATTTAATCCTCACAAAATGAAGAGATCAAGTAATTATATTTGCATAAGGAGTCTAAGAGAATCAGGGCTCTCTCAAGTAACTAGTGGCCATAAATGGATCTATTTATGATCTGGTCAAAATTCACACATTCTGTTTTCATCTTGAAGCCCAAAGTGCTGAGCCTTAGCATGCAGATAAGATAACAGAACCAAACTAAGACAAAACCAGGTAAACTTCCTGTATAAACATTTCTATGGTACCAATAGGACATGATACATACAGGATTTTTCTTCTTTTTGTCTTTGTCCTTGCTTGGTTTCCTATTGCTGACAAAATAATGCAGGGTGCCATACTCCACCAATGCAGAGAAGACAAAGATGAAGCAAACAGACACAAAGAGATCCATTGCTGTGACATAGGAGACCTTGGGGAGAGATTTGCGCGCAATGGTGCTGAGGGTGGTCATTGTCAGGACAGTCGTGATACCTAAAAAGAGGCACAGTAGAATTGATGGTGTTATAGTATCAGTACATTGAGTAACTGTGTCACCAAGGAGACTAAACTTGGTTTGTGTCTTCTGATAGACAACTTCAGTGGTGAGAAAGGAGATATAACTGAACTTAATCCACTCTCGCCATGAATATTATTATATTTTCACTATGCAACAATTATTGTGACAAACACTGAATATATACTCGAACATTTTCCAAGAAAACCAGCCCATTCCACTAGTTGTTTTGTGACAGGGAACAAAATTAAGACAACCTGCTGCAACAACCACGAAAAGGTGACAGTTTCCTCTATAAAATCTGTGTCGTGTGGGGAAAAGGTAACACAGATTCAGCATTCAAGTTGATTCTAGCTCTTTCTGTAGAAACTTAGTTCACCATCTTAACCATCCGGGTATTGATTTTTCCATCATTTGAACTAGCTCCTTGAAAGTCCACATTAGATTTTATCATTCTAGGATTCTAATTCTGCATATCTTGTAGTGACTGGAAGTGTCTTTAGGTTTTTCTAAAATAGTAGCTCTGTGTCTTTATTTTCTCCAGTTTTATGATTTTTCTCATGGGGGGAGAAAACCCACAAAGATTCCATCACTTAGTGATGGCAGATAACAGTTATTTCTGCCCAGGAGACTTCAGAGGAAAGATCAAACTTTGGAAGAGGGGAAGAGTGATCAAGCAAACTGTGACTATAAATGTCATAGCCCTGGTATTACACTGCTCCTGAGTATTTAATTATCCACATTTTTTTCCATTTTCTATATTCTGTGACAATGGATATCTCTCTTGATGGCCATTGTAACCCCATAGTAGAGCATAGTGCTGGGATTCAATAAATACTTATTGAATGAAAAATGTGACATAATGTATCAATAGATAATATATATGTGAAAGACTCAAGAGGCTCAGCCTACATTTGAGAATAGTAATTCATATTCACAAAATGTAGGAGATAGTCAAATTTCTTTGGCAAGGCGCTATGTCAAGTGCTTTATATATTATTCAAGAAAATTTTCCTAATTTCCTATGATGTGTCCTATAACTATTACCTTTTAATTAATAATTGAAAAACACAAAGCACAGGAAGAATAAACACTTGTCCAGGCTAGTAAGTGGTAGAGATGAGATACAAACCTGGGCAGCCTGACTTCAAATGCTATGTTTTGAACCACCACTGTTTCATTTCCATGAACAAATGGAAATATATGAATGACATGCAGCATGAAGCATCAAAGTGTTGGGAGTGTGTGTTAGTGAATAATTCTTGATTGAGGAATTATTATAGGCCTGGGAGTCTTTCATGCTGTTGTGGAGAAATCTTAGGAAAGTTAGAGTTTCTCATCCACCAGCAGACGATGGAAGGTGGGGAAGCAGTGGGAAATTTCATGAAGCTTTTGTTAAAATTAAATAATGTGCATAAAGCGTGATACAGTTTGGATCTGTAAAATGTCCTTCAAAGCGCCTGGGCTTGATTTTTCAGCTTGTCCCAACTGGAAGATGGTGGAACCTTTAGTAGGTAGGATCCCGAAGAATGAAGTTAGGTCATTGGGGATGTGCCCTTGAAGAGCATATTGGATCACTGCCCCTCCGTGTCTTCGTCATTGGTTCCTGGCTGCTGTGAGGTAAGCAGGCCTCCTCTGCCGTGGACTCCTGCCAGAGTGTACTGCACTGCCACAACCAGAGCAAACCTTTCCTCCTCCGAAGTTGATTTTTCTTGGGTATTTGTTACAGTGTTAGAAAGCTTATCAACACAGAGTGGCAATATTTCATAAAGTCTCAGTAAATGTTCGGTAAATTAAAAAAAAATAGTTTTTTAAAATTAAAATTAAATTTTTAAATTTAATTTAATTTAAAAAATTAAACTAAATTAAATTTAGTTTAATTTTTTTAAACTAAAAAAAATTAGTTAGATTACCTATGCATTCATTAAAGTTGAAATGCTTGATTATACCCAATTACAGCTCATCTTTTTAGGTAGAAAACTTAAAAATTAAATTGGAGCCTTGGCTTTCATTTCATGATCAGGCCTCAAGCTACACTTGACTTATGAGTAAGTAAAAACCTCCGAATTTGTGGTAGATACCAAAGATGAGTTCATTTTAGAAAACCTGGTGTGTGACAGTTTAAGCAAAACAATTCCAACATGCAGATTAAACACTGATCTTGCAACATTTGGAAGATACTATTTAGGTTACATGGAAGTCAATCAATCACAACCATTTAAGGTATAGTTTGAAGAATCACCATAAGATAGTTTTAGAGAGCCACCTGAAGCCACAGGAAAGAAAGTAGCTATGGCATCAAGAATGAGAAGTGATGACAGAGTGGGTTTCCCCTATTCACTCACTAACAATAAAAAAGCATTTAAAATCCAGTTTTGTTAAACAAAGACATAATTCTCTTACTGGAGGTAGATGAAAAATACCCATAGATTTTACCAAGTCTTCCAGTTTTGACATGAAGTATCCTTCTCAGGAAAGTTAGCCCAGCTCAGATTACTTTGGTAAAAAATACCAATTGGCATTTTCCTCTTTTTGTGCATCATCATTGGAACATAATCGAACCTCATCAGCTACCAGCTGTGTAGCTACAGTCAAGTGTTACAAGCTCCAGGATGACCATTCCCTGTGTTCTGATGGTCTAGGCACAGAGAATAGCATGTGTCTCTGAGCAATGTGAGCATATTTATCTCACTCAATAAAGAACCTGGCTCTGACTGTTCTCTGGCAATAAGGTTAAAGTTAGCAGGTGTTCATGCTCATCTCATTTAACTCTCGATGATGAACACAGGAAAAGATAATGGAACTCAATGAAATCTAGAGCAATGTTCTAAAAGGTGGACTGCACATTAAAATCAACTGAATTTTTTTTTTTTTAAATCCTAAGCCCCAGGCCATGCCCTTGACAGTTTAAATAAGCATCTTTGGGGACTGTATTAAAGAATCTTACTTTTTAAAAGTGCTCCTAGTTATATAAATATGTAATTGAGTTTAAAAAGCAGTGATCTAGATGAGTGAGACAGCAAAGCTAAAAGAGCGATATTGGCTCGGGCTGGCTTCTCAACTTTACCATGACCAGCCTTCAGCAAAGCCGCCCACCCAGAGCAAATCTATGTTCCGTTAGCCAAGGTGCGAATTTATTACCTGTTGGCTATGTGACTTTATATAAGCTGTTTAACCTTGCAGCATCTTTACTTCCTTAGCTTAGCTCTAAAAACTTTTATGATAACTTGTGTTGTTATCATTGCAACTTCTTGCAGTTGTTTCAAAGAGTAACGAAGGAATAAAGACCATATTGAATATGCCTGACATATTCATAAATGATCAAGAAATAGGAGTATGTATCCGTATCTTGCTGAAAAATCTGTTCTCCATTTTTTAGCTCACACATCTCCATTTCTTCTGCTAATAAGCCAATGAACACATTTCATGAGTGGTTGAAATGATTTATCTAAGGGGCCATAAAAGGGATTTTGACCAACAAGAGTCCAGGTTTCAAGAGGACAGGTTGACTGAAATATTTAACTTAAAATATACTGAGGAAGAGGGTAAGTTGGAATCTATCAATGTATTTGTCCCATCAATTCAATGAAATATACATTAATTGAATGATCATTGAGGTACCAGCTATGTGCCAGACAGTACACTGGAGACACATGACATTTACATTCTTATTTGCAATGACATGTAAACATGACGTGTAACACCTTCTACTCAGTGACAAGCATTAGTCCTAACGTATTAGGCTCAGTGTTTTCTGAGTGTGTGTCAGCATGAAGCATGAGAGGAGATATTTGAATTGTTGAATAGGACTTGAAACAAAAAGTACTGCATATAACAGGAAAAATCAAAATAACTTCATTTTGAAACAGATGGGAAACTAAATTAGGTTTGGAAGAGGACAGATATGCAAATGTTGTCTTTCTTCCCAGTAATCACTTCTGCCCTCAGTTTAATAACCTAGTGCAGATCATTTTGTCAGAAAATGACTACATAGTAGCTATCATTTCTGAGTCTTCACCCTGTTCCATGTGCTTTGTGCATAGAATACCTTACATAACCCAAAGAAAACCTGCAAATTAGGAATTGGAAACGATGCATGTTTTACATGTGAGGAAACTGATGTAGAAAGATGGAAGGGCATTCTAAGGTTATGTAGTGTGTGTGACTGAAAGTCCAGATTTGACTTCAAATCCCCAGTTCTTACTTATCACTTGATATCACTTCTTTAGCCAGGGAGTTGGCAAAAGCTGTGGTTCTCGGTTTCATGTAGAGGATGAATGATGAGAGGGTACTGTGGTTTTATAATGACATTTCCCTTGCTATATACTTAGTTAAGTCTTTATAGTTTCATTCATAAACCTAGACTCCAATGCTCCTGTGTTTCTGTTTTGATTTAGTCTATTTAACACTTCTTCTCCAGGTGAAGAAAAAGACATGGGGAATCTAAGATAAATATCATCATATATAATATTTGGAGAAAACTTCAAATAATCTTAAAATTGGTCTTTTGTCCAAAATCTCACAGATAAATGTGTTTTTAAAAAATAATCTGTTCGATGGATCTTCTTTAAAGAGCCAATTACTTCCAATGTCATTGCCATCACTGTAAAATGAACACTATTTTTAAACCATTATTTAAAAATAATTGTAAATAAACATTTTTTTAAAAAAATGTACTAACTTTCCAAAAGATGAAACAAATAAGTGAACTTCTATATAATTGCTGGCTGAATTTTGAGCAAATATAAAGAGTAAATAAAGATTTCTTGCATTGTGTATTTATCTTGGGACATCATAACGTAAAGAAATGTGACTCACCTAAAGATGTTCTGGCTGGAACAGCATCCTTGTTGATCCAGAAGGACACCCAGGACAGGACCACGATAAGTGTGCAGGGTATGTAGGTCTGTATGGTGAAATACCCCATTCTTCTGCTCAGGTCAAAGTAGACAGTCATGACCACGTAGTCTCCTGGAGAGAAAAGGAGAGATAGCAGTACCTATATCAAAAGCTGGAAACATTTAAATATGACCAGGCTATCTAACACTCCTGAATACCATTTAAATGGAGAGGGTTTTAAAAAAATATTTTATTTATTGTAATTGGTTATACATGACAGCAGAAGGCAATTCAATTCATATTACACAAATAGTGCACAATTTTTTTCATGTCTCTGGTTGCACACAAAGGAGAGTCACACCATTCATGTTTTCATACATGCACTGAGGGTAATGATGTCTGTCTTATTCTCTGCCTTTCCTATCTCTATACCCTCTCCTTTCCCCTCCCTTCTCTTTGCCCTATCTAAAGTTCATCTATTCCTCCCACGCTGCCCCCCCCATTCCCATTATGAATCAGCATCCTTATATCAGAGAAAAAATACAGGCATTTCTTTTATTGGGATTGGCTTATTTCACTTAGCATTATTTGAGGGCTATGTTGAAAACTCTCTTCTAAACACTGGGTTAAAAAAAATACAGTGGAAATTTGGGAAATTAATCCTGATTATTTTAGAAGCCATGTTAGCTACTAGGTGGAAGAAAATATTTTAAGGGCATTGATCATATTTTCTTCTTTCAGATGACTCTTGGTTTTTAATCTTGTTATCACATTTGAAACACCATGTATAAAATTTTTGTTTACCTACTATTCTTGTTTTTTTAATTTTTTGCCTGTCTTGCCTGCAATATGGTATGTTCTAAGTTTTGTAACCTTTTCCTGCCTTTCTTAGACTTTTATCTGCAAAAACCAGAGAGGAATATCTAGGTGCTTGACAATAACAAATGAATCTTTTACTCAGAATTTATAGCCAAATTCTTATGGTGAGACATTTTCCTCATATTTTTACTGACTGAATCATATGTTTTTTTAATAGAAATTATTTTAATTTGCAATTGTTCATTCACTTGGAAGGTGAATGTTGCAATACCTGTCTTTCCTATTACATGGTACCTGAAAAAGTTCATTGAAAGTACTCATTTTAGGGGCTGGGATTGTGGCTCAGCAGTAGAGTGCTCACCCGGCATGCATGAGGCACTGGGTTCAATCCTCAGCACCACATAAATGTAAAATAAAGATATTGTGTCCACCTAAAAAACTTTAAAAATAAATATTTTTTAAAAAGTACCCATTTTAGTCTACCATTGTACAATCTGTACTGGGCATCTTGCTTGACTCTAAACAGGTGCTCAGTAAAATTTGTTGGATAAATAAACAAATGAATGGATTCATTGATAAGTTTAAAATATAAAGAAGAAAATACAAAAAACATATCATGAAACTTTTGGGTTAAAATGGAATTTATGTAAATAACCCAGGAAATACACTGCTTAGAATTACTAAGGAACTGAAGAGTAACTACATAGCTATGCATGAGAATAACTTACTGTAAAACAATTTCAAGTCTCGTAACTTTATTAAATCATGATGTGTATATTGTTGTTTAAAATCCATGTCCATCATTTTGTATCATTCCATGTAAAATTCTAAAGCATTTTGATTTTCAAAATTACAGAACATAACATGGAGTTACATCTCAGTTACAGTATATTTATATTTTCTATATATTGTATGAGAACATTAGTTTTAAAGACTGTATTTGTGCTTATGACATGAGAGAAATACATGGGAACACTTTTCAAATTTTGCTTTCCTATTTTCTTTAATAAATTATATATTACATATATGTATGTATTTTTAAATATTTATTTTTTAGTTGTAATTGGACACAATAACTTTGTTTTATTTATTTATTTCTATGTGGTACTGAGGATCGAACCCAGGGCCTGGCACATGCTAGGGGAGCGCTCTATGCCTGAGCCACAACCCCAACCCAATAAATTATATTTTATCCTAAAATACCTAGATAATTAAATCCAAATCATGTGCCTGAGCATAATAACTAGGCATTGTGCCTATGTTGACTTAATATGAAATCAGACACCCTAAGAAGCTTCATGCAGAGGAGTTAACTTTGCAAGGTATCACTATGCAGTCTAGTTCTTTGCCATTTTCAAGCTTTACTTGCTATTCTTGCAAAGGGCTGGGATATAAAGCCCTTTAAGCCCTCTTTGAGGGATCAAAGCCTCTCCCTGGGCACTGCCTTTCAGTAGATTCATATCTCACTATGTGTTTAGGCTAAGCCTGGTTGATGCAGTAATCACTACCTGGTGCAGAGTGGGACACAAGGCTTCCTGAGGGACATCTGTACCCTCTCAAAGATCAATGAGTAATAACTATTCAGTTCAGCAATAACTATTTAGTTTATGCCTCAAAACTTGAAGGTAGAAATACTTGATTAATGGTAAGTAGATTTTAGCTGACTCCTTGAGATTATGCTTCTGTGTGTTAATATTTCTGATATATAGGTCAAGTTATAGCATTTCTTAAATCAGTGTAGTCTTTGCTTTGTCCTAACTTCAGATAGAATAGACATGGGATATGATTGAGGAGTAAAAACATTTTATTTGAGATGGCCTCTATTAAGTCATCTTTCACTTTTCATTTCTTTTATCAGAATACCAAAGGAAAATTCAAGGCCTCTTATTCTGTATGAAAAACACAAAGAAAGAAAGAGAAGGGGTTTTCTTTGTTGTTGTTGTTGTTGCTTGTTTGTAAATTTATTTATTTATTTTTAAAATGTCATATATGGGTACTTTTTTTTTGCTATTTTCCAATTCCTTGAGTTTCTCCACATTTTAAATATTTAAATTAAAATTTCTAAATTTTAATATTTTAAGTAAAGCCTCCCAATGTTAGTAATTTCTTTTCTCCTTATCATGTAAGGGAATGAGAGTCTGCACTTCCACATTAATGATCTGACTCTTTAAAGGTGAACTTTAATCTTGTCCAATATTTGCAAGATAATTATCTCAATTCAATTCTCCAGTTCCCTTTAAGTCAGGGTCTAAACTTCCATAGTGCACTTATCTGTGAATTTCTATTATGAGGGAAGAGCTTCTGAGCACCTTTCATATTTGCAGCAAATCTAAAGCTTTTCTACCAGTGGATTATGGATTCAAACTTGGGAACAAGCTGTTTAAAAGCAAAGCAGTTTCACAGTGACAGCCCGATGCCTGTCTTATCTTCAAGGCCCTGGTATTTTTTGTATTCTTAAAAACTCTTGGGCTGAGGAGCATATAGAGTCAAATCCCCTTAAAGTGCTGCATCAGTGATTTCCCCAAACCCAAAAGGTTTAAATGCCCACCAAATCAAAGGTGGTTATTTTAGACACTTCAAATTTATTCTTCCCATTGATTTGTCCTAACATTTGGCTTTTAAATTTACAGCCTTTCATAAATTAGTTCCATCTCTACTTTGGTCAAGACTTAGACTGAGCATGTAGTAGACTTTGGTCTATTATGCATGTAGACTTTGGTCCAGATTTAGCATGTACATACTTAGGTAGACCATGTTTGAGCTCAGGAGGCATAGCTCAGAATAACAGACATAAATGTCCAACCATCTCTTTCCTTAATTTATTCAATCTTATGTCTATTTTTATGAAGCAACTATCAATGTCAGTAACACATGAGACTTTAATTCCTTTTTTAGCTATAGTGTTAAAAAAAATCATAGGTACCTGAGTTAGGAACGGTGACACATAACTGTCTTTGTAGGGACTTCAGTCACTAATGGAGGAAGATTGTGAGTTTGAAGCCAGTCTCAGCAACGTAGTAAGGCCCTAAGCAAACTGTCTTAAAATAAAGACTATAGACAACTGGGGATATGGCTCAGTAGTTAAGCACACCTGGATTCATCCCCTCTTCAGTACCAAAGATGAGAAAATACAATAAAACTAAATATTGAGAAAGCAATAAAATTCTGAACTTAATAGTGTGTTTAGCTTCTTTCATAGATGAAACCTCAAAAACTTAATGATTTTTACAGGAGATAATTATTTGTCTCCATTGGAACCCTGAAATAATAATAATTATTTTCTAATTACCAATAATGAGAACCTACTATATGCAGACACTGGGCTAAATGATTTGCATACATCTTCTTAAAATGTCCTAAATACTTTGTCATGAAAATGAAAAAAGATTGAGCCTAAGATTTACCTTTGTTTTGTTCTTCTTCCATCATTCTTAGTCTATTTTAAAATAATTAGAGCAGATCATATTCCACTCTGTTAACTTTACAAGGTGTTATAATGTATAGTCCTTTTTCTAGTTTCTTCTTTAAATCAACAATATTTTTAAGCACTGCTATTTGTATGGCACTCTATTAGGTATATGGAGATTAAGACCTATGGGATCTAACAACTGATTCTAAACTAAATAGGTTAAATAGAAACAATATTGTTCTTTCTCTGGAACCCAGATAGAGATGTGAGACAATGCATCAGATCTATTCCATCATTCCTTATTAGACATGTGCATCTGAATCATAATTCTGGGCAGTTGATTTTGACTACAGGCAAACAATAAATTTGGTTGGATTTTCATTTGAAGAAATCATTTTCTCAAATTAGATTTATACCTCCACCTGACACACAAAATCAATTTAAGATGGACCAGAAATCCAAATTTATGAGCAAATATAAGTACTACATAAACACAGAATATCTTTACAATCTTTATGTATGAAAGGTTTTATCAAGCATAACATAAAATATAAAATTATGAAAAGGTTTAAGGTATAAAACTCAGAAATTATGTTTCCTAAATAATTCTATACCTGGTTTTAAAAGGCAAAATACCACACTTCAATGAAATATTAATAAAAACATCAAAGGCTCATAATCACTGATACATAAAGAGTTCCCATTATTCACCAAGAAAAGAAACTTAAATTTTTAACTAAGCCAAAATAAAAAGTGAAGAATTCATGGATACTAAATGTATGGTGATATTTTTAACTTCAGTATTGATCAGTGAAATTCGGTGTAAAATAATATTTCATTTAAACTGTCAGAGTGAGGGAGGAAAAACTGTCATGTAAAGTTCAGCCCCAACATGATGTGAACAAAGGGCAGAGCTACATATGTTTGGAGGTGGGGGGAGAACACAGAGATGGTACATACAAAGATGCAACTTTTTGAAAGATAATCTGAAATTATTAATTAAAAAAAAAACACAGTTTACTCTTACATTTCTTCAGGATCTTAAGTACCTAGGGGGAGGGGGAAAAACTTTCATATATAATGCTTTTCATTGGGTCCCAAGATTTTGTCAAGATCAACTGTGTGCTTAGAAGTTTGAGGAGAATTCTCAGTCCTTGGGCACAATTCCCAGGCTTCAAGTTGAAGAGATCTAGAACATGATTAGGGAGGAAAGACTTCTACATTAATCAGCTGCTAGCTTCTATGCATGTTGCCTCCAAGGAGTTTCGGCATCTGTCACCTATACCCACCTTCCCAGGGGTGATTTAGCCTCTCACTAAGTATTCTGCAATTCTCAGTGTTTTCGCAGAAACCAGCCTCTGAGAGGTCAAGGGAGGGCAAACAGAGCCGTGTTGTAGCCTTGCCTGTCACAGGATTCCTCAGGCTAAGAAAGCCATGTCAGTTTACCTTTCCTACACAATGGCACCAGAGCTCCAGTAAAACAAATGGACATTAATTGATCTCACACCCCACCGCGGAAGTTTCTGACAAGCACCTTTCTGAAAGTTCTAACTAAATATTGCCAACCTTCACAAAGTTTAACCGGGTCCATTTTCTTTTCCAAAAAAAAAAAAAAAAAAAAAATCACTCTATATCCTGGCATCCAGGTAATCTATAATTTGAATCTCACCTATCTAACCTATGTCTTTCTGTTTTGTTATTCCCTTCCTGTTCTCTAAATCCTAGCCAAAGGAAATTCATCATCTTCATTTCATACTTCGGTGACTCTTCTGCCTTCGATCTTCCTGACTTCAGCTCTCTCCCAGATCCCTAGAAAATTTCACAGCCCTCTTCCCGTTCAAAGCTTCTGGCCATCCACACCAAAACCACCAGCACCACTACACACACGAATTTCACAGTGTATCTAGGCCTGAGCTGTCTAAAATGATAGCCATCTTAAATAAAAATTAATATTAAATAAAATTTAAAACTTCACCTCCTTATTTGTATAAACTAGATTTCAAGGGCTCAATACTACACATGCCTAGTGACTGGTACATAATCTGCATTGGGGCAGTGGGGTGTAGTTCAACTGGACCATCTTTACTCAACTCCTCTTCCTCTTAGAATACGGGTTTGTTCTGTGCCTTCGCTTCACATTTCTCATTATAAATCTACATCGCTCAACACATCTGGTACATTCCACCATTACCCATACTGAACCATCACAACCTTATCGCTCACCATTTATAATGTTCCCAGTTTATTTCCAGCCAACTGAAGTATCCTGCCTCCTCAAAAGAGTACTTTTCTTTTCTTTTTTTTTTTTTTTTTTTTTTGTTCTTTGTCATATATTGCCCCCAACTTCTAGAATGTTCTCTGCCACTCTGGTCAAGTCATACACATACACATGCCTCCTATCCTTTCAGTTATTGACCATTTCAGACACTGAAATTATTTAACTTGACCTGTAACACTTCATATGGTCTTTCCCCTAACTATATCTTCTGCCTCATTAAAAAAAATTAATTTGTTTTAATTAGTTACACATGATAGAAGAAAAAGTAGGCCCAAATCTTCATCATGTCAGCCTAGGATCTGACTTCCTTAACAAGGACTCCTAAAGTGTAAGAAGTAAAATCAAGAATCAATAAATGGGATGGATTCAAATTAAAAAGCTTATTCTCATGGAAGGAAACAACCAATAATATGAGGAGAGCCTACAGATTGGGGAGAAAATCTTTACCACATGCACCTCTGATAAAGCATTAATCTCTAGGATATATAAAGAACTCAAGGGGCTGGGGATATGGCTCAAGCGGTAGCGCGCTCGCCTCGCATGCGTGCGGCCCGGGTTCGATCCTCAGCACCACATACCAACAAAGATGTTGTGTCCGCCGAGAAATAAAAATAAATATTAAAAAAAAATTCTCTCTCTCTCTCTCTCTCTCTCTCTCTCTCTCTCTCTCTCTCTCCTCTCTCATTCTCTCTTTAAAAAAAAAAAAAAGAACTCAAAAAACTTAATGCCAAAAACAAACAAATAAACCAAACAAATAACCCAATCAATAACTGGGCTAAGGAACTGAACAGACACTTCACAGAAGAAGAAATACAATTGATCAACAAATGTATAAAAAAGTATTCAATACCTCTAGCAATTAGAGAAATACAAATCAAAATTACACTAAGAATCATCTCACTTCTGCCTCATTTTTACTGGTGTTTCTTTGCTACTTGGCATTCTTACAGTTCCTTACATGCCCCACCCAAATCTACTACTTATTGTCTTTGGGACAAGGATATGCCTATACCTCTGACTGTAGCTCTAATATTTTTATAGAACTCATACCTTTCATGCTTTAGATCAGTTCATTAATCCTAGCATTCAAAAAGTCATTACTGGGTCCAATGTCTTTGGTAAGATCTCATAGTAAGGCATCAGTAAAATCATAATCCAGACTATATGAATGGTGTAAATACTGGACCACACTCTGGATAATAATCCAGAGCTCCATCTGGGAAAGAGCTGAACTGCTTTTTTAAAAAAAAAATATTTTCAGGATCTAGTTACACAGAAGGAACAATGAATTCCTATAATGAATAATACTTTATTTCAGAATGTCATGATGAAAATCTTGGATAAACTATACCACGTCACTCATGCCAATGCAGAGATCAATATTAGTTTTTAAAATATTGCATTTTCATTTTATGAATTATTGCATTTGGAAGTTGTTTTTTGTTTGTTTGTTTGTTTCCTGGATATCTTGCTGAACTGAATCACTTGAGATGACAATGTAAGATCACAGTTTCTGTTAGCAATATTAACTTCTTGCCAAGTAGAAAAGAAGGGGAGGGAAGTCAACTCTATCAGGCTGCATGATACTTAGTGAAGCATTCATTGGATATTTGGCTTCTCTGGCAAATTCAGTTATTGAAAGAAAAGAACAAAGCTGCTTGGCTGTTGCGCAGGCCCTTCTCTGTCTTCATGTTAAGTCTAATGGACTTGTTTCCATTTAAAAAAATTGCTGTTTTTATTTTATCTGTTGTTCAAGTTCAAATGTTGAAGAACAAAAACAAAAAGGAAATTGGGGAAAATACAAGCTTTCATTCATGTAAAAGCGAAGCACCATGAATATGCTGCAGCTTGCTGGGGAGAGGCTCCAGGAGATTCTGCAACAACCCATTGCAGTGTTGGTTCCACATGGAGGCAAGGAGACTGGGGACTCATCTGTTTCTTGTGCATTGAGGTAGGCTGGTCTTAATCTCTTAGCTCAAATGGCTGCATTCTCTGGAGAAATGGACTACACTGAACCATTAGCAGCCAACCCATTAACATCTAAAGGTGGATGCATGAGCTCAAGGAAAGAGATAAAGTGGCTGGACAAAAATAGTGTCCACTACAAGGGCAGTCAGATCAGAATAGCTAGGTTCAACATTCCTAGTGGCATCACTAGCTGTGTGATTTTAGGCAACTTCTCTAACTCTCCCAATCACATCATCCTTATCTGTAAAATAGGGATAGTAATAGAATCCACCTCGTAGGGTTATGTGAACATACCCAGAATTCACATATCAATCAACTAGACTTGGTGTACCTGCTAGCACATATAAAGTTTGTTCATACTTATTACAAAGTAGAGTGATTGATGTCATACCATCAAGCACCATTCTGTCCCATAATAACCATAGGAGAAATGTTATTAAACATGCAGGAGAGATTCAGAGATTAAAAGGATCTTAGAATGTGTCCTTACCAAGGAATTCTATCCCCTTAAAGACTAAGTAATTAAGTTTCATCAAAGAAGAATACTTCACCCAAGACAGTTTTCTAGAGGCAGAACCAAGACTCCTCCTTCGTAAACGCCCCCCCGACACCTTCTGTAGAAAACAGGCTCTCATTTTGAACCAATGGTTAGGACCATGGAGATAAAGATGAAGAGAAAGTGAAAAGCAGTTATTGTTGAATGTAGTTACTACAGAAAGCTGGTTTGAATATCTGGGGTCCCCAACATCAAACAAATAATACTTTCATTTACTCTTGAACCTTATGTAACAACACATAGTACCCTTTATAGGCTAGGAACTCATCTGGAAGAACAGCTTGGCAGAATTAACAACTATAAATTTTTCTTCTTGGAGAATGGCTTTGGATGCAAGGAAAATCAGATTTTGCAAATCCTTCAGAGTGTGCTTGTTCTGTAGGTTCACACTATGAGGAATTTGCTAATATCAGTTTTCTTGCACTCCTCTGTTCCATAATTCTCTTTATTAATCAGTGTAGCAGCTTCTCTTCCTCAATCTCCAAAAAAGCCACCACAGATGCCTAGCCCAGTGTGAACTTTTATAGTTTGATTCAAATTCTGAATCCCCCATCAAATTCCAAAAATGCAGCAGGCAAAAAAACTGAATTAATTCACCTTGGGATCTATACGAATAAAATAACTCTGGCTGAGAAATCAGAAACTATCCATACAAATGAATATATTTTCCACTCTAATCCACCAAAAGGGAATGCAATTTCCCAGCATAATTAAGTCTAACTCCTGACTTAAACATCTGACTAGATATTAAAACATGTTTTACATAAGTGCAGTGTGGTTCCCAGTAGCAGATTTAGAGCCAGAATTTAAGTACAAGGCATAGTGATAACAAAGGATAACGATAACAAGGTACCTGGACATGTCCACATCATTTAAATTCTCCCAGTAAAATAGTGACAGCAATATTATTGCTAAAGCTGCTGTGAAAACCACATTTGCTAATGGTAAGAAAGGTGTTTTGTACTTTTTCAAGCACAGTATATACATAAGGTACTACAATCAGCTTCCTGAAGATGGTTGTTTTGCAAATTAACTTCTACAACATTGGTAGGTAAGATTCCTGTTGAGGGGTATGTGTTTTTAACCTTTGTTGAAAAGCTGCAACTACCAGGAATGAGAGGAAAGCAGCTAATCTTATTCTTGTTTGTACCAATTTCATTGTATCTATGAATACTATTAATTCACTCCCAGCTTAATAGAGCTCACAGTTTTGTGCCAGTAAAATTATACTCTTTTGTTCAATTCAGACTCTGAAGTGCAGACTAATTACATATCAACATGGTTTGGTAGTCAAAGGTAACAAAATATTCTTTAATATGTAGTTACTCTTTGTGTAGAGTATTATGTGGCACTAACAGATCTAATTTACCTCTTTCGGAAGTCCCATTGCTGTAGAAATTTTAAAATATGAATTCATGTTTCACTCTTAGCTCTTACAGCTCTCAGACAATATTTTCAGTAGCTCAGAAGAAAGATGTCAATATAGAGCATGTGAAATAGCATGGGTGTTTCTGCTAACTTTGGTAAGAAAGTAAGTCTTCAATACTGGAAATGGAGTATAAAGACTGTCAGGGAAGATCTGCAAAGTCCCAAGAAAGAGCGCAATCATTCACTTCTATATGCAGCTAGATAAGTTGAACCAGGGGAAGAACTTTGTGTTCATTTAAGTTCAAGATTATCATTAATTGGTCAGAGTTACAATCCCAGAACCACAGAGGAGGGGTCAATACATAACATTTGCATGCCGGCATAACAGATTGCACTTTACTGGGCAAATGAGTGGAATTCCTATATGTGACTTGTGGAAAGGAACAGAATTCCCAGTGGAAAACAGTCCTATAAACAGTCTCCAGCCATGGGCAGCCACACATCCATCTATTCTGAAACGTGAAAGTTTGTTCTCTGCAAAAGCCTTTTGGTACCCACCACTTCCTAGAAACAGGAATCTATTGATGGTGAGATCTGAGTTCTTATCCCAAATTAGTCAGGTTCTAATTTGTGATGTTACGGAGTTATTTTAACTAATGAATCTGGGCCTCAGTTGCATTTTTATGTAAAATAGAGCTGACAAAACTTCACCATAGAAACCTCAGAGTTACTGCAATGATTTAATATTTCTTGTCCTAATGGTAGTCAAAGGTAACAAAATATTCTTTAATATATAGTTACTCTTTGTGTAGAGTATTATGTGGCACTAATAGATCTAATTTACAGATCTAATTAAATCACTACCTAAGACTCTATTACTACATGTCTTCCCAATCCTGTACTTGGTTATTATTGGAATATTTCAATAATTAGTATGCAAAGATTTCAAATTTTTGTTAATATTGTGGAAAATATTAAATCAAACTTTATTCCAAACCCCAGGCTTGATCATAGTTTAAGAAAGATAAAAGATGCAACAGGAGTAAAAAGGCAGTAAAAATCTTGGGGACATTTGAATTATGAAATATGGGTTGTAATTTTAATTAGATACATGCTGCCTTATAGATTTGAAAATATTTGTTAATTCTTATTCTATGTAAATCTAATCTCTATAAATATTTCTCACATTATTAAAAATTATTTTTATAAAGTTTGTTCCTTTTTCAGATCATAATTTGCTTTATGCAGCATTTAATATTTCTGGTAATGTTTGAAAGCACCTATGCTCTAAGAATACACTCTCTAAGGCCCATCCTACAACTGTTCACTTGCTGTGGCGTGCACTCCTCTCCGGGTTTTCTCCTGACCTCCTCATCCTTCATGTACTTTGTGTTAAAATAGATACACTTGGCTACTGAGGTATTTCCTTACTGGATGAATCTAGTATCTTCTTCCTTTTATTCTCTATTTGGTAAGTTCTCTTGTGTTAACAAAAGAACTAACGTTAAGAAGTCACTTTCATGGTCTCAATCTATTCTGACTTTGAGTACTCAATAGGTACCAGCCTGCTAATTCTAAGCACGGCAAATCTTGCATACAAGGCTCTCCCCTGCATTGTTGACTAATGCCAAATTTCAGGCTTGGAGGAAAAATGGTAAGAATTCAAGCTATACTCAAAATCTAATACTGATACTACCACCAATAATGATGGTATTTGAATACTATCTGTCCTATTGATGACTATATCACACAAATGGTGCCAAAATCTGGAAAGAATGATTAAAATGATATTAATTATTTTAACACTAAACCCAGAAACCTTTTTTTTTTTTTTTGGAGAAATAAGCATGGTATTAGATTAAAAAAAACAACAGCAACGACTTCATGTTTTCACCCTTTTAATGAACCTGGTATAACTTTGCATTTGAAGCCAGACTTGATTAATCTAACCTAGGCCCTGACATTTTCTTAAAGAAATAGATCCATGGAAATTGTGGAACCTAATGTTATCAGAATACCACATTTCTGAAATGTCTTTGAAAGGAGCTGGAAAAAAAAAAGAATGTTCAAATTCAGGCAACTGCAGGCGATGGTTGCAAAAGGTCAAATAACAAAATGTTCCCTGAGATGTCAAATCACTCCTGGGGATACTCTGCAAAATTACAGGCTTAAAAACTTGGCCTTATTTGCTCTTTATTCCTAAGCACACAATTTTCAAGTCCTTCCACCTACCCCATGGAATTCTTTCTCTCAGGAAGTTTGGTGTTTTGTGATAGCCAAGGATATTTTTAAGATATCCTTGCTAAGATATTTTTTAAAATCATTGCTAATATATAGATATACTTTAAAAAACTGTATATTATGCCATACTGCAGAGTCACAAAGCTCAACTTCTCTCAATTAGGAGACTTGCTATTTTGCTGGGGGAAACACAGGACTCAAAATTAGAAGAACAAGGTTCTAATTCCTATTTGAGTCTGATTTTGTTGTGTGATTCTAGGTAAATATCACTTCTAGTTCTCTTTTTTCTCCTCTCTATAAAATGTAAAGGATTCAATTGGATGATGCATCTAGTGGAAATACTATATAAATGTTAAATATGATTTTAGTACCCAATAATTTTTATAATATTGTTATTTAATAGTTCAAACATATTTCATGTTTCATGGATGATGCAAATACCACTAATGGGAGTTATCTAAAAGTTACTTCTAAAAATAAAGTAATAAGACATTTGATGAAAAATGAAAAACAGCTCTTTCTTAGTTTAAATACTCATTTTTCCAAAACCTTGGGTAAGGTTTGTTCTGACATTTCCCACATGGAAAAATGGGGATGATAGTTGTCCTTTCCTCTTATGGAAAGGATATGTGATAACGATTAAATAAAATGATTCATGCAGAGTGTTTAAAAAGGGATTGAGATATAGAAAGTGTTTAACAAAAACTACCGATTCATTATTCTTCATTTTTTATTTATCTGATGGTTTCAAATAACTGAGAGGATCTTTTGATCTTGAGAACCAAGTTGGATGTAAGAGCTATTTGTCTGGGTTTATATTTACAGTAAGTATCTTTATATTCTTATACATCATGATGCAGGTCATTTTAGGAAGTTAAAACCTTAGTCCCATTCCTTCGTGTTCCATTTTGAAATCTAATGTTGCTATTGGTACACATCTGACCAGAAATCCTCTCTAGCACTGCAATATGTACTTGGGGTCAAAGACAAGAAAACCAAACTAGCCGTCCTGTTCCACTGAGAAGATTCCATTCCAGACATAGAACAAGGGCCTCACCCCAGCCATGACACAATAAGGTTGTCAGAGGGAGGCAGTGCCAGTGCTCTGTGGGATGTTCACCATGAAGTCTTTGCTGTGACTTGATTGTGAAATTAAGTGACATACTCTGAAGACGGGGAACAGCATGCATCCACATGCATTTTCAGATTATACTTGGATTTCAGACCTCTAGGTTGTTTTGGTTTTCAATTTACACGTCAAAGAATAAATTCTAGGGCAACCTGCTACATGAGTGGTGTGTCGTTTGCATTTTATAAAGGGCAGGGATTGGCACCAAGTTTACTCTGTCCGTAGAGAAAGTTTGGTGCAGAAAAAGGCTTTTGGGAAAAACTGCTCTGAAGCAAGGGTCATGTAAACCAACATATGTGGGCAACTGTCCTATGGCCGGCTTCTGCTGTTGCGGGATTCATACAGGGGATTATCAAAGCCCTTCAAGTCCACTGTTTTTTTTTTGTTTGTTTGTTTTTTGTTTTTTTAAAGAGAGAGAGAGAGAGAGAGAGAGAGAGAGAGAGAGAGAGAGAGAGAATTTTTAATATATATATATATATATATATGTATTTTTTTTAGTTCTCGGCGGACACAACATCTTTGTTTGTATGTGGTGCTGAGGATCAAACCCAGGCCGCACGCATGCCAGGCGAGCGCGCTACCGCTTGAGCCACATCCCCAGCCCAGTCCACTGTTTTTTTGAGTTGGCACTTAATATTTTTTCACAGATGGTATTCTGTGTCTAATCAGCATCGAGAACAATGGCATAATGCTCAGCTCCTAAAATGAACTGTCTCTGGCTTCATTATATTGGGAGTTTTCATTCCCTCCATTGCTGAATTAGAATTAGAATTTGACCCTGTGGGGTCAGAGCTGAAAGAAAATTTATAGAATAGGACATTTTCGTTGTATTATATGTTAGAAAGAGTAATGCTGAGAGGGAGCAGTCACTGCTCAGAGTATAAAAGTTGCACTGAAAACCTGGTCACTCAGTCCATCCCTGAATGCTTTTGTTTGTTTTAATACTTTTATTTCAATAAATAAGCTAAGGGTTGTAAAATTTAACCACAGTTCATACATTAAAGATTGATAGGTTTTTTTCCTCTTCTCCTTTTCCATAACTAAGTGCCTGAATAAATTTTGGAGTCAACCAATCCTTGATGTGGAATAACTGCTTTTATATCTTACAAAGAAAAAGAAGGGAAAGCATAATAGCCCTTTCTTTGAAAGAGCTCCATTATTTGTGAAGCACAAATGTTCTCAGCATAGTGACAACAACTTCCCAGTCAGCTGATCAAGAGAGACTTCTAAAGGAGCATTTGATGTTGGTATTGATAAATGTAAATAATAAGCAAGTTGAAGTTGCTTCCTTTCCTTCTATAGCCATTCATTCCGGAGAAAAAAATATAATTTCCTCTTTAGGCAGTTTTCATAGGTTGTACACTCTTAAATTTATACACATTAATATATAGCTTCTTCCTCCAACCAATTCCTAAACAACATATAGCATCCAATTGCAAGGGTATAATAATTGGGATACTTTATGAAAACTGACTCACTAGGTAAAGAACATCAGAGAAAAGAAAATATATGCTGTAAGTTAAATGTTTTCCAATCATTGTTATGATTGAGAAAACACTCTTGGTGATGTTTTAAGACATATTCTCTGAAAAAAAAAGAGACAACCCATTCATTTCCTTGTGTGCTGTGTATCAGCTTCTGTGGACAGCTGTAATCTCCCCAAGTGTCAAATTCACCAAGCATACACAGCTCATCTTTTGCAGGAAGGCAAAGAAAATTCCAATGATGTAAACATTCCCCACACACTATATAGCTTTCTGCTGGTTGGTTTATTGTTCTTGTTTAGAAAAGACACTGATCAATAAAACCCCCTTTATTTTTAGTTCTAAAATAATTTCTTCAAACCACTGTCACTTTAAGTTAAGTAGAAGACAGACCAAATGGAAAAGAGAAAGTATACAACTTAGACTGTTTATATGTAAAAAAAAAAAAAAAAAGGAATCAAGAATTATCTAATTCATCTATTGGTAAAACTCAAAAGAGTTAAAATTGAACCACCAGGGTTGCACAATTACTTAGTACCAGATCTAAGATATATAGAATTCCAGGAGCTTGAATCCGAATTTGCAATTTTCTCAGAGTGACATTTCATTAAAAGCATTTCATATATTTTTTGGTCCATACAACTAAACTAATAATGAAACAACGATAACCACAGACATTGTGGTTTTAATATCAACTTGTTCAAATCTTTCATCTTAGAACTGAGAAAACTGAAGCCCCTTGTTTCCCATTCTGCCTCCTAGAGAATCAAAAATATTTGTGCTTCTTTGTCATAGGATGTCAGGTGTAACATGGCAGAAGAGAACGAGTACAGGAGAGAAAGGGGTTGGGCATTAGGGAAAATTGATTTTCCACCTGCTGAGAGCTGAGCTTAGAGAAAGCAGCACTTTGCAATACTTATGTTTCCCTCCTAGATGTCAGGAGAAGTGGAGCCAGGGCAATTTCTAACATTGTTCCTTGAAGAGCTGTGGCATCTGATTATGTAAAACAAACCCAGAGAAGGGAAGGGATGCCAGCAAAGAGTCTCAGCACACTTAGTCAACTGTCCTCTAGGGAGAGCCTGACAGTGTGTCTCCGCCTCTAGGAGGAAAAGAACATGACTCGCTGAATGTAGGTTGAATGATCCAGAAGAGAATCTGAGATGAAATCAATACACCCGCTCACTGTGTCTCAGCCCAGGAAGAGAACAAAAGAGAGAGACAGTTGGAAGAGATCCTCAGCTTGGCATCAGGCCAAGCTCTGTGCTCTCCAGGCAAGGAAAGACATTCAGGAAGATGGACTGGCAGTTGTAAGAAAAGTGGGTTTTCTCTTTTCCTGGTTAATTTAGAAGACTTAAATAATAAGTATGATAAAGGATGAATTTTATGCCTCATTCTCCCCACTCCTCTGGTCTTGTGCTTCTGGTGCCCTCTGTCCCTTGAAGGAGAAGTTTCCTTTCCATCTCCTACCCAGTTTCACACAGGGCATCTGCCAGACCAGTTTGCCCTGAGCAACACACTGCTCTCATCATGGCCACACCACCAGTCTGGATTTGCACCCTCACTCTGGTTCTTGTCAAGTGTTCTAAGTCACTTAATGGCTTGGAATGCCAGATTCTTTATATCTACACTCAACTGCCTTCTGTGTCACATGTCCTCCCTTCTGGATGACTGGGAAGGAAAGATTCATGGCAGAAAGTGTCTAATGATTGATTTTCCTAACTAGTTGTGGTTTAGAGAGGATTTCTAAAGGTAATGCTTTCAACTCAGCAGAGGAGATCTTGAAGAGTGGGTTTTTTGGTATCACAGTACCTAACAGAAATATATTTGGGAGCCCCCAAACAACACAAAAAATTACACTCTAATCCACCCCTAAGGCCAAATCTCACTATTGCTCATGTCTGGAAATGTGAACTTTCAGCTGTGGTTGGATTACATCATAATGACACTTTTTAAGTGTATGATCTTATCAAAATCTGAATTAGTGATTCCCTAAAGCAAATCATAAAGATGAGTAAATGGAGAACAGACCAAACCCAATATGAATCTCAATTATCTTAATATTTTTTTTCTTGCAAAGTTTAAATTTGGGGGAGGAGATCCATTTACTCCAAATATCTACAGTACAGGCAAAAGTGAAGAGATGACTTTCATGCAGAACAAGAAAACAAAATGACATGCATTCATATTCAACACACAAAAGTTTCCAGGTACAAAGATTTGATAACTTTGCTTTAAAAAATCCTTCACAAAATTAACAAGATTTAGGAAAGGATGCTCTCTCAATCTTCATTACTTATGTGTCTGTCTTTAGGATTTGTTTCTTCTCTTTCTTTGCATCCTTTAAGAGGAGCACTGGTGAATTCTAATGATGATAGGTGTACAGAGGTTATGGAGCCTCTGGAAATTACCTCTGGAATTTTTTTGTAATTATGAATTTTAAAATTCTCAAGCAAATCAGTTACTTCTGGTAACCAAACGGATTTATATCATTGAATGCTTATTGATCATTGCTCCCAGAGGTGGAAATTGGAGAGACAAGAGTAAACAAGAAAGTTTTAGCTCGTCATTCAAGTACAGTGAGAGACTTCAGGGAAACAGGCAATTCAAAGTGCTGTTATTAAGTGTGAAAGAGGAGAAATAAAGGGAGCCTAGGAGAGAACATTCTCAGAAGTTTCTGCCTCTCCACTGAACGACAAAGGACAAATAGGAGCTGTCACATGAAGAATGTTGGGAAAACCCTCTGTACAGAGTAAGCCTGGTAGTTCTAGTGGTTGTAATGTTGAGTGTCAGCACTGGTGAAAGAGAAGGTAGAGAAAGATGAGCTAGGAGAAGCTATGGTGTTAGGCTAAGGTGCTTGGAATTAGTCCTGAGAGCAATGCGGAACATTTCCAAAGCTCTCTGCCGGAATTATCAGGGGTGACTAGGGAAATGTCATTCCAGGCTGCAAATGAAGCCAAGATAACTGTGCTCATAAATACCCAAACCAATTGCACTACACTAGCTACTTTGAGTCTACCATGTCTAACCTCAATCTGACCAGGTCACTACTGCCTCAGTTTTTGAACATTTCAGCTCATGGCTCACTATTACACACTCTAGGGTCTCTTTTGTATTCTTAGAATGTTTAAAGATCACTGTATGATCTATGGAACTCTGTCCTTTAAGTTCCTTGAATTCCTCTGGTATGATAGTACAATGATCTTGTCTTAACACAGTTTTGTTCACCCACTTGAATGGCATGACTAACAGTTTTATTTTTTAATTAACAATTGTGACTTTTCCATAATCTCTGTCTTTGAATCTAGTTATTATGTGACAAATATCTCTTATTTATTTCTAAATAACTCCTTCTGGTACTCTGGCCTGCAAAATCTTTTCATTTTACATAAATTTAGAATCCATTGATTTCATAAACTCTTTATTCTCCTTCATCTCCTCAGGGTACTTTTCCTCCTTCACGCTGTGTAAATTGGATACACAGTTCCATACATCTTAGCTCATGTTCATCTCTGTCTTGCAATCCATGATGACACAGTCACCCACAGAGGTTTTTCAAATATCAACAGACAGTTCAGTTTTCCCTGGACTAATAACTTCCAGTTATGCTATCTATAGGGATGCTCACCATTGCATTTTAAGTATTTTCCTAAAAAAACAAATCCAATTCTAGAAAGGATTATGAAGACAGACAGTCTTCTGTTAAAACCCGAAGTGCCAAGTACTGTTTTTTCCTCTGTATTATTCATTTAATCAAAATAAACTTTGAGATACTTATTATTTTATTAATTTTAAAGATGAAAAAAATTTCCATTTATAATGAGTAACATGAATGACACACTAAATTGGTAAATTATGGGTTTGTCATTTATTTCAACTACTGAGCCCATCTGTGCTATTCCCACGCTCATCTGAAGAATCACAGCCGGTTAGAAGTTAATGACTCTAAGATAACGAACTACTTGTCTTTACTCAGGTGATTCTCCTGGAGACCTGTGAGATTCCATAGTAGTATTTGACCAAGGGGACACCACACCTTCATGAATGTCTTACTAACTTCAGTCAGATGTTTTACTCTGAGCAACTACTGTAATCACACATTTATTTTCACATGCCTTCCATTTCTTATAAGAGAATAGGAGTTTCCTTAGCATTTATTGCTATCTCTGGTTTAATTTCCTAAAAACAGTTAATTCAATATATTTTTTTTCAGGAGCTGTTCCAAGACTGCTGCTTGGAAAGCCCAGGTGGCAAACATTAACAGTAAGGAAGGTAGTGCTAAATGCTCCAGGGGGCCAAAGAGCGTATCAAATATAATAAAGGAGACTTCAAATGACACGTCTGGAAGTAGGAATGCAGAAGGCATCACACAATGGCATGGGGGAAGAAATTGTTTAGGTAAGACTGAATCGCTCACTCAAGGGGAACTTAAAATACCAGCTTTTCTTAATATCAGAGGAAGCACTTCTCAAATTTTTATTATGCCTGAGAATCATCTCAAGAGTCTTGTAGTATTAAATACTGATTCCAAGGTCACATCTCTAAAGATTCTAATATTCAAGCATTGGGGTGGGGCCTGGAAATCTGTATTTGGAGTTCATAGCAGGAGGATCTGAGGCTACTGTTTCATGAGGTCCTCTGAGTTCTGCGTGATGGAATTGCTGCCCCGTATTTTAACACTTATGAACACATTATAGTACTTGTCAAAAGTTAAGGCTAAATAATTACTCCAAGTTAAAAATTCACTTTAGTTAAAGTTATTTTTAACTTTCCTAAAAGTTCTGGAATTCTTAAGTACAACATCTACATCTAAATTTGGATTTTAATATATATTTGGTTGTTGAATTAAGGAACAGTATTTTTTTTCCGCACTAGTATCACTCTTTATTATTTTCTCTTGCTTCTATATGGTTCTCATTTCAAATTTTATCCATAGTCAAAATCAAAAGATATATGCCCAAGTAAATTCTAAACCGGGCACTAGTACCCATTTCCAGTATGTATTGCAAAGAGGATTGCCATCAAGTGCATGCAGGTAAGTTTTAGGTGCAAGTCTTCCAGGCACTTAATCAATATCCTAGTTGCTGATCCCCAGTTATTTTTACCCCTAAATTACTCCCTAATTTATAAGGTACCATGATTGTATGTGACTGGGATTAGCATTAAATTTCCTGAGTTGCATTGAATTTTTTTCATAATAGCCATGTTAACCCATGGTACAATTGCTAAGTGTGGTTGAAAACTAGTAAATTTTTAGTGATATCAAATGCTAAGCCTTAATTTTTTCTCCTTCCTATTTGAGAAAGACCTCATTTTGAAAAGGACTGAAAGCCATAGTGTTGTCCCTGCTAGTTTTTCCTAAAATCCAAGGACACTAGATGCCAACATTGGCATCCACAAGAGACGCTGGGCAGAAAGAATATTCTTCTTTTATATAACCTGCGGAATTGAGCCAGAAAGATTACCAGTCAGGATACTTAGCCCATATTTCAGTCAACTATGAGATTTAGTTAATGGAACAAGGAGAGAACCTGGCCCTTTTGTCTATAATTACAATTTCTTTCTCTTTCCTGAGTTGACTTCCCACCCCTTACCACTAAGGAGTGGTAAGGGCATGGGGAACAATTTTGACAGCTTACTCACTCATGGATCGCTTTCTACTCTAGCAGACTCCTGCTGAGTGATTTTCATGAGGAAGATTCCCAACTACCCAGGGTACTTGCAAGTTCACAAAGAGGATAGAAAGAGGATTTTTGATCATAGGGAGCTGAGGCAGGCCGTTATTTTTAAGTGTCTGATCTTTATATTATGTAACCACAAGATGAGCATGATATAGAAGGATAAATAAGTAGTCTTTCCTAAAATATATTATTGCAACAACTGAGGTTCTCAGGATATTTGAAATGTTACCTGGATGAACATTTAATAGCTTTTCAAATGTGCATTAAGAAAAATATATGCTTCCACTTTGAACCTGAACCCAAGGATTTATTCTGAGGAATCTTAACAGCAAAACCAAAGTGCTGGCACTCATCTAGATACTCTTTCAATAATCCTTATTTGATATTTATAAAATTCTATGAGAGTGTATGAATTGTCCCTCCTTACTTCATTTGAAGAAACTGAGGCATGTAAAGGATTGCTAACTTGCTTAAAGTCAGTGGTGGATGGCTTCAGGCAGTTTGGCTCCAGATTCTACACTTTTTCACTCTGCAACATCACATTGTATTGTGGTAGCTCCTTGTTTGTTAAAAAAAAAGTTTATATAAAAATATTTAATATTTCTATAAAATATTTAAATAATAGTATAGACGTCATTATACTGTAATGAGAGTGAAGAACTAAGATTTTGGTTAAAATTTATATTACCAATATGTTTGGTTTGGGTTTGGTTTGCTTGATTCTTACAGGTACAATTTTGTAGCATAGGTCTAATTCTTACTAGGATACAGAACCTATGAATTGCATTTAAGTATTCAAATTCCTCCTGAAGTTTATCCAATGGAACTTTCTTTTATCTCTGAGTAACTCCAAATTACTTCAAGTTCTATGAGTATATATATTTTTTTCAGATTTTATAAAAGCCTGCATATCAGTGTGTGTATGTGGTGTGTGTGTGTATGTGTGTGTGTGTGTGTGTGTGTGTGTGTGTGTCTGTGTGCATGTACCTAGTAGAATCAACAAAATATTTTAAACTACAAATTAGGGGAATACAAAACAATATGTATAGAGAAGATAATGCTAAGTGAAGTTAGCCAATCCCCCCAAACCAAATGCTGAATGTTCTCTTTGATATAAGGAGGCTGATTCATCATGAGATAGGGAGCATGGGAGGAATAGAGGAACTCTAGATAGGGCAGAGGGATTGGAGGGGAAGGGAAGGGGCAAGGGGTTAGAAATGATGGTAGAATGTGATGATCATTATTATCCAAAGTACATGTATGAAGACATGAATTGGTGTGAATATACTTTGTATACAACCAGAGGTATGAAAAATTGTGCTCTCTATATGTAAAGAATTGTAATGAATTTGGTTGTCATATATAAATAAAAAATAAAAAGAAACAATATGTATTATACTTACTCACTTATACAGATTACCTTTATGCTTCTTTATGTAAATTAAAGAACTTGTAAAATCTGACTTTTGCCTTCAGTGATACTAAAATATTGCTAACTTAGAGAACTAATTTATCCATGCAAGCAGTATAAATGATCCCATAGTTTTATAGTACTTTGCAATTATAAAGTTATTTTATATATTTTAATCTCATTTAATTATTCAAAGATCCTATGTGGTTGGCTAAATAGAATGTTTTGATCCTTATTTATAGGCTTGGAAACTGAGACTCAAAAAATCTAGAAATTGGCTCAAGCTTATGGAGTTTGCAGGGATAATACAAGGAGGTAACTTAGCTAACTCTTCATCTAGAATTCTCCCAAATCCATTATATATGTTAGAAAGATGCATTGCTCAAGCAAAATCACAGTGATGGAGTACCTACTACAACTTCTTATATTTCCGTTGAATGGAGAATCCAAGTGGGTAGAACCTCTTGTTTAGACATACTATTGCAATTCTAGAGCAACCATCTCAAAAAACTGTGATCTGTTATCTCAGGCTTCATAAAGAACTCCCAAAGAACTGAGATTGAATGGAAAGTTGGGTTAGAGTATCAAATAACTGTCACATCTAGAGTTGGGTCATATTTGTTTAGATGCAAAACTCATGCCTGGTAATTCTGTGGGCCTCAAATTGAAAGCAAAAGACAGGGAAGACAAGTGAAGCCATTCAATATCAGCTGGCACAGTTATGGAAACACCTCTTTTGCTACTGTGTGATGTTTGAGCAAAGACCCCCAAGAGAGCTCCATTTAGCAGAGTGCTGGCTGGACACCTTTCTCTGGGGATCCACAGTGGGAGGCACCAGACATTCCAGGCAGGGATGTGAGAATCCCAGCTGTCAGGTAGAGGGGTGGGTGGGAGTCCCAACTTGCTAAAATGAGCCGTTGGAACCATCACAATTAAGAACTACAATAGCTCTCAAACAAGATAATGATTGTTCTGATACCTTCAAATTATATATCACCATATATGAGGGTATTTTAAGAATATAAGGTATTTTTAGGATAATGATTTCTTCATTCAGAAAGGTAAAAGTGAGAATGACATGCTTTTGAAGCACATGTGTATTGATTTTTTTCTGGTAGAGTAAAAAATATGATTTTTTCATATATGATGTTTTATAGGCATATCTTATAAAGGTCTATGTTAAAAATTTTGAAAATGCACTTAGATACAGCTCATTATTATTCTTCTGGCTTGTGATCTGGTCAAGGGAAATTTATCTTCATGAAACCTATTAGTGCTGTTTGGAGCATAGTAGGCATTGAATGAATAACCAATGAACCGGACTAAATTGACCCAGAGAAAGGAGCGAAACAGAACTTTTTGGCCACTTACTGATGGCCCCTCAGTGTTCCACAGGTGTGCAGTCTCCACATCTGAACTGAGTCTGAATCCACTTGCTAGCCATGTAGCCTTAGGGCAGTTTCTTCTCCTTTCTTAATCTTAGTCTTTCTGTTTATACACTGACTATATTAAAACCCACATGGAGTAATTGAGAGAAGCAGGAACTAAAACTCGGACTTAGTTATTATTTCATCAGTGAAAGAAAACATTCCTTTTTGGATTTTTTTAAAACTTTTCCCCCAAAGTGTGGTACATTTCCTTTAGGGCAATGAAAATTCTGTACCCATTAAGAGTGAAGAACCCATCTTCCTATCTGATGTGATTTAAATGGGTTCACCCACAGGTTCACAGGAATCCCTGGTCTGTGTCAAGGCTCTGAATGTTCCCTGACTTGGTGAATTTCCACAGTAAATAAGACTTTAAGAAAGGCAGCAGAATACAACAGACACTAGTATGGCAATATGTAAATCAATGGAAGTGTAACTGATGTGATTCTGCAATCTGTATACGGGGTAAAAATGGGAGTTCATAACCCACTTGAATCAAAGTGTGAAATATGATATGTCAAGAACTATGTAATGTTTTGAACAACCAACAATAAAAAAAAATTAAAAAAATAAAATAAAAAAATGACTTTAAGAAATCAGGACACTGACTCATTCAGGTGCCTGTCAGATGATCTCTAAAATGTTCTTTTCATCAGTTAACATGGGGTGAGCAAACACAAGTAAGAAACGAAGTGGCCCTGTTGATAGTCTTTGGCAAACTCTAGGGGCTGTTTGGCAAGTGCCCTTTGGCAAGTGCCCTCAGTTGATCTGAATTTACAATGGTTTCTACAGTACATTTTTTAGTGCCAGAATTATTTTTCTCTTCCTTCTCATCCCTTATCCCTATGTATACCCTTTGACCAGAGGCATTCTCACAAGAATGTTTAAGAACATGGGATTTGTGGCACCTTGAATCTCATTTAAAAGTCCCCATTCGTCTTATTAGTTATCCAATATCCTTGAGTTATAGTTTTCTTATCTCTAAAAAGAGGATAATAATCATAATTACTTTGGGGGTTTTTAAGGGATTAAAAGAGATACATTTTATGAATTGCCTTAGGCAGTTTGCTGCATATGTATTATCAATAAATAAAACATGTTATTAATTATTACAATATTGGGGAAATATGAATCCAGGAAATAAATAATTATTCTGAGAGAAATATTTAACCAGGTTATCAGTTTGCAAGAAAAAAAAAAATACGCCCTGTATCTCCCAGGCTCAGTCAGAATACAGACTAGCACTAATGCAGAGTTTTGTAATTTTTCTTGCATCCCACTTAGAGGCAGAAAAAGCATTGATTGTCTTGCAGTGAAAGGATTATTCTTTTCAGACCTGTTTCTGAGTCTCTATGTGAGGTCTAATATCAAATTGCTTTCCAGCCTGCATTCTTCATCTGACAGTTTAAATTTCAATGCCCAAGAGTTAAAGGACTGCATTTGACCTGGCCCAGCTCTTTCTCACACTCCTGGGGACTTCAAAAATGTCCGAGGCTAGAGGTCCTTTATTGGCTTTAGGTAGAAACACATTAATCCTAGGAGCCGTGCACATTCCACCTTCCCCTGTCTTTCTCCAAGTGTCATTCCCTTCATCCTTTCTCACCCACGTCTAGTCTTGATCTTTTCTTAGCAGTATGCCCCCTGGAATGGCAGAAAAAGTCAGAATTTTGCCTATTGTGTTGCTTTAATGATATCCTTGGTTGTTATGGATTATAATCCTCCCTAAATCCTGATGACAAAATCTGAGCTCAGGACCCCAGGAGTAAGAGACAGGGACTTGAGTCACTCAGTCTCAGTTCTTGAATTGTGACAAGTGATTCATTATTTCCTGTCTCAGTTTCCTTATTGGCACAAATGCCTATCTTTAGTCATAACTATGAAGCATGAATTAAGAATATCAGACCTACAGGCCTTAGAGATAATTATTACAGCAAAGGTAATGATGATGCTGAGCATATGTGCTTCATTTATAAGATGTTATAACATTTTCACATCCATTATCTCATTTGATTCTCTCCACACATCTCTGAGAAAGAAGCCTGCTAATGTCACACACACCTTACTGATGAGAGGCTGAAGCACAAAGAGATAAAGGGATTTACCAAGATGACACAATACACTAAAGGCAGCCTAGGAATGGAACCTGAGATTAGAGATCTGGCTCGAGTTTTCTTTCTAAACTCTATGATATTCCAACTAATAATTAATAACTACAAACACCACAAAAATTCTAAGCCCTTTGTAACTTATCCTTCATAAAGCATTCAGTGTCAGAATCTTCCAGCAAATGAAGAAATAGGTCATGTTGTTAACACAATCATTTTTCCTCTTTTAATTTTTATTGTTCTTTGTTCTGCTTTTCCTCATCATTGGAGGCAAGAGAGAGGACATGCCAAAGTAAACTTTTAAGTTCTAGAACTTACTAGGAAGAATTGAGAGAGGTCTGTTAGAATGAGATCTGGAAACCAGTTTTTATATGCTGCATTTCCTGGGAAGCTCTCTGGCAGAAGTTATGCAAGCTGCTTTACTTTCCCATAGTTAAAAAAAAATCTTTAATATGAAAAATGAAGGAACTTGACTCTGGAAGTCTAGGTTTTCATTCATATGCACACTTTTGTTTATTATATGACTATGGCATAGAGTATTGTTAATAACCTGGGATGGAAAATAATAAATTCTGACAGGAAATGAGTGTGTGTGTGTGTGTGTGTGTGTGTGCGCGCGCGCGCTTGCACACGGGCACACTCACACATGCACATGCCTATGTTTGACAGCTAAAGCCAGTGACAGTAAATATACAAGTCAATGTAATATCACTCTCCCACATCCTCAGGCACTTTTCTTCCAGAGATACTTTATAGGAGAGCTATTAAAAGATTGTTCCCATATCCATCTTGTCTTTCCATGTAGTCTAAATGCAAGGTTAGAAAGCAAACGGGATCCCACTACTGCATCAATCCTTAGCTTCTACAAACTTTCAATAAAGTATAAATATTTTTTTTCTTTTTTGGAGATATTCTATATGACTGGAATTTTCCAGCAATTTTTGCACATACACATTTTTATTTCAGTGATTATATTAAGGGAAATATAATTATATTATGATGATATTGTCACCTGTTTTTCAAAGCTATTCATAATCTCCTATGCATTTTAAGACATCTACCTTAATGAAGACTCACAGCAACTCTGACAAGGTCCTTGTAATTCTTCCACTTTACAGATAAGCAGACTGAGTGCCGAGATATTATATGACTTGCCCTGATACATATATGATATATATATTAAAAAGCTCAACTAGGACTTAAAGCCAGTTCTTCTCTCCCCTAGCCCAATATTCTTTCCTTTCAAGTTTTGATAAAAAAGTTAAATTTTGGTAATATAGCACCCACATAATTATACCCAGACTGTTCTTTGAGTCATAGGTAACAATTCAGTTCAAGGGAAGCATCTTAGCTACCCTTGATCAAGACACTTCTGTTCATACCTCATTGTTATCTTTGTAAAATGACAAGAACATCTGAGGTTAGTCAGTTATCAGAACTATGAACTCTAAAGTTATTGCAGGTTTACATAATTTTAGTAAAATGACTGGAATAACTCATTTGCTGTACTTGAGTTAATAATACGTACTGTGTTGATACAGCATGCAGTTTCTATGAAGTGTCTTGAAATTATGTATTTTTGTTATGTATGATAAACATATATGTGTACACACACACAAATACACACACACACACACACAGAGTAACCCCTGTTCATATATGAAGAATTTTTCCTTAATAAATCTACTATATTAAATCTCCACTACCTACAAAGAGAACCAACACAAAATGCTGGGGACCCTTCTCAGACTGTGAGTTTAGTCCATGGCTCTGGCACTTAACAGCTGTGTGATAATGAAAATAAAAAGGAGTTCTGCCTTCTAAAGTCGTTGCAGGTTTTTGTGAAGTTCTTCCCATAGTGTATTTCACAAATGCAATGCCCAAACAAACCTGGCATTAGTATCTGTGCTGGCATCTTCTCACCATATTACCACAATGTGTAATGGGGTTACACTAGCAGGTTTTTAGGACCAAAATATGGCTTAGAACTTATTTATGGTTAGCCAGTAAATGGAAATTTCTTTTTATACTAATTTTGTCTAACCTAATGGCCATGGAACAATTGTTTGGGGCCCCAAATTGTTGCTGATTCATTCCAGTCCTACTAATAACCAGTCACATGGCAATGTTTTAAATTATTAGTAGTGTTATAATTTATGAGTTTTGTCTATAAACAGAGGAGCATAATCAATTTTAAAAGTATTTCATAGAGGAAAAGGTTAAAATAGAACCTCCCTTTAAGATTAAATGCAAGAAAGTAATTTTACTTGAAGCTACTCTATTTAATGTTTCCTTCTTACTCAGGACTATTAAAGACAGTAAATATGTTTTCATGCAAAAATAACAACAATCAAAACAGCCTAACCTTTTCATTATTTTGTGACCATTCTTTATTAAATCATATTTAATTATTTCCTGCTACTAACAAGAAGATGATTCTGGGTTATTGTTTCTTAGAAATTACCACAGACTAATATCTGTGAAATTGAATTTAGTATAGTACAATATTTATGAACTTATTTTCATTGTAATTAATAAAGTTGTCTCTGCAGTACAGCAAGAGAAAACCTGCCCATTTTTATAAGGTGGGACATTTCACATCACCCTACAATCATTTTTGTGTTAATATTGTATCTTTTCACTTGTTGCTTCTGAAAACAATTTTACAAAAATAAGAAATCAGTAGCTGCAGTTCATTGACAAGGTGAAGTAGGCTTGACCTGTCTCTTCCAAAGGATGGTTCCCAGGCTGAGAAACAATTTCATATCTGGACTGTATTTTCTCTGTGAGTATGTGATCCTTTTCTTTTTTCTAGGGTAAATTATCCTGGCATGTGACCAACAGCTTTGAAGACCAACAGAAACTGGAGATATGAACCACCATCCAAGGGCTTTGATCTTCCCCATGGAGTAAAGAATTTCTTTTACCATGGTAATACCAGATCAGAGGGCACAGTGTCCTGCATGTAGCACTGCTCCTAAAGAAGACTTCCTGGGAGCCAATGACCAGGCCCTCTGACTTCCTTTTCCTTCTTACATGGCCAGGGCAGGAGGTCATTTATAGCACTAAGGATTATACTAATGCAATTTGGGGTTACATTTTTGTAGTTCAAATATTTCTGCCCTTTTTTTCTCAATACCATCTCTACTGGGCCTTTCTTGGTGGTCCTCTGTGCAAACAGAGTAGCATCTCATCTTATGAACATCAATCAGGCTTGCCATTTGATTCAGCCAGTAGAATATAAACCAAAATGAATAATGTCTACCAAATGCAGACTTTAAAAATAATTTTTCTTTATATTCTTTCTCCTTTAGATGATGAGAATGCTGCATCAACAAATTACGAAGCATAAGAAGAAGAGCAACATAAATTTGTTGTTTTTTAAGGCACTACAAATTTGAATGTAATTTGATATCATGGTATAGTCCTGCTTAAATTGATCAGTAAAATTAATTCTACCATACCTACAAATGAATAGTTTTAAATAAATAGTTGACAGAAAATAGATAATTATAGAGATATTGAGATATGCTGAAATTATAACAGGAAAAATGCACAATAGATAAAATGATGGGAACAAGGGCACATTTTTCTGAGAACAAATTCAGAAACAACCTTGGCTTTTGAATCATCACTGGATTTAAATCAGAATGTCAGTAAGAAAACATGAGTGTCTCTTTAGTCATGTACTACATGATCTTGGACAAGGTCTTCAATCCTCTCTGGATATTTTTCTACAAGTTTGGTTGTACCTGATAATCTCACCTGGAAAATGAGTATTGCATTATAGAATGACTATGAAAAGTGCATGAAATGAGGGATATAAAGGGCTAATAAATACTAACACTGTTGTTATTATGATTACTCTTATTATAGAAGTGGAACTGCCATGAATTTTTGAATGGACTTCTTATTTGCAGAACTATTTGGCATCCAGCCAAATTTACACACTTAAGTTATTAAAATAAAATATCAAGTAAATAAAGGAAGGTCATTCCATGTGCTTTTGATTGCAGGTATTCTTTCTGTCTGAACATACTGAGTGACTGTCCTTTCTTCACTCTGAAAGTCTTGTTATAGCCACTGGCCTACCTTCACTTCCACCCAATTTCTCACTCACTCTAAATTCAATTGGCAGCCCCCTCCCTCCTCCCACCCACAGTGGACCCACAGTGCTCATGCCAAATTCTCAATCAGACCTTAGCTGACTTACCAGTCCTCTCTGTGGCAATGCCCCCACCCACCACATGCCACTGAAGAGCTTGGAAGGATACTGAACTTGGGGGGAGAAGAGACTTGACCTCAAGTCCTAGCTGAGCGTTTTAGAATACATACATATTAGGGCAGGTCATTTAACAAATACCTCTGTTAATTTCTGACAAAATAAGACAACATGAGTAAATTTCTATTAGAAACTCCTGGGAACATAGAAAATAGAACATAGAAAATCTCAATATCCAACAGAGTTTGCTAGATAACAGAGATGCTAAATATAAGTTAATACAGTCCATCATTTTAAGAGTAAAAGGGTCCTTCCAAATCAGTCTAGTCTGACTTTTTTGTGTTGAAGAAACTGTGGTCCTAAAGTGAAAAGGACTTGCTCAAGGTCATTCACCCTTATGGTGATACAACTAAACGGGCAGCCCTTAAACAGGAGTAGTGCTACTTTATCCTATACCCAGTTGTCTCGTCTCATTATAGAAAATGAAGAATTGGATTTTGCTGCAGATCAATTGCTCTGTAGGTCTTCATAAAACTACAAAAGAATGAAATGTTAATTGGCAATGCAAGACTGCTAATCAGCAACTTTCAGGAAAGTGGCAACAAAGCTTTCAGCTGTTTGATGTGTGAAAAAGAAACACAAAGAGAACTCTATAAGCAGAGCTATCCATATATAAAACAGCACAATATTACTTTTATTCAAAATCTGCATTCCATGAAAGCATATAGTGAAGATGAACTGAATGAGCTTAAAATCAGTTTGCATTGTTTCTGCTAGCCATCTGAGATACAGCTGTGGCATGTAACAAGCAAGTCAGACCTTCATCAGGCAGGTCCTGGTACTTCTTTGCAACTCCATATCTGTTCTGAGACAAACCTTTCACATTCATAGAGTCTTGTTCTATGATATACATTCTCTTTTCCTCTTAAAGACACATACGTGCTGTCATTTGAGGACTGATTGTTTCTCATCTCCCCCCATTTTCAGTAACAACATGCACAAATACTCTTCTCTGTAACAATTAATTAAAACTCAAGAAGAAAGCAAGTAGCCCTGAAAGTGGAAGAGGGAGTGGCAGGAACTTTGGTAAGCTGCAAATTGCATACCCCATATGCAGAGATGGCTGACAGTTCTACTCCTCACAAATGTTTTCACATGGGAATAGGGTGCAGATGTAAAGATGCTTAAGTATTTCCTATGAAATTTCTCAATTATTTAATGAGTTCAGTAATTTCACTCTGTGCCTAATGACCCAGGCTAGGTGGGAGATAGTTAACTGGCTACCAATTCACACCCTCTCATATTACCTGTTTGGTGTAATTTCCCTTTAAGTAAAATTACAGTTGCAAATGATCTTTAAGTTTTTTTTTCATGTATTACTAAAAAGAACAAATAAAAATTTTTTTAAAAAAGATTTAGATCCATTTTTTATGTTTGTGTCAATTTAATTTCACCCTTGATTACTGATATAGTAACAAGAAATCACCAACTAAGGAAATGTGATCATTACATGGTTACACTAGGTGTTCATGATTGCATTATCTCTTCAACAAGGAGCTATTACACAGCTCATGGATTACACACTGTCTTTTTTTATTATTTGGCTCTTCACCATTTAGCAGTGAACAATGGATATAAATGGTGCAAATCAGAGTGTGTGGTCCTATTAGTCCTGTGAGTATCGCCAGAAGAGAAATCATGTTTGGAAACTATTCCAGTGAACATCATTGTATAATTTGAATTTTTCAGCTTTAAGTCTTACCAGCAATGCCATTTATTTCTTGAACTCCATTATTCAAAACTAAAAGTTTCATAGAGCTGGTACTGAAGTCCTTATGGGCAAAACAATTAGATAAGTGTTGAGTATTGGAGAAAAATTATGATTGTAAGAAAATGTTCCTTTTTAGTGTAACTTCCTTGTCATCACTCTGAAAGATAATTAATTGCAAGGAGCAGATAATATTGAAGTGGGTGATTAAAAATGATAGTATGAATAGTATGATAGTATGTTTAGGATTCTATATTAACTATAAAGCACTATTTCTTCAGCTGAGATATACAGTTACGGTTTGGATTTTAAATGTCCTCCAAGGTCCATACACCAAAGTCTTGGTCACTAGCCTGTAGTGCTCTTCAGAGGTGGTGAAATCTTTAGGAGGTGGGGCCTAATGAGAGAAAGTTAGGACATTGGGTCCCGCCCTTGAAAGGAACATTGGGACCCTGACTACTTCCTTCTTTTCTTTGTTTCCCAGGTACATTGAGGCTCAACAGATTTGATCCACCACATGCTCCCTGCCATGATGTTTCTGCCTCATCACAGGTCCAAAAACTATGGATTCAAGTGATCATGGAAAGCCCTGAAACTGTGAGCTAAGATGTCTTTTCTCCTTTTAAGTAGATGTTCTCAAGTATTTTGTTGCACCAATGAAAAGCTAATACTCATATAGGAAAGTAAACAAAAAAAATTACATTACAAATCATATTTTACATATTTGTCCATCCTGTTCCCTGGGATTTTCTGATCTGTTTCTGCATGTGCTTGTAAAAGTGGATGTTCTTGACTTTCTAAATGAGAGATTACATGAGTAGCAGGTGAGAATTGTCAATAAAGTCTGGTAAGCCTCCTCTAGTCTGTATGCCAGCAAAGTATTTTCTGGGTTGTTCTGCAATGGAATGTATAGTACTCTTAATTCATTATTTTCTGGACTGTTATCTGCTGCCTTTTCTCAGTCTTTGACATATGTAAGTGCCTATATCTGTAATGTTAAATAGGATTATTTTCTGAAAATACAAAAATAAGATGAAGAAATCATTCAATTACATAAAATTGGGTAAAAAGTACCTGCCCTGAGTTTGTGTGAAGAACATGATCTCAGTTTGCTCACTCTTTATATTCTCACTCACATTTTCATTTGTTAGAAACAAACAAACAAAAACACCGTATTTCATGTTTTAAACTAATTTTGGCACAGGAGTTGGATAGGTGCTATCTCTTAGTCATGTATGCCCATGCTGATGTATCTTTTAAACATAGTGAGATATTCAAGTAAGTTAGGAAACAACAACAAGAAAAAAAAATTGAATGCTTTCTTGACCTGGTTGCTTTTGATAGACTATCAAAATAAGAGATTGATTCCTGAACTTATTTTAAAAAATATTCATGCAAATCTTTTATTATGTTTATACTCAAAGGATATTTTTCTTCAAGGGACAAATTTATAGAAATATGCTCCATCTAAGAGTTTCTTAATCAAGTCCAGATAGAAATGGTGACCCCGAGGTCCCCTTAGGTAGTAGATGCAAACATTCCATAGACCTTACATATGTTTCTGAAAAATGAAAGTTCTCATTATCAAGTTAAGTTTCTGATTTTATTTGTGCTCTATCTAAAGATAAATTCTATTTATACAATTTCACTTGTCAGTGTATACATGTAGTTGTTATATTAAATGCTAATACCACCTTGTTGGATGTCTCTGTAAAATTAGCTATTATCAAAATTAGGAATATTTTTTTTTCAAAGTAATCTATCTCTTTATGAAAGATGTGGGTTGGGGTTGTGGCTCAGTGGTAGAGTGCTTGCATAACATGTGTGAGGCACTGGGTTCAGTCCTCAGCACCAGATAAAAAATAAATATATAAAACAAAGGTATTGTGTCCATCTACAACTAAAAAAAATCAAAAAGAAATATATGTTTATAAGTGGCAGTAGAGTAAAAATTATGAATGTGAATAAATAATTCAATTTCACTGAATATCCTTGAACCTATTACTTAAACCCATCTAAACTTCAGTTTCCTACTCTGTCAATCAAAAAATGATAATACATTTCTCAGAAGCTTGGTGTGGAAATAGAATGGTATCACACATATTGCACAGATGCTAAAACATCAGAACACCCATGGTCTCTTCCAAGCACAAAGCTACAGTTCCGAGCTCTATTTTGTCTCCATGGAAACATGCAATGCTTTTTTGCCCAGTGAACCTAAGTAGAAATGACAGGAGTCACCTTGAAACCAAACAATTTCTTTGATTTCACTACAAAATCTCTTTCTACCCCCTCAAACCTATTTCCTGAGAGGTAATATAGGGAAAATCTTTAAATTCAAATGTGTGTTTTTAAATGTAATATACAAATCTTCCATATTTGCAACTCAAATAAAGAAAATAAGTTGCCATTTTTGGTTAGCATTTTTTTTCTGAAAGTATTTGTTAGGTCACTAAGGACCAAATAGATGGAAAATAAGTATTGTTTGCCTTAAATTAAAAATCTAATCCTGAAGGAATTTTTTTTTTTTTTTGCATTTGTCTTGCTTTGAAAACAATTAAAAACTGGAAGGAGAAACAGCCTAGGAAAATATTTACACATAGAGAAAGTAACACTTACATTATGACATCTATGGTATAAACTTGGTTATCCTAGGGGTCGATGAAAAATGCTAAGGATGAGGACTCTAAGGAAGCACCTGATAAAGATGAATTATTTATATAGATAAGGTACTTTATCCTGGAGAAGAAAAGTGACTTCCTTGTGACTGCTCCCTGCCCAGCTCTATTTACATAATCCATACAGTTTCCTTTCTTGAAACCAAAGTTAACTTTTCTAAATTGAAGCTCAAAAATAAAATACAAATTTATATTGTACCATGATCCAAACTCAAATGATATTTATTTTAAGATACTGCATTATTCCAACTAATTTGAAAATTTTAGTATTAATTAAAATAGGCTCACAACTCCCTGAAACTCAAAATAACTAAACACTATGGAATTCATACTATAGTTGATAGTTGTTTAATTTTCCTTTACCATTTAGTTTTTTTTCCCCTTTCAACCACTTCAGTGAAAGTATACCATTAAATTGTGTCTTTTATCTCCCTCCCCCAAACAGCTCACCTCAAGAATGAGTCAGATAGAGCATTAATCTCCAGGATATATAAAGAACTCAAAAAACTTAACACCAAAATACAAACAACCGAATCAATAAATGGGCTAAAGAGCAGAACAGACACTTCTCAGAAGATATATATTTGATCAACAATTATATGAAAAAATGTTCCACATCTCTAGTAATTAGAGAAATGAACATCAAAATGTCAGTTTTAAGAATACAAACAACAGTAAGTGTTGGTGAGAATGTCAGGGGAAAGGCACACTCATACATTGCTGGTGGGACTGCAAATTGGAGCAACCACTCTGGAAAGCTGTATGGACAGTCGTTAGAAAACTTGGAATGGAAGCACCATTTGATCCAGCTAGCTATCCCAACTCCTCAATCTATACCCAGAGGACTTAAAATTAGCATACTGTAGTAACACAGCCACATCAATGTTTATAGCTAAACTGCAGAAGCAACCAAAATGCCCTTCAATAGATGAAAGGATAAAGAAGCTGTGGTACATATACACAAGGGAATATTACTCAGCATTAAAAGAGAATAAAACTATGGCATTTGCAGGTAAATGGATGGAGTTGGAGAATATCATGCTAAATGAAGTAAGCCAATCCTAAAAAAAACAAAGGCTGAATGTTCTCTCTGGTAAGTGGAAGCCGATCCATAATGGGCAGGGGACATGAGAAAAATGGAGAAACTTTGATGGGGTAAAGTGGAGTGAGGGGTGGGAAGGGGACATGGGGGTAGAAAAGATGTTGGAATGAGGTGGACATCATTACTCTAGGTACATGTCACATATGTTGCTATGCTACATTGTGTACAACCATAGAAATTTAAAGTTGTGCTGCAACCGTGTACAATGAATCAAAATGCATTCTGCTATCATATATCCCTGATTAAAATAAAAAGAATGAGTCTTCTTAGTTTCTAAAGATATGTAAATTCAAACACAGTCTTAAAAGTGAGAATATTTTTTCTATTTTGAGTGTTATTTCCCTGGGTGTATATGTTGATGCATGCACAAAAGAGTGGACTTGAAGTTGGCATTGAGTAATGGAATTAAAATGTGCAGAGACTGGAGTAGGTGTGCAACCTCTCCAGGAAATTGCAGGAAGGGAGATGGTGGAGTGGGAGAATGGCAAATAGTGTTTGAAGATAAGGAGTAGGTAGTAGATATTTTAGAAATCAGGCAAAGACCATGGACTTCATCCTTGAAGCTGGCATTTCAAAAACCGTATTTGTATGCACTGGTGAAGAAGATGATGAATTTAGTGATGCACATGGTTTTTTTTTTTTTAAAAAATTCATGCTATATATTTCTTGTAGTAGAATTTAGGAAAATATGACTAGCATATGGAATGTAAGCCAAAAATGTAGGTTAAATACAACAAGGGAAGAAAATAACAGCTAATGTAGATGAGTATGATAAAAATTATAAAGCTGTTTCATTAAGCACAGGTGCTTTGGATGCATGGCCAAACATAATATGGAAGCTTTATTCAAGTAATTGTCACATTTACTGGCCCAAAGGGTCAGAGATTGTGGAGTAAAATAAGTGCCCAAGTAACTGCAATTATTTTTGAGAGTGCATGTTCTGGGATGGGGATGTGGCTCAAGTGGTAGTGCGCTCGCCTGGCATGCGCGGGGTGCTGGGTTTGATCCTCGGCACCACATAAAAATAAAATAAAGATGTTATGTCCACCAAAAACTAAAAAATAAATATTAAAAATTCTCTTTCTCTCTCTCTTTCTCTTTAAAAAATAAAAGAGTGCATGTTCTTAGTAATAGTTCTGAACTGTTTTGCTGTTAAGATAAGTGAACGAATCATTGCAGAGATGTCATTACGTCATAACAATGAATTAAGAAGCCACACAAGTGAGAAATAGAAAAAAAAAGAGTCATGATTAAATATGAGGATAGGATTGGTCAGTTAAATTCAGGAAAATATTAATTAAAGTTCTGTCACATCTGGGAAGTACAGAAAACAGTGCTGAAAAGTGATGAGCAGGTTCTTATGTATTAGAAATAAAAGCTTGTGCTTAATCCAACTTACTGGATTCTTGACATCTGATGAAAGTTGTACCCAGGGATTCATTGGACCCCAGGGTAGTGAAATACTAGAATGATTACATGATGAGTCTGAGAGCAGATCACTGGATTTCATGCCCCAGACCTTGCACAAGATCCCTGCAAATAAATGGATCCCTGAAAGTCTCCATTTCCTCATCGATGATGAGACCATTGTGTTGATAATTGTATTATGGCTGGGTTTGAAAATTAAAGTAGGTCATTTTCACAAAGTGTTTCAGGATGCATGTAGTTAGTGAGCAGCAAAGTGCTAGCCTTTGTGGTTACTGTGTAAGACATGGACCTTAAAGGGAAGACTGACAGCAGGAACATAGCTTCATAAGCCTCTGACATAGTCCAGATGAGAACAAACAAAATTGTGAACTGGGACAGTGGCAGTAGCAACTGGAAAGAGGACAGTTACACAAGATTTTTTAGAGGCATAAGTGCCTTCATGATTCATTAGATGTGGGAGGCAGACACATGACTCTTTAGTGTTCACGCCTGGCTCGCTGGGGCAATGGTGCTGCTTTTGCCAGATATAGAATAGTCAGGGAGAGATGCTGGTTTGCAGGAGAAATCCTGGATCCAGAATTTGTTCTTATGTATTGACACTGAATTAAGTATCTTCTCATGGACTATCTGTCTACCCCCAAGGAAATATGTTTCTCAAGTGTAGTACAGATAAAACTGATAGTGAAGGAGGTGATCCAGATGGTGAATGAAATGACTTTCAAGTAGTGTTAAACTATCTGATGAGAAAATTGTTTCCTATGAAATGTTCCTTCTATCTTAATTATATCAAGGAGAATGTTTTACTTGGATACTAATTGGTTTGTGCTATATCTGTAGATCTCTCTCTTTCTCTTATATTCAATATCTTTCATCTGGTCAACACAAATAGACACACTTGAAATTTGTCAGTTGGTTCTGGCTTTTCACTTATTGTCTTAATATAATTTAAAAAAAAAACATTTATTTTACTAAAACAATCAGTGTAAAGAAAAAAGAAAGGGCTAAATACAGAGGTAGATAAACTTGACCATAGGTTCCTGGCCTTGCACCTGCCATGGTTGCCCATAGCAACACTGGTCTCTTTCCCCCCAGCATAGTTTCCCAGCATGCTATAAATAAATGCTATTGCAGTCAGACATGGAGCTTTACCACCAGACTCTGGTGCAGTCAGCTCCAGGAATGTGTCTGATGTTCTTGACATTAGTTTGAGAGAAACCAGGTACATTCTGGCTTGGCTAACATCATTTCATCCTCACCATTCAATAAGCCCCTCCACCTGCCCCACATCACAGGGAACCACTGGTCTTTCTGCTGCCCTTAGTCATTCTTCTGTTGGGAAGTCCCAAACAAATTATACCCTGTACAATTCTAGATCTGTCTTCCTCTTTGTTTGATCTCAGGACTCCTTTCAATCAGTTCTTCTACAACAGAGTTTTCTGATACGCTAAGGAACAAGAAGTACAGTTACCAGTTAGGTGACTGGATTTTACTAAGCTTGAATGAATCAAGGTTAGAAAACCCTGCAAAGAGCTATGCTGCATTTTAGGCAATATTGTTGTCCAGTTATAACAGAGGCTTCTTGAAGGGAGATACATTCACTACAAGCCTAAAAGAAAATCACTATATGATAATGACCATTATTCAAAAGCATTATAACTTGGACTTCTGATAATTTCCACAAAACTTATAAATATGTATTCTCTATAGCTATTAACTAGTTAGAGTGCACTAATACAAAGTTAAAAATGGCATTAGAAATCAAACAAAATATCCAACAAAGACTTCCAATGGTCACAAAATGAACTCTCATTATGAGTCAGTATCCGAGCTAGTTTTTAATTTGGCCCTTTCTTTTTATAGTGGTCATTGAAATAGTGTACAAAATACAAACCGTTAAGAACAAGGAGTGGCAAAAAAGAACAAATGTAGAGCCTACCCATAAAATTAAAATTCATAAAAGAGTTGATGAATTCTGGTAAGTGAAGATACTCGGTATCAAATCAAATATGTTTTCAATACTGTTTCATTGTGATTTCCTCAGCAGGATGAACAGCCTTGTGGGACCCTGGCAATTCTCTTTGTAAAATTAGAATAAGGGGATAATTTTCTCCTGGCATTATCTTCTAATTATCAGTAAATGTCCTCTACCACTCTCCATACGAACATGGAGAGGAGAGTCACATTGAATCCTATGAAGTAAAGCCAACCCTTCTGCTTCTGTCATTTGGTCTTAGTGCTACTCTGGGCCCCAAATGACTAAACAAAAAAATGTGCTTGTCATGAGTTTGTGGGTTCTGTTTTAGGGTACTAGAATAATTATAGAAATACAAATATACAGCACAGAGGATTGGAGATTATTTTTGCACTTCCTTTCACAGATGGAAGACTACAGCTCTAAGGCAATCCTGAACCTCTTTTTTAATTTGTTTTTCTAAACCAAAGGAAAGATTGTTCTAGTACTTGATGGCCAGGATTTCCTGTGAATAAGGGAACAGAAGGCCACCTTTCAAAAATATACTCAAACATTACTTGACCTTTCTGCTGCTTTTTTTTTTCTTTTTTTTCTTTCTTTTTTTTTTTTTTTTGCAGAATAAGAGCCTTGAGAAGAAACTTGCAAATGCTGAAAACAGTGTCAGGACCAAACAACTCTACGATTTATAGAATAGTGTTTTTAAAAGCAGAATCTTGAATTTTTATCTTTATATAGGCCCTAAATTTTCTTTTCTCTATACAATAGACCAATGTCTATTCCAACTTAGCCCAAAAATATGTCCTGTGAATTCTAGAAAAAACAGGTATGTATGAACAAATCCATAGAAATCTGTTAACCGCATGGAAATATGTTTCTAATGACAAGCCTTAAGTAGACCATAATTTGAGAATACAATGTATTTGAAATCGTGACCTATTTAAATTTACATAAGCTTAAAAGGAATAATCGGAGTCATCTGCATGGAGGATACATTCAGTATTTTAGAGTTCCTACACAGGAGAAAGTTCTTGTTTAGAAATACATTTAACCCACACCACTTGGCATTTCAAAAAAAATAAATAATATCATTATAAATTATGAGATTTCATGTAAACACATTGACTTTAGCTTCTATTGAAAAATCTAAAGTACTGACCACATTATTCCTCATGCATACCTGATAAGCATAATTAATTTTGGTAACACTTACTATTGATTGAATTCTAAGTGACAGGTAGGTATTATTCCATTATTCTAAGCATTTCACTTTTTTTTTTAATACAGAGAATCCCTGCGAGTGGTTCTTTTTATCCATCTTCGATATTTGGGTACTTGGGAAAGTTGATCCCTTAGAAATTCAATAAATTTGCTCAGCATCTATAGCTCATAACTGATGGAGTTGGGATTTGAGACCAGAGTTGATAATACCCAAAGCTTGGTTTATTTCCACTAATAAAGCCAGTCTGAAATATTAAATTATTGAATGGAGAATGAGTCTATATCCATTACAGTCATTTTTCTGCATTTGTGGAATGTACGTTATCTCTGTAAGATTCTTTCAAATATTCCTCTTTCAGTATATTAGAAAACATATTTCCTAAAAGAAACAATAAATTTACACCTAATAAATATTTTCTTTTTAAAAATAATTGCTATTCACATTTGCTTAAACAAATTAGTAAATAATTTACTAATCCAATTTGAATCCAATTTGCTTTAAATTGATAGAATACAGTTATGTTTATCTATTCTACTAGAAAAGCAATTATAATTTTCTCTAGGAAATTAAAACACTTCATTAATTTTCTGAATATCATTTGTAGACAGACATTGAAAATACTTTCAAACCATATATACCAGAATTTTAACTCCAGAAGGGTCATTTAAAATTCTTTTCAAGGGGGTCTTACCAGAAGTTGTCTTCACTACTTCAGTGGTATTTCTCAATCCAACAAATGAAAACTGATAAAGCCTCCAGGATCTTGTGTCACCCACTTCCACAGAACTACGCTTCCACTGATAGACAATTTCTTCACGTGGGTAGCCATCTACCGTGAGATGGAAAAGCTCATGTTAAAAATGATGATAAATGGTGATTAAAGGAACATATGTAGCAACAACTGTCAATGGAAAAGGTTTTATAATATATTTTTTTTGTTTGGAGAGAGAATTTGTTGGGAGAGTTCTGGTCTATCATTTGCAAGGCCCTGGGTTTGATGTTCAGCACCACAGATAAATAAACAAAAATTCATCCGTAATCAATTTTTTATTCTACCTAACATGTCTACCTGGCAGGCCAAAAGAGTAGTAGATAAGAGACTTAATATAGATACTAAACTAAAGTAAGTCAAACATTTAGGGAAACTGAGGTTTGCTTGCTTGGGTTTAGGTACCTGTGAAGTTTACGAAAACTTTATCTGGTTTAGATTTGTTATGAAACTTCATGGGACTTTATTATCTGGTAAAAATAAGAGCTAATAAGAAGTCATATTGAGTTTAACTGTGTCAGGGTGCATACTAAGCATTTTACCTATGTTATACCAGTAAAACAGTAATTCTGTGTGGTAGGTCTTAACTAGCAATGTGCTGCAACATTCTTTTCCTGGGTCCAAGCACACTTTGCCAATTCATTAAAACTTTGAACTCCAGTGAAACCTATCTGTAGTTTCTGATAAAATAGATCAATTGTTTTTTAGAAACTGCCTAATTGAGACAAACTGGGATTAAACTAAAAGCCTGTCAAAAATCTTCAAACTCAGAGACATAGTTTCATGCTATTTTGCAGTTCTTTGCAATTCTCCCATTTGATTGACATTGCAACCAGAAAAACTATACATGAGATGGGATACAGAATGCAAAAGGACTACACTTACAACTGGAGAACTCCAGGGGACAGGAGTGTTCATCCATTGGGAAGTTGTGCAACTGTAACTGGCACTCAGCATCAATTGTCAGTCTAAACAGAAAGATATTAAAAATAAATAGAAAGATTTTTAAATGCACATGAGCATGATTTCTAGAGTGTATCTCACATCCCAATCCATAACACAAAATGATCCATAACACTAAGTGCAGTCAAAAATTAAGAGACTAAATGTGTGTTCAATTTCGCAGACCAAAGCTTAGCCTCTCATTCGCCTCAACTCCATTTATTCAAAATTTGCGATCACTTAAGTTTTGTGTTTTGTTTATTTTTTTATTTTTTTTATTTTTGCAAATTAATTGCACACATGAGATTGCTCAGTGAATATATTTAATTTACTTAACAGAACAAACTGTTTTAAGAACTTAAGCTCATTTATTCTTTGCATATAAAAGAATGCTGAGAATTCTCAGATCTTATCTGCTAAGATAAGATAAGGATGCTCTGTTAGTAAGTGCTTGTCAGCTGTTAGCCTTAAATTGCTATAGGTAAGTTTAAAAATTACTGTGTTTCACAATGGACTTTTATGCATTTTTTCAATGAAACACTATGAATTCATTAAATAGGATGTTAAAAGAGAAGAGGAATATCAAATCCTAGCCAATCCATATTGAATACATATACACAGACATATTAGAAAAATGTTTGCCAGTGAGTATGAATTAGTTTGTATCTGGAGGGTTATTAATGTATACGGAGTTTTAGTCTAAAGTCCTAGACTGGGACTCCAGGAGGAAGAAGATTTAAAGGAGCCCAGATGTTTTGACCACCTTTTAAGAACTGTGAATATAATCTACAATTGTATTGGTGGTGGGCTGACAATTTTTAAAGTTTCATATTTGTTAATTCTTTTATTTAAATATATATAAAAATCAATGTTTAAGTTGATGTTAATGTTTAAGTTATGTTTTTATAAAAATTATTTTAAATATTTCTCAAATTGCATAACTTTTAATTGGAGAGACTGATCATTCAGTGTTGTAATAGAGCAATTACTAATCTTTAAATATATTTGAAATTGTCTAAGAAGCTCTGGATAAAGTGAATTGTTTCCTCATTTGATAAATGTGCCTTAATTGCGCTTGAACTTGTCCAAAATCACATAACTAGTGACACGGTTAATATTTGGGCTTAGGTTTATCAGTCTTTAGAGATGGAGGTTTAAATCATTGCAACTCCATAATTACATGTCATTCAAATAAAAGACTGTTTTATTCATAATTGAATTTATTCTTAAATTTGATACTTTATTAGTATTATCTCTCCAAATTAAACCTGAATTATTAAAGTTGAAAATGATATGGACAGATTGCAGATACACAGAAACAGATATATGCATGTGCACATACCCTCACCCCCTGCACACACAGCTCATTATAGATAAGCAACCAGATTAAAATCATTTCTATATATAGACTGGCAATGATGCAAACCTTAATTGAATCTTATGAGTGACATATTGAGGCAGCTTTTATAATTAACTATTGTAGTGATTTCTCAAATTAATAAGTCAAAGGATGAGTATAATGTTATGAGAATGATAAACAGACTTGAGACAGTGTGACTGACTTCATAGTTCAAAAGTTAGACTAAGTTCTAATTTATTGGACCAGGCTTTGATTTTCACTAGTTTCTAATTCCAGTTATTACCTTATCTTTAATTTAACAAAACCCATGATGAATGAATTTAAAATAGATGCAATGAATTTCTTTTGCAGTTGTAGTCATTTTTCTCTTGATTTGATCAAACTCAAAGCCTTTAGGCTTTGGAACTAATTTGAAGTATTCATTGTGTAAATTGAATATTACATAAGGCATAAAAATATGTATCATAAGTGACATGAATCATTTTGAAGTTAGATGTCCTAGGATACTAATATGTAAAAGAATCATATTGTTCCCATTCTTTTACTGAAAGTATATATACAGATATTTTAACATCTGCTATATTTACTATTTATGACTCAATATTAAGCATTTTATGTATTACCCCATTTTATCTTTATAACAATTCTGTAAGGTAAGAATATTTATCTGTACTTTATAGACATTCTGGAATGAAAGGTACAGGTTTGCACAATTGTAGCAGAGGTGGGGGTGAGGTAGCATAGTGCAGTGACTGATGGTGGTCACAGTAACTTCCACCAGTTCTCACATAATTCATCTAAATAAAAGTGTAACCCAGTAAAAACATCTTGCTTACTCTGCACACAAATCTTTGAGATGTCTTTTAGAACCAAGAATCTTTTCATCATATGTGTTTCTCCAAGTTCCCATAGATAGAATTTCTGAAGAGTTGCCCAGTTCAAACAGTTAACAAGACAGAGAGCCAGATCAATCTGACTCTTAAGTATATGTACTATTTTACTATTTAATAATGTACTCTCACTAGTGAGGAACTTCAGTGTAATAATATTTTACATGCCTGTGAGTACAAAGTGGGCTAAGATGATGACATAAAGTAATTTACATAGAAAACTTTGCAAATATTATGTAATCCTAAATTCAGAAGATATAAGATGGCTTCTTCAACTCTTCCAAAAGATGCCTAATCCTAAACTAGATAATAAATTATGTCACACAACCTTGGCAATGTCATAGGGAAGATGAACAGGAGATGGAAGATAATAAATTCTAAGTGCTTGCCATTGTTCGGCCAAAAGAAAAACGATGTGTGGAGGCTCCCACATCAAATCTTCTCCTTTAGCAATGATTTCCTTAGAAATGAGGACATTTTGAAACACAAGAAGTGGTGGTCCCCAAGATAACTACTTCAGTTTCTATCTTCTAAATTAGCAGGACTCACATCCAAAACATCAAAGATGGTATAAAAGTCAGAAGATCTCATAAAGGTAAGAGACATTTCATACCAGTTGTAAGAAAACAGTGTACTTACATTAGTCTCAGAAAATTAGTTCTGCCTATGATTAGAACTTTAATGAAGATTATTGATAACAGATAGAAAAACTTGGTGATGTTCTATGCTATTTTCATGAGATACCCCAACCCTCATATGGGCTGGAAATTTTATTTTTTCTTTCATAAAGATACATGTGGTAGATTTTTGTTATATCCCTAGTGATTACTGGGCTTCTTTTCCAAAAGAATACCTTAGGGTGTAGAGCACTCGACCATCATTCCAAATTCTCAGCATCCTATTAGGAGTGGTTATCCAGTGTGCATCAGCTTTTTTGGAGTTTCTGAAGAAAGTATCTGGGATCCAGATTTTCCCCACCATGTTGCTATTCAATCGGAGGACTTTAATGGTACTGTTAAATTTCAAGCGTCTATCATACCATGTCTGGGCAAAAAATATATCAATTGTATACTCCTGTTTTAGAGAGAAAGATAGATAACACAGAACATGTTAATACAATAAAAATATATTTTGCATATTTTATTCTTGCACATATTGCCAATATGAAGGAAAGTACTTGGCTTTGAATACTCCAAGAGGAAGCAAGAGCTTTGTTTATAAGGCCATTGCCTCGCTTATCTTTGCAAGCAGTTTTATATTTTTATTTTTTAAAAAGACGTTTATAAATATATTCTGACAAAAGTTCAGAGCCCTGACATCATTCTTTGCTTCCCATGTCTAGATGAGAGTTTGCGGTGGTATTTTGAGCCAGCTAATTCTTTGCTGTGGAAAACTGACCCATGCATCATAGTGTGTTTAGCAGCATTCTTTACTTTTATATTCTAGACAGCAGGAGCAACCCCTCCACTCCATTGTAACTCCAGCAAGTTGTGACACCAGAAATGACCTCCAGACATCGCCAAATATCTCCTAAGGAACAAAACTTACTAGGTTCAGAATCATTATTGTAGAGTGAAACAAAGTCTAGAATACCCAAAAGGTACTAAACTGGAGCTTCAGATACCCCATAATAAAATGGAGATTCTAAGAAATCTAACAAGTCAGGTCATGTCAACATAGAAAAAGTGAATGCACATGAAGTGCTTCACACATGCATGGCAGACAGCGAACAATCAATAAAAAGTAACTCATTTTTTTCACTATTTATTATAGCTGCTTTTGCTTTTTCTAAAGAAGATGAAATTAATGAAAAATCATTTCTAATATTGCACTAATCTCTATCACAAAGCCTGTTCTTAAATGCCTATAATGATTCCCCTCAAGCATATGTCACTAAACCAGAAAAATCATTGACTTCAGTCAAAGAAAAACAAAGGTGCTGTGGAGTCATAATACTTGAGTTCCAGTGGGACTGTCACATTTAGAGGAAGTCTTTGTGGAAAACCCTTTACTCCCTGGGCCTCATTTCCCTCATCTTCACAAACTAGCAGTCAATTCAATACATGCTCAGGCCCCTCCAGCTCTGTAATGCTATGATGCTGTACTTCTCAACTTTATCACCACCATTGCCACCATCCAGCCCTTAATCACAAGGCTGCTCTCTTTTTATTCTTGTTTTCTTATTTATTCCATTGGGTACTTATTTGGTGTCAGTCCTCTGGCTAAATACTTTTCATGCAACATCTCATCTAATAAACTACCTATGTGCAAATACAACAAAGAATAAACTATTATTACCATAAACTACAGATTAAGTTATTTGATATTGGCATCATTCCTAATAATGAACCCTAATTAAGTCTCACAATTTTTTGTAACTTGATTTTAATTATGTCTATGATGGGAAAATTAAAAAAAAAGTAGAAACAGCTCAGTATTCTTAGATGGTCAGAGACAGGGAAAAAATTCACCCACGTTCTCCAGCCCAGTCCCTCACACTCTGTTTTACATTAAGCATAATGAACCAGGGAAATCATTGATTTGTTAGAGAATATGTGCTTACTTTACAATATATACACTGTTTTGTGTCTTTTCCTGTACCAAAATTTTGGATATATTTTGACCAAAACAGAAAACAAACCCCCAAATAAAAAAATCCCACAAAAAATAAAACAGAACTGAAAACATCTGAGTTTTAACACCAGCATTTTAGAAACTGTGACCTTGGGTCTGTTCTGGAGACTCTAATTCCTAAACAAAACAAAAATTCTAAGTTTAAATAAACTGCCTACAGGAATGAAGTTACACTGATACCTATAGATTCTCGTTATTAAATATTTATAACTTATACCAGAAACTAAGGATTTTGAGAATTTTATTTGTAAAAATGTAACATGTTAAAATGGAATGGTTAATGGTGAAGTAAGCAATGGAATTTGTATGGGCTATGCAGGGGGTGCCCTATAGTTTCATCACAGAATTTTGTTATTGCTAGCTTGGTAAACACTTTTTAAAATGTGCCAATATCACACTAGATTATATTATTTTTTAAATAATATTGCATATTATCATAACTCGTTGACCCCATTCTTTCTCTCTCCACTCTATTATACTATATACTCAGCATACTTTCTCATTTCAGATTTGGGTGGAAAATGCTATTGAAGAACAAAGTTACATTCATTATTATAACTAATGAACTATTTTCTCTGAAAAACCTTTCTAATTTGATATAAACTCTGTCATCCCCACAACATCAATTTTCTAAAAAATAGCGGAATGCTCTATTTTATTGTAATTAGCAATTGTCAAGTATACATACAGTAGCTGAATTATAATATTATAATATTTTATAAAAATTAATTTTCTATATTATATTTAATTTTTATAACAAAAAGTCCTCAATATTTATCTTCTAATCACAAGAGAAAAAAACAAATCTGAAAGATTTTATTTCTTTTCCAAAATGTTGAACTTAAACTTTGTAAAAAGTTTTTATTGGTGCATTATAATTATACATAATTAGTTGGATTCATTATGCCAAAATTCACATACGCACATAATGTAATTTGATCAGCCTCATTCCACAGTACCTTAGCTTTCCTTCCCTCCTCGATCATCAGATCTCCTTTCTTTACTGATCTCCCTTTTATTATTATTACTATTATTATTATTACTATTAATATTATTATTATTTTCATTAATTCATCATATATATGGGTTTTGTGCTATGTTTTTGCATGTGCATAGCATAATTCTCTTCCCTAGTATTTCCTTATATCCCCTTACTCTCTATCTATCCCTGTCCTTTGTTCTATTATTTTCTCTTCAATTTTTTTTGACATTTCAACCTTCCTCCTTCTTTTTCCTTTCTTTCCCTCCCTCTCTCTAGCTTTCATATATGAAAGAAAATATTCAAATCTTGACTTTCTCAGTCTGGCTTATTTCACTTTCTTTCATATATATATATTTATATGTATGTGTATATTTATATATATATATATATATATATATATGTGTGTGTATACATACACAGACATGCACACACACACACATATATATTAGTTGTAGATGGACACAATATCTTTATTTTATTTTTATGTGGTGCTGAAGATTGAACCCAGTGCCTCACGTGTGCTAGGCAAGCACTCTACCACTGATCCACAACCCCAGCCCTTCACTTTCCTCTTGAGTTGAAATACATATCCTCTTTTCTGTTTGGATTCCTCCATTTGAGTATTTAGAAATTCAATGAGACCATAACCCATTAAAACTAATCTCCTGTATTGGCATGCTCCTTGTTACTTCCATGCTAACGAAATAGGCAATTTTAACATGAAACTCACCATATTGATAGCATTCACTGGGCCAATGCTATTAACGTACATGTCTGTGTGAATTAATGTTGGTTTAACTGTAATGAGAAACACAGAGACATATATACAGATGGAGAGGTACAAAATTTTATCATTTTAGTCTTTAATTCTAGAATAGACTCATTTAGCTACATTAGAAGTATTTTATTCACAACTAATTTAGTACCAGTTACTAGTTCAATACCTTTGAATAACAACTATGTTTTCAAAGGAAATTCTCCTTTTGTGCATGTAAATGCAATAAACAAGCATAGTAGAGTTTTGAAACTGATTATCCTTTTGATACTATATAAAAATAGAGAAATCAAAAGATACTGTTCAAAGCTTATTTTCATTTTTTTTTCTCAGACATGTTGAATTTTTCTATCTTACCTTGAAGCTCTGTGATCTACTTTCATATCTTAACCTGACTTTACCCATGTAGAAAATAATTAGTTAGTAACTCAAGGAAAAAAAAAACTACATTAGAAACATGAGGTAGATATAAAGAGCCACGAGTAATATGAATTGTTTTTGGAACATTTCTCCCTACTGATTCATTTTATGACCACTTTATCCTTGCACACCTCTAGCCAACCCCAAATCAATCTCCCTCAGTGAATTATTGCATGCTGTGACTACACAGAAAAGATGGGGAAACCATATGAAAGCCCATTATAAAACTATTTATCAGTGAAGACTGGTATAAAAATCTATAATATAATATCCATGACCAAATATGGGTGCTCCATTTTCATTTAGCATTTAATGAACAAAGATTCATAATAGCATTCTGGGCTTTGATTCAACAAAGTACATTTTTTCTCATCTTTATTCATTTTCCCAGAAAAACTATGCCAGACTCCATAGTGGATGGAATTCCTCAGGCATATTGGCTTGTGCAGTCTGACCTTCATCTCAGTGATGTTGTTCCTCTACCTCTAGATTCAGGCTTGACCAGTCTTGCTCTGGATAATGATATATAGACAAAAGTTAATTTGCCAGTTCTAAGCCTAAGCATTAAACACTGCGAGTTTCTCATCTGCTCTCTTCTATTTCCTTGAAAAGGATTCTCCTAACTAGTATGCTAGTTAGAAGAGTAGAATGAAAGATGCTTAGAGCACCTCTGCCCCATATGAGCAGCCTCAGCCTGGTTTGGGCCAGGTTAGTTTATCCCTGGGCACAGTGTTAAAGAAATGCTTTCTGATGTTGGCCAAGTAATTTGGTCCTTGTTTGTTACATAGCATCAGGTTAACCAGTGTAATCTTTCTAATTTTTTCTTATTTTTTGATGGTATTTCATAAGACATTGTCACTATTTTTTTTAACAGCTTTTGTCTAGAAACTAAGAAAATTTGAATTTCTGGTCCTCAAGCTTCACTTGAAAATCACATTTTTTTTTTCATGTAGAACTGATCAATACCCTTCCCACCCAGTCTTGAATGCTATTTACATCTCTATTTTTTACAATATAGAAGTATAATTTAAAATTTTCTGGCTCTTGAAATATGTCTCTGCTTTTCTTCTGATAAGGTGGACACATTCAGGTGGTCCTCTCAGAGAGGCTTCATCATACCTCCTATGTCAGGTCGAAGTTTGTTGTCATATCCTTCCAGCAGGTTGTTTAAGATGACAGTGACATCTCCTTCAGGAACTTTAGGGGTCAAGACCCAGGTTTTGTTAGAAGCATAGTCTTCATAGTCGTCATCGGATTTTTGACTGGTAAAGCTAAGGAAAAAAAAAATTATTGGTCAAGAAACAAATTACGTGTGAGTTGACTTTTACCAAAAAATACTGATGGTGAAGGAAAAATGAAGCAAGTTTACAGGAATGTAGAAAACAAACGAAAAAAAAAATATCCACCTGATGTTGAATCCAACTGATCAAACTGTACAGATGGGGATTAAAATGTATTAAAGCATCTCTCCAGTTTTCCAGGGTGCTCTGCCCTACCATCTATAAATACACCATGAGTTATCATTTATTTCTGCCTTTCCCATGTTTGACATTCTTCCTACCCACCTGCCCAGCCTCAGGAAGGACTTATTAAAAAAAAAAAACTATTTTTGTGAATGTGATGTTTAAATTATCATAATGTAGTCTAAGAATTCAAGCACAATGTCTACTTCCTCCTCCTTTAGAAGGAACCTATTCATGAAAGTAAGAGAGTGATAATTAGATCCACTCCCACAGACCGCCAGACATTCTCCCCTCTCAATTGAACTACTAGGGAGAACTTTGTCTTGCTGCCTCTTCTGCCCCCAGGGTGTGTGCATTTGTATTTTCCCCCCATTGCTTGTACTGAATGCAAGGGAAGTTCATTCATCTTTGATTGTTAAGAACCTGGCACCTCGGGATAGTAGAGGATAGGAAAGGCAGCAGAATACAACAGACATGAGTATGTCAATATGTAAATCAGTGGAAGTGTAACTGATGTGACTCTGCAATCTGTATACGGGGTAAAAATGGGAGTTCATAACCCACTTGAATCAAAGTGTGAAATATGATATATCAAGAACTATGTAATGTTTTGAACAACCAATAAAAAAAAAGAAAAAAAAAAGAACCTGGCACTATGAAGAAAAAATGCAGTTGCAGACTTTAAGTCACCATTTATTTCTGCAAACATTTCTGAGCTGGAATTTCAGACAGTGGTTGATGTAGTGCAATCATATAAATACACACCTGTTCTGACTGATAGTCATATACTATTCCTGTAATTCAGTCTTAAATGACTCAATCTGGCAGAACTCCCCCAACCCTGCGTCACACACATACACACTTGAGATAGAAGCTATGTGTGGATTTGGAAGGTGAGTGGACTTCCCAGAGCTTACTTCTTCCCCTGCCCTAAGTTCCAACCCTCACCTTTGCCACACATAAGATGATTATATTTGTCTAATCTAGGAAAAACAGGAACCCTTGTAAAAGCTGCCATTTTGTTTTTAGGAGCACTCAGTGAATATTTTTTGGACAAAATTTAAAAAGAAAAAATACAAACTTTCCCACCCTATATCCAATTTCAGTTTATATTCCTGAATATGTGGATATGTGGTATAGAGTAGGTTTTTTTTTAATGTCAGATATCAAATTGCCACATTACCCCGAATACCTGTATTCTCAAACCATATTTATTATCTTTTCTCAATCACCCACAGTTTTAAAACATTCACACACACATACACAATATTTAGATGAATAAATATTGGAGACAATGGTGATTATGTGAATAATGTGGCTTGAGGATAAGGATTGAAGATGAAATTTTTAGAGCAATCACTAATATATCTCAATTTAGTAAGCAAGTACTGTAACCTCCTCTTTCATTGTGTTTTAAAGTTTTAGGAAGCATTATAAAAATACATGTGCAAAAAGCCTAAAATAGTCAGCGTTTTACATCTTGCACTTCAGCGAGCGTAGAAACTTTAAACAAGCATTAATTTCATAGTGTCCATAGTGGGTAGGATGGGCTGGGCAATGTTTCAACCAGCTCTCAAAGAGAAAGGCCTCTTGTGGGCACTGAGACCAGTCCTCTGCTAGGAAATCCCATTTGAGGGCTCAATTCTTCATTTTTCCAGCGCTTTGCTAAATTCTGTGTAATAGAACTATAATCCTGTGACCCAAATCTTACTAGTATAGGGGAGGAACAGCTCTCTGGCAAAGAAAATTTTAAGTTCTTTAACCCAGAGGCCCATCTGCTGTCACCATGGTCTGCTTTCTGGATTCATTCATATGTCTGTCACTTACTGTTTAATGACCTGAGACAAGCTACTTTAGCCTTGATAAGCCTCAAAACTCTCATTTTTTTTAAATGTAGGAAATACTAGTATTCAGCTCATAGTCTTATGTAAGATGAAGATAATGCTTATTAAGTATGTAGCACAACGCCTGACACAGCAATTAGGCTCAATATCAGTGTCATTATAGAGTGACCACTGCTGATTCATAACAACAGCTCTCGAATCTGATTCTAAAGATGCTACTTTGAGGCTTTTATATAATATGGTTCAGAAGAACTAAAAACAGATGTTTTTCAGGAAGAAAAATAATGAGCCACTGTATTATAAATAAATGAGGTTTTTCTTCTCTATGGCTCTCTCTCAGCTGAGAGCTAAATTAATGGGACTGGTGCGTAATCTGGAATTAATTCCAAATTTGTCTTTAAAAAAATATGGTCCTTTTTCAAGGCTGGCTGTTTCTTTCTCTGGCCTCTTCTGGAGGTAAGAACTCCTGTGTTCACAGGGGGGGTATCTGGGGATAATGACCATTAGGTGAGACATTCTGGGGTACTGTCAACTCCTTGAGGATGTCCCAGAAGAAAGAGACTGACAATGACTCAGGTCGATTTGACCCTTGTGTGGGCTGAGAGTAAATATACACTTGAACTTCTAGCAAAAGGCACTTCTTTAAATGCAACAGCATTTAGAGATTATTACTCCTCCTGGTGCCCTTTAGTTTAAAATGATATTCTTAAAGAGGGAAAGAAGTGAAATTGAAATTACTCTCAAATTAAAAAACCATAATACAGAAAGATTTTATTTTTGGTCATCTGAGTGATAATGTCTGAGTGTCAGTGCCAAGAAAATCTTTTGGGCTTCTCATTTCTGGAAAGTTTCAAAACATTGTTACAAAGCCATCTGTCCAAAAGACTTGGACCACCAGCAACAGTATCCCCTGGGAGCTTTGTAGAAATGCAGAACCCTGGGATCCACCCCGATCCTCAAATCAGAATCTTTATTTTAACAAATTGTAGAAGAGATTCATATACATATTAAAATATGAGAATGTTAGTCCGTGTGTGTGTGTGTGTGTGTGTGTGTGTATGTGTGTGTGTGCATCTGCATGCTAGAATGAACTTTTAAAAATATAGATTCCCAGATTCCTATCGTAAAGGGTCATTTAAATCTGAGTCTCTATGTTGTAAATTGGATTATTCATTTTTATTTCTGTCTTTACAGTTTCACATATGATTATAAACATGAACTCATCTTCAAACTAATAGAACATTTTATCTAGGATTAAAAGAGGTTTATAAGAAGACAAAACTTGATTGACATTGTTCTTTGAGAGTTCTTACAATTACATAGAAGATTCTGACTCTAAATTTTGGTACATCTTGTGAATGTTTGTCACTGAGAAGATTAAGCACACATTTTTCTGGAATTTTACATTTTCATCTAAGGATTTCATATTCCCATATACTTAATATAGCTTTAAGTCTGATAGGGGGAAAAGCCTAACTATTACACTCTTAAGATAGTAAAACTGAAAAAAAATTGATAAGAAATAAGCACAGTTGTCTTTTTATTGATATATCTTTAAATTTGTTGGTATTAGATGCATCACAAAGACAATGTGTACCTTTCTGTAACATACATAGATGAGATCATTGAATTAAAAAAGTAAACAAAAGCTCATTTAGTTTTACACTTCAAGTATTTTTAAATCCCTAGTGTTTCACTCTTTCAAAACTTCACCACTGTATTATTGATATGATTTTGGTTAACTTTTATTTTATAGATATAGTGAATCATATGCTCAGTATTTTTAAATGTCAATCTATATCTCCCAAGATATATGATCCATAAAATGATAAATTTTAATCTTTTCTTTGAAAAGATTTCTGTACATTTCGGCTTTTTGCTCCGTTAATGGACCCTTTAAATTTTGAATACCCCTGCTTATATCTCATAAATCTCCACTCTTTGCTTTAGCCACATTCCAGGGGGATCCCCTGCTCCTCAGGCTCCTTGTGAGGCTATCCCATAGGAATTCCACACTCCAAAGCACCATTAACAAGGAAGATCTTCCTCCTCATACCGGCATGCTACTTTGGAGTTCCAGAAATCAGGCCAAACTGCATGGCTTTGTATATGCCGTCCTCTGCCTACAGTCCTCGCTTTATTCCCCCCTCTACCTAATACTCGCCATAGCTTATTTCACCTTTTAAATTTCAATCCAAACATCATCTTCTCACCCTGGCCATGCCTGGATGACTTTTCTACATTAGTTGCTCTCTGCACTTTTTATATACTGTAATCAGGAAATTGATGGCTTCTTAGTACTGATCACAATCTGCATTTTTTGCTTTGCCTATTAATTGTCTCCATTACTAACCTATAAAATTCCTTGAGCATGTGTTTAATGAAAATTTGTAGAAATCATCATTTTTTTCTGGAAAACTCATTTTCCCAGAGAAATAATAGCACCAAAATAACTGTTGTTAAATATTCATTGAGTTATAGAAATAACTTGAGGGTTTAAATACTTCTCTGATTTAATTCTTAAAACACTGATATTCCTATAATTATCCTCCTGTTGAGGATAAAGATACACAATTATAGTTACCAGTAGACACTTGATATGCCAAAACAAAACATGTAACCGTTATGCTAAAAGGCTTTGAAAAGAAATTGGGACCAAAGAGTCTGTTACTATACATTCATCAAACAATAAAATCATACAAAATAAATGATTTCACCAGCTCATCTTCCCACAGGAGAATAAATTAGTTTATATCAGAGCCCAATAAAAGATACAGCACCTTCAGCACCAAGTTAATGATATTTAGGTTTCATAAACTAGCCTTTGCAGATACCAATGATTGGATCTTCCCATGGTGAGGAATAACAGCAAAGCTTGCAATTTCACTTAATGGATGGGATAAGCTGCCTCATTTGAACTTCTCCTGTATTTGGAAAGCAATACTTGAGCAGGAGCATGGCTGACATATAAGTCAGGTCATTTTGAAAGATGCCCTCCAGCCTGTGCAGGAGGAGAACTTTAGAAAGTGAAGTCACAAGTAGAATAAGGAAGTTTGCATCATCAGAGAGCACAGAGAACTTTGCATTTGAAGATGAGATGCGGATATCACTGTGTATTTCCAGGAGAACAAGGAGTCTTAAAAGATATTGTGACAATATAATGATCTTGACATATCATACATTTGATTCAAATGGGGTATGAATTCTTATTTTTCCATGTGTATAGATTGCAGGATCACATTGGTTATACAGCCACATTTATACATACAGCAATTTTAAAAAAAAAGATATTGTGATGTTCCAGTTCCAACAAAACTGGAATACCAGTTGTTTTTTTCTGTAGAACACTTCAGGGGTAGAGGTCATTCTGTATTTCTCAGTAACAACCTGTAAGTGACCTATAAAGGACCTATCGAGGGGGTTGTTCCTCAATGCAGCAGGGTGTGCACATGAATGCGAATGTTCACATAGGAGAGTGAAATTTTCTGAAAGTAAATTTCCGTACTTGGAATGACTTCCTTATCTCTCACCAAGTTCTATTCTTTGACATTAGTCTAACACCTTTTAATTCATGTGTCTATTTGACTGAATCAATTATCAGAGATATAAATTCCAGTATGTAAAATTCAAACTTTATTTTATTAATAGTCATCAATGACTCATATCAAATAAATATTTGTGACTTTTTAAAAAGTTTTGTTTTGCAGTGCTAAAGATCACACCCAGCACTGGTAAATGCTAGGCAAGCACTCTACCACTAAACTGCATTCCCAGACCTGTCTGTCAGAATGAATTTTGATTGCAAGTTTCAGGAACATCTAAACCAAATTGGGAAGCCTTGGCACATCTAATTACAAAGACTGAGGTAAGGTGGGCTTTAGCCTGCCTATTTACTCAAAAACTCAGATTTGTTCTATCTCCTCTTCCATTCTCCATGGCATCAGCTTCGTTCCAAACTTTACTTGACCATGTGGTCCTAAGTTGCTGGTGAAGACTCCGCATCACTATGATTCCTTGCTTATACCAATGAAGCAGAGATAAACTTTTCCAAGAGCTCTCTCCAAAAGAGTGAGATCCTTGTTGTCTAAAAACCCTCAAAAATTCTCGTTTTATGTATCACTAGCCTGGAAGGAATCATATATAGAAAACTAGTATCCATAGCTAGAGAATGAGGATATGCTGTATATTTTAGTTTCTCTCTTACCATTAATATGAAAGTGAGAATGGAGCTTCCCCCAAAGTGTGCTGGCTTCACAGATACCACATGAAAATTGGGGCATTTGAGAAGGTTATGAGAAAAAAAAATGTGGAGAAGGAAAACACAGTGGTCACTGAGGAGACAAGGATATGATAGAGGAAGAAATCATCCCTGTGAGGTCATGTTCTAGTAAGTTCATTTTCTTTTAGTTCCCTTATGATTAATTGTTGTTGTTCTTTTGTTTTAACCTTTCTCAAAGAAAAGTGGGAGGTTATGGTGTGGCTAGGACTCATATACTGCGAGAAGAAAATTATTGAGACATTATCTGATAATGTTAACATCTATATATACTATAGCCCAAAAATCCCATTCCTGGATTTATTCTGAAAATGTATGCTTATACATATCTACTAAATAACATGTATAAGAAAGTTCAAAGTTGCATTATTGTCTTAGTACTTGACACAAATGGATATGGCTCAGATAAACAGTAGAATGTAAGAATAAAATATCACATATTTACATAATTAAATATTATACATCAGTAGATATCTATTTATGAATTATGAATTATTAAATTTATAAATCATAATTATGAATTATTGTTACATACAGCAAAAATGAATTCAAGAAATAAAAAATATGAGCAAAAGATATTGTGCATTCATTCATATATATAAAATATGTTATATTCATGTTTATGTAGAATTTATTGACAGGAAAGAATTAAGATGCTCAAAGAAAGGACAGCAGTTACTGTGAAGTCAGAGAAAGAGTACAGAAACTGGGAAAATAATGAAGACTTTTCTGAGGTATTGGCAATATTTAATTTCCACTCTTAGTTGGTGGTTATATTAGTTTTTATTTTAATATGTGATAACTCATTGAGCTGAATTTGTCTTATGCACTTTTATATATTTTTACTTCCCCAAAGAAAAAACAAAGGTTAAAATAATTAGATTTAAATGTCAAGGTTAGAAGCAGAACATTAGGCCCCTACAGACAAGAGCTACTTTTATGTTCAACAGTGGTTTTTTTTTTTTTTTTTTTTCCAAAAGCTTGCAAATGCCTGGCACCTGCTAATATGCCCAACAAATACTTTTCAAAATATTTACTGAATCAATGAGAATATGGGTTATTTTTAAAGAAGACTGAATGTTTGTGAAAATTAGTAAAATTCATCCCCTCTTTTTATATATGTGTCTATGGAATAATTGTAGCTAACACTCAGATGAGCAGCCTCTAGAACATGCAATTGCATAAAGTCCTCTCTCTTCATTAAATGTTATTGATTCTCTTCATGTGAAAACTTAAATGACATACACTGAAAATACTTTTTTGGATTAAAATGAAGTAAGTCAAGGCTAATTCATGAAATGTTTTCTGAAGTCATCTGAACTATCTATGGCTTTTGAACAGAATATATATAAAAGATTGGATGGTAAATTGCAGTTAGAAAGAAATATCAATGGGTAATTATTAAACTGTAGTATATCCTATTTATCTTTTTATAAAGAACTGTAATGTGGTTATTTACAAAAAATAATGAATATAATATTTTCAATTTTTCACTTGTACACCCTTTTCAATGAAATAGACGCTATAGGGACATTGTTGCACTCAACACGATTTCATAACCTGTAAATGGCGTGGGTCATCCTGCACACTCTACACTAATGTGTAATTTTAAAAGCCTAAAGTGGGCTTTATTTGTTTGTTTTGACTTTTATTAACTGTATCATGAGGTAGGTCCATAAGTGTGTGGGTCTCAGGCAGTATCATTTTTCCTATAACAAGGCAGATCTTACCAACTGCACTTGTATTATATTTGGACTATAATGAAAACATGATCACATGCTCAGCCAATGTGGGGGTGCCTCTCCCTCACTCCAGAGACACAACTGGATTCTGCATTTCCTGAAATGTTCCAACTATAGAAATTCAAGATCAATTTTAACCCCCAAAGATATGCAAACCTTAAAAGTTAATGCCAGAGAAGGATATAATGATTTACCAACAAGAAATAGTTCAAGAAGGAAATACTTTGCATTTCTTCATCTATATGATGCATATCAGGCATTTAGAAGGCGCAATGTCCAGCACACACTTAATGTTTAAACAGGGTACAGAACAATCATTCTTAACCCTCGCTCCGTGTTAAAATTACCTGAAGGACCTCATGAAAATGTCAATGCTGAAGGTCACCCTCTTAAAATACTAATGTAATTGGTCTAGGATGACACCAAGACACTGGTATTCAACTAATTCTGAGAAAAGAATTAAGAGCTACTGAGAGAGTATATGACACAGCCCCCCCTTATTTTTTATTTTTTTATTTTTTTTAGTTATTGGCGGACATAACATCTTTGTTTTGTATGTGGTGCTGAGAATTGAACCCGGGCCGCATGCATGCCAGGGGAGCGCACTACCGCTTGAGCCACATCCCCAGCCCCATATGACACAGCCCTTTAAATTTCCAATCTTTCTTTTTAGAATAAATAATCACTTTGGGAAACTGTTCTTAGGTAATTTAGATGTAACTTACTATAGTGTTTCAAGGTATACTGGAAATGCAAAATACCCTCATTCTCAATATTTATGTCCTGTTAAATAGCTGTATTTGTCTCATTAAGAAATTGGGACACCTGCCACTAGAACACAAGACAATTCCAAATGTCACATAGATCATTTTAAGTGTTGTCATAGGCATTAATTACCAAAACATGGCATACACAAGCTCTCAGAATTTAGCAACAACAACAATATATAAACACATAATTACAAAGTTTTTTCTTTTTAACTTTTTTTCAACATATCTAATGATATTGAGGTACAAGTATCAGATTATCTGCAATTAATCCTTAGCCACTACCCTTGATTTGCTAATCTATTTTTTTAAAGAGAGAGAGAGAGAGAGAGAGAGAGAGAGAGAGAGAGAGAGAGAATTTTTTAATATTTATTTTTTAGTTTTCGGTGGACACAACATCTTTGTTTGTATACGGTGCTGAGGATAGAACCTGGGCCACATGCATGCCAGGCAAGCGCGCTACCATTAGAGCCACATCCCCAGCCCAACTAATCTAATTTTTGAAGAGATCAATAACATATGGTAAACAAAAGCATCTTATAAAAACTTGATAGCATTGTTTTTGTTTTATTGCCTTTACTTTGCAGTTTCTTTCATTAGGAAAAAATGTCACTAAATTTACAGATTTGTTTGTTTGTTTTGACTTTTATTAACTGTATCAACTAAAATAATTATATTAAAATATATAGTACTTTATTTTATGAAAAATATTCAGTAAATAAATGGCCATGTATCACCTAGATGTCGTAAAAATCCATAAAGGCAGTTAAATTTGGGAAATGATGCCTTACAGATTTAGATTTCCTAATCCTTAGCTAAACAGCTTATATTTGAGACTCTTTTATGCAGGAAACAGTTGCAGATGGAAAGAAGCACACAAAGTACTATGCTGATATCAAAACACCTCCCATCTATTTAAGGAGACAAACAAATACCTGAACAGCTAGAAAAAGGCACTCTTAAATAACAAGGCAAGACAATAATAAAACATTCTCATGTGGCAGAGCATGACTAATCTGTCTGTCAGCACCTCCAACTTGACACAAGGTTACATCTATCAAAGTGCCTCTGTATTCACTTCCAAATTGCAATTTCTGTAAGAAAGACATTTTCTTCTAGAATACAAATTATTTTAAGGAACTAATAAAACTTTTGCTTTCTTTTCTAATAAAAAAGGTCATACATATATCATGCTCAGACATATAAATATTTGTACTGGGCCCACAAACACAGCATACAACCTGTGTGCACTTTCAAATGGTGTATGAACAGAAGATTAAACTGTTCTAGATCTTGGATTGTTTAAAGGTCACTAAGAGTAAGTGGATGAGAATGAAGGTCAGTTCTAATTCGTATAATACCTGAGTGTTTTTAGATGCATAGTCAAGCATATCAAATTCAGTTGTATTGAAAGTGTTGAAAATTCGTATTGCTGTTTTATCTTCTACAATGCAGTAACAGAAAATGAAAATTTCCAATTTTTACCTCATGTCCAGATGTCTGGAGCCATAGAGCGAATTTGTTCAGGTAACTGTATACACTTTCACTTTCAAGTGGGAATTTTATCAACCTTTTTACATACATCTGAGTGGCTATGATTCCAAGAATATTTCTTTCTCTTCTTTACTCTTTCTTTTCCAAAATTATGATATACCTTTGATCAAGTCATAAAAATTCAAGGTCCATTCTTGTGGCCGAAGCCAATTCTAGAAGACTACCTTAAGTTTAAATTATTTGACTATTGATAAATTATTTTCTCAAAATCAAGGTCGTATTGCTCACTTTTAAAAGTTAATGAGGTTTGTCTAACTTTGTTTTTCTGTTTTGTTGCTAGCAATATTTCTCTTCTTTAGTTTCTCTCCTCCATTAAATAAATAGTCTAGTTTATATTCATATAACATAAATTTATACAACTAGGAATAATCAATAATCCAGATAACAGAAATTTTATGTTCATCCACTCATTTGTGTTTAGTCACAGATTTCCAATGAGCTAAGCAGTAGTTTTAGCACCCAGAACTATTAATTTTTTAAAAAATGTTCTTTATTGAGAATGAGCACCAATTAGTGTTTTCTGAATACATTTGGAAAGTCCAAATGACTTTTGTTGCAATAATTCTGGAATAATGTTAAAAAAGAGAAAAAAATTTTAAAAGTCCTAGTGGAATTTGAAAGAATTCTAACTTCATCAACTTCATCTCAAGTTTAAACATGTTTTAAGTAAGCACATTAGTTTCATATAATAGAAAAGGGATATTTGCATCTCTTACAGATTTCCAAACTTATATCCTTTATTATATAATGTGGCTAGAAAACTTGAATCATTCAGAATTTGCATTATGGAAAAGAGAGTTTCAATTAAATAACAAGGTAACTTCCTGTTTTTATTGGTTATTATTTTTAAAATATTTAGAAAGCCTGAAATCCTAGTGCACAGATTATAAAATGAGGTTCTAATGGAATCCATGTTTCTCCCTTCCATCTTTCTTGTTATTATTTTCTCTCTGTTTCCACAATCCTTAGGTAGTCAAGTGTATCAAATTCAGTTGTACATAATACCTTTACATAATTCTTCAGGTACATACTACCTGTAATATCAAAGCAGAATACATAAGTTTGAAAGGTTCATGACTGGACTGGGGCTGTGGCTCAGTGGTAGAGTGCTTGCCTAGGACGTGTAAAGCACTGGGTTCAATCCTCAGCACCACATAAAAATAAATAAATAAATAAATAAAATTTATTGTGCCCATCTACAACTAAATTTTTTTAAAGTTCATGACTAACACAATTATATATATTCTCCAATAAAATAGAAGAAGTTTCTATTTCACCTAGGAAACTTAATGTGTTCATTTTTTGTAAGCATTCCTAAAAAAATAATTTTAGCTAAAGAAATCACTGCTTTTGAAAAGCTATTATTCTGGAACATAAGTTTTTAATTATCCCATGTAAATATTTAGAAATGGGGTTGATGAGTAATACATTAGGTGTTTGATTTTTACCTTATAAAAGTTATCAAATTGTTCTCCAGGATAACTATATTGTGTTTTCTTCCCACTAGCAATGTATGAGGGCCACAATTGTCCACATTCTACTAACACTAGATCTTGCCGGTATTGTTTTTACTTTATCCAGTCTAATGGGTTTGTAGTGATATCATATTGTAGTATTAATTTGAATTTGCCTGATGACTAATGGCTTTGAATGTCAAACTATTTCATGTGTTTATTTGTTACCTCAAAAAGTAGATGAATCTTTAAGGTGAACTGTATGATATTATTTATCTGGTATTCTTGAAAGAACAATATTCAGTGATGAACACCAGGTTGGTTATTGCAAGGAGTTGAAGGTGGGGAGAAATTGTGAGTGAAAAGGAGTTGGGTGAGGGAGTTTATTTTAGAGGGGTACTTCTTAAATTTTCTCATATTAAATATGAAATAATGAAGCCTATTTTTTTTAAATTTCCTGAGGAAAGGGAAATTTTGTTACTTAAATTGTACTATGGTTTCTTGTTAATTTGACACACATTTTACTTTTTTGATTTTTTTAAAACTTTTACCTGGCATTTTACTTTCCTCAGTAATTCTGGACACATATTAAATCAGCAAGAAAATTTATAGGCATGAATAAGTGTACTTTTATTAATTCTGCCTATGTGAATCCTTACATTTTTTAATCAATCAATTTATGGAAAAATTTGTTAATTTTTTGGAATATAGAGATGGTTTTTGCCATTTAACTCTCCAAATCTAAATCTATATAAACACACTAGTTCAATCTAGTGCAAAAATTTCATAACTGCCATAAAATAATTATTATTTCTAAAATATCAGTATAATAATAGAATTGATAAGTGATTCTATGTCTTTCTTGGATGTAGGATGACACTAGAATACCAAGAAAGCTAAAAGTCAATAATTGAGTTGCGTTGTCAGGCACCTGAAGATCAGTAGGTAAACTGCAGCCCTCACCATTCTTCTAATCATGTAGTAACACTTCTTCCTTAATGACACGAGTGGTATGTATAGATGAAGTAACTCCCCTGACCCACATCCTACCTGAAATACAATTCAAACGTTTTACTGTGGCTACCAGGCCATCTGTTAGCAATAGCTTCTTGTTGGCAAATCCAGGGAATTGCCATCCCTGGTTCCTGTCCTTGAGTCATCTGGACCTTCATTCACGTCCCAAATTACACAAGACTCTTCTTCCTTTCAGGGTCCTGCACCTGCTATTCCCTGCCATCATTCTCATCCTAAGGGTGACAGCTGGCTTCTCTTCAACACCTTACAGTCTCAACTTCTCTTTTTTTTAATTTTTAGAAATTACTTCTGCTTTTATCCATTATTGATAATGCCCTTTCTTGACATCCTATGTAAAGTAAAATTCCCTGGATTTTCTTCATAACATCACATCTTAGTTATTTGTTCCACACTTACCCAAATTTAAGTTATTTTTTTGTTGTTGTTTATTTGTTCACTGTTTGCCTGCCCCCACGTTTTAGGGCACATGAGGATAAAGATATTTGTCTGTCTCCTTGTTTTATCCCCAGGATAAAACAGGCCAACAAAGCATTAGGAACTCAGTTAACAGTTATTGAAGGCAGGAAAAGATTTGTCTATCTCTCTATTTTTTTTTTTGTCTTCATTCTGTTTTGTTTCCATTCCACATTTAAAAACAAGATTTCAGGGCTGGGGTTATGGCTCAGTGGTAGATAACTCACCTAGCATGTGTGAGGCCCTGGATTCCATCCTCAGTACCACATTAAAAAAATATACAATAAAGGTTTGTGTCCAACTACAACTAAAAAATTAAAAAAAAAAAAAAAACAGGGCTTCCCTCAACAAGAGTCAAATAAGGTCCCATGTCAGTCTAGGGGAAAAAATGAACATGATCATGTGAATTTGCATGTTTTAAAAATGAATATAAAATATGTATCTACTTACACAAGTTCCTAAAATCCTAGTCAATAAGTGAAACAAATCAATTTATAGATACAACATTGTCTATAAGTAAGTTTATAAATACAGGCTTACAGTATATTATTATATTTAATACTTTATTGTGTTCAAAAAGCCATGCCTTATTCTAGAATATGAGGTCCACAGAGGAAGTGTGAGGCCTGCCTTGTTCAATGCTTCATCTTCAGCACCTGTTCGTCTCTGTTATCAACAGCAGATTTTGGAAGTAAATGGCATGTAACTTTTGAGATGTTATTATAATGATTGTGGCTTCCATGTTTCTTATGTTTCTTCTCCATATCTCCAAATCCACAAAGAGCCCTGAACATAAACAACTGGAGTTTCCTTTCAGTGGTCACCTAGGGGCAAACTTGGAAGCTTATTGTCCAGCAGATTCAGATGTCTGTAGAACCCTGTTACATAACTTGACGGCAAGCTCATGAGATGTCCTGAACCACAACCACTTAGCTAAGCCACTCACTCCTATATTCCTTTCTCTCAGAAATTTTGAGATGAAAAGAGTTTATTCCTTTTTTTTTTTTTTTACTATTTATTTTTTAGTTTTCGGCAGACACAACATCTTTGTTTGTATGTGGTGCTAAGGATCGAACCCGGGCCGCACGCATGCCAGGCCAGCACGCTACCGCTTGAGCCACATCCCCAGCCCCGAATTTATTCCTCTTCTACTCCTTCTTTTTTTTTTATCCTACAAGTGCTTAACCACCAAACCATATTCCCAGACCATTATTGTTAGTTATTTATTTTTATTTTGAGATTGAGTTTCCCTAAGTTGCTCATGGTCTCAGTAAGTTGCCAAGGCTAGATTTGAATTTGTGATTCTCCTGCCTCAACCTCCCAAGCAAGGATGTTACCAGATACGTAACTATTACAAAGATAAATAATCTCTAAAGATGTAAGAATTTAGAAAAGCCTTAAATTCATGTACTGGAAAACACTTTTGTTAATTTCTTATGTTAACATATGCCTATTTCATGTCCCACTAACTTCATTAAGAGAAATTAAAATGTGTCCTCAAAAACATGTGCATAATAATGTTCATGGTAGCCTTATTCAAATAACCTCACATTGCAAGCACCAAGGAAATAATGGTCAATGCATAGTAACTCATATTATACAATTATAGAAATAAAAGAAGACCACATGATGTGTGCTACATTACTGTATCTCAAAAACATTATTTTGAACCAAAGAACCAGGCAGACACAAAAAATACCTACATTATTCATTTCATCAATATGAGGTTCACAAAGAAGAAAAACTAATCTGTGTTAAGTAAAAAGAGAAAATAGGGGAAAACCCATCTAGCTATTCATTAAATTATAAACAGTTTGTTGAATCTGAAGTATGTCTTTATTTTAAGGAATAGTTGGGGAGAGAAATTCTCTCTGCTATGTTGGGAATGAGTTGGAAGTTAGCAAAATCGGTATCAGAAATTAGCAAAACTGGTATCAGAAAGGTATTTTGGGTGCTGAGGCAGTAACCTAGGTGATGGATGATTTTTCTTTAATTTTTAAATCTAAGAGGCACAAAGTAAAATGGAGAGTTAGTCATGACCTTGAATAACAAAATAGCAGCTTGGATGTTCTCCTTCCTCATTCCTCTCTGGCAGATTCAACAACCATGGCTTTCATTTCATGCTGATCAAAATAGACTTGTCCATCAAGATTAGCAACCCAAGTTTGCTCTGAATCATGAATTGAGTAATTTTGCTTAGCAACTCAATGTCAGTTGTTGCATACTATTTTGGGAAAAATTTTTCTTTACATGTAGTTAGGGAAGTTGTGTTAAGGAAGGAGTCTCATGCAATTGGCTCTTGCCCCTGTGAGGCATTAATCCATATTTTTAGAAATATTACTAGTATCACTGAGTTCACATAAATGATATGCTTAAAATGAATGATATAGATATTTTAGAAACTTAGAGACATTGACAAAATTCACTTTTTCATACAGGTTAAGCTGAAGGACTGAAAAATTCAAAAATCGCTCACATAATAGTAAAAGAATATAAATTGTTTTATAGGAAAGACCTTTATAATATTTGTCAAACTTTTCAAATGTTTGTATAGCCTAAAAATCCTAACTTTCAATCAATGTATATACTAAAGAAAATCAAATTCTTTAATATTCTTGTTATCAGTTATAATGTATGACATTATTCTATATATTAATATGCACTGTACATGTTGAAGTATGTTCCCTCATTTTAGAGTTTAACAGGAGTAGAAGGGTTATTTGTGCCTGTAAGACTTTCCCTGGGAATTATATAAGGACATTATTATAGAAACAGCAATAACCACAATAGGCACAATACTAGCACTGCACAAGGAATGTTTCTATATATGTGATCCTCGGAGTGTATCATGCTAGTTACAACTCAAGGTAAATTTGGGAAGAATTATAATCCTCCTGTTTTATATGAAGAGGCTGAGAAAATGCAATTAAGTTGACTGGAAGTCACTGTATACATGGAAAGGCTGGAAGAGGGAGTCCTGGGCAGGTGATTTCTACAGCTTATGCTCTTAGCCTCCACTCTGCACCTGAGGCCCTGTTTGGTTGTTCTGTTTTAGTTGACAGCCACATATGTTTGCTTTGAAGGAGATAAAGCAGATAAGATGAAAATATTTTTTCCTCCCTTTTTAAAACAGGACAAATTTTAGAGAATACAAGGTGCAATTTTCTTAATTTAATTAAACCAGTAGTTGTTGATCATCTATGAGGAGCTAAACACCCTCTAAAAGCCTGAATTGTATTAGTGCAACAAAATAGCATCTCTTCTCTCATGGAACTTGGTTCAAAGCTAAGATAGAAAGTTAAAATACTAAACCAGCAGACAATAAAATAAAAATTTTCTAATTACTTACTGATGGTTTCAGTTAAGTACTTAGGAAAAATATAATACCAAAGACACTAAGAGGAATTGAGGTATAGGCTAAAGGTCTGTTCATAATAGGGCTTTGAAAGATTATGGTAGGTCTTATAGAGAAGGTGATGCCTAAGCAAAGATTTGAAGAAAGTGGATATTTTGAAGAAATGCTTTGCCTATGAAGCACAATATTAAATAAGACTTTCCCTGTTATCATATGTGACATCTCAGACCTGAGAAAAACAGGTGACAAGTACACTCTCACTGTCATTTGACCACAAACCAGCTCTTGTTTCCCTTTCCTTTGCTGCTTTTCATCCAGGTAATGGAAGTTCAGTGATTCAATGAAAGAGGAGTTCTAGTAGAAGGTTATTAACTTAATAGTAGAATGAACTGTGCAATTTCATATCCCCTCTCCCCACGGTGGTGCTGGATACACCACCAGCTCAGGACAAGAGAAAAAGAATTGAGACAATGAAGACTAACAGGGAAATTCTTAACTCTACCCCAGACAGAAAAACTCAAATACCTGTTCCCTAATGCTCTCTGAAAAGGAGGTTGATAGGGGATTCTTTGGTAAATTTGGCGTACATTTTCTGTAACATGAACAGACTGCTGTTTCTCTCCTGAAGAAACAGAAAGATTAGTTGTTGGCTTTGAACTTCCCCAATTATGAATCTGAGACAGAAAGAGCTTCACTTTTGCCTTTTTCCTATGAACTAAGTGGATGCTACAAAGATAGTCCTGCAGGACCATTTTGAAAAGATTGCCCATTTGACAAACAATACTAGCAGAGACTCAGGACGAATTTATCTCTGGAATGGGGTTGAGGGAATGTCTCATACTGTCAGTCTTCATGAAGCATCACTCAGTCGGCTCAATTCTGTGATGCTGAGGGACTCCAGGGGGACAGAGGAAGGGATTGTCTCCATAGAGCCTGTGAAACTCTCCCTCACCCACCAGTGAAAGATGATTCAGTCTTTCTGCATCTGTTAGGAGATAATAAAAATCTTTCTGCTTTGTTCACTCTCCTCCCTCCTCCCACCCTGATCCTAAAAAGCCAAAGGCAGCAGAATAAAGGGAAGGAAAAGCCTGAGGTTATAGAAACCTGAAGACAGCAAGAAGGATGATTTAAACTGAGTGAGACATTCAAGGATTAATTTAATGAGACTTTAATATCAGAATACGAACTGATGGATTCTCAACCTTAAAGTTAATCAAGAAGCTTTGGAGTGTACCCAACACATTGTCCACAAGTGAGGGGGAGACTCAACAGGTGAGGTTTGGAGGAAAACATAACTTTTAAACCTATTCCCTTCCAAGTCCTGGCTGCAGAACACATCAAGTATGGGAAAATTCAGGCCAATTAAATATCATCTCAAAACAGAAAGCATAGCATTGAATATCTCTGGATTAATACTAATACCTACACATGGCTGCAATTGTATTATTGTCAGGTGTTTTTTTTTTTTTTTTTTTTTTGGTGGTGGTGATGGTAATTGTTTATTTATTAATTTATTTGTACTAGGGATTGATTGAACTCAGAGGTGCTACACCACTCAGCTTCACCCCCAGCCTTTTTTATTTTGAGAGTTTTGTTAAGTTGCCAAGGGCCTCAAACTACAATGCTCATGCCTCACCCTCCTAAATCGTTAGGATTAGAGCCATGTGCCACCAAGCTTAGCATTCATATTTTTAGAAGAGAATATCGCACATTTCAGTACACCAACAACAAATATCTTCTATGTATAAAATAAATCTTGGTCGTAGGGTTAAGGAAGTCACCCAAGTTAATTTAAATTGTACATATTATCTGGGTATAGACTAAAAGTACTCAATTTTTAAGAATTTGCAATAATTTGTTCAAAAAATATTGGTGTATGAGGTTTATAAAGTAAGGATTTAAATAATATGTTACATTATTTTGAAATTGAGACAAAATTAATTCTAAATATACACATCTGAAAATGTTCAAGAGGTTTTTACTAAACATAGCACAATTTTAAAAAAAAAAACAAATATAGAGTTCTATCAGCAAAGAGGAACTTAAAAGGAGATGACTCAGTCAAATGATAATTTTTACCTGGAAACCTCTAAATATTGTTACAGACTCTAAAATTATCCTTTTGAATTTTCTTTACTAAAAAATGGGGGGGGGTGAAAAGCATCTATTAAAAAAGGATAAGTGTATCTGAATGTAGCCTCAGTTAAAAGGAGTTTTGTTTTTGTTTTTTCAATTTTTGGAGTCATTTAAGAGGAATACAGATGCACCCAATCTTTTTAATGTAGCATCTACTATCTTACTGAAATGTTATAATATATCAATATTGGAAAATATCAAGACACTAACATCTCCTTCCTTATGTATTTTTATTGGAACATAGTATATTTTTCACTTAATACTCAAAAATTCCAAAGAAATTCATGCATTTCTTAGTTCTAGTGTATCCAAGTAAACATGCCTTAATATTTATGAAGACAAATTCAGCTCACAAATGATATGTGCATTTAAAGTGGTCATGGTTTCTTCATTACCGTATTTGATTATTCACATGGAATTACCACAGACTCAGAGAAGTTGTATCACTGGAAGATGAAAGTAAGAAGTTAGTTCCATTTCCATGGAAATAGCTGGAAGATCTCTGTTTTATGTATGTATCTGTTGACTATTGTGTGAGAAGTTGCTGGAGTCAAAATGCATTAATCAGTTAATAATTAGTAAATTAAGTCTTTGTAAGGATAGTGTCATACCTCAGTGGTGCTTTTAAAAATTGTCCTTAATATAGATTTATTTATTGCATAGATATTTTTTTTTAAATTCTAAAGAAAACAAGTCTTCAGAACATTTAAGAAATCTATACTTCTCAAAAAAAAATCCTTTTCAAATGCGAATGTCTGCAAAGGACAGCAACAAATCTGACATGAAAAATATCAGAATATTCCAACTATCAAGTTAATTGATTTTGTATGAATTTCTGCTAGTTTGGGAAGCTCAGATTCTCTGTTCCATGCATTCATTACAATCAAAATCTATATTCTGTCAAGAAGACATGTCACTTTCATGTATAGCATTTGCCTGAGTTAAAGCTTAATAATTATTTGCACACTGTCTTGGTAATTACTTATCATCCCCTGTGTGAGAATGTAAACTCTATGATGGTACATACCATGGATTCTGCTGACCCCGAATTACACACACAGTCTCCAGAGAAGAATTGGCTTAAATTCTATTCCTTTAATAAAATGAGAAATTTGACATTTATTTATAATTTTATATATCCATGTTTTTTTTCCAGTTATGTATAACCAGGAAAAAAGAACACTTTTGTGTCAATCATTTATTTTTTAGACCAAAAAAATATAATGAATTTGTATATAGTACATTCAGTTTGTTTGAGACATTTTACCTAAATATGCCTAAATAAATTAAAGAACTCACAGTATATTTGTCTTACTATATAGACTTTGATTCTACAACTGACTTGAGATCATGGCAGGGTTTCAGTTATTACAAAGGATCATTGCTTTAAAAATATCCCTTGTTTTCTTCAGTGCTATGTTACTTGGTATTCATATGGTTTTCTTTATGAATGGGTAGAGAGTATAAATAAGTGCTACTTATTTACATGGTACTTTATCTATGCAGAGTTATACAATGATTTTATAATAATATAGTATTATTACCATATTTTGTGTACTTATAGTATAATACTACAGGGATTAATATGATTTGGAGTTAAATATTTTATTTTTACCCTATGCCACTAATGTGTAACTTAAAAACAGCTTTTTATTCCTTTTCAAGGATATTTATCCTGTAGTACATGGAACAAATAAAAAGAATTAACCTTCCCAGTAAGAGAAGCTGGAGAGTCCTTTTGCTTCTCAAAATAATCTAAGTTACACTTAGAAAAAGAGTGGCTGTACTTGTGCCATGTAGCCTGTGCACTAGGACTGCAACAGGAGGTATCCTAATCCTTCCCTGAAGCTGAGAGTCACAGAGTCTTGAACAAGTTCTTTAACTTCTTTGTATGTCACTTTTGGCAATTCTCATGAGCAGAAAATATTTTTTATGTAACACAAGTCTATTGAGAAAAAAACAGAATGGGGATATAGACATTCTTGTAAAAAACTAAAGTTCCATTCAACTTCTAGAAATGATAATTTCTAATTCCTCTAGACTTTAAAACTTAAGTGTGTTAATATTGTTATCACAAAAAAGATAATTAAGCAGTTGCTTGTACTACGATGATAAAAGTACATCATCCTTTAATATATATGTATTACAAATATACGTATCCAGATACTGAAGTGGTGATATTATTCATATTTTAATATTCAGTATAGTTTACTCAATTTTGTCTTGCATTTTTCTAAAAAGTTTGTTAAGTATTATGGTTTGGATGAGAAGTGTCCCCTAAAAGGCTCATGCTAGGTAATGTAGAAATGATCATAGGTGAACTTATTAGATCATAAGAGCTGTGACCTAATTGATTCATTAATTAATTTATAGATTAATAATTTTAGTGGATTTACTAGGCGGTAACTGTAGGCAGATGAGACATGGCTGGAGGAAGAAGGTCATAGGGACATATCCATAGAGATTATATTTTGTCCCTGGTACTTGCTTGACCCTCCCGCCACTTTCCTGCTGCTGTGAGCTGAGTTTTCCTCTGCCATACCCATCCACCATGATGTTCTGCCTCACCTCAGGCCCAGAGCAATGGAGCAGGCTGACCATAGACTGAATCCCAAACCATGATCTCAACATAAAATCTACCTATTCTAACTTGTTTTTATCAGGTATTTTGGTCACAGTTATGAAATGCTGACTAACATGGGAAGGAAACTGAAGAATATCATTGAACATGTTATCCTGCAAATTTGCTCACTGGATGGCAAGATCTCTTTATAGGTGAGATGTCATGCAGTAGTTAAGCTTCTGCATAATGAATGAATTGCAAATTAAATTATTCTTTACTTACATATACACAGCATTTGGGGAAATAAATTTTCAAAATGTAATTCTGGTTTAGCAACTAAATAATGTCATTTAATATGTTCCTAAACTCATCAAAATAACAAATAGCAAGCTCCTCTTAAATATTTCTATATAGAGCTTTTCAACAATATAATAAGATAAAATTTAGTAATGGTGTAATTGATGGAGATTGATTTTTCTCAAACCAGTGTCAGAATAGATTAAATTGAACTCTTTAATTTAGTCAATGGGCCAACGGCATCTACTGTATCTGTCCTAGACTCTGGTCATCTGAAAATAGACTCAGAATTATAAATATTAAAGTTGATGCAATACAATTAGCCTTCACTGGAATGACAGACTTGCAGTTCTACAAATTATTTTTGCCAAATTGATCACAGGAGATTGATTAAAAGTTGCAATTAAGGCAGTCTAGAAGTTAGATCACTATGGTGTATTCACAATGCAAGTGCTCTAAGATTCAAGATTTCAATCTGTATGGATATTCCAGATGGGACACTTTATTCTGGTAGATTCAAAGAGAGTACATCCTGATAGGGATGAAGGTCAGGGGTGCAGTGCCTGATTCACATGAGCAAAGTCCAGGTTCAGTCTTCAGAACCACATATGCACAGCTCAAAAACACCATTCTACTACTAGGTTAAAAGAGCTAAATGGCATTGTCAAATCCAGAAAATATTCATACTTTCAAACCTCCTTGTATCATGTATGTATTGTGTGTGTATGTATATATATGTATATGTATAACTATATATTTATATTAAATATACACACACACACACACACACACACACACACACACACATGCACATTGACTCTTCACCATGACTCTAAAGTAATTATTGTCAATCATGTTTGATAGACTAAGAAACCAAGACTACAGACAGAAGAAATGACTGGCTAGAGGGAAACATAATTAGAAGATGAGTTTGTTGGTAAATATAGCATGCAAAATGATGAGTAAACATGGTACATGTATATAATGATAAAAGTACAAATATGTATATATATATATATATATATATATATTTATGTATATATATATATTATATAAAGGTAACTGGTTATACTTTAGATATTTTAATAATTACCTTCTCTGTTTCTTTTATCAGTTTAAATTTCTTAATAATCTTTTCTTACAAGTGTAGTCACATGGCAAGGTCATAAGATATTTACACTGACTTAAACTCTGAATAGTCTATCTTGGAAAGGCTGGGAATTGCAGCAGAGAGGTAGCCATGACCCTAGTAACACAATATTTACAACAGTGATATTGTCACTAACATCAATCTTAACTTCCTTCCCATTTGAGTGAAAATCCTTGGCATGAAACAAATTTTAAATTCTGTTTTAAATTAAATATTCTGTGACAGTTCTTTTGAGGAGATTGACTATTTAAAAATGAATCTAATATATCAGAGAGAGATTTATGAAGCTAATTATTTAAATTAAAAGATAATTTTTAAACTCCAGCCTCCTGTCCTCATTTTGTTTAGATAGTGACTGGCAACTAAATTCTAGGAAACTCTGAGTCATTAATATTTCTTTCTTCTTCTTTTTTATTATTATTCAGGTGCTAATTTTAGTGTAATAATAATATTTTTAAAATATTATTTTTAGTTGCAGTTGGACAAAATACCTTTATTTATTTATTTATTTTTATTTGGTGCTGAGGATTGAACCGAAGGCCTTGCATGTGCTAAGTGAGCACTTTACCATTGAGCCACAATCCCAGCCTCACTGTAGACTATTTATAATGCTATGCCTACCACTAAAGCAATTAAATATGCTGTGGAAATGTGATTTTCTCTATCTAAAACCAGGTGAAACATTTGAAAGTAAGGGAATTACAAGATTATCCCTAGAGAGTACTTACGTAAGTAAATAGAGTTTGTTTGTTTGAAAATTCACAATATTTTCTCTATGTGAATGGTCATAATTTATAAGTTAAAGTCTCTGTGAAATTAAATCATGGGATAGAGTAAATTCAGGAGCTCTCAAAAATGTCACCTGAAGCATTTTTACTCAGCAACATCTAGGAAGATAAAATAAATGCTCAACATCGCTAGCAGTCAGAGAAATGCAAATCAAAACCACCCTAAGATACCATCTCACTCCAGTAAGATTGGCAGCCATTAAGAAGTCCAACAACAACAAGTGCTGGCGAGGATGCGGGGAAATGGGTACACTTGTTCATTGTTGGTGGGACTGCAAAATGGTGCAGCCAATTTGGAAAGCAGTATGGAGATTTCTTGGAAAGCTGGGAATGGAACCACCATTTGACCCAGCTATTCCCCTTCTCGGTCTATTCCCTAAAGACCTAACAAGAGCATGCTACAGGGACACTGCTATATCGATGTTCATAGCAGCACAATTCACGATAGCAAGATTGTGGAACCAACCTAGAAGGCCTTCAATAGATGAATGGATTAAAAAAATGTGGCATTTATACACAATGGAGTATTACTCTGCAATAAGAAATGACAAAATCATAGAATTTGGGGGGAAATGGATGGCATTAGAGCAGATTATGCTAAGTGAAGCTAGCCAATCCTTAAAAAACAAATGTCAAATGTCTTCTTTGATATAAGGGGAGTAACCAAGGACAGGGTAGAGACGAAGAGCAGGAGAAGAAGATTAACATTAAACAGGGATGATAGGCGAGAGGGAAAGTGAGAGTTAAGGGAAATTGCATGGAATTGGAAGGTGAGCCTCAGGGTTATACACAATTACATATAAGAGGAAAGGAGGGGTAGGAGAAAAATTATATAAGTGGAAGAAACGATTTATAGTAGAGGGGATGGAGAGAGAGAAGGGGAATGGAGGGGAGGGGAGGGCAGGGGGGACAGTGGAGAATGGGATAGACAGCAGAATACATCAGTCACTAGAAAGGCAATTTGTAAATCAATGGAAATGTAACTGATGTGACACAGCAATCTGTATACGGGGTAAAAATGGGAGTTCATAACCCACTTGAATCAATCTGTGAAATATAGTATATTAAGAACTATGTAATGTCTTGAACAACCAACAATAAAATAATTTAAAAAAAATATTTAGTTCAACTTATCAAAAATTAAATAAAATTCATTTCTGCTCGATCTATCTTTGAAAACAATTCTTTGTCACCCTAACTATGAGATATTTTATTCTAGTAGAAATAAATGTCTTTCCTACTTACCATAAATCATTTTTTGTTGTATTTTAATTATTTTTCTTTCTCTTATGATATTTTTACTCTGAGACAGAATCAAGTTGGATTAAAAAAATATAAAATTTGAATTACAAAATCATGTAAAACTTATTTGTATTTGAATGTGGATATAAATAAATAGAATTTGTGAACATACTTAGGTACATATTTATACATGTACATATCTTTGGGGTTTTTTAGGCACTGTTTTTATATATATATTATGTGAGTTTATTGAAATTCTTTTTAGTATTCATAATTTCTTTTGGTTTGTATAGTATACTAAATGATTTATATAAGAGTAAAACCTGTCTGGATACAAAATTGATTCACTATGCCCATCTCAATAATAAATATCAAAAAGCAAAGTATTCATAAATATTAAATGAGGTGATGAATAAACTTTTGGAAGTTAGAAAAGTATAGGCCTCTTCTTCTGAATGAGTTCTAGGGTACTTTTGGAATGCATATTTCTGGACTCTACTAATGATTCAAAATCATTAGTGTATAGCATAGCAATCTCTAGTTTGGTTAAGTCTTAGGTGGTTCTGTGACAGCACTGCAAGAAAGATACATGACATTTCGGAAGATTTTGAATTTTTAAAAGAACTACTTAATTGCTGAGAAAAGATATTGGTTATCAATATGCTCACTCTAATGTTTTATTTTCTTATTTGTTTTATATTTATGTAGACACAATCGAATGAGTGTAGTCTTTTCATAAGGAGTGAAAGTTTTTTTTCCAGAAATTTGTCAATTTAAAATGTCAATTAAATGTTTGTTTTATTTTCCTCCAACTTTCTATATGACTCTACCACTAGTATTTAAACTCAAAGGCTCCTAGTTTCCAAGTTTTTATTTTTACTTTTTTTTTCAGTTCTTTCTCAGGGTAGCCTCATACATCAAAGCTTCTGTTTGCATCCAGTCTTACTCAGCCATTCAAATTGCTTGTTTATGGGACTGCAGCAAACTGAAATTCTGATCACACTCTCTGCATCAAGCTGCAATGACTCCATTCTTGGTTGCTACTGAGAAAATGTTTTAAAAAATCCTTCTATTGGAGATATTTTCATGACACATAATTCTCATTACTTGAAGCTCCTTTAAAAGCTCATTTGGGCTGCTTCTGTTATAATTGAAAAATAAAATATGTCATAAGGTATTGATTTTCATATGATATTAGAAAAAAGTGGGACTGTTACAACAATGAGCCATCCTAAATACTGTAGTATTTAAATAACAATAAAATTAATTTTTGTTAAAATAGAACTGTTAGAAACTATATATATAAGAATATAAACCCTTCTAATTATAAAATTATTTATTTGAAGCGAGTATAAAAGAAAGATGTATTCCCCCATGTCTTGTCTAGGTTTTAATCCACAGGTTTCTTCAACTCTAGGAATATAGGAAAAATACTTTCTATTGGTAAGCAACTATGAACTCTCTAATTCTGTAAGAAAGATGAAGAACCACATATAGCATTAAACAGGAGAACGTGTGTGTGAATTTTGAATAGAAAAATTATTGTTCCAGGGTTCCACTAAAATGTATTTCACATAGAACCATTTTCAAAAAGGTCCTCTTCTTTTCTGAGTAAACTTCTTAATCTTACACTTTTAATGAAAGTGTATTCTATTTTATAGAAAAGGAATAGAATACAAAAAACACTGGAGGAGTTGAACAGACCTGTCTTTGTCAGCATCTACAAACTTATCCCTTTTCTCCTTGTTTTGCCTAAAACTCTTCTTTTTCAGACAATTGCATGTTCCATCACCCATCCTAGAGAACAGGGGACCAAAGCAGTTGACCAGATACACTTAGCAAAAGTAAAATGAAGCTTAACCCCCATTCCTTCCAGCTTGGTTATAACTACTATCTAAGAGTGCTAACTCCCAAGAGAACCTTGGGGTAGTCTGGATTTCTTCTATGGCTATTTGTTTTTCTTTTTAGGGGGTAGGGAATAAGGCAATTTAGGGTAATTCTTATACAGTTTTATTTAAAAATAGCAAAATAGAGGAGTATAATTATTGTAAATAGTGGATCTCTAACCTGCTTTTGGTCCTGGTTGGAATTTGAGATATGGTGGAGGCTATTTATGTAGGTAGATGAGTGGTTTACTATACTACATGGAGGGTTATCCCTAATGCTCCAGCTTCAGGAAAGTTCCAAGAATTTAGATGCAAGACACTTTGTAGCACACTCATACTCAGGATTTTTAGGACTCCCTCCCCCCTCCTCTTTTCTACTCAGTGCAGCAATGCTATAAAACGTTAATGCATACTTCAGAATTTTGGCCTCACATTCATTTGGTTCAGCATGTTTTCCAACACTGCAGCAAGGCCAACTCTTGCAGACATATATTCCCCTGAGCATTCATTCAACTACATTCCCATCCACCACAGGGAGGGAGTAGCAATAACCAGTGCAGGGTCTCTAGGCTTTATTTTTGCTCCTTGGCTCCATGGGCCTTCTACCTGACTATAGGGATGTCCTGTGCAGAATTAGAGATGCTCTATCAGGTTTGACAAGCCGCCTTCCATCGGGCCCAGAGCAGGACCGCTGTCCTTGGTGCTGAACCATGTTTGCCCATCAGGAAGTCGGCTGCAGGGTCAATGGGGCTGGATAGAAAACCTGGCTAACTGAATAACCAGGTGCAGGAACAAGGGATACTTTGGTGTATAGAAACAGAGTTGCCCCCGCCCCCATCTTCCCTCACAACATCTCTCCTGTGTGCGCCAGGACCCGATTTGCAGTTTTCTCCCCCAGACCCCCACCCAAATGCCTTCAACATGGCCTCATCCTCAGGCGTGTGCAGCAAAAGCCCACCTCAACAAATCGCACTGCAGTAATAGAGAAAGGCTATTCCCCCAATACCAAGTCTAAAGGGATAGTTTTACCGCTGTCAAACAAAACCAAAATAAAATCCAATACATGAATAAATAAACCAACGTAACCTTCCTCTTTCATCCCTCCTGTTCCCGCCCCATATATTCACTCTGCCCCAGATTATAAAGCCCCAAATCCTAGAAGAGTGTTTTAAATCTGGGTGGTCTTCCTAGTTCCACATCCCCACCCCTTCCCCCCACCTCTCGTGGGGAAAAAAAAAAAAACGACGCCTAAAAAGGCACATCTTACCCTGGGTAGAGCGAGAGCAGGAGCAGAATCCACACCGTCATTTTCTGTGAAAATACAGGAGTCGAGTAGACAGAGCTTCCTGCGCTCCATATATTTGGCGAACTCATCGCTTTTTTTTTTTTTTTTTTTCCTCTCTCGTGTCTCTTGCCTCTGGTTGCAGAAGAATCCCTCCCCTTTGTATTATTATTATGCTTATGGTTTGATGGTGGCTCCCCCCAACTGCCTGTAGTAGGTCCCGTCACTGGGGAGATGTATTGCTACCAGCTTCGGGATTAATATTCAGGGGGCAGAAATAAGATCAGCACAAACGCTTGCAGATACCATCAAAGCGTCAGCTCAGGCAGCGGCTTCCAAGTCTGGGGGAATAATATAATTGAGGTAGGGGGGAGGGCACAGGGAGAGATGCACAGGGAGACAAATAGAGAAAAGCACGCACATTCATGCTGCTTACACTCACGCGAACTACCCCAGTTTCATCGTTTTAGGTTTTATTTATTTGCTTTGTATTCTTTATTTTTTTTATTTATTTATTTTTTCCTTTTAGTAAGGGCAGTGTGTGTGTGTGTGTGTGTGTGTGTGTGTGTGGTGTTTAAAAGAAAGGAAAAAAAATCACTAGAAGCTCTGCGTGATTATCACGCAGATTAACTTAGAGGTGAAAGGGGAAAGGCTGCACGCTGCTGCAGCAAGAATTAACACATGAATGGATGGCATCCTGCCACTGCTTTTTAACCCTTCCATGCACACAGACATGTAAGGATTGGCCTTCATGGAAAGAAGAGCTGCTGTAGCAAGTCCATAAACTACATCACTAATGACAGAAGGTTTGTCTTGTCACATCTGCCAAGAAGCCTTAATTTAAAATTGGGTAGTCTTAGAAATCAGGATTACATTGTTGGGGGTGGGGGAGCACTGGGGAAAGTGGCTGCTTTCCTATAAGCCATCCTGTAAGAAGATGGATTTGGTGAATTTAATTTGAGTGAAGGGAGAAAATGCAGATGGGATTACAAGACATGGGAACATTCTATGCTCCCAGGATTCTATTTCAACCCTTTCAGTTATCCAACTCCAATGAAAATGTGAAGACATGAACTCCTTGAAGACTGAAGAAGACAATTTCATCCAGATAGCTGCTAGAGCAAAGAACATAGACCACACATTAAGGGCCTTCTTTTTTGCAGAGGGAATTCTGTTTCTTTTATGAGAATTGAAAATTTTGGGTCCTTTAGTAGCAATTCTAAACATTCCTGGGGTGGATGAGTGGTATTAGCATGTTTCCTTCTAGTGTAGAATGTTGCCATGGATACTGATAGAATGGAGATACCCTTTTTTATGCCAACCCAGATCATCCATCACAGAGGAAACCCCACTCACTCATCATGGGGAAGAAGATGGAGGAATGTTGCATTGTTCCCAGAGAGCCAACATGCCACAATCAAGGTGTTCATGAAGAGATTCAGAGGAATCAGACCTCTTCCTGGAAAGTACAAGGAAGTTGTCTCTAAAGTGGTACTTTTTCTTCAAGAAAAACTCTTCCAGAAATGAAATTTGAGTGGCAGGTTCAGGAGACAGGAACAGAACACAAGATGATCTGGTCCAAATTCCATCACTAACTCCAAAACATACCCAAAAAAAACAGAGAGAATTACTGGTGGCTGCTGCTCATGCCATAGTCCAAAGAGATACATTCTGACAACAAGCTTTGACAGATACACCTCAAAATCAGCATGGCTTTAAAACTTTGACTGAAGAAAAGTTATTTTCATTCATTTGGAGGAAATATGAATAAAACATAGCAAAAGCAAAAGCATTCACATGTAGTGAAATGATTTCTTTCCACTGAGATTAAAATGGAGGCAGAACAATGTAAATCCCATTTCTCTGAAATTCTCCTGTTCCTTGCTGCAATGAGGAACATTGCCCCTCTATGGTCAAAATTTGACTTTTTAAAAGAGCCCAGGTTGTTTATAATTATAGTTGTCTTAGTGAAGACAACTCATCATATTTTCATAAAGCCTAAATATATATACTTAGATGCTTATAAAAACCAAGCAAGTTTGAGAAATAAAAGAATCAGGCTCATTATGAATTTGTAAAGTGGCAGAATCCATGCAAACTAGAGTGGTCATCTGAATGTAGTTACCACTGTCTGGTCCCAGAGTTCCCAGAAGAAATGTCAATGATAATTATTTTGTGAAATGTCCTAAGAAGGCCAAATCTAATAGGCCCGTCAGGCTACTAATTTGCATATTTAATTATAGACTATATATATATATATATATATATATATATATATATATATATATATATAAAACTACATATAAGAAATCTGTTTTCTACCATACAAGATATTCTCAATTTTCCACTGTAAAGGTTTTCAGGTAAAATTGGATTCTGGAGCAAATGCAATTCCAGCCACTTGGAAGGCTAAGGCAGGAGGATCACAAGTTCAAGACCAGACTAGGCAACTTAGTGAGACCCTCAGGTGAGTTTATTTAGTAACAAGCATAATGATGCTGTGAGAATGAATGCTACCCTTCACAAAACTCACAGCCATAATGGAATATAATGGTCCCTTAACTTATGATCTATTTCAATAACAGAATAGCTTCCAGCCTGTTAAGAGATTTCATAGAAGAAATTTTACTATTTGTAGAATCTGGGCACAATTTTAATTGTGCTGTTCATGCCTCGTTGGTCTCACTATGCCTCTGTGGATCTTTCTGATCTGGTGACTAGCCTCTGAAAAAAAGTTATTTTAATAAGTTTTCTAATATTTTGTATGTTACATTATTGGTATATTTAAGACACATTGTCTTGTTTCTTTTGTAATCACCTTGTAGGTATATTTCTTCTTAACCACTCTGAAGAAAAGATTTATCATACATAAACATAACCATTATTTGGTAAACATGATGTATATATAGTCACTTAAATAGTACATATGTTTATGTATATATTTATTTACATACAATTTTATTAAAATTTATTTAAAAAATTGGGAAGTAGAAAGACAAAAACTACCACCTATGGCCTTTGATCTAAATGAGGCATTGGCATTATGCTAGAAAGTTATTTTGGATGTGAACGTTTATTTATTTATGTTGGTACTGGGAATGAACCCAGACACACTTAACCACTGAGTCAGTTACATACCCAGCCCTTTTTATTTTGAGACATGTTCTCCCTAAGTTGCTTAGTGCGTCCACAAATTACTGATACTTACCTCAAACTTGCAATCTTCCTGCCTCCTGCTTCCTGAGTCACTGAGATTACAGGTGTCTGCCACCATACCCAGCTGAATTTTTATTTTTGAGTAAAGTCTTCATTTACTTTTAATTCCAATTTGCAGTATCATAACTATTAACATTATGGCCACTACACTCAGAAATTATGAGATTAAAATTGAGCAATGTACAAAATCTCTCATTATTTGAGAAATTAACCATTCTGTAGATAATAATTATAACTGTTGGAAAAATATTAAACATACAACAATGTTAAGTAGAAAATTACCAAAAGTGATTAGAAAGTGTGAAGAAGAAACAGAATTGGATGTGACTTAATGTTTTGTGGCATTTCTCATCAGGACACTTAAAGGGTGAAAACCTTTTTCTTCCTATTTCCCTGACATTGTCCTGTTTTTAGAATGAAGACTCCCACATCCCAGGAAACCCAGAAGTGTAAGAAGCCAGAAACAGCAGAAAGCAGCAATCTTACTGGCTTGGGGTTTCAGAGGAGGGTAGGGACTGCAGAGCAGCATAATATGAGGACATAGCTAGCAAAACAACAAGAGAAAGATAAGACTCCATATCTGAATATTCATTTGCCTCAAGTGTCTGTTTTGTGTGGAAAGGAGGAACAAACAGATAGTAAGAAGCCAGGAAGAAGGCAACACTTGAAAATTCGTGAAGTCTGAGCCAATATTTCAGCTGCTACTCACCGCAGAACTTGCAAAGTTTGGAACTTTAGTTAAAGGATCATCATTACCACCAGAGATATTCCTTTTGGATTTTGGGAGGACCACACCCTTACCTGTCCTGGACTAAAGACTTGCCCTAAGAGTGAGGACTGAAGCTGATGAACTTGAAAACTGACCATCCACCACATTACAGTGATTGGCTAGCAATTTAACTACCATTGCAACAAAAACCACCATTGTTCAGAAGAAAATAACTAATCAAGAATATTATTAATATATTCCAGAAAATGTCAAGTACATGGTAAAAAATATTAGATATACATAGTACAGGATGAGAAGGTATCAAAAAATAATTTCAGTCAATAAAAGAGGTAAAATGTAATGTGACACAGAGAGTGTAAATAGCAGATGAGGACATTTAATCAAACATTAAAAAAACAGTTAAAGCACTTAAAATATAAATCTGATCATGATGTTTGCATAAGCAAATCATCAAGCAGCATGAAATCTCAGCAGAAAAGGGAAAACTAGTAAATAAAAGCAAAATGGAAATTCTAGAGCTTAAATTTTTAATGCTTGGGAAGAAAGATACACTGCATGTACCTTAATAGCAGAAACACACTTGTAGGAAAGCAGAACAAAGGAACAATAAACCTGAACACAGACCAATAAAAATGATCCAGTAAGTATAAAAAGTACAGAGACAATATACTGAACACCAAAAATTAAAGAAGTCCTTGGGAATGGTGAGCTTAAATAAAAAAAAAATACTTATAAAATTGTATAGGAGAATAAAAAAATTAAGCAGATACACATTTAACTTAATAATGTACAAAATGACGCTGAATTTGTTCTGGAAAATATTAACATAGAGATCCAAGAAGCTCAGTGGATGCAATTTATGTTAAACAATGAAAACTATGTCTAGGAACTTATATACAGGTCATGTGTCTACAAACTAAAAATAAAATGAAAAGTTTGAAAGTATCTTGAAAAAATGCAACATTATAATTGCAATTGTTGGTGGTCAATGATACAGTAACAGTTGATTTACCACAATAACTGTGGCCAGGAAAGTGGGTGAAAACATCTGTAAATCATCAAAATTAAATGTATCCATAGAACTATGAATTTGGTAAATAAAACCTTCAAAATGAAAGCAAAATAAAAATATTTCCAATAAGTGAAGGCTGGGAGAATTTGTCACCAGTAAAGCTGAGCTAAAAATAATCCTAACAATTTTATGCTTAAAGAAATACCAGATGGAAACACAGATCCATATTAAGGAAGAATGCTGAAAAATGGTTAATATGTGAAAAAAAAAACATTAAGCATCATATTATTTTAGCTTGATTTGTTTAAAAGACCCTAAGCTCCTTTGGTTTCTGTTTTAATTTTTTAAAATCTTTTTTCATTTTAATTTTGACACCTGGACTGTGTAATGTTAATGTGTAATGTGTAATGTGTAATGTTAATGTTATAATACTGAATTCTGGAGTTCACAACACATATACATATAAAAAATATGTTAGCAATAGTACAAAGCACCCCAGAGATGGAGTTAAATAAAATCATACTATTACACATTTCCTGCATATCTTATGAATTGGTATCTGAGTAACCATAAATAGAATATGATAAATGAAAGATGAAACTAGTAATCATTAAAACACAACAAAAACCCACTAAATAACACTAAATTAAAATCTAATATTACAAATAATTTAGTAAGTACCAAGCAAGTAGAAAATACAGAAGAGAAGAGGAAAATAATTGGAAAAATAATGGCACATAGCAAAATATTGGCTGAAAGTACATGTGGATATAAGGAGACAAAGAGGCTTTATCTATAAAATAACAAAAAAGTTAACTCATCAGAAAATTTTTAAAAATCAAAAAAGTTTGTATAACTGATAACAGAGCTTCAAAGTAATTGAAGCAAAAGCTAACAGGACATAAAAAAATTTCTAACATCATCCTTGGAGATATTAAATGGAGTTCTCTAACTAGACAGTTATAGAACACTGAACTGCTATTAAAGGAATTCTCAGTACATTTCACGATTCTGAAAGCTCACTGTAACAGAACTCATTCAGACATCAATAATAGAAAATCATTAAAAAATCTTTAAATTGTATAACATACTTCTGAATAAAACAGGGGCATCAAAGAGAAACCATGAGGAAAATTAGAGAGCTTTCTCAATAAATAAAAAATATACAATTTTGGTTTGAGGAACTAAAGCAGAACTTAGAGGAAAATGTATAGCTAAAGATACATAGAAATAAAAATAAATCAATCAATTATCTAGACTTCCAACTTCAGAAACTAGAGGATAAAAGAGTAAATTATACTAAAAGTAAATAAGAAGAAGTACAAATAATGAATGATAAATGCTTTAGAGTGTATACGTATGTGGGGGGCTGTAGATTTGTTAAGGATAGAGTGAAAGATTATCACTCAGGTATGTAATAAAATTGAGAACTCACAAGCAGGACTTCATGGTCTCCCTATAGCCTCCTGCCTACTTTCAACTCGGTCTGTTTTCATAAATGCCTCCTATGCACTAGTCACACTGAAACCTCATTACATAGGGCACTTTTATAATTTCCTTGCCCCTGGACCTGCACATATGCTGTCATTTCTGCCTTTAAATGTTTTTTTTTTCTATTGATCTCCTATTAACTCTTATTTTAAACTTTTTTCTTCAGTTAAGATTTACCAGACATACAAACTAGGTAAAATTTCCAGCTTAAGTAGGAGATATGGTTTCCTATCATCCTGAAATTTCTTCTTTTTCTTTTCATTTCTTAGCAATTAGACCCAAGGCCTTCTGCATGTCATGAAAAGTGCTCTACCACTGAGCCACACACCCATCTCTATTCTGAATTTTCATTATTTGAAATATGGGTGATTGTAATTGCATAATTAATTCATTATTCATTTAACATTTGTCTCTCCACCAACAATGTGTATTTCATGAAGGTGGACCCTCTGTCCGGTACTGTTTGCATAGTGGAATAAAAGTGTGATGACTGAGTGTCTCTGCTGAAATCCTGTTGTTCATATTATACCCCATTCCTTGGTTTTCTGTTTCTATGTGCACTTGAGAGAATCCTTGCATTGGTTGATTTAAAGACAATGGCAAAAAATGACACATTCTTTGTGTCCTTAACATGAATTGAACTTAAAATATGAAAACATGTAAAACAAGGGACATGATATATTACATTGGAATTGTAACTTTTGTAATATAAGAATATGGAAAATAATTAGGAAAAGGGTTTCCTTTTATATTAACTCTTCAATTAATATTAGTAAAGCAACTACTGACTTCACTGATTTATGAGGTTGATTATATCTGAGTCCAATTTCTAATAGAAAAACTTTTTAATATTGTTTCTACAGAAAACTGGACAAACCAGTCAGCTTCCAAGTCAGTTATTCACTCTTTCATTGCACAATTACTATTAACTGCCACCTGAGGTGACAGGCACTGCCAAGTGTGGGGATACAGACAGAAGCAAGCCATGATTTTTCCCTCATGTTTTTCACAGATATATCAGGGAAGTAGCCTAGTACTTGGTTTTCAAGGGCCCATATATCTATTTTGGAAAAAAATGACTTAAAAAAGTGAAATATTCATGGAAATCTTAAGCATTTATTCGTGGCTAGATGTGGGAATTTGATACTGAATAGAAGGGCAACTGAAACTTTTAGAAATTACCAGTTTGCTGGTGTGATGTTTATGAAATTAAATGATGTAATAACTTTGATACTTTCCCCACATATGCCTTAATCAACATCATATTAACTACTCATTCAAAATGATTGAATATTGGGGGCTGGGGATGTGGCTCAAGCAGTAGCGTGCTCGCCTGGTTTCGATCCTCAGCACCACATACAAACAAAGATGTAAAGTCCGCCGATAACTAAAAAATAAATATTAAAACTCTCTCTCTCTCTCTCTCTCTCTCTCTCTCTCTCTCTCTCTCTCTCTCAATCTCTCTCTCTCTGTCTCTCTCTTTAAAAAATATTAAAAAATTATTGAATATTATTTCAGACTTGAAATAGGTTTTATAAAATGTTTGAACTTCTCTTTGAGAAAGAGAGGGAGAGGGAGAAAGAGAAAAACAAGAGAGAGAGAGAAGAGAGAGAGAGAGAGAGAGAGAGAGAGAGAGAGAGAGAGAGAGAGAGAGAGAGAAATTTGGCTCAGAGAGATTTGATGACTGATTCAAAGTGCCCAGTTAATTAATGACAGTTTCCTAGACTAGCAGTCTTCATCTTCCCTATATCCCTGACAACAACTTCAATTTGTACTTTCATAGAAAGGTGAAGATATGACCATAGCTTGTGTTTCATTTCTTCTTATTGAGTGCTATGAAGTATATGGATTTGCTCCTTGTTTATTTAAGCCAGTCTTCAAAAGATGGTTTACTTTTTATTGATTCCTGATATTAATCTGTTCAACAATATGCCAGTACTCTAGTTATCAAACTTCACAATACTTGGTATGGAAGACAGGAGTACTTGTTATTGTAGGGCAAGGTGGGCGGTGATGTCCATTTCCACAGTGTTGGTCAACATAAGAGTTTAGTTTAATGGTAGAACTTAGATTGAACCATGGAACTAATGACATTCTAAAACTTTTACTTTTCTCTTCAGAAAGATAGTTTTCTCTCATGGAATTTTGATCATATCCAGCTAGCTGCAAAACTGACAAACAGATATGTTTTATAAAGTGCTTGTATAATTATATCAAAAGGGATTCTACTGTTATATATAACTAAAAATAATCAGTAAACCAATAAGTTAAAAAATAAAATTTAAAAAGTGCTTTATACAAGTGGAGTGTAAGCAATTATTTTAAGTTGTATTTTTATTTGAGCAAAATATGCTAGTTTCCTATAAAGCATTTGATGTATGAGGAAGAAAGAAAGGAAGAATTTTATTTTTTTTTTGGTGGTGCTGGGGATTGAACCCAAAGCCTTGTGCATATGAGGGAAGCATTCTACCAACTAAGCTAGATTCCTAGCCCAAGAAAAACTTTTCTAATATAAAAATTCATGCCTTCAAACATTTCTTTTTTCCCTTCAAACCATATTAACATTGTCATCTCTTGCTGCCTAAGGAGGAATCATTTAGTCATCTATCATTTTCTTTTAGAATTTGAGCTTTGTTTAAAAGAATAAAAAAATCCTCAAAAATTCAAATTCCAATGTGATAAATAGCTATTTTAAGGGTTTTTTTAGAAGTATAATTAGCTTATGAATACATAATTAAATTCAAGGCTACATTTAAATTGTTTATGAAATATTTTCACATAAAATGCCATATTCGAGTTAACTTAGAAAACTGTGAGCTTAATTTCTGTTAAAGCACAGATTAAGTATAAAGAGAATAAAATAGCACAATCTACTTTTGATGAAACAGGTACATAATGTCAAAAACAAGAGGAAATGCGTATCATTAGTAGAATATTAAAGTATTTAACAGCATAGGAAATATTGGTGGTGAATTGCTAAATAAGTAAACAAAGTTATAAAGTATTGACAGATGGATGGATAAATGAATAGATAGTAACCAGACACCTACATGGAAAAAATTGTGGCCATCAGAATGAGACTGTTTGAAGACTGGCTGAAAATTCACCAATATAGTAGTGCTGGGGATTCAACTCAGGGCCTTGTGCATGCAAGGCAAGCCCTCTACCAATTAAGCTATATTTCCAGTCCTATATTATATTTTAATGCCTATTATTTAACCTCTCTGAGCCATAATTTTCCCATCTGCAAAATGTGGGTAGTAACTGGTAACTAGCTCATAGATCATTTGCAAGTAAAATAAGATCATCTCAACCAAGTACTAATTATCACGTCACACACATATCTAGCCACATCACAGCAATAAAGAGTCCTATTATATTGCTGTTATGATATATTTATTATATTATTATATGTTTATAAAATATGATTTTTTGCTTATATTTTGATGTTATACATTTGCTTCTCATTGTAAACATACAACCTTTATTTTTTCTAGCAAGCATTTATTAGTTACCAACAATGTGTAGGTTTGAGTAAGATATGGACACATGCAAATGTCATTATGCTAATAAACATGGAAAAAGGCAAATCTGATCCAAGTGGGTGAAAGTTAAAAACAAGAGCTAAAAAGCAAAGATCAAGAAGGAGTAGAATCCAGGTGACTCTTCCCTTGATGTCCACAGTTGCTTCCAGGAGAAGAGAGATGAAGCAATAAATGAACTGCTTACTATTTTTTTTATCTACCTCAATTTCCTACTTTCCGCTTACAATTTGAGCATCTTACTGGGTTTTCTGTGACTCTATGATTTAATAAAAGGAAGTTCATGGTAAACTTTGCTATTTTCAAGGATATTTTAACGATTTTTAAGTTTTATCTTACATGAAACATTAAGAACCATTTCTCCATGATTCATAAAATGAATTTTTAAAATATATTATTGTTCTTAAATAAAACTGTATACAATTTTTAATTGAATAGTCTTCAGTGGCAGAGAGTACAGTTCATTCTATTCATTTTATGAATAAATAATTCTGAAATAAAATTCTGAAAGTGCTAAATGGCTTGCCAAAGAACACACAATAAATGTGTGATACGAGCAAGAACAGTCTTGATCTTCTGTAATACCATTCTTTGAGTAACTCTTCAGGGGAACTATGCTCTCATTATTTAAATGTTTTCCTCTTCTGGGATTCCATTTTATTATGGCAGATTCCTGTGTCTATCTGTCTTTCTCTCATCTTCAACTGGAAGGGAAAAAATAAATGCTTATTAAACTCTAAAGCAAATAATGTTTGGTACATACTAACAATTCTCAGTGTATCAAATCTCTAAGAAGTAATATTAGCAATAGCCTTACACTCTTAGCTAATATTTAAAAATAATGTGCATCTGTGACAAGAAGATTGTTTGGATATGTTTGTATATATATGTGCATAGGTGTGATAAATCTAAGCACACATAAAATGAAATGTTCAAAAGAATGCATCAATATATTTTCTCATTTTTCCAAGGAAATCATAAACTCCTTAAAATTAGAAATTGTACCTTATGATTTTTAAAGGCTTTCTTCTCTTTGGGAGTCAAATAGAATTCTTTTCTTCTCTCATATCTATCCAATAATTTTGCTTGAGATGCACATATTGCTAGTCATGAGTAAATAGTTCAATGTAATACCTGCCTCAGACCTTAATATTAAAGACCTGTTTTCACAAGCAACTATTACCAATTTACAGGGAAAATTAGGCCCAAAGAACCTGAAAGTAATAATTACGTGATATTAACAAGTACAAATATTGACACTCCTAAACAACTACTTATAAGAAGCAAGGATTCTCGGAGTGACCCTGCATATATGGCAAACTAAGGGATACAATGAAAATGACTGGTTACTCCTAGTTTCCTTGGTAAAAAATCAGAGAAAAGGATAAGCCTGAGAATTTAAATTCTCAAGTGCCACATAAATAAATGGAAATTTCTCTTTGAGCCCTAAAGAGACCCTCGTCTCCCATAGCTGCAAACCTGAGATCATTGAAAATCACGTGCACAAACTAATTTAGCAACTGGCACAAGTACAGCCCTTAAGAATATACCAACTCTCCAGCCTCATGTTATATTTCATTTGCTGAGACTCTCCATCACTCTCCCCCTTCACAAGATACTAACATACTGGAGTCTTGCCTGCTTACTGAATTACCCACGATGGTGTTAGTCTTGAATGGAGAATGGAGCTCAGAACAGCAGAAGGATCTGGAAGACTTCCAGGCTACAGTGTGAGATTCTTTATTGCTTGGGCTGCCAGCAAATCCACAAATATGTGTGTGTGTGTGTGTGTGTGTGTGTGTGTGTGTGTGTGTATATATATATATATATTATATATATATAATATGTCTATTGCACTATATATAGTGCAATAGACATATAATACACATTATCTTTCTTCTATTTCACTTCCTAACTTCATAGTCTTTATTTGCCACTTGAGTCCAAAAGGAAATGTGAGTATTCACATAAGAATTGGAGCATTTCTTCACTTTTGTATTAGTTGAGATTCTTTTTGTTAAAACTCGTAGATCAAAATATTAGTAGTTTCATAATACATATTATAGGCCCCCAAACTTGAACAACTTACAAGCTGGAAAGAAAAGGAAACAGTTCTGCTATGAAAATTCATAACCATCTCTAGAACCTGCCTTTAATGTTATTCCTCAAATGTCATCATGATCCTGTTCTCTCTGTTCTAAAAATCAAATGTCTGAGAGGAAGGATATTAGTATGTGCAAGACATATGCTCCGTTAAATCTCATTTGGTCAGAGGAGAAGGGCATAAGGTACAGAAGCAGAGACAGGTCTGGACTATTGATAATGCCGGCCTCAGAGAAGAAATTGGTGAATGCTTTGCAGCAAACACTATGTTAGCTGGTTCATGCTCATTATCTTATTTAATCTTTAGAGCAAATCCTTAATACTCTACATTTTGTTTATCAATTCATCTACTGAAGGGCATCTAGGTGGGTTCCACAATTTTGCTATTGTCAATTGTGCTGCTATAAACTTTGATGTGGCTATGTTACTGTAGTATGCTGTTTTTAAATCCTTTAGGTATAAACCAAGGAGTGGGGTAGCTGGGTCAAATGGTGGTTCCATTCCTAGTTTTCCAAGGATTCTTCATACTGCTTTTCATATTGTTGCACCAATTTGCAGTCCCACAGCAATCTATGAGTGTGCCTTTTTTCTCACATCTTGCCAACAATTATTGTTGTTTGTATTCATAATAGCTGCTATTCTGACAGGAGTGAGATGAAATCTTATAGTAGTTTTGGTTTGCATTTCTCTAATTGCTAGAGATGTTGAACGTTTTTTCATATATTTGTTGATTGATTGTATATCATCTTCTGAGAAGTGTCTGTTCAGGTCTGTGGCCCATTTATTATTATTGATTGGGTTATTTGTGGTTTTTTTGAGTCCTTTATATATCTTAGAGATTAGTGCTCTATCTGATGTACATGTAATAAAAAATTTGCTCCAATCTGTAGGATCCCATTCACCTCATTGATTGTTTCTTTTGTTAAGAAGAAGCTTTTCAGTTTGAATCCATCCCATTTATTGATTCTTGATTTTATTTCTTGTGCAATAGGAGTCTTATTAAGAAAGTCAATTGTGTTTTATATGTGTATTATTAATTGAAATGCATTCTGCTGTTATATATAACAAATTTGAATAAATAAATAGGAACAAATCCTTGAAATAGGGAGGAATGCTTTGTCAATTTCACAGAAGAGCAGAAAGCTGAAGTAGAGAAGGTTTAAATTATGTTGCCAAGACAATATAGGTAAAAAGTAGTAGAGCTTGGTTTGTAGGCTAGATCCCCTTGATGTCAGACTGTGTCCCTAAAACTACTACATTCTGTTCAAAGCAATTATTTCAGATCCTCTGCCAACTATGCTGTATTCCCCATTCTCTCTCCCTCCCCCACTCATTAGGTTGTGGCTAGAGATAGACCTTGATGAAGAACAACAGGTAAATAAAAAACAAAGACTCTGTTTCTAATTTAATCTAAGCATAACTTCCAGGCATTAAATAAATGGAAGCTATAAGATTAAGGAGAATCATGAAGGAGTTTTTTTATATGCTAATTATGTTTTAGTATTCTATGTCCTTTGCCTGAAAATCTATAGGAATACTTTAGAAAGACATCAATTTGCAAAATCTTTCAGTCAAATATTTTGGTACCCTACTCAATGTGCACTGCACAGTACATTAGTATATTATATTCTAACTCTTTAACCCCTAAAATTAAAAGATTTCTGAATTTATGATCCCTCAAGTTTTAAGTTCTATTTCCTTTCTTAAAATTGCATATTTCAACATACTTTGTGTCCTTTTCAATGAAAAACACAAGGTCTATATTTGTGTAACTTCCTCTATGCTATTTTAGGACATTTAGCTCCATCCAGAGAGATTTAACAAGAGGCAGTGATTCTTGTTGCTGAAGTTCCTAAATAGTAGAAGTAAATACTAGGGAGAGATAATATTTCAAAGTAGGAATAAAAAAGAAATTGACTCTAGTTCTGATTAAAGGTTTAAGCCAGGAAATAAAAATAAAAAGGAAGGGGTCAGAGTACCACAACCCCTTAGAAGGCCTGCCCCAGTGATCTAAAGACCCCCAATTTAGATACCACTTTTCAAAAAACTCCATCATCTCCCAGTAGGGCCAACCCGGAAACTATACCCTTCACACATGAACCTTTAGATGACATTCAACATCCAAAGTATAGCATCCTATTACTTTATCTTGTGTCAATTAGTTAATTAAATATACTTTATCTAGTGTCTCCTGTGTAAAGGCAATGCTTTTAGTTGTCCAGGGGATAAAGTGGGGAGGAAAGCAGGTGTGGTCCTTCTCTTCTGTGAGCTTATTTTCTAGGTGAGATATTAAACAGAAAAAACAAATGTACATCAGGACATCAAAATACAATAATAAATTTTAGTAAGTACATAGAAAAACTAAATACATTATAATAAGAAGTATTAACAGGGTTGAGGACATATTTGTATTGAGGTTCAGCTCAGGGGAGGCTATGTTGAATGTTTAAGAAATCCTGCTTTCTAATCATTCAGTTACTATTACTACATTTTTTTTAATGGGTTGAGTTTTCAGGTGTGTCCTGAAAAGTTCATGTGTTAATGCAGGAATGTTCAGAGATGAAATGGTTAGATTATGGAAGCTGTGACTGTGTTGTGGATTAGTCCATTTGATGAATTAACAGCTTGAGCAGACGAATGGGTGGTTAACTGTAGGCACTTGGGTATGGCTGGAGAAGTAGGTAACTGGGGACATGCTCTCGTGAATCATATTTTCTCATGAGCTTCTCTCTCTTTCTCTCTCTCTCTCTCTCTCCCTCCCTCCATCCCCCTGCTTCCTGGTTGCCATGAGCTGAACATCCTTCCTCTGCCACACACTTCTGCCATTATGTTCTGCCTTACTTGAGGCCCAAAGTGATGGAACTGGCCTATCATGGACTCAAACTCTGAAACCATGAGCCAAAATAAGCTTTTCCTCCTCTAAGTGCTTGTCAGGTATTTTGGTCAGAGTGATCCAAAACTGACTAATGCATCATCATTGCTGAGGATTGAATCCAAGATCTTGCACATGATGTGCAAACTCTTCACCACTGAGCTATACTTTCAGCTGATCATTGATTACATTTACAATTTTTTTAAAAAAAATCATTTTGGTTTTACTTTTTTTGGTTCTGGGAATTGAACCCAGGGGCACTCTACCACTGAGCTGCATCCCCAGCCTTGTTTATTTTTATTTTTTTATTTTGAGACAGTGTCCTCAGTTTCATCTCAAACTTGTATTCTTCCTGTCTTAGGCTCCTAAAATGTTGGAATTATAGGTGTGCACCACCATGCCTGGCTGATAAATTATTATGATTAATATTTCCTAATGACAACTCCCCCTCCTTTTATTGTATTACTTTTATATCCAAAGAAATAATATCAGGGAATAAACAGATTACATTTTATTTGCACTGTTGCAGGAAAATATTTTTATAACTTAATAGTTTCTTAAACATCCAAAATCTATAAAGGGAGAGGTAGGAAAAAAAAATCTTGATGACAAAAGTAGACTCTAAAATAAGTCAAAGTCTAGTTGTAGACCATGATTTAAAAAATATGGATCCAGAAGGCTTTAATAGTATTCTTCAAAGAGCTCCTGCTAATTGATGAATGTTTATTCTGATAGAATGAAAAAGGGATATAGATTTTTAACAGAAGATGAATTACAAAAGCCAATAAATAAATGTGAAAAAAAACTTAATCACATTAGTTATCAGGGAAATGCATATTAAAACAATAATATGATGCCACTATGCCCATGAGATGGGTATAATCCCTTCCCTCAAGGGCAAAAATACCTATGACAGACATTGTTGGTTGCCTAACCACAATTAACTACCTAGTTGTTTCTACAAGTAACCGATTTTGTGCAGCTCTGCATCCTTCTCAGAATACTCACACTTTTTATTTATATTTAGTTATTTGGGGGGAGTATGGACTGATCCTAGCAATACTCTACCATAGAGCTATGCTCCCAGGCTTTTCTATTTGTTATTTTAATACAGATTCCTGCTAAGTTGCCAATACAGGCTTTGAATTTGCAATGCTCATGCCTCAGCCTCCCAAGTTGCTGGTATACCTGTACACTTTAGAATATGCTGGCCATAGATCCAACTCCAAGGATGGATCCTGATGGGTCATACCTTTTCCCAGTACTTGGTATAAACATTGATTTTTTTGCTACATTTCAAGCCAATGAAATTGAAGAAGTCTGCTCTTCAAATTCTGCAAAAAATGTGCATACTCCACATCCTCGCCAACACTTATTGTTGTTTGTCTTTATAATAGCTGCCATTCTGACTGGAATGACATGATATTGGTGCTCTATGTGATGTGTGAGGGGTCTCCAAATTGGTGCAGCCAATATGGAAAGCAGTATGGAGATTTCTTGGAAAGCTGGGAATGGAATCACCATTTGACATAGCTATCCCACTCCTCGGACTATACCCAAAGGACTTAAAAACAGCATGCTACAGGGACACAGCCACATCAATGTTTATAGCAGCACAATTCACAATAGCTGAACTGTGGAACCAACCTAGATGCCTGTCAGTGGATGAATGGATAAAAAAAGAAATGTGACATATATACACAATGGAATTTTACTCAGCATTAAAAAAGAATAAAATCATGATATTTGCAGTTAAATTAATGGCATTGGAGAAGATAATGCTAAGTGAAGTTAGCCAGTGCCCCCAAAACAAATGCTGAATGTTTTCTCTGATATAAGAAGGGTGACTCATAGTGATGTAGGGAGGGGGAGCATGGGAGGATTAGATAAATTGTAGGTAGGGAAGAGGGGTGGGAGGGAATGGGAGGGGATAGGGGATTAGCAAGAATGGTGGAATGTGATGGACATCATTATCCAAAGTACATGTATGAAGACTCAAATTGGGTGTCAACATATTTTATATACAAACAGAGATATGAAAAATTGTGGTATATATGTGTGATAAGAATTTTAATGCAAAAAGTATATGTATAAATGCAAAATAAAATAAAATGAAATGATAATTTATTGGGGAAAAGATTTGCATACTCTCAAAAATAGGCCAAGAGGCCAATTTTAATCTTTGGATGGTTTTATATCTCAAATGAACAACTGGAGGATCCATAGCATTCAATCTGTAGTCACTAGGAAGAGTCACAAGGTGATAAGAAAGAAGAGGGAGTTGGCCTGAAAACTATCCTCTCACCTTCTGAATGTTCAACTTTGGGAGATGAAGTATTTTCTTAATGTTTCAATAAACTGATATCAACACTTTCAGTTTTTTACATCCCAGCAGTAACCTGATTTTCTACCTCAAACATTGTCAGGGGTAATGTAGAGAATTGTAACATTTCTGGATAATTATCATTACATAAATATTTTAAGCTGTTCATATTCTTTGAGTCAGCTACCAATACACCAGGAATCTTGGAAATATGTTCAGTTTAAATAAAACATATATGTATACATATGATCTATTTATCATGTCACATATATGTATATATTTGCACTCATATATACACACATATGTATATATACATATTATAAATAATATATGTATATATTTATACACTGCAATTTTACTTGTAAAAGCCAAAAGAACAAAAATAAAAACACAAAAAATTCTGAAAATAATATAATTTCCCTTAAATAGATTTATGACTGAATAAACTTAGTGAAATACCATGGAGTTCTGTGGAATACTATGCATTGTTTAAAACAAATAAGGTTAAGGTAAAATCTTTAACTTGGAAGTCAATATTGATTTATGTACACATTTATACTGTAATTTCGTTTTATAAAAGAGTCATGTGCTAGAAGAGTTCAAAAGCATGTTCTTAGGCATAACAGGAAAGAAGTGTCGGAACTTTGAACTGTGCTCAGTCTGACGGAGATCTTAGAGATCATAGACTAAAAACTTCCAATTATGGAAATAGGTGCTCCACTACTTGCATATTTTACATTTTTGTTTTACTTACTGAATATATGCATCCAGGTAAAGCTGAATCAGCAGACTCAAGATTAGTCACTATTTGCTTCTATATTTGACCCAAAGATGAATAGCTGATTAATAACTAATAAAAGTGATATACTCTTCCCAAGATACAACCTAGATGTGTTTGCCATTTCCTAACTTTCTTGACATTACTGAAAACAAGTTGTAAGTAGAAAAAAAAATGATCATAGTAGAGCTCACGAGTGTTAGAACTGCAATCAGCTCTTAATGTTCACCAACTCTTTCACTTCATGAGGTGTTTTTTTGTGATTTTGTATAGGTTATCTAAATGTTCTGTGACTAGCTCATTTCTCATCACTATATAAAAATTAAAATAACAATCCTATATATTCACAGCCTTTATAAAGTCATGAAGTTGGTGTGTGTGAATTAGCTTTGAAAATTCTAAAAACATATAAGGCAATAACAACACTATAGCTTATTTTTCCCCCCAGTTTCACACTTAAGGAAAATTTAGTTCCATATGGAGTGTTAAATTATTTTTAATTCCAGTCCATTCAGAACCTTCACCTGACTGTTCTCACTTCTTGATCTTGTCCTTTTATGGGGACCAAGAATCTAAAAACAAACAAATAGGAAATGGCTGGCATGATATTTGCAGAGAAACTTGTGAGAGACAAACTTCTATATTTAAAGTGAAAGTTCTTTGGCCTGATTAAATAGAAGGAGAATGTACCCAAAGCCTGTTAGTTTTGTCTTTTCTTTTCTTTTCTTTTCTTTTCTTTTCTTTTCTTTTCTTTTCTTTTCTTTCTTTCTTTCTTTCTTTCTTTCTTTCTTTCTTTCTTTCTTTCTTTCTTTCTTAACTCTAGGTGCCAAATTAACTTGGTGGGATCCAAATTAGAAGGAAAAAAAAAAAACAAGAAAATATTAAAGACAAATAATACCTTTAATAGCATTTAAAGAGATGAAAAAGGAAAATTATAGTTAAAACACATTTTCCAATATTTGCATTAGAACTTCTGCATCTTCAAAGTATTACTCTGCTTGCTTCTTTCTTAGTCTGTTTTGTGTTGCTATAATAGAATGCTCAGGATCGAGTAAGTTGTAATAAATAGAAATTTACTGTATTGTCTCACATTTCTGGAGCCTGTGGAATTCACAATTGTGGTGCTAGCATGTGGCCGAGATTTTCTTACTGTGATATTCCATAGCAGAAGGTCAAGGGGCAAGAGTGACAGAGAAGACTGACCTTGATCGTTTATAACTCCACTATTTAATTCAGGAACACAGAGCCCTTGTGAAGCAAACACCTCCCATTAGGCCTGATCTGCCAACACCACCTCACTGTGGAATGAGTTCCCAATACATGAATTTCTGGAGGACAGTTTCCAACAACAGCAGCCTCTCTGTCCATTCTGCAGCCCTGTGGCACACTGTAATATCCTGTTAATATGTCTTAGATTATCTGGGAGAGTGGGGTGGGGAAGAAACATCATTATCTTGGATTTGAGAAACAATGTACACAATGTCACCGCTTAGGGGAGGAATCAAAATTCAGTTTGATGTTTTACATCCTTTCAAATGACCAATAGGTAATAACCATTAGCAATATATTCCCACAAATAGACCATAAACCATACAGTTTGGTCAAGTTACTGTTAAGTAACATCAACTTTGTGGTGGTTAGTAAACTCAATGTGATTAAATCTTTAGCCTTGGCTAGACATGCATTGTGGAAGAAGCTATGAGGTGGACCATGGGCATAGGACACAATAATGTAGGAAGAGCACCCTCTGTGAGAGAATTCCAATGCTGTCTATTTCTATTTTGGGCACAGATAGATTTGATTTTCCTTACAATTCACAATGCAATAATAACAATACATCATCAAACTATCCCATTATATTTTAATTCTCCAAACACATTACTACTAAAAGGAAAAGTAGTCTTTCCAACACATGAAGGTGTGGGACCAATGGCAATTTCCTTGAATTGCATGCATACACACATGGGTGTGCATTTACCACTGAGGAAATGTAGACTAAAACATGGCTGGGAGTATGGCCAAAGTCTATTCTATATGAATCAGTTTTTTTATTATTAATTATTAATGAACCTTTAATTAATTTATTTATATGTGGTGCTGAGAATTGAACCCAGTACCTTATATGTACTAGGAAACCACTCTGATACTGAGCCACAACCCTTAAGTGCTAATATAGAGATAAGCCAAGACTTTATTTTCACTTCAATCACACAACAGTGGCAAATAGATAAACATAGTAGGGAATGCCAATCTCAAATAATCCCATTTGTCTTCTGCTATTTATTTTCACATTTTGTTTGGGGTTTAAGCTTTTTATTTTACCAGGATAAATATCTACTTAAAAACATAAATATGACACAATTGCCTCTCACATTGCATTACATGATTTTAAACAGAGTATTGACTAGATACAAGAATAAATATAAAACTTAGGTAAATAGCAAAGAATAACGATAAGGTGATCCCTGTGGGCAGAACCTTCAGTGTAAAGAAAAGATTGTTAACATAACCTGAAGTTCTGTGTGCTCCCCATCTCCTTCTCTTCATTCTGCCAGTGGCCACTATATTGAAATTATTGTTCCTTTGTTTTTCTTCAGCCATACATGCTGGCATCACCATAAATTTCCTATTTCATTTTAAAAATATATGAACAAAATGACACTGTATATTCTTCAACTTTTCTTTTCACCTAGTTAACTTCCTATGATTGATCCATTTTGCTTTGTGTAGGATGTCTCTGCTCGAGTGCAGTCTGTGGAATTAATATCTCACACATATTACTCCATTCTCCAAATGTTGGTGGTCATTCAGAATATGTGCTGTTTTTGTAATTCCAAACTGTTTATTTATGTATATTCTTGGATATATCTTTTGGACCCATAGTCAAGGATTCAGCGTCTATAGACATACACTTTGGAATGGAACTGCTGGGCGACTAGATGTGTGGGAATCCAAAACTATAAGGCAATGCAGACTATTTTTCAAAATCCTTTTACCATTTTTCCCTTTCATAGCCAAGTATTCCACGGACTCAACACTGTTGCTGACATTTGAAGGTATCTACTTAGGATATTTTAAAAGATGTGTTAAGATTACCCTTTTATAGCCTCTAATCAGTGAGTAAGTACCTAATCTTTATATTTCTTAATCAGTGATTAAGTACATAATCCTTATCTCTCTTCCTTTAGCAAACGTTTTCTTCCATCAGCCCACATTAATGATTCAACCAGCTTGTATACATAAAGAGATCACAATTAGATGATATTTGCATTTCCTTTTAAGACCTCTATATTCCATTATATTTTAAATGATGTTTAAAAAGGCAATAATTAACAAATTAATTTATATCTTTTTAGTCAAATATATGTTTTTAAATGAATATATCTTTAAAATAATGTTTGTAAATGTGAAGGGTAAGCCTTGTAAATCAATGTAGTTTAGTGGTCTGCCAGGCAGCCTGTCTGCCTACTGACCTGCTCTTTCCTTCCTTCCTTCCTTCCTTCCTTCCTTCCTTCCTTCCTTCCTTCCTTCCTTCCTTCCTTCCTTCCTTTCTTCTTTCCATTCTTCTCTACTTCCCTTGATTAAATTTAATAAATGATGTACAAAATGATAAACAGCTTCTCTGATATATCTGAATTACCAGCATCACTAATCTTAGGTTTTGGAGTTGGGAGTAAGTAAAGTAAAACTTGCTTGAACACAAGCACTGGGATCCCACTATAATCAATCTGGCAATCGAGAGGGCTACTAAGCGACTACTAAAAAAAGAGTACTTACACAACTTGGATACACTGGAAAAAGGAATGATTTCTGTCCCCGGTGAGATAGAGCAGGTTGACATAAGATTTATTCTCACTACTTGGAATGACCTGGCATTTAATACTTATGAATAGTTTACTTCTGGAATATTCTATTTAATATTTCTGGACCAAAGTTGAGTGTGGGTAACTAAACTACTAAGCAAAACTGTGATTAAAAGGGGACTACTCTATATTAATTTTAAGTGTAGAAACTCTCTATCTACATATAAAATTGAAATAAAAATAAGTGTAATTATATTCCTATCTATTCATATGTAAAATTGAAACAAAAACAAATATGCTAAATTCTGCCTAATGGGAGCTGGTTTGGATGGAAGACTTCAATCCATATGAGGTGAACAAGTAGAGAGTTAAACAACCTTTACCTTTTTCTATTCTGATGACACATGTGTTTGTCCTTCAAATTTCGTGTTGACACTTACTTCCCCATATTAAAGTGTTAAGAGATGAAACCTTAGATGGTGATTTGGCCATAAGGGATCCGAATGCCTTTAGAAAGACTTGAGAAGGTGAGTTCATTGCTTCTCTTCCTTGTATCATGTGATATTATAAAATGTACAGCTAGTTGTACATTTATATTACTTATAGTTGCTTTCTTATAATTATTTAAAAGTTTTTAATGATTTATTTTACCACTGGTCATGTTTGAGATACTATATCAGACTACTTTGAGCTGCAAGTTAACAGAAAGTGTCCTTTTGTTAAGTTGCTATTCCAAAATCCCAAGTAAAACTCTGGGTCTTTTTGAAGTAAAGACAAAGGATTTATTCTGGCCAGGGCTGAAGAATCAGAAAGCAGAGAGTTCTGTAGCCCAAGACAAAGAATGAAGGTTGAGAGCCAGACTTAAAAACCAAAAATCCACAAAGGAGGGGGGGCAGTAGGGGCAAGTACAATTACTAGACCCATTTCATAAAGTGTCATCAAGTTGTCAGAATTGCACCTCCTGTACTCAGGAATTAAGTTATCACCAGCCCCATAGACATTGTGGTCAGGGTACAAGTGGGTTGGGGTGTTAGTTTCTATGCCATAGGGCTCATCAGGAAGGGGGGCCAATGTTGCTTGGGTCAGATGTATGAGCAGAATGGGGTCAGGCTGAATAATTTTCAAATCAGCTCATAACACTTTAAAGCTTATTTAAATAATAAGTCATTCATAAATTTCCATAACTAGAAGTTAGAGAAAAATTAGTAGTTATTTCTCACAATAATAAAAATATTTAAGTTAAACACATTAACTTTCCACTATATATCCAGAATTGAGATAATAGTGTCTTTGCTTCAACACTATTTTTAGTCACAGATTTTTTTATATTATTTTGTTTCTCTTTTCCTAAAACACACAAGGTTGACACTTTAGAACCATGAAAAAATTTGTAGATTTCATGGTCATCAAGTTATCTGATTGCTTGTGCCTCAATGGATATATTCTAGTGTGGATGTGCATGTTGTGGTGGAAGAGGGTTATTCGATGGGAAGAAAGTTTTCATATCAATGATGATGAGAGATTGAATTATTGTAGGAACTTCAGATAATTAAACAAGTTAACAGAAGTAATTTTAGGAAAATGAAACCACTCTTGATTCTTAGGAAATTCTCAAGCGGAAAAGCATAACTAATACCCTTTCAAAGGTAGTATGTGGGGAAAAGATGAAATGTCAATTTTCCAAACAGTCTTCTGTAATGGACCTTATAAGAAAGCCTAGAGAAAGAAGGAGTACTGAACATCATGGCACACAAATTGAGGAAGTCATGACAAGTAACAAAAAGTTAACACAACAGGAATTAGCTTACCAGGTCTTGCATTGGGCAACAATTCAATAGTTCATTTGGCACCTGTAATAGTTGTGCTTTATTGAAGATGTTAAGTTTTGTTTTAGAATTTTTTTTTCTTGATAGGCATTGGAATTCTTTGAAGTAAACATTTTCCTAATAGTGTTTTGTTTTCTTCTGGAATGAGAAGAAAAGACAGGAGGAATTAAAACCAACATCCTGGCCAAGCTCATATTTCATTAAATCATCAGGTATATCCAAGAAGAAAGTGTTTATTCTTTGTTGTTTCCCATGATATTGGCCCTCTTCAACCCATGCTGCCTAATAAACACTGTACTTCACTTCTAAAAAAAAAAAAAAAAAAAGAAATTCTAGCTCTTTTCAAAGCCTTATATACAAGGCATGTGGCTCGGCCATGTTTAGACAACAGGGCATAAGCTCAGGCAAAGTGAGATTCTTTGCACTAAATCTCCAGTAACACCTTGTCAAAGCCAATGCAAAATAATTAAAGAAAGAAAAAAGAACAGATGCCTCTATTCTCATGTTTAGTGATTGCATCACTTCAATTAATAGACAGCAAAGAAAAAAAATATGTGCTAATAAGACTATAATATTGGGCTAATAAGAATATAAAAATTCTTAAAATACTAGTTTGCCCACTGATGAAACAATGCGGAACTTCGATTTAAAATGCCATTTCCAAGTTTCAAAAGGCATTAGATACCTTGTCTTCAAAAAGAATAATATTATCAAAACCTTTTCTTCAGTGTACCTTTTCTCCAATGGAAGACAAGTTAATTTCTTCTACATACTGAGTTTTTATTTAATGATATCAGGTGCTATCAGGAAACATTACAAACAAAATTCAAAGGTTACATTATTTAAGTGATCAGACAATATACATAGTAGCATATTATAAAGGAGATGGGAATTTTAGAACATAAAAAATCTTTGGGGCCTGAATTTTTTTCATTGCATTTAAGGTAAAATTTATGAAAATATTGCTTGTGCAAGTAGTGACAATTATTCATTAAAGGAAAACCCATGTGTTTGGCATAGATTTTTTTGTTGCTGTGACCAAAAGACCCGACAAGAACAATTTTAAAGAGAAAAAGTGTATTTGAGGGCTCATGGTTTGAGGGGACTCGGTCCATAGAATGCCAACTCCATTTTTTGGGACCCTGAGGTGAGACAGAACATCACAACAGAAGAGTGCGGCAAAGGAGAAGAGATGGGAACATGGCATCAAGAAGGAGAGAGAGAGAGAGAGAGAGAGAGAGAGAGAGAGAGAGAGAGAGAGAGAGAGAGAGAGAGAGAGCTCTGCTTACCAAGGACAAATATATGTACCCCAAAGGCATGCCTCCAGGAGCCTCTAGCCTCCACCCTCATCCTACCTGCATACAGCTAGCATCCAGTTAATCCCTATCCCTGGGTTAATGCAGTGATTAGGTTAAGACTTTCATATCCCAATCATTTCACCTCTAAACCTTTTTGCATAGTCTTACACATGAGCTTTTGGCGAACACCTTTCATCTAAACCATAGCACCATGATAGTGTGTAAAGAAGTATTTGACATACTTACTACATTTCCTCTAAATGTCTGGTGGGTTTATGTTTTTCCTTACATACTCTAGAGACAATCATACTTCTCTCACTTCCAAGAGTGATCAACAAGACTTACAATGGCAATAGTAGCCCTTTGAATAGGTGAAGAACAAGGAGTGCATAAATCATCATTTTCCCCAATGACTTCTACTACTATAGAAACCAATTATCTTTTCAAAATATGTTCTTACTATGAAGTAATAACTGTGATTTAAAAGAAGCATATTAGTGATAAATTTCCATTTAAGGAGCTCTGTGACTTTTTGTCTAGAATCATTTTAAAGAAATGGAGAAAAAAATTAAATTTGACTTAACCAAAATCATGGCTTGACAAGGATGAAATCCACTCCTTAAAATGCTGATGATGAGCTGTGAATTTTATCCACTCCACTGTGACTTGCACTAAAAAGGTCTCCTCTGACCACTCTAGGTAAATTGATCTCACTTTTATAAATTTTATCTCTGTCCTATCACACCACCATTTTCATAGAACTCATCACTGATTGGAATTATCTTACTGTTTTGATTTCTTGTAATGCTAGTGTCAATCATCCTAATGGGAAAGAAGGTAGACCACGAGTGAGCATATAGGATAATAGCCTTGGAGAAGGGAAGGAAAAAATGAGTCCTCATCATCAGTGAAGGAAATATCAGGTCTGGAGAACATTTTGTCACTTCCCCGACAGCTTCAACCAAGATGGCTCCTTCTTACCTAGAATATTCTGTTGCTACCTCTGACAGCTTCCTCTACAACAGCTCTTCCTCCCTAACCCTTCTGTTAGCACCAGCCAACCACAAAATATCTAAAGCACTTTTTTTGTGTGTGTGTGTGCAACACCCTGATGTTAAGAAAGGCTGGAAAACTCCTTTCCGCAGATTTGTTGAAGAAGACAAATACAGTTAAATGACCCTTTTCTGAATCCTAATACTCCACCAATCACCTCTAGGGACAGATCAAACCCATAAAACCCCCTAGACAACAGACACCCATTAGCAATCTTCTCTTGGGATCCCTCCTTCTTAGGGCGCTCTGCTTTTCTTCTATTGCTCTAATAAATCCAGTTACTTCACTCTCACTCTTTTGTCTGTGGATTTCATTCTTCAAATTTGCATGACAAAATCACCACCTAACCTCCATGCTTCATGTCACACTAACTAAAATACAATTTTATCAAGATAAAGATTTTGTCAGTCTTGCTTTTAATTTCTAATGTCCAGGCATCTGCACTAATAAATAGTTACTAAATGAATAAGTAACAAATGAGTGAACCAAAAATTAATGAAAATGAATTAAAGTGGCCTCGCCCTCCCTGAGCTTGTAGATTAATTGACTAGTCCAAAAACCCAATAAATTAGTTTTTCATAAATGTCATATCCACGTGGAGGCAAAATGGCAAGGGCATTGAGATCCTGAGCTTTGGGTTCAGAGATACCTGCAGTAAACACAGAGTGGACACTAATTCTAAGAATTATGGCAAATGCCTTCACCATCTAAGTCTCCTTTTCTTGTTTGGTGTACAACGTAAAATGAAGAGAAGACTTTACAATAAATTGGGAAACGAAAAAAGACATAACCCATGTGAAATGTCTGGCATTGTTATAAATGCTCATCAGTGGTAGCTCCTAGGATTTTTGTTAGAGATTCATGAGGCTCCTCTGGCACAAAGTGGGTTCAGCTCTCCATAGTTCCTCATTACCACAAGGGGTAAGTAGAACTTTTATGACAGTTCACCTTTTATGTTTATTTCTCATATCAAAGTTTATATTCAGAAGGGGAATATTCGTTAAATGACAAGGCATTGCCACCATTCTTAAGGAGATTCTAAATACCATCTTCTCAAAGGCAATTCCACCACAGTTTTAGGGTAATTTCAAAGTTTTCTCCAACATGAAAATAAGTGGGGCAGTTACAGCAGGAAAAACTTCTATGTGACAATTTAGAGTTCTTTATTTCACACGGCATCCAGCTCATTGAAGGTGGTATTTCCCTGTGATAGGTTCGTGATTTTACAAATGAAATACTGGTCAGTACAAATGAGTTAGCATTATTTTCAACTTCCACAAACTTTAGTTTAATGCTAAGAGAAGGATATGAACTGAATTAAGTTCAGAATTCAAATGCCTACATGACCTTGAAACATAATTGTTACCTCTAAATAAGTGTTTGGATAGTTCCCCCCATTATCTCTAGCTATTTAGGAATATATATATATATATATATATATATATATATATATATATATATATATATAATAACTATATATTATGCAAATATATTTTTTTCCTTTCTTAGGGTTTTCAAAAAAAAAACTTTCCTTAAAGAATATAATTAGCAGTCTAAAAAATTTAAGTTCTAAATTAAAAACTTTATTAAGTAATTTTCATTCTTATGTAATGTTACTTAAGCTCTAGAACACACCTTACTCAGGAGGCATTTTTTAATCAGGCACTTTTTTTGAAAAAAGATCAGGAGAGTTCTACAGTGTCTACCAGTTTCATACCTCTTAATTATACTTGTTAATGGAAATTTACAAGAGTTCAGAGAGTCTCAAACTTCAAGTATGCTTCTAATTATTTATATATTGCTCTGAGATATTTCTATATTGCTCTGATCAGAGTATGTTAAATTGATGCCAATCAAATGCGAAGGGACTCAAACCAAATTAAAAAAAAAACAAAAAACTCTGAGCAAAAGGACCAGCTACAAACTTTAGTGGTTACTTTTTGAGTCAGAAAGATAGTTCAGCTTCTCTGGTAGATATAAAACAACGGGCAAATGAAGATTCTTTCCCCCTCCTGTTATTTTTCTTTTACCTTTATTCTCACCCTCCCCTCTCTCTGTTCTTCATGCCTCACATCTTCCTTTGAGATCATCTGAAGAAATTTAGCCTGGCAGAGGAAGTGCCATCTAGAAGTGAGGTTTACCTTACCCTATAATTTAACTACAAAACTTCATTTGCAAATAGAAATGAGAGATAAAGACCAAAGATGAATTAGGAGAGCATCAGATCATATTGTTATAGAACACACACACACACACACACACACAAAAAATACTCACAAACAAAAACTACTAAAAGACCTGGACAGAATAGTTTTCTAAATTCTCCTGTTTCTTATTTTGTGTATTTGGGGTGATAGGTGAAATTATTAAGAGTAGTGATGCAGAAAATGTGAATTCAACTTTAAGAGTAGCTTTTGTCCTGACACAAGGAAACAGGCATCAGTAAACTATACTCTCCCTGTAAGAGTTTCTCAGACACTATTCTAAAATGTGTTTCAGGGAAGTAGGTTTCAGGTAAAGAACTGGGATCTCTGCAGATACAGGACATGTACTTGGAGTTGAGAATTTCTCAGACAGAGTGGAATCTGGTTCCAGAGAGGAAAAGACAAGGGAAGAGCTCTAAAAATTTAAGAAAACACCTCTTTTTAAAATTCTTTTTATTAATTAAATTATTCATTTTAATTAGGTATATATGACAGCAGAATGCATTTTTATTCACTGTACACAATTGCAGCACAAATTTTCATTTCTCTGGTTGTACATGATGTAGCATCACACATATGTGCAGTCATACATGTACCTAGGGTAATGATGCCCATCTCATTCCACCATCTTTTCTGCCCCCATACCCTCTCCTCACCCTTCCCTACTCTTTGCCCAAAGTTCCTCCATTTTTCCCATTCGAACCACCCCTTCCCCATTATGGATCAGCATCCACTCATCAGAGGGAACATTTGGTCTTTGGATTTTGAGATTGGCTTACTTCACTTAGGATAATATTCTCCAACTCCATCCATTTATCTGCAAATGTCATAATTTTATTTTCTTTTAATGCTGAGTAATATGCCTTTGTGTGAGAATACCACAGTTTCTTTATCTATTCGTCTACTGAAAGGCATATAGGTTGCTTCCACAGTTTAGCTATTGTGAATTGAGCTGCTATAAACTTTGATGTGACTGTGTTACTAAAGTATGCTGATTTTTAGTCCTTTTGATATAGACTGAGGAGTGTGACAGATGTTCCATTCCAAGTTTCTAAGGAATCTCCATAGTGCTTTACAGATTGGTTGCATCAATTTGCAGTCCCAACATCAATGTATGAGTGTTCCTTTTCCCCACATCCTTCCCAACATTTATTGTTGTCTGTATTCTTAATAACTGCCATTCTGACTGGCATGAGATGAAATCTTAAAGTAGTTTTGATTTGCATTTCTCTTATTACTGGAGATGGTGAACATTTCTTCATATATTTATTGATTGAATGTATTAAGGAAACAATTGACACTGATTCACTAAAAGGTTGAAACAACTGAAGTGATTGCTTATAATTCAATACCTGACAGATACCATTGAATACTCTTTAGAAAATGGTAATCTAACATATATCTACCACATATCTTCTAAGATGCTCAGTGCACATTTAAAAAAAATGTGAGAAAGAGAGAAAAGTGGCAGATAATCAAAGGGAATGGAAGAGTCGGTGGAATCATAACCAGAGATTAACTAGACACTGTATATAGAAGGAGCAGACCTCAGCATAAAAACATTCACACGTGACAACACCGGAGCACAGATGGATAAAGAAGAAAATGGGAACATCAACAGAAGCAGAACCCATTTTCCAACATCAAATGACCATTTGGGGTTGAAAAAATACACCATCTGAACTTCAGAATTATTTCAGTGGTTTTAAGACCAGACTAGAGAAATAGAGAAGAAAAAGGGATTTATAATGTAAAAGAAAAATTAATAGAGAAGATCCAAGTTAGAATACAAAGAGAAAACTAGTTTAAAAATAGTACCCCGGGGAAATAGTGTCCGAGATACAGTCCGAATGCATGATCTATTTTTATTTGGAGATCCAGAAAAAACAGAAGAATAACACTAAGCATAAGTAATATTTGAAGAAATGTTATTTAATTGTTTCTCCAGTGTAATGAAAACATGAAGTACCCATTTAAACAATCCAGCAAATGTCACACAGATTAAATACAAAGAAATCACATCTAAGACACGAAAATAAAAGCGTCATCTTAGTCACAGCCTAAAGAAAAAAAGATGTTGAAAACAGAAAGAATGACACTGGACACCAGGGACACCTGTAATCCCAGCATCTTGGGAAGCTGAGCAGGAGATCAGGAGTTCAAAGCCAGCCTCAGCAACAGCAAAGTGCTAAGCAACTCAGTGAGACCCTGTCTCTAAATAAAATACAAAATAGAGCTGAGGATGTGGCTCAGTGGTCAAGCACCCCATGTTCAATCCCTGGTACCCCCCCCCCACCCAGAAAAGGGAAGGAATGAGAAATTGATGGCAAACTTTTTAGAAATATCTATGAAAGTTCAAAGACAATCTTTAATGAAATAAAAGAAAAAATACTACCAACTCAGAATTGTATGTAGATAAGGTAGTTTTTAGTAATTGAGGTATAAAAATTGTTAAGATTAAAAAAACTAACGTTTATCAACATTTTTTGCAAGTAGAGCTAAAATGCAAGAATGACTAAAAATATTTCTTTAGATAAGAGGAAAATGACCCCCAAATTAAAACTCAGAACTTAAGGGAAAACAAAGAAGGAGGAGGAGGAGAAGATGGAAGAAGATGAGAAAGAAGTAAACTAGAAAGGTAAGTATAAAGATAAATATGAATTAATACTTCTTATTTATTAAAAGAAATATAATGTCTTTTAAATTTTTATTATGTTTTAAATTTTATATTTACCACAAAGAGTAGGAAGTGGCAAATGAGGATAAAATGTTATGTTTCTTGCATTCTTTAGGGACTGATAATAGTGCAATAAATCTTGGATATATAGTTTAATCTATAGAGTAACCACTAACAATATAAAATGAATAACAAGTAAAGTGTGAATAAATAGCTAATAAAGAAATAAAATAATAACTACCACAAAGGATTATAATAATAGAGGAAAACATAACATGGGGAAATGCAAATTAAAAAGGGAAAATGGTATACCAGTGTAACCATATTATCATTTTATCATAATAAATGAATACAGCAGGGAATTCCAATTTGAGCTCAAACAGATAAAACTGGAAATTGTCACTCCCATCCTGGGAAGAAGAAAAATGAAGAGAAACTAAAAATCAATAACTTTTCTTGTAACCATCACAGAGGTAAGGTCACAGAACTAACAGGCAACTCTAAAGCATTGGATCAATGCTGAGATACATTTGCCTGGAGGAGAAGTTACTGTAGTCATAAATATGTAGAAACAAGTGGCAAATTTGATAAATGGCTAGAGGCTGAGTGTGCAGAAGCTAAACAGTGTGAAACTCCTGGTGGCTTCCATATTCCCAGACACAGCACAGTACAGTGAGTTTCCCCACTAGCAATATCAGGAGGTTCTCAGACTGAATAGCAAACCTCTCCTCATCCCTCTGGCAGGCAGCACAGGATAAAGGTTATGAAAGGTGCTTAGAAGTCCCTCTCACTATGTGCATTCAACACTGTACTGGAACTCCGATGCGAACTTGAAAAGCTTGGAAGTTCTACTTCTGGATTTCCAGAATTTGTATAAAGTTGTAGTGATTAAGGCAATATGGCATTAGGGTGAGGTAAGGCAATTAGAATAGAATGGAAAGGAATTCCAGACTTATACCTGCAAATATACTCACTTGATTTTTCATAAATAAGTTAATATTATTTAATGGAGAAAGAAATCATTTTTCAAACAATGTTGCTGGATTAAATTGGTTTTTTTAATGAGGAAATATAACCGTGATGCCCATTCCATACTATAAACAAAAGTAATCCATGAAGAAATGCATGTGAAAACTCTGGTTATAAAAATTCTAGAACAAAGATAATATCTTTATTACTTTGAGAATAGGATGATTTTTTGATACCCAGCATTACAGAAATAATAACTACACAAAATCAGAGAACAAAATGGCAATACACTTATTGCCAGGAAAGATACAAACTTAAAACAAAATTGACTAATTAATTTTTTGGAAACAATACATTGTAAAAAAAAAATCGGCAAAGATTCAAAAAGCTTATCAACTCAAGATCCTCAATTGTTTGATAACAACAACAACAAAAAAGTGAGTGATATTATTCATCACCAGAGAAAAACAAATCATTGACATAATGTCATAGAACTCTACACCCCAAACAATGTGGTGGAGCAAAATGGAAACTTCAGCAGTTTAAGAGCGGACAGGCTGTGGTTTTGCATGCTGACACATAGTAGCTCTGCTTACAAACATCTAGCCACAGAGGCTTGCAGCAGCTAACAGGTAACTGTAACAGATAACCCCAGTAACAGAAGTAGGAAAAAAAAGTAGCAGGGATAGAACAACCCCTTTGGGGCTTAATACAGAAAAAAGTTTCTAATCTGTATGAGCTAAGAGTCAGTAGGCTGTTGACAAAGTTTTATCCACATGTGGAATGTGGAATGCACCCTCCAATAGAATTGAACCAAGCCTTTTGCCTTGATATACCCCAAACTCACTTATGTACAAAATTAAAAGCCCTATTTATGATCAGGGCTCAGATTTGGGGAATTATTGCTCTGGGTCATGATTCCACTAATAAAGTTGCTTCCAGGTCTTGGTGATCTGACCCTGATTTCCTTCTACAGAATGACTAATATTAACAAGACTGACAATGTCTAGTGTTGCCAATGTGCTGCCTGTTACATTGCTAGTGAATTAATATTACCACTTTGAAAAACAACTTGACAGTTTCCAAGAAAGCTGAACGTGTACATACTCTATGTCCCAGCAGGAGTACTAGTCAGTATAAATCCAGCAAAACTTCTTTGTAAATCCACAAAAGCACATATATAACATTTTCAAGAGGTATTATTTTCTACAAAAAAATGGGTATTGATTAAATTGGAAATATCCCAGCTACAATGACAGTAGAATGGATCTATTCACTGTTTTTTATTTATTCAACAAATTGAAAAAAATCTTATTAGAAATATAGACCAATTTCATAAACACTACCTATAGCAAAAGAAGTAAGACACAAAAGAGAGCATACTACACAATTCCGTAAATATGAATTTATAAAGAGGTGAAACTAAGGTATTTTAACAGACATTAAAGCAATGTTTTCCTTTCAGCAGGGATACTGATTCCAAGAGGATTAATACATTCTACTGGTGTCTTGAAAAATCTCTGTCAGTATAGTGAATTAAAGGGGTCTATCCATATGTGTAAATTCTAGAGCTATAGATCTAATTTGTATACCCTTTTTATGTTACACCTTAATGTGAAGACAATAAGGAAAGCGGTAGAATATCTATTGCACTATAGGTAAACAGTGTGGTAATAATGATAAAGATTGAAATGGAAATAAATATATATGTATATGCATACATACATATGTATGTATATCAATGTATGAGTTGGCAATGATTCTCTATGTAAATCTTTACTTTTATTTCTGATAAATATTTAGTACAGATAACAAGAAGGAGAATTAGAAGGGCAAATGATAAGTATGTGGTCAAATAATCAAACTTCTTATTTTGAGCTTTGAAATCAGAACATCAGAATTCTTACACCAGTGGTGCTGTTGTGACCTTGGGTGAGTGCCTTTTCTAAGCTGCAATTTTTCTCTGTTAAATGGAGACAACAGAGTTCTTTCTTCATAAGGATCATTGGAAAAACTCATTTAATTAAGGCATTTGATGTATTTAACACATAAGAAAGTTCCATGCATATTAGTTCAAATTGTAATTTGCTAAATAGAGATCATAATCATAAACTTTTGATGCAGTGAAATATCTGTTAATTGAATTATTGCTCTTATTTCTTTGTACAAAGTGAATATAAAACTATGCTTCTGAATGAATTTTTCACATTTTTGGCTTATCAAATATGCAGAAAAGGGACATTTTTTTCTAACCCCAAATCCACCTTTTTTTGAAGAATTATTTTTATGTGATAAATGTTGATACATTTTTATGATTGGTGGATGTTTTGCTAAGTTATACACTACTTTCTTTCTTTCTTTTTTGTAAAAAAAATAAGCAATAGGCATTTTTTGGCTGTGATATAAAAATTGCATGTCCTGTATCACAGAAATCACTGTTTTAGCTAATCATCATGTGGATATTAGTTAACAGAGATGTAGGCAAATAGTTACATATAAATCAACCACTGAGAGAAATTTCATGATGAGAGATAACTATGTAACAGTATGAAATTTATTAAGCATCATTCATATGCAGTAATAATAATAATAATAATAATGCTGATAAAAATCAGTGGGTGAAACTGTTTACTATTCTTTAAACCAATTTGTCACACGTACGTGAGTACAAAAAGCTTTCTGTAATTAACATGTATGTCTTTTTAAAATTTGCAACACACCTATGATCCATAAGACATTCTTAAAAATAAACATAGCCAATGAAGTGATGCTTTCCTTAGAAAACACTTGATGTGATCAGTTTTCTGACAATTTCAGGAAATAAGAAATGACGACCAGAAATTTTGTGACTTACCTACACCTATTAACAAATACATTTTTCATTTAGCTTTTGGTAAAATAAAAGACTGGGAAGAGTTTTAATTCAGTTTGTTCATCTCCTTGAGGACAGTCTGAAACCTATTGAATCTTGAGGCATTAATATCAGAACATAGTCACCCTGTGTTAATTTAGACCCATTTTAATAGATGACTACTAAAATTAGAATTTTCCCTTTGGAAATGACACAAAGACAGCCTAAGTGATGTTTGATTCCTCTTGAGAAAATTCTAGGCACAAGATGCCATCTGGTAGGTGTTTGTACATGTTTTGATGCATAAAAAACTCATTATGTCCTTTGGAGAATTACAAGTTCAAGATTTACACAACATATTGCACCTGATTATTGAATTTACATCAAATGTTTTTCCTAATATTTTCTAGAAGAGAGGGCAATAAGTTACAGAATATATTTTATAACATTCTAATCAATTTTGTGGTAAATTTGAGTGAAGTCTGCACCCATCTTAAATATTAAATGGAGTCTCTTAATAAGGATGTCTTCACAATCTTCCCAAATATGTTTAATTGACACTTTTTACGAGAATATGATGAATAGTGATTGGTGCTTGACTTTTTAAAACATTTTTGTATAGAAAAATAATTTAAATGTTATTACCTTCCTTTCTTTCTTTTTCCCCATACCAGTGGGGATTGAACCCACGAATGCTCTACCACTGAGTTACATCCCCAGTTTTATTATTATTATTATTATTTTAATTTTGACACAATATTGTGCTAAATTGCACAGCTGCCTTCAAACTTGCAATCCTTTTGCCGCAGTCCCCCAAATAACTGGGATTACAGATCTGCAGGACAGCACCAGGCCAACTTCCTGTCTTCCTTGTACTTGGTCTCCAAAATATGCATAAAAATACATTTGCTGTTGTTACACTTTTTCCATTTAAAGCAGGATAACTGGGATTACTCTTCAGAATTTCTTTAAAGAAGTATTTATAAGATAAATGTCACTAATATGCCATTATGCAATAATGTGAGTATGTAACAGATGTGATTCTGCAATCTGTATTTGGGGTAAAAATGGGAGTTCAAAATCCAATTGAGTCTAATGTATGAAAGATGATATATCATGAGCTCTGTAATGTTTTGAATAATCAATAAAAAAAAGATAAATGAAGGAGGACACAACCTGCTTGATACTTATGAAAAGTTTTTACAGTGAGGCCTCTAATTACTGAAATATGTAGAAAATTCTGATATAAGGCTATAGAATATTGACTTGATAAAAAAACAAGCCCATTTGCTTTAATTATAAACATAGAAACTAAAATGAATTGAAAATAATTATCTCCTGCCAAATTAAATTTTACTCTTTCTTCTTCCTTCCTGTTATTATTATTGTTAATATCTTAAATATAATTATATTATTAAATATATTATATATTAAATATATTATATGTAAGATATTGACAATAATATGCACCTATGTTTATGTTTGTATGTATATATATATATACACATACATATATATATACACATACATATATATATATATACATATTTATTACATATATATTCACTTGCAAAATTTATACTGGTATTAGAAAGGAAATAAATAAAACATTGCATATTATGGTTTTTAAACTCTGAACATCTGTAAATATAGCAAAGTTTTATAATTTCTGATAGTCTGATGACACTTGCTTATCTTGATATTTGGTTTTTTGGTTCTGCAGTTTTGATAAAGAAAAAAAAAATGGATTGATAGGCAGCCTCTAATTTGGCCCCAGTGTTCTTTGTCTCTCCTGGGTGGTCTGGACTTTGAGATTCTCTTACAAGCAACAGACTATGGCAACAGTGATGGGTCATCCTAAGCAACCCTGAGCTCTAGAAGACACCTGAAGCTCACACAAGCTGCATAATGATAGGCTTACCTCATTGGCATGGGTTAGGGCCAGTCTCTCAGCTGCCTCTCTTCTCCATTTCCTTTTGAGCCTCTTCCTCCCGCTTCTCAAACTGTTCAACAAAATGTGTTTCCATGAGGAAGAGTGTTGGCTACTTCTTCAAGGCAGCAAGGCTGGAGAGACCACAGAGTGGCTCACCTCGTCCTCAGAGGATCCACCTGGTGGGTGTGATTTCTTAGTTTTCTAACTATCCATCCATCTTCCCTTGCTGATTTCCCACCCTGCAAACCTGAAGCACCAGTGTAAGAAATGAAGACAATGTTATCTAACAATTCACACACTTGCACAACATCAAATCCCCATAATACCTCTCCCTCTCTCTCTCTGTGTCTCTCTCTTTCTCTACCTCTCTCTCTCTCTCTCTCTCTCTCTCTCTCTCTCTCACACACACACACACACACACACACACACACACACAGCCAATAATTTTAAATAAATGATAAGTAAGTTACAGAAATTATGGGAAGAAAAGAGGTGGTTTGATCTTAGAGTATAATATCTATATTTATATCTAGTTATTTCTAGTGTTTCTGTCTCTATAAATGAACTCTACTACAAGATGATTAACAAATAATTTCTGGTTAATTTCATGAAGTTCAGAAGATAGGAAAGTACATGAGAAAAATAGAAGCTCTAATAATAATATAAATAAAAAAGGCATAACTAAAGAAGTTGTAACTATTGAACATTCATAATAACAGGACATTATAAATAATTTGATATGCATACTTGTCCATAATGATGGACAAAATATTTTAAATATCAGTTAGTAAACTCTATTTAAGAAGAATTAATTTACCTAAATTGTCATGCAAACCTTTGGCAAAATTAAAGAGTGCAACACCTTCCCAGAATGAAAATTATTGCCTCAAATAACTTCACTGTTAACTTTCATGCAGTTTTTAAAAAGAAATATTTTCTGACTAAAGATGAATTTTCCAGGTTATATCACAGAATCATACCCTTAGCACATTTTGAACCCAGTTGTATACATACATACATACATATGTATACATACACATACATATAACTATATATGTATATATATACTTATATTTTTATTACATCTTATTTTGGAATTTTGTATTAATAACATGTTAGTATCATATGTGTATAGATTCACTCAGAGTTCCTTTATGAATTTGTTACTCTTCCATCACTATGACAAAATATCTGAGAAAATCAACTTGTAATTAGAAAAGGTTTATTTTGATTCATGGTTTCAGAGGTTTTGGTTAGAATCACTCGGCCGGTAGCTTTGGACCCGTGTAGAAGCACAGTACACCATGATAGAAGCACTATAGCAAAGGAGGCCTATTTACTTTATGGTGGCCAGGAGGCAGAAAAGAGGGGAATTCCAATATCCCCTTCAAGGGTATACACCAGGTGACCTAACTTACTCATACCAGGCCCCACCCTCCTAATATTCCACCACCTCCAGAGAGCACCACAGGCTGGCAACTTCAACACATGAGCCTTCAGGGGACACTTCAGATCTAAACTATAACCATGTAATGTACCAATATTCTAACAAATAGACATCAAACACAAATGGCTTAAAATAGATAATAAGGAATTTATAGGCATCACAGAAAGCAAGGAAGGTGATTTAACAGTAGAAAAGTAATTCAAGTAATCCACTAAATTAAGACATTAAAATGGATAATTCTTGGATGTCAATAGATTTAGAAAAGTAAGCTGACAAAATTCAGCATATATCATAATTGAAAAAAAAAAGATTGAACCAGGAAAGTCCTGACATAACCTATTTTAAAAATTTTCATCAAACACTGCTTTCAAATAGAATATAGTTTCCACAGCTAAAGCACCTGTTTTATTATTAAAAAAAAAAAACTATCTGTCACTGGATCTCACTATGGATGCATGAAACAATGGAATTGCAAGATAGTAGAGTAGTAGAGCTTTACAGAATCTTGGATGTGAGATTTGGATAGTCCATTCTTCTCTTGCCTCAGGGAAATGTAGGGCCAGCTGTGAAGTTCCAGACCCGCATGAAAATTAAAGATGCCCACTTTGAAGTAGAGGTTTGAAAGTTATGACTAAGGCACAATCAGAAAGTGGGCATTGCAATTGAGAACACCTATGGGCACATGAAACATTTAACCCACCTTCTGTCATATGGAGTTATGAAATTCCTGTTTCACAGCCATCACATGAAACAAAGTGGAGTCTAACCCAGAACAGAGAGGCTCCCTCATGGTTAAAACACCCCAATATAAATGTTTATTCTGAATGATGCTTTATTTTTTTGAGATGGATACTTTTTTCTTTTCTTAATTTTCATTTTCTCCATTATTCAAGATGAATCACAAATGTATATTTTACATTTCAGTAATGTGGTTTTATTTCATATTCTGTGGTCTTGCTTGAAATGAAGGAAGAGTAAGAAGGGAAGAAGATTGTGAAGCTACCATAGAGTGAAAAGTCAATACACTTTAAAAAATTATTTTTCTTTCCAAATCTTAGACTATTTTGGAAGTTTTAATTTTTAAACTATACAAAATGCCTCAGGTAATTTGGTTTGAGTCAACCAAAACACTGAAAATTTTCAGAGGATGTTTAGAAGGGCTCCATAGCTGGAAATTTTAAAAATGAACCATCAATTTTAGTCTTGCTGTTGTTTCAGAGCAGCAATTAAACATGCCATATGTTGGCTGATCTGTAAATAATACATCTGTGATCTTTTGTGGAAATTCCCTCCTCCAGACTTCTATTCCAGGCTCCATGTAGTTAAGAAGCATCTTGTGAGTTATACTTCCCTTCCCTTCTATGGGCTGAAGATTTTGAAGGCTTCCATGTGACAATATGTGATTCACATTTTACACGAGAGGAATTGGGTCATGGAGGAGAAGGAGGACCAGAGAAATTTTATCACCTTTTCACCAAAATGCAAAAAATAAAATAAAATAACTTTGCTTATGTGTCTGCAATTCACTAAATTGTTCTCATAATGATCAGTGTAATACATTGTTTTTCACTCAAAAATGTATTACACAATATTGAAGACAACAGAAAGATAACCCCAGGAATTATTATATCAAAATACTGCCTCACTATAAATTTAAATTATTTTAATGTACTATAAAAAGCATAATGTTTCACTGCTACATGCTCATGAAACTCGGATTACATTTTTATTAAGCATGACCCATATGGTTCAGTCTCTATGGACTGTTGCAATTTTGCAACATGATTTAGAACCAAATAGTAATTAAAGGGGAATCTGTTCTTTCACGTATTCTGGAAGCCATTACAGATGGTCCAATTTGTAGCTGCACTCACATATAAATTCACAAATAGTATGACGTAATGGATGCAAGAGGAAGGGGGGAGGTATCACCATGTGAAGAAATGAAAGACACGTTTTGGAAAATTTGCTGGAATGCAATCAGTTGGACCATCTGTATTGGCCTCCAGAACATGAAAAGGAAGAATATAATTCTGTTTTAATTACTATTCAGTTGTAAATCATGCTTTGAAATAGCAACAGTCCTTAGAGACTGAATCATATGGATCATGCCTTCGTAAAAATGTGAGCCTAAATTCATGGACATAAAACATGTCGATGTCATACTTTTCAGAATATATCAAAATAATCAATTTAAATTTATAATGTGGCAGTACTTTGACACTCCTGAGGATATCTTTCCCTATCGGCTACCCTACTATTTTTACATTGCAATTCACATTAAAGCAGATGAGAGTGATGAGTCACATCATCTGAACAGAAAATCTAAACAAAAGGAAAACCAAAAAACCCTCTTGAAACATTCTGAAAGCAAAACATTTCAATTGGTATGAAGTTGCTAATTAAGAATTCAATAGGCTCAACCCTGAAAGGAGAAGTTTATAGCATATAATATATACTTGGAAGTAAAGAAAGACAGAAAAGTCTGACTGCAGCCCCACAGGTAAGGATCAGTACAAGATAAACCTAGAAAATATCATGAGACCCTGGTCATCGAAAACATAGGCTGTTAGGGGTTTATCAGCAGTGATGGATCTCCTCAAGGAGCCAACGGGAGCTGTAGCACACCCACAGAAACATCAGTGAGGGGCACCCATGTGGATATTACTGTCCATCTAAGAATGGCAGCTGACATTGACACATCCTGCAGAATATATGGACTGTCAGCTAAGAACACTGCTTAACCCCATGGCAACCCAGCTCCCTCCTTTTACTCATAGTCCAGAGCATCCTTGCATCCATGCAAACAAAGCAGCAGCCAAAACAACACAAAACAAAATAAAATACAGTAACAAAATCTTCCTGATCCAGGTAGAACTTCAGATACCCAAGACAGACAGGCAGTGCTTTAAGAGTTGAAACCCTTACTTGTGCACAAAAGTGAGACAATAAGCAATCACCTGAAATCTCTCCCTGGATTAAAAGTCCCCAATGAGAAGCAATTTTCTCTATTCCTTCAGGAGATATTTTGGGTTCTCCCATCTTGTATGGAGGAATGCTATTGACATCCAGTGTTCAGACTCCAGCAATGCTACTCCAGTCTACACTGACTGACAACCTTAAGAACTTTCCATTTATCAGGCCCCAAACCTCCATAATGCTGAGATCAAAAGCCCTGAACATAGCAGCAGTAAAATGGCTTTTGTTTGGTTCACTCTGTTCATTCATGATAACTGGAGAGTTTTTATTTTATTTTATTTCTCCACATCTAGGAACTGATAATAAGTAGAAAGGGAAGAGTATGCAATTGAATAAGAGACAATTTTAGAAAATATTCTTTAAATTCTTTAAAATAAAAATGACCATCATACTGCTTTTTTTTTAAATCAAAAAAGAAATTATCTATGTGGAGATATTCTGATCTCTATGTATTACAATAAAATTATTTTTGACAAATAACAAGTTACCCCAAAACACAATGCCTGAAAATAACAGGGATTCATTTTCTCACACTTTCTGTGGGTCAGGAAGCTGGGTCTCTGAGACTCAAGGTCTTTTGTGAGATTGCAAATAAGCTGTCAGCAGAGCTGCAGACATATCAAGGCTTAACTGAGTGTAAAGGACCCACTTCCAAGTTCACTCATGTCATTATCAAGCTTATTTTTTACTGACAGTTGAACTGACAGCCTCAGATCTAGCCATGCAATAAGGGACTTTCCACAGGGATACTCACAATGTGGCAGCTAGCTTTCCCAGCACAAGTAAAGAGAGCAAGGGAGTAAAGAAGTGAGAGAATAGGAAAGGGAGAGAGAGAGAGAGAGAGAGAGAGAGAGAGAGAGAGAGAGAGAGAGAGAGAGAGAGATGGAAACTGTGGTCTTTTATAACCTAATATCTGAAGTAACATTGTATCAGTTGTGCAATGTACTACTCATTAAAATAGAGTAAAAGAAATATTGCAGCCTATACTCCATGGAAGGGATATATATATATATATATATATATATATATATATATATATATACACACAAGAGAATGGTGTCTGGGAAGGAAAGATGGCTGGGAAGATGGAGATGGCAGACCCTTGTTTATTGATTCAGTGGCAGGGCAGAGCAGGAAGAGGTTCCATACTGATTCAGGACCCAGGCTCCCTTTGTTTTACTCCCTTATTCTAGAATATGGATCCCATTTTTAGTTCATTTTATGGTCCAAAACTATAAGTGGCAATTCCAGAAATCCATTGCCCAACAGGAAAATGGAAGATGAAAAAAATGGGTCTTTTTTTGGCTGAATTCAGTTCCAAATGAACCAACGTTCTGGAATTTTCCCTGACATTTTGTTGGCGATAGCTAAATCGTATGGCCATACCTAATTGTAAAGCAGATGGAAAATATAGTCTTCATTCTGTGCAGCAACATGTTCAGATTTTAAGAAATTCTGATATGACAATGGAAGAGAGGAATGGAAAGCCCAGTAAGGAAATGGCTGTCTTTGCTTCCCTGATTATAAAATGATACCAAATGATATCTGTAATCCAAATGCTCCCAAGATAAGCACTTAGACTCTGCTCTTACATCCCTTGTTTTCCTCAGTATACAGTTTGTGGTGTTTTTTGTTTTATTTTGTTTTTTAAGGTAATCTGAGGGCATTCAGTAGATTTTCAAAAGTGAGAATAAAAAGAATGTTTTGAGAGAGGTGGCAGAAAAGCTAGACTAGCACTGAGGGTTTATATGAAAAAGAAAAATGGTTAATTATGTCCTACAATGAAGGCCTTAACAGAAAATAGGGTTTTTTTTTTGTTGTTGTTGTTCTTGTTGTTTAATACAGTCAAAGCATTCTTTTTTTTTTCCCCCCTGGTACTGGGGATTGAACCTAAAGGCACTTAACCCCTGAGTCACATCCTCAGCCCTTTCATATAATTTTTTTTTAGAGACAAGGTCTTGCTGAGTTGCTTAGGGACTTGCTAAGATGCTAAAGGTTAGTTATGAACTTGCATGAGCCACCGTGCCCAGCCAGAAGGATTCTATATGAACCTTCCCACAATGTACATTTGAGGATCTAGTTTAGGAATTTCAACTGAAAGTTTGGAATATTCTAAGGAATATAAAGACTAAAACAAGAGACAGCCACTGAGAGCCAGTGGTAATAACACACAATCATGAGATCACAGATCCTAGAGAATCATGTGTAGGGTGAATTGGATCAGGGAAAGTTGTTTTTCAAAACTGGTAATGAATTTCATCCGTGTGTGTGTGTGTGTGTGTGTGTGTGTGTGTGTGTGTGTGTATATATATATATCACTAGTTTAAAAAAATAGAAGGAAGTCCAGTAGAGTAAAGGGAGGTGGGGCAGGAAAGGGAAAGCACTGGGGACAAAAGTAGAACAAATTACATAACATGCCTGTGTGATTATGTTAAAATGAACCCCAACAATATATATATATATAGCAATAATGCACTTATAAAATAAAAACAAAACAAAGAAATAATGGGATGCTTCATAATACGAATAAATTATTGATTATAAGATTTCTTACCCTTATATTTGTGTGTGGAAATAATAAAATATTAGGAAAAGAGTAAAACCCAAATGGAGATAAATATAAGCCATAAATACTATTTAAGGTGATGTAAGGGTCATAGAGCTTAAATAGATCTGAGGCAGGAACCTCACTGGAGGTGGACATGCCAAGTTAGAAGTCAGGGAGGTAGCTTGTTAGAGACTATGGCATGCTGTCATCAGAGAATGATAGTCACAGTGAGAGACAAGAAGGACCAGCAACCATGCTCAGAGACATCCTAGGTGTGCAGACCATAAGACTTTGGGGATCTGTGAGTCAACGTGGTTTGGAAAACGTGAAGAACCCTGTGGCAGGAAGGGGACGGGAATGGTACCAGAGTCATGTTTAATTGCCTCTGAGGTTTTGTTTTTGCTTTTGCTTTGTGTTGCTTTAACATTCTTTGTGAGAGAGTTAGTGTCATGATCCAGATCACTCTTGGAGGGTAAACATAACATTGTGAATAGAGAGACACTGGGTGTCATAATCTGACAGGAATAATGTTGAGCAATAGAGTTAATTTGAATATTCTTTCATTTTCACAAAACATTGGCTTCATCTTTTGAAATGTTCTTCAAAGTCCTAGCATTTCCCAATAGTCATAAGAATAAAATTTTCCCTTGTCAAATGCCAGATGTCCTTGGTCTTATTCGTGAAATTTAAAATAATCAAGACAATTGCACTCTAATTGTCTTGCCATCTTAATTGAAAATATTTCTAGGTCTTTTTCCCCAACAACAGATTGTTAAAAAAAAATTGCTCAAGTTTTGCATGTCCTTGTTTAAACTTTGCACTCAATTCATTATGAAAGCATTATAAAATAAAAACAATTTGACCTCAAGATTTCCAAGAAAGTCACTCAACAGCTGTCGTAGACCTGGCCTTCTTTAATCTTGTTGGGAAGTAATGGGCAAAATATGGTTATTTCACACTTAGTAAGCATCTTCTTTTAAGTTTCATGTGCTGGACATCTTAAAAAAAACTAAGTTTGGGTCCCAAATATAACAAATAAAAATATTTGTTATTACTTTTATAGACTTGGGTTGAGGGCAGAGATTAAATAAATAGTGTACATAAAATATGTAGAATAGAGCACCATGCTTGCATGTGGTTAAGGCTCAACTCAATAGATTATAGCTGCTATGGTCCAAGTTAGGCACCTTTTATTTGTTTTTTCTCAATTATAGAATAGGACTTTAAAATAGGCTATGAAAACTCCAATCTAAAAATTAGAAACTAATACATAATGTAGTGAAGTAAAATTCTCATCATAACATAATCAATGGAGGGAGAATTCAGATTCAAACTTACAACTGGAGTGCTCTTTTAAAATATACTAAAATTATATTAGTATTAGTTTCAGTTTATAATCTTCCCTACTAATAGCATTAGCTACTAACATAGCTATAAACATAGGGTCTTAACTTCAAGTAATTGCTTAACTTCTCAGGGAAAAAAAATCATATAACACTTTATTCTTAGACCTAAAAAATTATTAGCAAACTTACAAATAGGTACAAATTTTTAAGTTTTATTAAGCACTGAATATGTGTTAGGTGCAGTACTAGTTCAGAAGTAGAGCAGTAATTAAGACAAAATTCCCAAATTTTCAAAGTTAGTTAGTTGCGTTAGAACACAAAAGGTAGTCTAATTCAAAAGCACTGGAACTAAGAATTGGCAAATTAGCTTTGGACAGCAATTATGTGTCACCCACTATAATGGAAAATAATGAATACCTGATTCTGTATTGGGCTCCTAATTCAGCTGTTCATTTGTACATAGTTTTTCATGTGGCAGGAGACAGCTGAAAGATATTTATTGCAGTATCATATGCAATAGGAAAAAAATGGCAACACCCTGATGCTCATGAAAAAGTGGGTAATATTTCTGGTATTTCTATGCTCTGGAATAGTTTGCACCAGTTAAAAAGAAGAGGGAAATTTATACATGCTTTTTTTTTAGGAAGAATACTAACATGTTGAGAGAATAAGCTTTTGGAAAACTGTGCTCAAATTTATTTTAAAAAACAGAGAATTTTCAAGAATGATATAGACCCTTAATTACAGATAGATTCATCTGAAAACTATAGGCCACCCCTCACTAGGGAGAACTGGGGATATTAGACATGGAAAGAATATCAAGAGATTCTTTCTTTTTAATGTTTAATTTATTTTTAATTTGTTTTAATTAGTTACACAAAGAGATTCTTTCAGTCACTAGCTTGTGCCATGTATACCTAAGGGACTAAGAGGGTTAAGTAAGCCTTCTCAAGAGGGACCTTGGCCTTTACTCTTCCCACCTTTGCTTCTATTTGTACTATAGGAGCTGAACATTTTTATTAAGAGTTGATGGGACTGTTTTAAAAATGTTTTTACTAATAACACCCATGGGACTCCATATACCTCAAATTAAAAAAAAAAAAAAAACAACAACAAAAAAAAAACAGATGCTCAAGTCCACAGGATGACAGTAGGTTTCAGAGAATCACAAAGCAAAGAACCAGACATTGGAACTCTGTCTTCCAAATTCAGGTTGCCTTCTACTGTGCCACTCTGCCTGTACACATACCCAGATCAAAACAGCACTCCTCATTGGTGAAAAAAAAGTGACATGGGGGGATCATCTCAGAGATCATCTCAAGCTGGGCCTGGGGGCAAGCACTGAAACTGCAGCTAGCTAGGGAGACTTGCCTCAGAATATTCTTGCTTTCAACATACATTTTCAGAGGTTCTGCTTTCTCTTGAAGCTGGGATACATTTTCAAAGGGAACTAATTACACTCTCTTAGGGGGAAAAAAGTAATTGCTTTGCAGTTTAATTGAATGAGGATAGATTAGTTTCCGCCCTTGGTTTATTTGTCTTCTTTTAGTAATGGAGATGCGCTAAAAATGAGCAACCGTGGAGCAGAGGAAACCAGCTCTTAGGCCTAAGCTCATGGGTGCCTGAAATGTAAGCATGGGTCTGATTTTCTGTGATGCAATTTCAGAGCATATCTGTCTTCTTTCATATGCCCTTTGTCATTAGCTTCTGTGACCTTCAAAGGTCACCAGTACGTCCCAGGTTTTGAAATACTTTTTATAATGGTGTATGAAACAACTGGATTAGAAAATAGGATACCGGCTTTAAACCAACTTGCAGAAATCCCTTTGAACTTGGGGAAATCCATTGGAAGCCCACCATATCTCCATTGCCATCTAGGAAAAAGACAGTGAATCTGTTCAATGTAATCTGATGATGTATTGATTAACATCTAGGAGTTATTGCTTCTTGTTCACTCTAATTTATCCTTCCATATAAAAGGAGATCAGTTAATGGACCTTTTGGCTTCTCTTGTCTCTTTACATACAGATCCTCTGGAAGGACAGATTCACCTTATCTGAGAAGAGTAATTGAGAAAAATCAACAGACCAGTCTCAGAGTAGCAGCTTCTTTTTTCAGTGTATGACAGGTATTCTAATCTGACCCTCCAGAGGTATATATATTTTTTGCATCAGGCCTGACCCAGTCTGGAATTTCCTGAGATAGGGAGAAAGCACCTTGCTATTTTATGAATGAGATATTTGACCCATTTGGTTCTCACACTGTCATGTGGCCACTCTTGTAAGCAAGGCTTTGACCTTTGTCTGCCACTCTTTTTCTCCCCTTTCTGTCTTTTGCTGGAATACTTTTGGAGGTGTGAAGATGTGGTCCACAGAGACCTTGACACCTTTAAACTGTTAGGCATATTTGGGTATGCAGTAGGGACATCGACTTCAGAAGGGACTCTTCAAATGGAGCCTACCTTCTAGTGGAAGAAACAAACAAAAAGAAACAGTTGACTGTCTAAGGTGATTGTCTTACGATAATGTTAAGAAACAGACTACATGACTGAAGGAGCTTATCTCAGATTGCATTACTATGCAATGGACATATCAGCCAGGGTCCTAATAGGTGGTAATAATCATGCCAGTAAAAATATACATGAAGAACATTTCAGGCAGGAGGAAGAATAAATACAAAATATCTTGGCATGTATAAAGAACACAGGAGCAAAAACGTTAATAATACCAAAGAAAATAATAGTTGGCAGAAAATGTAAGGACATTTTAACAAAGTGATAGCTATAATATTTGTTAAAAGTAAAAATTAATAAATAAAAGGAAGTTACATTATTTAATAAACTATTACAGGCATGCTACCTTTTTCTTACATGATCTTAGGGAATTAGGTATTCAGATAAGATAACCAAGTATATTTTGAAAGTTTGGATGAATAAAGGGTTTAATTACTTTAAGAATTAAATGGTTATCTTTGTTTTTGTTTCATTTATTTTTTATGCCCAATATCCATTCTTCATTTTAACGTATTCATATGATCTTGAAAAAAACAGTATATCTCTAACATTTTATCACCCCAGTGCTAATATACACAGAAAAGGAGCAAGAGGGAAAGAGAGAGAGAGAGAGAGAGAGAGAGAGAGAGAGAGAGAGAGAGAGAGAGAGAGAGAGAGAGAAACTCAATTTGAGATTTAGAAATGATAACTGGAAGCCACAACCTCTGGGTAGATGTAGGTCCATTTCTGTCATCGACCAAGGATTTTTCTAAGCCACAGGAACTAAAAATCATTATCTCAACTCTTCCTTCTCTTTATACAAATAATTTATATCCTTTTTTTTTGTTCTTTCTCTGAAACATTTTTCAAGTCATGACCATGTTCCTCCTTTTATCTCCATTGTAACTAGAAGGAATCTCAGATCCGTCCCCCTATTTTGTTCTACATTACCTCCCACCACCCCTTTCTTCAAAATTTTTGGATAATTAATAACAATGAAAAGAAAAGAGTCTAGAGCAAAGAGAAATGATGAAGAGATTAAAGGATGTAGCTCATTTATCTAACGGATGGCATGATGTTCCTGCGAATTTATTCATTCTAGGAACAGCAGGTTGAGAAAGGTGGCATCCACATATTTAATTCTGCAGTGCTGACGTGTGGGAGCCAGGGCAATGAGTGTTTAAAATAGCAGACAATGCTTGAGAAACACTTGAGCCCAAACAAAGCTGTTTTGTTTCCTCCATAAATCAGATCCCAGCATTTAAATTTGAGGAAATTTCACACGAAATCCAGATAGCTTCTTTTTGAAAAATTAAAAGATCTAGTATGAGTGCCTAGTTTATTATTTGGTGTGGCAACAGTTATCTGGCACTGAGTAGAAACTGTCCCATTTAGAGAGACACATACTTGTGACTTTGTTCATCTCTACTCTGCTCACTCCATGAATTTATATTACTTCTCTCACTCTTACAGGCAATGGAATTTATGACTCATGATTTCATCCAAGACAATGCAGGATGTCCTTAAAAATAACAAGGTAATTTGATTAGGTAGAAGTGGCTTGCTGTTCTTGTTCTTCACCTTCCATCCCCTGTAGACCTGCACAAATCACAAATATGCTTGTTTCCTCATCTGCAGTATGGATGTCATAATGTTTACCTAAGTGTTTTCAAGCACTTGAAAGCACAATGTAAAGAAATTTAGTTTCTTAATTCCATAGTTGTTGCTGTGGGAGATCTGACCAGAATTGCAGGTGGGGTGCTAAGTATTCTGTCATAAAAACTTGTCAACTCAAGTCAAAACTGACTTTAGCAGTATATAATGGTCACCTATTTTGGAAAATTCTAGGCACTTATGAAACTGTTTTGATTGCATCTCGATTTATCCATGAGAGAACAAACTCTTCCATAATAGCAACCCATCTGGTTTGTTTCTGGTGGTGTTGAATTCCCTTCAAGCCTTAGGAGACCATCTTGAGGCTCAAATCTAGTCAGATTAAAGCATCACATAGCAACCTCCTTCCTCTTGCACACTCTGTGTCTGTCCAGGAGTGGCCATGTTGCCAAACCAGAACTCATGGAGTGAGTGATGTAGTCCTACAATGTCCATTGAGATAGTTAAAAAAAACATCCTTTCTATCTTGTTCTCCTCTGTCCTGAATTACTGAGAATATACAGTGAACTGCTAGGAGCCACTTAAGAGAGGAAGGGCCTGAGAGACTTGTATTTTGCACAAGTCAGGCAGAGCCAGCTGAGACATATATGAGAAAGGAGAAAGGGGGGAGGGGAGAGCCCTCATGTTGTTATATGAACACGAGTTCTGCTATTTCTGCATCTAGCCCCTCCCTGCACATTCTAATATCGATCCTTTTCCCTCAGGCTGCATTTTAATAAAGATATTTGAAATATGGATCTTAAAATTGTACTATATAGACTGATGTTTTTGTTGACATCTGGCTATCTATCATCTACAGTTTCCTGGATTAGTCATGTCAACATCATTGTCGGTTAAACAGTCAAATTACATTTGATGGTTAACGTGACCCCACCACCAAAGAAAAATGCCTTCCATCTACATATTCAACCAGAATTCTAACTCATTTATATATCTTTGGGGAAGCCAAGAGCAATCGCATTCATAGCACTTGGCTGAGAGAACTAATAATACCAATCATAGCCAACTAATGTGAACACATTTCATCTACCAGGTATTCTCCTGGAACTGTGTTTTGAGTAAGTCCATGAATATTTTTATAATAGAAGATTAACTCAACCACCAATGATTTCTGATTCTGTCACTCAAGGACTATGTGCTTTTTAGTTGGACCACTTCAAATATCCTTCCATGTTTGTCAAAAATCCATTCAGAATATTTTGCAAAATCTAGTAATACAGAATTACATTTAACTCATTTTTTAATATTTATTTTTTAGTTGTAGTTGGACACAATACCTTTATTTTATTTATTTTATGTGGTGCTGAGTATTGAACCCAGGGCCTCATACATGCTAGGCGAGCACTGTACCTCTGAGCCACAACCCAGCCCCTTTTAACCCAATTTTTATTGACTTGTTTAGAATGAAAAAAAAAAGTTACATAAATGCACTAAATGTTTCTGGATATATATTCTGTTTTTGCAAGAATTGGAAAGACAGTTTTCATAAAGCTGTGTCCTGATGAAATTATTCAAAGACTAATGTCTCTTCATTTCTTCAGAAGACCATGTTGAACTTATATCCCTTGTAGGGCATAGAATTTACATGGAGTGAGAGTTCATTAGTTTTCTGATGAATTAGAAACATCTGTGAGACTGATAGACTGTTCATCCAAAAAGAACAAAGTAAAATATTATTAATTACTTGTTAAGGAAAAATAAGTAGCAACATTCCCAGAAAAACTGATATGCACTTAGTCTTCAGTGTCGTTGAGAGACTGATGCCAGTATAATTCACTCCCACCCCTTTGCTCACCTTCCACTCCACACATACCCAAATCTAGGGGCCAAAAATCCCTCATATAAAATGTTGCAGTACCTATATGTGTCCTATCTACATTCTTCCATGCATTTTAAATAATCTCTAGGTTACTTATAATATCTGACACAATGTAAGTACTATATAAATAGTTCTATTGTTTAAGGAATAATTCCAAAATATTGGTTTATGTTCAGTAGCCACTGATTTTTTTTCATTTTGATTTTGTTTTGTTTATGGATCTACAGTTGGTTGAGTCCACAAATTCAGAATTTGTAAATACAGAGAAATATTGCATTTATCCAACTGAAGTTTATATTCACTAAATGGGTAAAATATTATTTTTTTTAAATTTTTTTTAAAGAGAGAGTGAGAGAGGGGAGAGAGAGAGAGAGAATTTTTAATATTTATTTTTTAGTTCTCGGCGGACACAACATCTTTGTTGGTATGTGGTGCTGAGGATTGAACCCGGGTCACACGCACGCCAGGCGAGCACACTACTGCTTGAGCCACATCCCCAGCCCTTAAATTTTTATTTGTATTACTTAGTTATACATTAAAATAGAATGTATTTATGCACTTTGATATGTCATACATAGGTGGGGTATAATTTCCTATTTTTTTGATTGTACATGTTGTAGAATCACATTGGTCATGCAATCATATATATATACATAAATTAATAATGTCTGTTTCATTCTACTATCTTTCCTATCCCCATATTCCTAATATTCTCCAGTTCCATCCATTTACCTGCAAATGCCATAATCTCATTCTTCTTAAGCTTGGAGTAATATTCTATTGAAAATATATACCACATTTTCTTTATCCATTCATTTATTGAAGGACATCTAGGTTGGTTCCATAGTTTAGTATTGTAAATTGAGTTGCTATAAACATTGACTTGTCTGTGTCACCATAATGCGCTGATTTTAAGTCCTTTGGGTATAAACTGAGGAGTGGGATAGCTGGGTCAAATGATGGTTCCATTCCAAGTATTTTTAGGTATCTCCATTCTACTTTCCATAGTGGTTGCACCAATTTGCAGTCCCACCAGAAGTGTATGCATGTACGTTTTTCCCCATATCCATGCCAACATTTATTGTTACCTGTATTCTTGATGATTGCCATTTTGACTGGAGTGATGAAATCCTAGTGTAGTTTTGGTTGGCATTCTCTAATTACTAGAGATGTTGAACATTTTTTCATGAATTTATTGATTGATTGTGTTTCTTCCTCTTTGAAATGTCTGTTCAGTTCCTTAGCCAATTTATTTATTGGGCTACTAGTTTTTTTTTTTGGGGGGGGGTCAAGTTTTTGAATTCTTTAGTATATCCCATAGATGTAAAATGTTGTTTCTTATATAACTAATTTATACCTCTGTGGTTTGCCTTTTTAGAAAAAAAAATGTAAACATTGGTTTCATTTACTAATGCCTAAGTATATATGCTTTTCTACACAAATGAAGTTAATTTTTTTACTATAATATATATCAGTTACTTGTCCTTAAAAAATGAATACATGTGGGCTGGGGATGTGGCTCAAGTGGTAGCGCGCTTGCATGGCATGCACAGGGCACTGGGTTCAATTCTCAGCACCACATAAAGATAAAATAAAGATGTTGCGTCCACCAAAAACTAAAAAAAGTAAATATTAAAAAAAATTCTCTCTCTCTCTCTCTTTAAAAAAATGAATACATGATATGCTGGTTATATGGAAATAAAATATTTTGAAATAATTTAGCTGGTGATTTAGTCACCTTTTACATTGCTGTGAACAAAATACCTGAGAAGAATAACTTAAGAAAAATGTATTTGGCTCATGGTATCAGAGGTCTCAGTCTATAGAAGGCTGATTCCACTGTTCTGGGCCCAAGGGAGGTGACACATCATGGAGGAAGGGCCCAACAAAGGTACATTGCACCCCTGTAGGCACCAAGGAAGCCGGGAACTGAGAGGAAGGTGCCCACAGAAAGAACAGACCTTCCAGTAATGTCACCCCTCACCCTCCACCCGGCCTAGGGTTCACCCAGTAAGTCCACTCACATCCAATCTAGGATGGTTTGGGTAGGTCATAACTGTCATAATCAAATAATTTCACCTTTGAATACTCTGGCATTAACCGGAGCTTTGGGGCAACGCCATTTGCAAACCATCAATTTGGGAAAACCAAAAGTAAAATCACATAAAGAGACTCCTAAGCTTTGGAAGAATTGGAAGAGTTAAGTCTTATTTTTCTTTTACTTCTTCAAAGAATGGTTGATTCCTAAAACAGAGAAATTAAAAAATGCCCTAAAACCACATTGAATTTTAAAAGGACAAACTTGATCTTATGGAGTTATTTTTAGCCTGCTTTGAAATATCTTTAAAAATCAAGAAAATGAGATATTTATGCTCTACTTTCCTATCAGATGACAAAAAGAACAAAAACTGTCACTAAGTTTTTATTTCAATTATAGAGTAATATATGTGTGTTTATAAAGTGTCTTCTGTAACACATGTTGATAATGAATATTTGTACCTTTAAGTCAGACCAATTTAATATTATTAAGTAGACTTCAATTGTCCCCAAAATGCATGGACAACTTCTCAAAACCAAGAATGTTATTTAATAGTGAGTTGCTACTACTGAGCAATTCCTATCCAAAAGTCAGTGTTAAAAAAATAAAAATTAAATGTGAAAAATGTTAGAAGAAAAGGAACTATAACCTATTCAGCTTGTTATCATAAATTGACTTTTCTATTGTAACAATGGAACAAATAACATTTTAACAAATTTTAAAATATGAATTCTTTAATTATGTAATTAAACTTAGTTCATTGTCCAAGATTTCAGTGACAAAGCTGGACTCTTAATGTGTGCAATGAACATTTAGTAATGATAGGAAATCTGATTAAAGGAGGCTTTTAAAACATCAGTTTTTAAAACTGTATGGGATATGAAGAAAATGCCAAAAGAAAATTAGTCCTGTGAGTTTAAGCCTTGGATAAAAAGATCACGACTTATATATCATCTGTATTTCTGATTTGGGTAGGTGTTTATGAATATGAAAGAACATTATTTCTTTGCAAAGAATGTGCATAACAAAAAGCTCTGCATTCTTTCAAAAGACCCTGTGACTATCTTCATGGGATGACTAGGCTCCAGATTCAACATCTCTATTATAAATATAAGAAAGACTAACCCAGAGGGGAGCCAAGGGAGGCAGCAACAGAAATCCAGGCTGAACACAAAAGCATACCTAGCAATCCTGCAGAACCAAGCCAGACAAGCCAATCAGGGGCAGCAGCAAAGCATTTGAACTCTGCAAGGCTGAAATTATTTAATTCTCCAGGTGCACATATTCTTTTAATTAAAATTGGTATTTAAAGTCAAAGAGATTTGAAATCACAATAGATTGAAAATATTATATACACTCAAATTTTTTCATATTTTTAAAAATTAGGAGATATGTGGATTTTTATTTTAATTAATAAAATATTTTTAAATTAAGAAATATTAAAATAAATGTATAGTCATTGTATAAAATCATATATATATATATATATATATATTTTAATTTTATGAGTATAAAGGAACATTATTTCTTTGTGAAGAATATGCACTACAAAGAGATCTGCATTTTGTTTTACCAGTGAAATTCTCTAATATTTGAAGTAGACTCCAATTTATACAAAAATCAGTGTTTAGATTTTCAAAACCAAGCCCATTGTCTAATTAAGAGCTGCTGTTATTGAACAATTTATATCCAAAGTCACTGCTAGAAACATGTTACATGGACTAAGTTGTAAACCCGCACCTTCTGAGGTGGTTCCCATTATGTTCCCAGTTACAGATGTAGTCCCAGTGGGATTGAGGGGGGAAACTAAATATTCAACTCATAAGTGAGAGGACTGTGCTTTAAACTCAGGGTGCTCCAGAGCCTGTGTCCTTGACCAGGACATTTACTCCCTCATTCATAAATCAGACATGATTTAAAATACAAAAATAAATAAATAAATAAATAGGCCTCTAACATATAGAATAAAGGTATATATAAAATATGTATATGTTTGTGTCTCAGTTCCTTCTACCTAGCTGTCCTTTTCAAGAAGAAAAAAATGTCATAGTGACCCTTGAAGAATTTTTTAAAAATTTAGCATCCTCCAAAGATGACTACAAAAGAATATGGCATTAAAAGATTCACCACTAAAATAAAAATTGAGATAGGCAATTCCAATGGAATGTGGACAAATCAAAACATTTCTGACAAATCAGAATCCATTTCAGCTTTTAGCAAAAAAAATGTATTATGCCTCTTTATTTATTTTAGCAGAATCTTTATTTCAAAACTATATGATCTAAGTTCCCTATAAAAAAAATCATATGTATTTTAGGACTTAAGTGACAACCGTGTATATTTTGGAAGGCACTGGATATTTTGAAAGATTATGGGTTTTTGAGTACATTTTATTTCAAATATTACTAAGTTATGAATTTGGAAAAGAAAATACCTTTAGAGAATTTCAGTTCAAAAAGTTACCAACCGATGATTAGGTACAGAAATTATGGTCCATCCATACATTGAAACACTACTTAGAAAGAAAAAGGATTGAACTTGATATAGCTAACAATGTGAATGAATATTAAAAGTATTCTATTAAGTTAAAGAAGCTGGACACAAAAGACTACATGCTGAATGACTCCATTCATATAGAAGTAAAGTCAAGGCTAAAATAATGAATGTGGCCCATGTTGTCCCTATACCCAGGTGTGTGTACATGTGTATATGCACTCTGAAATATTCACTTGCTTCAGTGAATTTTACTTTATGTAAACTATACTACACTAAAATTTATCTTTTTAAATTTAAACTTCAACTTAATTAACATCTTATTTGGGGAATTGACTGGATATAGAGCATAAAATTAGGGAATGATACCTCTAATATTTTAATTTAATATGAGCCCTTATGTATTTTAAGAAATGTGTAAGAGGTCACTATGACTGGATTTTATAAGAAAATTTCTGGAATTTTATAAAAAATTATATTCAGTAAAATATTTTCCCTCAAATTTCATGGGAAGTCATTATGTTTTCTTATTTGAATGATGACTATATATTGTGCAGACTAATGAGTATCTACAGCAAATGCTAGAAGTCATATGATATTCAATTCTACTTTTTAATCAATATTTTTCAATTAAATAAGTTGCAGAAAATATCTATTATATGCATCTCTTAAGTGAAAATAGCTAACAGTTTTATAATTAGACATAGATTTTTCATAAGTCTTTTTTGGGGGGGTGGAGGGACGGTACCAGGAATTGAACTCAGGGGCACTTGGCCACTGAGCCAAATCCCCAGCCCTATTTTGTGTTTTATTTAGAGACAGGGTCTCACTGAGTTGCTTAGCGCCAGGCTATTGCTGAGGCTAGCTTTGATCTCTATTCCGAAATAAAGTATTCACTAAAAGTAGTCACTTTAGCCACTTGGCTGCATACATATTAATGTGAAGTGTTTGATTAAATATTTAGATTTAACATTTGTATGCTATTTAGATTGCTTATTTCATAATTTCTAAGTACACAGGTTTACAGTTTGTTTGTTTTTTGCTATTTTCTTGATGCTTTAGTTTGTTTTCAATAGTAATTGAAGAAAGTTTTTTAGTTTTGGAAACTAAGCTAGCCATTGAAATAATAGGTTTCTTATTGCCTTATCTCTAAAGGTAAATGAATTACAGTTTGTTTAATTTGGCTTGCTAAAGGTAAATGACTTTTGTTGTTGTTTTTGCATTTATCTCTGTTATCACTTATATAATTATTATTTTCAAATGAGGAATTTCTCTGTATTAACCAAGAATGCTGAAACATAGCCCAAGAAGAGGCAAAGAGGTTGGTGGCTGCTATAGTTTAGAGATGGTAGAGAGGTGCTGTTGGGTATAACTATAGAATGGTAATCCCAGGAACATTTTGATAGTGATGAAATAGTTTGTATCTTTTTTCTTTCTTTTTCTTTTTAATTGATTCATTTTAGTTACACTTAACATTAGGATTCATTTTGACATAATTATAAAAGCATGGAATATAACTTCCTCTAATCCAATCCCCAGTACTTCCCCTTTTCTTCCCCTCCTCCTTCCCTGACATCCTCTAAGTCAACTCCACTGATTTTTCTTCATACAGTTTGCACTTGGATATGGGTGGTAGTTGCATAAATCACATATATGATAAAATATATAAAATGACACAGAACTGTACCAATATAAAATTCCTTGCTTTAATCCTGTGCTATAATTTTGTAAGATGCATTTACTGAGAAAATATGCATTAATGATACACAGGATTTCTCTAGGTATATTTCAACTTTTGGTGAAGTATACTTATTTCAAATTTTAAAAGTTTTAAAAGAAAGCAACAAAATGTGGTATTTTACAAAATCATGATTGTGGCATCACATTTACAGATAAGAGAACAGAGGCATTGGGTTAGAATGCAGCTTCCCTGGTGTGTATACATCATTTTTTCCTAGATGTTTTATTTCATAATAAATCTCCATTTAGCCCCTTAAAGTTACTAATTCTTAATTGTTTAGTAACACAAACTTGTTAAATTCAAAATTAACATCACAAGACAAATTTTAAGTTATGGATGGCTATGTTATAATTAGGAGTTACCATGGAATTTTGGTGTTAAAAAAGCAGGGTGATATAAGAGAATAAATTAGGTTCTTATCAGATGAGAAGAAAATATAATTAAAACCTATTGTACCAGAAAGTAGTTTAATTAATATTAAGTGATCTATTATCATGTTTAGTTTCTAGTAAATTCACAACCTTGTGGAGCAAATCTTTTAATACATATTTTTTTCAAGTTCAGCAACTTTTACATTTGTGCTTAAATTTTATCATATATGTTTGATCAAATATTTCCTGGTAGTGTGAAACATGGGTTTTCTAGTACTTGATATCCAATAATCAGTTTTTAAACTCTACTAACTCAGTATATTGTTAGTTTTTTTTAAAAAAAAATATTTAGTGTTCCTACTAGGTGCTGGAAAATTAACTAAATGAGGGAATCAGTCCTGTGTTCAAGGCACTTGGGAGGAAAGGAAAAGAGAGAAAAAGGCCATTGCATTATGCAGGTTCTAAGAACCATATTGGGGAAACAGAGTGACACCAGAGAACACAAAATATCCCTCATAGAATCTGTCCAGTGGAGGAGGAAACAATGTGATACCTGGGCTGGTATCAAAAGATAAGGACAGAGGCTGGGGTTGTGGTTCAGCAGTAGAGCACTCACCTAGCACATATGAGGCATTGGGTTCAATCCTCAGCACCACATAAAAATATTAAATAAATAAATAAAGGTATTGTGTCCATCTACAACAAAAAGAATTATATATATATATATATATATACACACACACACACACACACACACACACATACACACACACACATACACACACACACACACACACACACACACACACATACAGTTTCCACCTGGACACAGTGGAGACCATACAACGTTTTAGACTGATAGATGACTGAGGACTGCTTGGATGTTCTACAGAGATGGGGAGATACATCATTTGGGTTCAGAACTTTGCCCAGAGAAGGCAATTTACAGATCAGGGATCCCATTCAGAATGTTGTCATGACAATCTGGGATAGAGAGGATGGTGGAATAGGAATGGAAAGAAGTGAATGACTTTGTGAGATGGTTAGGAAGGAATGGACGGGACTTTGTGAATGATGAGACATGTTTAAAGATATCAAGTTTTTGTTATGGCATCTTTTATACTCACTAGTTTGATAATCAGACTAAGGTTCTTCATGAAGGAAGATGTAATATTAATCCAGAAACAAACAAAAAATAATTGTGTATGTCAGTGTGCTGTGTGAGTGTGTGTGTGTGTGTGTGTGTACAAATAATTGTGGACAGAGACAGAGGCACAGAGGATCAGAGAGAGTTTTGTAATTAAACTGATAGAAAATAGAAACTACAAAGTGCAAAATGGGGTTGCAGGAAGGTCTGCAGGAAAATAACTTTGCTCTTGCAGGATGTGGTGGCACACACCTGTAATCCCAGAGGCTCAGGAGACTGAGATAGGAGGATCACAATTTCAGCAGCAACAGTGAGACACTAAGCAATTCAGTGAATCCTGTCTCTAAATAAAATACAAAATAGGGGTGGGGATGTGGCTCAGTGATTGAGTACTCCTGAGTTCAATCCCCAATACCCAAATAAATAATAGAAAGGAAAACAAATTTGTTCTTACTGATAGCCTATGCTAACTCTTTATAAACACACTTGTCTCCTTAATCAAAAATGACATGGAATCTACAAAATTATGCTCTGTGTACAAATATACCACAGAAATTCCTGTTTATAATTTATATATGATAATGCACTAATTAAAATAGTAATAATAATCACAATAATAAAAGGGAAATCAGTATAGCAGAGCAAGTGGATCAAATGCAGAAAAGGAGAGGTAATGGAAGGATATTTAACAAATTATGTGATGAGTAAGCATGAATGTAGGGTAGTGAATTCCATTATTATATGTGAGGAATCAGTAAAAATGGCAGCAACCCTGAATTTTTCCATCCAATCATTTTGACTCACTAAATTAATGTGCAGGGTCTGCACACAGAGCAGGTCTAAATTGCTAGGGATTTAATGACCTGGGTATGACACTCAATCAAAGAGAGACAAAGTTGATGGGACAATAAACCAGGTCCCACTTCTTTCCCGTAGAATAATTCCAAAATATATTACACACTGTATTCAGAAACTGCCTGTACCCCACCAGAGGGACCCACTTATTCCACACTATTTATTGACCTTTCTCTCCTTCTGGCCTCATTTTCTCTCTTGTCATGTTTCCTTGGATCCCATTCCAAATAAATTGCTTGCAGGTATGTCCTAGTCTTAGGATCTATTTTCTTTCTACTGTAGCCTTGAATGATATCTGCTATTTCTGTTATTTTTGAAATGATGTATTTTCTTGCATTAAAAAAGCAAGTAAATATATGTAGATAGGAAGCAAAAGTTAGGGTATTTTAGTAGTTTTGATTTCAGAAGCACCTTCATCAGCCATAGGGTGAAGCCATCGTCTTACTAGATGATAACTCACTTGATATAGAATACGAGGTATCTCGTTTGCTTGTATGATACTCTTCTTGTTCGGTAGGCACTTTATTCTCACTGCCTGTATTATGCATTCCCTGGACCTTCAAGGTTTCTAGATGTATCTGGTCTTCCTTCAGAAGCAGTGCTTTCTCAAGATTGCTGCTTCTTGTTCTGAAAAACGTCATGTCCCTTACTGTAGATTCCCTGATAGCCAGTGTTCTCCAAGTCCTGGGCTTATTCTTGTTATTTCCTTACTCAGGTGGGAATATTTTCACCTGTTTTCCATCACCAATGGACCCCATTCAGTGTGGATACTAGAGCAAGCTGGGTGGAGCTTGGACACTTATCTTCCTATTTATATGTCTATCAAGAGGAGTTTCATTCTGTGTCCTTTAATTTTACTGCATTCAAGGTCTTATGTTTTTGTTGTTGTTGTTTGTTTGGCTGTTGTTTTTTTATGGATTTCCGTGGTTACTGATAAATAGATTTTAATCAAAATAGCTGTCACTACCCTATGAAACTGAAACCCCTCTCTTAGAAAATATGAAACTTCACTTAAGGAAACTAAAATTCTGCTCACTGGCAATCTGTTACTTCAGCAGGTGAGACAATATCACTGGAAAAGTAAAACCAGACACCTCTTACTACCAAAACTGAAGGCAGTAGTTACAAGCTAATTTCTTAAGTTTCTCCTTTTGTTTCATTATAAGAATAAGGGAAAATGGCTTGGTCAGATAGGTTTGGGAAGAAAATTTTGTCAACACTTTTGAAGAATAAACATTGCCATTTGATAAAAGTCAGCTTTACTAGCTGTTAAAATGTAGGCAAGTTATTAAATTGTCCGATTTTTAGTTACATCACAAATTATTTCAAAAGAAATACATTACAGTAAAGTTCTCAGAGGAGTCAACAGTTCCTGGAAAGAGCTTAAAATGTAATATTATGAAGATAGAAAAAATTATGAAATTACGTTGGGGTAAGAATTGAGGTAAATTGTTTATTCCAGTTTAACTGGCTTTTTTATTGCTACCACTTTTTCTTTTTTTTTTTTCTAATTGTGATTCTTGCAACATCATCTCAAGGGCTCTAGAAAAACACGCTTAGTTCCTTGTTTATTGAGGCAAGTTGCTTGAAGAAGCCCTCTCAGCACGTTTCAACAGAGCCAAGTAGCACGTGGACTGAGATACATACAAAAAAAATCAGTGATGTTTCATAAATGACAGAAAGTGTGTGTGTGTTCTGGTTTTTAAAGTTCAATATGTTTTGTTTCACTGTGAAAATGACTGCCTTCTAGGGCTGCCAAGTTAAACCCGGCTAGGCCAAATACTGTTAGAGCTCCCCCTAATGGAGGTAACTGATGAAGGCCTGCAGTTTGGCTAGCTTTTTTTCTCCTAATGTGAGTGAACCCTGAATGTTAAAAACTTATCATTATTTCCATTTGTAGTTAGCACAATACTTAAGAGAAAAAAGATAATTTATTTTGTAACATTATAGAAAGGATTTTCAATTCTCAGGCTGAGAAAAATTGCCCTGCTATTTCTCTGGCTGTGGAAATGCAACAGCTTTTAATAGAAAGAGAGCTGACATAATTGAATGCTATCTTAACATAATCATGGACATTTTGCTAAACTAAGGCATCCCACAGCAACTGATACATTAAATGAACTTTAAAAATAAAAAAGAAAGAAAGAAAGGAAGAAATATTGTGTTCAGAAAGCATTCAAATTTTATGTACACCATGAGAGAGTCACCTGTTAGATTCCATGTAGGCTTATAATACATTTTCAGTGATTCCGGTCCTGTTTGAGGTCTAAGGCATGTCTTTACTTGCTGTCTCTGTAAGAGGGGCAAGCACAGTGTTAAACTGATGGATATTTTCTTTCCATAAAAATATCAGCAATATTATTTACTCTAAGTGAAATTGCATTATCAAGATTTCTACCTTTGCACATAATGACTATGTAGTCCTCTAATTCATTTGGGTGCCTTTGTGGTTCTCCTTTGAACAGGAAATAATAATCTTGAAATGCTTTCTAAAACAAATTGTTTTGAGGAAATAAAAAGCAGGGCTGTTACAATTTTCTGAAATATTGTTAAATAGCTATTTTTGTCAAAAGAGTACAAAGAGACATAAAAAGGGGGGGGGCAATCATTCACACTGTACATGATGACCAAAAAAAAATTTACCCAAAATATCATGATAATTGCTATTTTATTTTTTTATGCATAAAAAAGAAATATTTTCCTCAGTGCAGAAAGAAAAAAAAAGCACTGTATTTAGGAGAAAGGACTTTGACTGAAACACTATTGAATGGTACATAGTGTACTCACCTTGGAGAGGACTTACATGACTGGTTCTGAGAGTGAGGTTTCCTTTCTAAGAAAACATCTACCCATACAAAAATGTGACAATCTGTTTCCTCATTAGCCAAGAATCATATCAACAAAGATGAATATTAATTAATTCTAGATCCAAGGAAGAAAGAAAGCTACTGAAGCCGACTTTTTCAATGCCTCTGTGTGAAATTGAAAAAGAGATAATATTCATGAAAATATTTTCAATGGATTTATATAAGCATGTTCTTCTGTACTATTATAAGAGAAAAGATATTAATTAGAAATTGATATAAACAAGTAAATATTTTGAACATTACTGTTGAATTAAGTATATAATTATGCAATGTTATTTAAAATTTAGAATTATAAAATAGCTGTAATATAAATGTTTCTTCAAGGCAGGATTCATTTCTTATTGTTCTGTGTATCATTGGTGTCTACTATATACCTACCATATAATGAATGTTATATAAAGATTGATTAAATGGATGGATGGATTCGAATTAGATGTACTTTATTTTCACTCTTTTCAGTTTTTGGAGATTAGACCATTAAGAGTTCTCTATAGGTTTAACGCAATGCCAATCAAAATCCCAATGGCATTTCTTGTAGAAATAGAGAAAGCAATCATGAAATTCATATGGAAAAATAAAAGACCCAGAATAGCAAAAACAATGCTAAGCAGGAAGTGTGAATCAGGCAGTATAGCGATACCAGACTTCAAACTATACTACAGAGCAATAGTAACAAAAACAGCATGGTACTGGTACCAAAACAGGTGGGTGGACCAATGGTACAGAATAGAGGACACAGAAACCAATCCACAAAACTACAACTATCTTATATTTGATAAAGGGGCTAAAAGCATGCAATGGAGGAAGGATAGCATCTTCAACAAATGGTGCTGGGAAAACTGGAAATCCATATGTAACAAAATGAAACTGAATCCCTTTCTCTCACCATGCACAAAAGTTAACTAAAAATGGATCAAGGAACTTGATATCAAATCAGAGACACTACGTCTGATAGAAGAAAAAGTTGGCTACGATCTACATACTGTGGGGTCGGGCTCCAAATTCCTCAACAGGACACCCATAGCACAAGAGTTAATAACTAGAATCAACAAATGGGACTTACTCAAACTAAAAAGTTTTTTCTCAGCAAAAGAAACAATAAGAGAGGTAAATAGGGAGCCTACATCCTGGGAACAAATCTTTACTCCTCACACTTCAGATAGAGCCCTAATATCCAGAGTATACAAAGAACTCAAAAAATTAGACAATAAGATAACAACCCAATCAACAAATGGGCCAAAGACCTGAACAGACACTTCTCAGAGGAGGACATACAATCAATCAACAAGTACATGAAAAAATGCTCACCATCCCTAGTAGTCAGAGAAATGCAAATCAAAACCACCCTAAGATACCATCTCACTCCAGTAAGACTGGCAGCCATTATGAAGTCAAACAACAACAAGTGCTGGCAAGGATGTGAGGAAAAGGGTACACTTGTTCATTGTTGGTGGGACTGCAAATTGGTGTAGCCAAATTGGAAAGCAGTATGGAGATTTCTTGGAAAGCTGGGAATGGAACCACCATTTGACCCAGCTATTCCCCTTCTCAGTCTATTCCCTAAAGACCTAAAAAGAGCATGCTACAGGGACACTGCTACATTGATGTTCATAGCAGCACAATTCACAATAGCAAGACTGTGGAACCAACCTAGATGCCCTTCAATAGACGAATGGATAAAAAAAATGTGGCATTTATATACAATGGAGTATTACTCTGCATTAAAAAATGACAAAATCATAGAATTTGGAGGGAAATGGATGGCATTAGAGCAGATTATGCTAAGTGAAGCTAGCCAATCCCTAAAAAACAAATGCCAAATGTCTTCTTTGATATAAGGAGAGTAACTAAGAACAGAGTAGGGACGAAGAGCATGAGAAGAAGATTAACATTAAACAGGGATGAGAGGTGGGAGGGAAAGGGAGAGAGAAGGGAAATTGCATGGAAATGGAAGGAGACCCTCAGGGTTATACAAAATTACATACAGGAGGAAGTGAGGGGTAAGGGAAAAATAATACAAGGGGGAGAAATGAATTACAGTAAAGGGGTAGAGAGAGAAGAGGAGAGGGGAGGGGAGGGGAGGGGGGTTAGTAGAGGATAGGAAAGGCAGCAGAATACAACAGACACTAGTATGGCAATATGTAAATCAATGGAAGTGTAACTGATGTGATTCTGCAATCTGTACACGGGGTAAAAATGGGAGTTCATAACCCACTTGAATCAAAGTGTGAAATATGATATATCAAGAACTATGTAATGTTTTGAACAACCAACAATAAAAATAAATAAATAAATAAATAAAAAGAAACGTCATCATCATATTCTTTCCTGATTATTCAAATAATGTGTTGTTTTTCTAGTATTTCTTGAATTATCTTTCTTTTTCCCAGCAAACTGAGACTGAGAATAATCTTTTGCCAAATGTACATGGGCCTGTTTTGTATAAGGGTCAGGCACTTGGTGAAGCAGAAAGGATGACATTTTATAAACTTTAGATATATTTCAATTATGCTTTTCTTGATAGTTTTATAAGTGTTTACAACAACATATAACATAGTTCCTCTAGCTTATCTCAGATCTAACAGGAAAACCCAAGTTTTGCTGATTTCTCAATTAAACTTTGGGAAAAAAGCCTGCAGAAGTAATAAATTATTATTATACCATTAGATCTTGAAGAATGATGTGGTCTAATTGTTTCAACAAATGTTTAAAAATGCCAGGTGCATGTAAGCATTCAAGAAGTACTTTTGAACACAAATGTTATGAAAGACAGGGTTATGAGCTTATAGACTAGTTTAGAAAACTTCCTATACATGTCACAATGATAACTAAAATTTGGCCAAGTTTAAAAGTTCATATTTATTGTAAGGGATTCGCCTTGCCTTTTCTTATCAAGCCATAATCAACTTTCTATTCTATCTATTTCTTTAAGGAGTGTTAAAAACAAACAAACAAACAAACAAAAAATGATACCATCAGTTGCAGTGTCTAATTGCTAAAAATCAGCAAAAATATCATTCATCTGACTGACACTGTTCTGATTGGGAATACTGTTTTTTTTTCCCCTAAGAACAAAACCACTACTCTAAAAGACTTAGCAACAAAAATAAATATATGTATAAAAATAAATAAATAAATGGCTTAGCAATCAAGACAAGTGATCTCTTTAAATTTTCCTTAAGCTAAAACAAATATCTGAGTGTCCCAAATCTAAACTGCTAATAACAAAATATAAGAAAATTGATGATTAACACAGTGTTAAAAGTGTTCATATTGTAATTATTGTCTAGAAGTTTGGATGCTCGGTTACCTAGTTCAACCTGTTCAGGTGTGGTTTCATAAAACAAACAGAACATATCTTCCTTTGATCCTAAATCTATGAACTTCTAGGTAATCATGATGAATAATTGCAGTTAGCTGTTACTCAGGAAGCAGTGCAAAATAACATCATAATGGATTACTCTCGTGAAGCTTATTATTCATTCCTAGCAAAAACCATGCATGGCAAGTATTTTGCTATTGATTTTTTTTTTTACCAATAAAGAAACTGATGCATAAGAAGGTGAAATCAATTTTCAGGGTGACAGTTAATAAGTCGTAGAAGTGAGATGTGGGCACTGACAGACTTCATAAAGTGGAGAGTTATAGAACAAGAGTAGTTAAGGTCTATAAACTCAACTTCTGTTTCTAGGAAACTTAGACTTGTAACTGAGTCCCTCTGTTTAAAAATGGATATGCTAATACATTTCTTAGGACTTAGCATCTTGCTTGGAGTCCTCAGGATCAGTGTGGTAGCACTCACCCAGTGCCCTATGTCCACCCCGTGGCAATACTTCCCAGCATCCTATTTTGCAACTGAACTCTTATTTGCCTGTGGTTGCTTCCCCTCAGTTAAGCACATCTTAAGAAACCCTCCACTCCTCTGTTACCTAGCACAATTTCTGACACAGCATTTTTTTCTGTATGCATTTTGAATAAATGCAGTCTTTATTTCTCAGTTCATAGGCATGAAAGTCTAGACTGGTGGTTTCCAAAACGTGTTGTACAGAAATAGTTTTTTGGATTGGTGAAGAAAAAAATGTTTAGTTTTCATAAGAGTACATTTGTATAATTTAAACAAAAATTCTGAGATTTTTTTTCTTCAGTTCTTAATGAAAAATATTTCTTTCATTAAACAAAAGAGATTATAAATAAGTTGATTTTGTTCTCTTAGAAAATAAAACATGGGCAATTTATTAGTACTGGTATAACAAATTTTCATTTCAACTAGTCCATGAGATTCACAATTCTGTTGCAAAAGAAATAAGACCAAGCTACAAACCTAAGTGGATGGAGCATGAACATAAGTTGATGAAGAGGTCATAAGAAGGACATGAGGTATGCTTTAATTTTTTTTTCCCTTAAAAATAGTGAAAATTTTACTGTGACAGTCATGGATGTAAGAATTTATACATAGTCTAAGTGCATAAACCATCCTAAAATACAAATTCATCAGTTGCAAATCACAGAGCAACCACACTTGATAGAGCTCCAGGACCAGGTACAGAAACATTTGAGAAGTAATATCAGTGATGGGTGTAACCACAGCCTACACTTGATGGATGGATGTCAATGTCTTTATCAATGTCAACTTGGAATGCTATGGCTTTTTGTTTGACACTGACATATTTGAATGTTTCGTTCATGATCCAGATGATGATACTTAAAGTTTGCCTATATAATTTTGATGTCACAGATATTATAAATAAACAAAAGTGATGAATTACAACATTGAATACAAAAAAAAATATTTAGAAGTTTAAAATAATTTTACACTTTAGGAAAAATAAATCAGACAACAAAAAGAGGTTATATTTGTTTGCCAAAAGGAAATTCATGATAATAAATCAGTTATCCATTAAGACAAAGGTAAAAAAGAGTGTTTTTAATTCAATATGAGCTAATTTTGAACACGGATGTGCTGTCATTTTTTCTATTAATAAATGAAAATTTAAAGTCAGCACAAAGAAGAAACAATTCCTTGCCCTTGAGCAGTATATATTATATTCTAAGATAATTTGGTAAAAGAGATGTCTTTACAAATGGCCACTACTTCTAAAAGAAGAGAATTTGTAGAAGAAACTTGTCTATATTTCAAATGTTTATTTAATTTAACTGTTTTATCCTGGATGTGTACATATATGTGTGTACATATATGTGCATGTGTGTGTGTTTCATCTAAACTTAGAAATTCTATAAAGGTATCCATAAGGAAAAACTATTTTTCGTTACTTTGTAAAAATGTTTTAGATTGCATAATGACAAAGTAAAAGGTTATATAAATACTCTATTACAGAGAAAAATAATAATGAAGTCATTTTTCCTGCAGTTGAAGGTCACAAAGACATATTTTATTTCCTCCAAAATGACTGATGAAAATTATAATTACTATTCAAATATTTAAATATGGTGTGCTGTGAAATATGCATCTATTTTAATAAACTTGCATTTGATTTTTGCAGATAATGTCATGAGAAGGTGTGAGCCATATTTAGAAGACAATAAGTCAGTCTTGAATAGTTTTTATGCATTTCCACCTTTTAAAATGTATTTTATTCATGATAAATGAGGAAAGCAAATCATGAGTTGAGAAAGTATGTCTTTATAAATCATGCTTGCACGTGGTTAGACTGGATCAGAAATTTGTCTGTGGAGCAAAAGCAGGTGGAGTCAGAAAATAAAATCTATCTTCCATTCCACATGCTGTCTGCACCCCAAATATCGTTCTCACATCTGGTTTCCACTCATAGTTATGTGGCCCTTGGGATAAAAACGGTCTACTGATAAATTTGGAGGTGTTTTGGAAGAGGTAGGCTCTTGAACTTGAACAAATGGATTTCCTTTCCCTGGTTTTTACCACTTTTTTTTTTAGTATGGATATCACACTTCAGTGGTTCAGCCTCAGGAGAATGTGTCACCATGATGAATGCCATCCACTTCTGTCAGACAATGTAGCCTAGTAAAAAGAGGGCTCCATTATGAACTGTAGTTCATTTCTGGCTTTAACACAGATTGGTTGAGTGACCTTAGGTAAATTGGGTCATGTCAGCATATTGGAACTTCTTGGCTACATCCTCGCCTGCCTTGTATAAAATGAATGGATTGCATATGGTAGACTTTCAATATGAATAACCAAATTTATCAATAAAACAGCTGAAATATCGCACTATTTTATAGCTGGCATTCCAAATTTTCTAACTTTACCTCAAGAACTCATTTCTTTAGCAATGTTAGAGGAATACTTTTCATCTGTGTGTTTTACAGATATCTATACAGTAAGTTTAGTAGAAGTTACTCAGCTTAGAAAATTGTCTTCAATGTTTTCACCAGATACATTTTCTCTTTAGATAGTGTAGATTCCCCCCCCAAAAAAAAACTGAAGTAAAAATATTAATTTTTAGCCCAAAAGATGTTTATTTTTATACATAAAATATTATTAGAAAAACCTTAAAGTGAAAAACAAGTCTCTCATCCCACTGTCACCAATTATTTTTAGAGAATTATTATATTCTCTACAATTTATTATAAGTGTGTGTAATTTTTAAAATAATTTCAATACTATTTGATTCAGACATTGTTGTATTTGCTTGTTACTTAACAATATGTATTTGAGAATAATTCACCTCACAATCATATATATATTTTTATTATTTTAATGACATATCGTCCTATTTTAATAGTATGTCATGACTTATTTAGTCAGTTTTCTGTTAGTTGATATTGGGATTTTCCAATAATTGTGATTTGCAAACCATTCTGCAGGAATATGCTTAGATACACATAATTTAGGAAAAAAAATCTTAGCAGTGAGATTACTTTGTCAATATGTGCATATTAAATTGTAAAGGTTATTGCAAATTGGACTCCAAAGCTTTATAAATTCATCTTCTATCAATAATGTTGCAATATGCTCATTCTTTTCACTCTCGACAATAGGTTTTAAAGATACCATCTCAATACATGAATGTCCAGCATGATGGTGCATACCAGTAATCCCTGTGACTCAGGAATCTGAGACAGGGGACTTCAAATCAAAGGCCAGCCTCCGCATTTTAGCAGAATCCTCAAAAATTAATGAGACCCTTTCTCAAAGTAAAAATGAAAAGAACTGAGGACATAGTTCAGTTGTAAAGCAACCATGGGTTTAAAACCCCAATACCAAGAAAAAAAATTTCAAAATATAAATTTTTTAAAAATATTACTTATTATATTTTCATCTTACTACAAGTTTTATTTGAAAAAATACAGAAATATTAAATAATAAAAATAATCTATAACTATTCATGCAATATTTCAATTTTGTAATATCAAAAGTGTTAAGAAAGAACAAATAAATAAAAATCATATCAGGTCTTTGATATTTGATGCTGAATAGATTACATCAAATGGAAACCAAGGGATCACAGTCACCTTTTACAAAGGATGTAATAAATTTTGGATACAGTGACTATAAAGGTGGCAACATCATTGTTAATTGAAATAATTCATTCAGTTTATTGGTACTTCTTGCGCTTAGGGAAAGCATTGCAGGGAGTAAAGGCTAGATCCTCTCAGTCCAGCTACCTTTCAGAATGACAATCACAAACACTTCAGCAACTTCCTCTTCAGGTGAGCATCTCTGGCCTTTGTACAACTGGTAGCGCTGACATTGTCCCTTGATGAGGGTGGAAAGAGGGGCAAGGTATAGCCCAGTCCATTTCTCACATAGTCCCTTATTTATTTATTTAACTCATTCATTTGCTCATTTATTTTGTTCATTTGCTTGTTTGTTTTTTTCCTGTCTCATTTCATCAGCCAGGATTAAGGCTACCAAGCATATTTTTGAAATACCCTCTTAGTATATTTGAGACATGTTAAATAACTAGGATTCTATCTTTATAAAAAGAGTACTTAGCGGGGTGTGGTGGCACACGCCTATAATCTCAGTGGCTCAGAAGGCAGAGACAGGAGGATTGTGAGTTCAGAGCCAGCCTCAGCAATGGCGAGGAATTAGGCAACTCAGTGATACCCTGTCTCTAAATAAAATACAAAACAGGGCTGGAGATGTGGCTTTTGGTTGAGTGCCTCTAAATTCAATCCCCAGTACAAAAACAAAAACAAAACAAAACAAAAAGAGTACTTAACAGTTCCAAAACAAGAATTTGATAATTGCAACTCAAATTTGATACAAAACTTTCACCTTGTATGTAACTTTTACTATTCCTATTTAACCCTCAGAATCCCCAAATTCTCATTTGTACAACTGGCATGTAGAGAAATAACAAACATAAAGTAATTAGCACAGTTCTTAAAAACTATTACTGACTCATTTTACAGATGAGAAAATGAAATCTCAGAGATATGAAATCAAATTCATTGATAAAGTTCATGTAATCTAAAGTCAATAGCGAAGACCTATTATAGCTGGGCAGAGTAGTGCATGCTTGTAATCCAAGCCGCTCCAGAGGCTAAAGCAAGAGGATCACAAGTTCAAAGCCAGCTTTGAAAACTTACTGAGGCCTAAGTAACTTAGTGAGATCCCATCTTTAAAAAAAAAATAAAAAGAGCTGGAATTTTGGCTCAGTGGTTAAGTGCCCTTGAGTTCAATCCCTAGTACAAAAAATAATAGTAATAATAATCCAGTTATAAATTCACAAAAAAAGAATAAAAATAATATTTGAAAGTAATGAAAAAATCACCTAAATTTGAACAAAATTACTATTTGAAACTAACATAAGAAATAATTTAAAATTGGGTTTTTTCAAAAAACAACCCTGTCTACTACTTCTGTTTTCCTTTATTTTATGGGTTAATTTTTTTAATATTTATTTTAATTTGTTATATATGACAGCAGAATGCATTTTAGTTCACAGCACACATATAGAGCTCGATTCTTCATGTCTCTGGCTGTACATAAAGTAGAGTCACACCATTCATGTCTTCATACATGTACTTAGGGTAATGATGTCCATCTCATTGCATTCTCCTCCCTCTCCTTTGCCCTACCTAAATTTTCTCAATTCTTCCCATATTCCCCCTTACCTCCATTGTGGATCACCATCCACAATGAAAACATTTGGCCTTTGGTTTCTTGGAACTGGCTTACTTCACTTAGCATGATATTCTCCAACTCCATCCATTTACCTGCAAATGCCATGATTTTATTCTCTTTTAATGCCGAGTAGTATCCCATTGTGTATATATACTACATTTCTTTATTTATTCATCTATTGAAGGGCATCTAGTTTGGTTCCACAGTTTAGCTATTGTGAATCATGCTGCTATAAACATTGATGTGGCTCCTTCACTGTAGTACGATGTTTTTAAATTATTTGGTTATAAACCAAGGAGTGGGACAGCTGGGTCAAGTTGTGGTTCTATTCCCAGTTTTCCAAGGAATCTCCATACTGCTTTCCAGATTGGCTGCACCAATTTGCAGTCCCACCAGCAATGTATGAGTGTGCCTTTTTCCTCACATTCTCACCAACACTTATTATTGTTTGTATTCTTAATAACTGCCATTTTGACTAGAGTAAGATGAAATCTTAGAGTAGTTTTGATTTGCATTTCTCTGATTGCTAGAGATGTTGAACATTTTTTCATATATTTGTTGACTCATTGTATATCATGTTCTGAGAAGTGTCTGTTCAGTTCCTTGGCCCATTAATTGACTGGGTATTTGTGTGTGTAGTTGTTTTTTTTTTTTTTTTTTGGTGTTTTTGAGTCCTTTATGTATCCTAGAGATTAGTGCTCTATCTGATGTGCATTTGGTAAAAATTTTCTCCCATTCTGTAGGCTCTTTATCCCCCTCATTGATTGTTTCTTTTGTTGAGAAGAAGCTTTCAAGTTTGAATCCATCCCATTTATTGATTCTTTTTTTTTTTTAAAGAGAGAGTGAGAGAGGGGAGAGAGAGAGAGAGAGAGAGAGAGAGAGAGAGAGAGAGAGAGAGAGAGAGAGAGGGAGAATTTTTTTTTTAATATTTATTTTTTAGTTCTCGGCGGACACAACATCTTTGTTGGTATGTGGTGCTGAGGATCGAACCCGGGCCGCACGCATGCCAGGCAAGCGCGCTACCACTTGAGCCACATCCCCAGCCCCCATTTATTGATTCTTGATTTTATTTCTTGTGTCATAGGAGTCTTGTTAAAGAAGTTGGAGCCTAATCTAACACAATGAAGATTTGGGCCTATTTTTTCTTCTATTAAGTGCAAGGTCTCTGGTATAATTCCTAGGTCCTTGATCTACTTTGAGTTGAGTTTTGTGCAAGATGAGAGATAGGGACTTAATTTCCTTTTGCTGCACATGTATTTCTAGTTTTCACAGCATCATTTGTTGAATAGACTATCTTTTCTCTAATATATATTTTTGGTACCCTTGTAGATAACTATATTTATGTGGGTTTGTCTCTGTGTCCTTAATTCTGTACCATTGGCCTACAAGTCTATTTTGGTGCCAATACCATTTCATTTTTGCTACTATTGTTCTGAAGTATAGTTTAAAATCTGGTAGAGTGATGCCACCTGCGTCACTCTTATTGCTAAGGATTGCTTTGGCTATTTTGGGTCTCTTATTTTTCTAGATGAATTTTTCATGATTGCTTTTTTTATTTCTATGAGGAATACCATTGGGATTTTGATTGAAATTGCACTAAATCTGTATAGTGATTTCGGTAATATGGTTATTTTCACAATATTGATTCTGTCTATCCAAGAACAAAGGAAGTCTTTCCATCTTCTAAAGTCCTCTTTAGTTTCTTTCTTTAGTGTTCTGGAGTTTTCCTTTTAGATGTTTTTCACTTCTTTCAGTAAGTTTACTCCCAAGTATTTTATTTATTTACTTATTTTTTGAAGCTATTGTAATGGGGTGGTTTTCCTAATTTCTCTTTCAGAGGATTTATCACTGATGTATAGAAATGCCTTTGATTTATGGGTGTTGATTTTATGTCCTGATACTTTGCTGAATTTATTTATTAGTTCTAGAAGTTTTCTGGTGGAACTTTTTGGATCCTCTAGGTATAGAATCATGTCATCCACAAATAGTGATAGTTTTAGTTCTTCTTTTCCTAGCTGTATCCATTTAATTGCTTTCATCTGTCTAATTGCTCTGGCTAGAATTTCAAGAACTATGTTAAATTGAAGTGGTGACAGAGGGCATCCCTGTCTTGCTCCAGTTTTTAGAGGGAATGCTTTCAATTCTTCTCCATTTAGAATGAGGTTGGCCTTGGGCTTAGCATAGATAGCTTTTACAATGTTGACATATGTTCTTGTTATCCCTAATTTTTCTAGTGTTTTGTACATGAAGGGGTGCTATATTTTGACAAATGCTTTTTCTGCATCTATTGAGATGATTATTTAATTCTTGTCATTAAGTCTATTGATGTGAGGAGTTACATTTACTTATTTCTGTATATTGAACCAAACTTGCATCCTTGGGATGAATCCCACTTGATTGTAATGCACTGTCTTTTAAATATGTTTTAGTATTCAATTTGCCAGGATTTTATTGAGAAATTTTGCATCTATGTTTATTAGAGATATTGGTCTGAAGTTTTCTTTCTTTGATGTCTTTGTCTGGTTTTGGAATCAGGATGATATAGGCCCCATAGAATGACTTTGGGAGTGCTCCCTCTTTTTCTATTTCATAGAATAATTTGAGGAGTATTGGTATTAGTTCTTCTTTGAAGGTCTTGTAGAACTCAGCTGTGTATCCATCTGATCCTGGACTTTTCTTCATTGGTAGGCTTCTGATGGCATCTTCTATTTCATTGCCTGAAATTCTTCTGTTAACTTGTGTATATCATCCTGATTCAGTGTGGGCAAATCATATGACTCTAGAAATTTGTTGAGGCCTTCAATATTTTCTGTTTTATTGGAGTACAAATTTTCAAAATAATTTCTAATTATCTTTTGTATTTCTGTAGTATCTGTTGTGATATTTCCTTTTTCATCATTATGTTAGTAATTTGAGATTTCTCTCTCCTTTTTTCATTAGCATGGCTAAGGGTTTATTAATTTTATTTATTTTTTTAAGAGACAACTTTTTGTTCTGTCAATTTTTTCAATTGTTCCTTTTGTTTCAATTTCATTGATTTCACTTCTTATTTTAATTATTTTCTATCTTCTATTGCTCTGGTGTTGATTTTTTTTTGCATTGAGTATTAATGTTATGTACTTTATTTGTTGACTTTTTCTTCTTTTAAGGAATGAACACTAGGCAATGAACTTTCCTTCATAGTGTCCCAGAGGTTTTCATATGTTGTATCAGTGTTCTTATTTACCTCTAGGAATTTTTAAGTCTCCCTTTAATGTCTTCTGTAATCCACTGCTTATAAAATAGCATATTATTTAGTCTCGAGGTGTTGGAGTAGCTTCTCTTTTTTATTTTTGCATTCATTTCTGATTTCATTATATTATGGTCTTACAGAATGCAGGGTAGTATCTCTACTTTTTTATATTTGCTAAGAGTTGCTTCGTGGCCTAATATGTGGTCTATTTTAGAGAAGGATCCATGTGCTGCTGAGAAGAAATTGTATTTACTCGTTGATGGATGAAATATTCTATATATGTCTGTTAACTCTAAGTTATTGATTATATGATTCAGCTCTATAGTTTCTTTGTTTAGCTTTTGTTTGAAAGATATACTCAGTGGTGAAAAAGGTGTGTTGAAGTCACCCAGAATTATTGTGGTGTGGTCTATTTGACTCCTGAGCTTGGGAAGAATTTGTTTGATTAACTTAGATGCTCCATTGTTTGGGGGATATATATTTATAATTGTTATATCTGGTTGATGTATTGTTCTCTTAAGCAGTATGTAATATCTTTATTTATCCCTTTTGATTAACTTTGACTTGAAGTCTACTTTATTCAATATGAGGATGAAAACCCCTGCTTCTTTCCACAGTCCATGTGAGTGATGCGTTTTTCCCAACCTTTCATCTTCATTATTTGGATGTCTTTTCCTATGAGTCTCTTGAAGACAGTATATTGTTGAGTCTTTTATTTTAAGTCCAATCTGCCAGTCTATGTCTTTTGATAGGTGAGGTTAGGCCATTAATATTCAGAGTTATTATTGAGACATGATTTGTGTTCCCAATCATTTTGTTTATTTTTGGTAATTTAACATGCATGACTTGATTTCTCCTTTGATTGGTTTTGCCTTTAGTGTAATACCTCCCTTTGCTGATTTTCAATGTTGTTTTTCATTTCCTCCTCATGGAATATTTGCCAAGGATGTTCTGTAGCACAGGCTTTCTAGTTGTAAATTCTTTTAACTTTTGTTTATCATGGAAGGTTTTTATTTCATCATCAAATCTAAAACTGAATTTTTCTGGATATAATATTCTTGGTTGACATTCATTTTCTTTCAGAGCTTGGTGTATGTTGTTCCACGATCTTCTAGCTTTGAGGGTCTGGGTTCAAAAATCTGCAGATATCCTAATTTGTTTTCCCCTATATGTAATATGGTTCCTTTCTCTTGTGGCTTTTAAAATTCTCTCCTTATTCTTTAAGGTAGGCATTTTAATTATATTGTTACTTGTTTTATATCTGTTATGACTTTGTACATTTGGTGTCTTGTAAGCCTCTTGTATTTGATTTCCCAATTCATTCTTCATGTTTGGAAAACTTTCTGATATTATTTTACGGAACAGATGGTTCATTACTTTGGTTTGTAATTCTGTGCCTTCCTCTACCCCAATAATTCTTTTTATTTTTGAATATTTTTTTAGATGTTGATGGACCTTTATTTTCTTTATTTATATGTGGTGCTGAGAATGAAACCCAGTGCCTCACACATGCTAGGCAAGTGCTCCACCCCTGAGCCATGACTCCAGCTATATCCCAATAATTCTTAAATTTGGCCTTTTTATGTCATATCATAATTCTTGAGTATTCTACTCATGGTTATTTACCATCTTCACTGTGTGTTCAACTTTATTTTCAAGATTATATATTTGTCCTCATTGTCTGAGGCTCTGTCTTCCAAGTGATCTAATCCGTTCCTTGTTCTGTCTATTGTGTTTTTAATGTGGTATATTGTTTCCATCATTTCAAGGATTTTTTGTTTGTTTGTTTTTCCTAATATCTATCACTTTATTGAAGTAATCTGTTTCTTCCTGTTTTTGCTCATGCAGCTCTTTATTGAAATGATCTTTTGCTGCCTGTGTTTGCTCTCTAATATCATCCTTTAATTCACAGAACATTTCAATTATGCACATCCTAAACTCCTTATCTGTAATTTCTTCTGGTGTTTTGGCCATGGATTCTAATAATGTAGTATGTTCGTTTGTTTTGGGGACTTTCTTCCCTTATTTTTTGGTTATTCATGTGTCTTCCCTTCTGGCGCTGCTGATCCGCTGTGTTACAGTTTTTACCCTGTAGGCTTATAGTGTTCTTGCAGGGTTCCAATACCTCTCCTTTAAGGGGGAGAACAATATTAATTGATCCCAATACAAACAATATACAGCCTTAAACCAAACAGCTGCTAGTAAGACATTTATGGTTTTGTCACAATATACAGAAATGATGAGTTCAATTATTATCTATAATATAAAGAGTATATTATTGACCATATAAAGAGTATAAAATATAAAGAGTATATAAAGAGGTTTGCAAAAGGGTCTATAGTTTCCTATGGTGGACAAAGAGAGAACTGGAGGTGAAGTGTAGGATGATATGTGACAGAGGTAGAGGTGAGGATATAGAGTTATTAGATCTTAGGAAGCATGAAGAGGAATCTGAAGAAGTTGACTAGTTGCAGGAGAAAAAGAGAGAAAGTGGTTTTGGGTAGAAAAGTAAGTGGGAAATATAATAGAAAGAGTACAAAAATAAACAAACATAAAATTTAAGAATAATAAAAAATGTAAAAACCAAAGATAATAGAAGATACAACCCAGTTGTAATATACTATTTAGACATTTCAGACCTCAGTAGCCTAATTCATGAAAAAGTACTTGGTTTCACAAATGTTTGGGATATAAGGGCCAGAGAAGAGAGAGAGAGGAAAAATAATAATAAAAAAAATCTCTAAGAAAAATACAAAGATTTTTTTTCCTTTCTTAGCTTTTTTTTTATTGTTGGTCGTTCAAAACATTACATAGTTCTTAATATATCATATTTCACAGTTTGATTCAAGTGGGTTATGAACTCCCATTTTTACCCCGTATACAGATTGCTGTATCACATCAGTTACACTTCCATTGATTTACATATTGCCATTCTAGTGTCTGATGTATTCTGCTGTCTATCCTATTCTCTACTATCCCCCCTCCCCTCCCTTCCCCTCCCCTCCCCTTTTCTCTCTCTACCCCCTCTACTATAAATCATTACTTCCACTTGTATTATTCTTCTCTTACCCCTCATTTCCTCTTATATGTAATTTTGTATAACCCTGAGGATCACCTTCCATTTCCATGCAATTTCCCTTCTCTCTCCCTTTCCCTCCCACCTCTCATCCCTGTTTAATGTTGTTTTTGTTCAGTATTTTTTGTTGTGTTCCGTATTTTTCCTGCTTTCCTTCTCATTCAATAGGTGGGGTTGTCTCATTTTTGCACTGGTATCTCAGCCCTCAGGATAGTGAAGGTTATTAGGGTCAGAGGGTTGGTCTTGGAGGCGGAGCTCCTGGAGTTGGGGTATAGCACATGCCGGTCCCCAGTGTAAGACTATACCCCAAGGATCTCCTTTGGGGCATGCCCATGTGATGTGGGCACCTGATCTTATCTCCTTATATCGCCTGTAGACCTCACCATTCCTGATCTTCTCCGTAAACTATATCTCAATCACCTTCTCCCTTTATACTTCCAGTCAGGATCCTTTCTCTCTGGAGGTCTTGTGGGCTGTTTCCTGGGGGGCTGCACACCTGTCATGTAGAGATGTTTGGTACTGGGCAGTTCAGGGCTAGGCTTTGCAAGCTATGAACTGACTGCATAGCCCCGATCACTGTGCCAGTTTAGTGGCTATAGGGGAGAGGGGGGAGTTGGAGACTATAGGTACCCTTGATATTGCTTCTAGTTCCCAGATAGTGTCCCAAGCTGGGAATTGCCCCAACTACAGATGGAGACAAAGGTGTGCCAAGATGGAGGTGGGTACTTTCAGAGATGAGGTGTCAGGTCAGGTCAACTGGGTGATGGCATTGGGCGGTGTGTTCAGAGATGCAGCCCTGTGGTGTGCAGTGATTGTGGCTTGTGGCTGTCTCCAGTCCCTGTTTTGTGTCCCCAGAGTAGGCTATTGCATGTAGGGGACTATGGCAGTGATTTCAATGTCCCAAGATGGAGGCAATTGGGAGAGCTCCATGTTGGTAGATAGGTGGTCCACACAGGAGTGGTGGCTGGAGGTCCTACTTGTGGATAGCAGCTAGGTATTCTGTGTAGGAGTGAAGGCCTAGATTCCTGTGCAGGTGGGTGGCCAGGGTTACTGAGCGAACACTGATACTTGTGGTGCTTCTTGGGCACAGTGGCCAGAGGTCCTGAATGTGTGAGCAGCTGGGAGTCCTGCACCAACTGAGAACTGGAGACCTGTGCAGGCATGGCGGCTGGGATTCCTAAGTGGGAACAGCTGTCTGCAGTGGGTAATAACTCACAGAGGAACAGTATTCCCACTACTAGAATCCTGCACCACAGAGCAACACAGAATGCAGTCCCCCTCTAGCCCACCATGTAGGATCCCTCCTACTTCTGTTTTCTGATGTTCATTTAGACACAAGCCAGGAACTTTAAATAATATCTGACTCCTGAGCCCATGCCTCTGATCGTTATATAATCTAGTGCAAAATGGACATAAGGAAAAATTCTTTGATAAGAAGATTGCCATTCTTTTTCAGGACCTCTCACTAAATTAAATATGTTATGAAAGGGATGAATTTGTAGCTTTCTACAGAATATGAATCATATGAGAGATATCAAAAACATATAAAACCCATGAATTAGATTTGGCCTTAGTTGGTAGGAACTTATTTAGCAACAACCTCAGTGGTATAATCCATAAAAGGCTGATAATTTAAATATGCCAGCATATTTTGGAAACTTTGAAAGCAAATGCTAAGCATCAGACCATTGCACATAAGCCTGTATATATTGAATATTTAACGCTTTGCATTTGTTTCCCACCAGCACTCTCTTTTCCCTTTGTTGGGAAAGCATTTAGGTAGGTCTGGCCCCACCCCTATCTTTAAACTTACTTGTGACCCAGTTTAGGACCACCAGAGCACAACATCCTCTGAGCACAGTTAATGGTCTCAAGATAAACACATGGTCCAGTCAGAGCTAATTCTTGGGTGTGTTTGCAAGGGTTAGTCAGAAAGGAGACATTCTTTCTCCTACAATCTTCAACTGATAAATATGTACACAGGCAAGCTCCACATGGTGGTGCAGGCCTATAATCCCAGGGATTTGGAGGCTAAGGCAGATACCTATGTGGGAAACCTGCTGAGAATGACAGACACCTACCTCACTGCTGGGGATGAAGCCAACCCAGCTGAGCACCAGAATTAAGACTAAAAAAATAATTCCTCCTCATTTTATTTACTTAGGCTATCTTCATTCTATCTGCTTTCCTAAGTCTTACATCTGCTTCTTGTTCAATGTCTAGTTCAGATTTCAACAACATTTTACCGGGCTTCGTCCTTGAATTCCTGGAGCACTTACAGCTGAGCTACAGCACATGCTAGAAACCCTCTCAGTCTACAGGGGATCACCGTCGCATAACTTTTCTTGGGTCCATATCTCACTATTACTCCCAGTACTCCCCAGCAAACACACACACACACACGCACACACACACACACAAGCCTGATGATAAACTCTCCCAGTGTAGGGAATGTACTTGTTTGTACACATTCTATTCCCTATAGGGCCTACACACATTGCTTATTGTTTTTTCCTACAGAATGCCTACAAGATATTTGTTGACCCATAATTATTTCTCAGAATTGCTTTACAATATAAAATTCATTCAGTGAATTTGATCCCACTATGAACTTCAGTATGCTCAAAAGCCTACATATTTTTGTGACAGGGAATATATTCTTATATTAAAGTCAACTAGATTAAAAAATGTAAAAAGTCTTTGGATCTCACCATAAATATGATTTATATATATTTTCAGAAAGAACATGTGGGACAGAATGCCTGTGCACAGCATGAACTACACCAAGGAAATATTCTCCAAAATGTGTCTGGGATCAGGGAGAAAATTTAGGGGCAGAAGACTTTGAAATAAAAATGCAATAGTAAACACAATAGCAACAATATTACACAACTATAAGTAATACTTTGAGGCATTAAGTAGTTGTTAGACTGAGACTTTTGGAATCAAGGATGCTGTAAAAGGAAGATGTTGAGAATACTGTTAACATTTGTGTCAGTCAATATGTGCATTGGGACTCTGTGAAAATAAACTTAATATAAAAATATTGTTGTGAAAATATTTTGTTTAGATATTTTACATCTTCTAGCTCTTTGTAAAGACACAGCTAGAAGAAAATAATGCTACTACCTGTTACTTTTATTTCCCACTTCTTTGACCTTCCACCTAGCAAGAGATAAGCATTCATCAGTAGAGTTGATTGTAGCTGTGCTTTGATGTTAAAGATGTTTTTGATGACATCTGGGCATATCACTGATATTATCTGCAATTACCTAATTTTAAAGGGTACCTTTGAAGATAACCCTGAAAATTAAACATGACTTTTAAATGAAAATTTTTTCTATGGACAAGTCTAAAAAAACAATAACAATTTGAAGCTGAACAATAATTTCTATCACTTCACATTTCCTCAGAAAATGCAAGTCCTTTTAACATAAAATATATTTTAACATTGTCTCTTTCCAAGTGCAATTACTTTTGTCCATATTTTTGCCACATTTATTTAACACTGTTTGTGTTCTGCAACCCCTTTTTACTTGATTCTGAACATAGTTATATAACAATAATTTCTAAATTACATATGCATAATTCTGAATTCATATTCTGAATTACATATTTCACAATAATAATTACTGAATGATAATATTCTGAATTACATATTCTGCATTTGGAAAGCTTTAAAATATCATTTTTCATTATTTCAAATTCAGATCAATTTATTATTTTTTTATAAAACTTCTTCTTTAATGTGAATCTTAATTAACATGGTGTAGGTAGATTGAGCAAACATAGAGAATGTGTAAAAACAAACAAAATACAGTACTCCAAGTAAGATATGTATCCTGAACAAACATCTTTATAATTTGTCATTTATTCTTCATGTATGTGGCCATAGTACTAAGTAATGTATGTGTAATATATATATATATATATATATATATATATATATATTACACATATATATTTATGATATATATGTAATATATATGTTACACGTCACATATATTACATCTATATGTAACTCAGTGTATATATATATATGTGTGTGTATATATACTTAGTACATATATGCATATGTAACTTAGTACATATATATGTAATTTCTTATCAATCATCTTGTCTGCTATGGAGGCATTGTTGATATTAGAGGGTATATTTTATTCTATTATATAACATTCTTTCAGACAAGACATTTTTTTTTCTGTACTACCATAAATGAAGTCAATTATTAATGCATTTTCAAAAAAAGTTACAAAACATATTATGAACTTTATTTACCATTATATAAATATTTCAACCTTTGTATGGTCCATTTATTTTTCTTTTTTAAAATGTGACTTTTGAAATGTTTCATATTTGTTCTTAAATCCTCAACTGTTTGTCTCTCAAGTCCCTACTTGAAAGCCATCCCAGAGGTAGAACAACGTATGGATTTAGTATTAATTCTGACTTTATTAAAAAGTATGATAATAACTCAATACTCATTACACATGCCCTATGTACCCACCATCATACCAATAGTTCTATGAGTTTTTGCATTGGTCTGCACTGCTGAGCAATGGAGATGGTAATATCATTTCTCCAAACTTTTAACTATGAGGATTAAGCAGCTTACAAAAAAGATCCTGCTACTAATAAATGGTAGAGCCAGGATTAAGTGAAGTTCGTTGTGAAGTGTTGAATGGCTACAAAAGGAACAAATAATATTTAAAACATGAAGGAGCTTTGGTTTACAGCACACTATGAGACTGTGATCAGAGAAGGACACAAATTACCTCGAACTGCATTAGTCATGGACTCTTCCTTGAACTATAAAAGGTTCTTATATTTTAAGATGCAAAATATGGTGGCATTTTAATAAAAATCTGTTTCGGTATAAATATGACCAGAGGCAAATAGATTAGATACATAATTTCATTTAATGATTTTTAAGTATCTTTAGTATATAATTTAAAAATTGGAAGCTAAATGGAAAGTACAGCATGAAGTTTCAATCCAGTATGAATAGGGAACAAGGATGTATGTAATTTTCACCTCAACATTTATTCGTATTCTTTTTTATGTAGAACTTAAATTCTAGTTCATTGGGGGAATATTTTAACCAAATTATCCAATAATATACAAAAAATAATAAATTGATCTGAATTTGAAATAATGAACACTCATTTTCTTAATCTAACTAAGCATATAGTCTTTTAGATAAATATTATGATTGGGGCAATTCAAGTATTATTTTCAACAGGAAGAGTTATTTTCTGATATATTTTTTACAATGAAGATTTGCTGAAATTACTGGATTTTTGCTTATTCTGAATTTTGCTAGTAGCAGTTTTCATGATTTTTTTTCTTTTCCATGCATTGTAATATAAATTCCAAGGGTGAAATTGATAAGGTAATAATATCCTAGGGAAACAAAGCACAAAAAATAATTTTTCAGATTCATTATGTTATTAGTAATAGATTTTTATATCATTTTGGGACAATTATAATTTTATCAAGTAGTTTTAGAAACTTCATTTTAGTTAATTATTTCTACAAAGTCAATATTGCTGTGCCAATCAGTATAATTTTTAAATGATAAAAATATTAATTTTCTCATTTGTGATGAATTTCACAGCCCTGCATATAGCTACTGTCAGTTATATTTTAGGTTGTTCTTAAGTAGTGGCATGGCTTATGCATTTAATAAAAGATTTATTGTTTGTAATTTATTTCTTGGTTAATTTATGTAGCATTTAAGCAAACTTTCATAGTCATGAATTATATTTCAAGAAGGGTAGATGTTGTCACCATAATGGGATTTTTCATAGATTTCTAATCCCTATGGACTCAGTAGCTGAAATTTCCATGTTGATTTCAAAACCAAAGGCAAATGACTGATCAGATTAAAATGCCCTCATGGTTAAACGGGTCTTTATGATCAAATCACTGTTGGTTGAAAGGCAAAGTCAAAACTTGGCTTTACAGAAGAGGTGCCTTCCAAATTGTACGAAGTGATTCACCTTGCGCTGAGAGGGGCTTGCATTTTAGGTAATTTTACTTTTTTGATAAGTTATCTTTTATTTTTCTGTAACGAATATGCATTCCTTTTGAAATTAGGAAAACAGATGAAGCAGGAAAGCAAAGGAACAAGCAGAGACTAATGATGCAGGAACTTAGGCCATCTGGGTACTTCCTTAAATGGCAGCCCATGCAAATTGCAGATTCAGGTTCTGGTTTTGAATGAATCAGTAACTACAATAGGCAACGTTCTTAGAAAGGAACCACTCTGGTGGCACAAATCCCAGTTAAGGAAGCTATCACATTGTTTTTGAGGAATTATGTCAGAGCCACATAGAGGTCGATGGTGGACACAGTTTAGAATACTCACAGCAGCGATGATAGGAGAAAAGAAAAGTTATGGAGAAATGAAAAACAATACGTATGCAAATGGAATGAATCCAGTGTGCCCAAATTCAGTGTCCATGATTTGGACATAACAATGTTTAAGACAATAGGACTTGAGGAATTAGACCCAAAAATAGAATTGCTGGAAAATCTATGTGAGAAGCATTAAGACCTCACAGATCCCATTATCCATCTTCATTCTCCCACAAATACATATACTTGCAAATGGAGCCACTCACCAACCAAATGGAAGTCAGCAATTTTATTCTCTGAATAAATTAAAACTGATATGCTTCATCCTGGGGTACCAAGGAACAGTGTGGCAACATTCTAATGACAATGGTTTTGGGATTTCAGAAATCTTTAAAGGAGGGAAAGTTTATTTGGGATCTCAGTTTCAGAGGTCTCAATCTATAGGCAGCAGACTCTATAGATTTGGGTTGGTGGTGAGGTGAGGCAGAACATCAAGAGGTGGGGCACAGGGGAGCAGCACAGGACCTGGCAACAGGAAGCAAAGGACTCTGCTCACTAAGGACAAAATAGAAGCCCCAGTCCTACCTGCCTACAAATTCAGTGTCCATGAATTGGACATAACAAACCTTCCTGTTCCAGCCACATCATCTGCCTAAAGTTACCAACCAGTTAATCTATATCAGTGGTTAAGCCATTGATCAGGTTACATCTCATAACTTAATCATCTTGCCTTTGTGTGTTCTTCCACTGTCTCACACATGAATTTTTGGAAACCCCTCATATCTAAACCATAACAGCTCTATTTCCATAGCCATAAAATTATTCGATTGATTTCTGCCATTTATTCTTAATTAATAATTATTTGTAGGAACTCTGGTGTCCTCAGTTCTGCCTACCTAAAGTGTGATTGTCAGTTGATTATGCAACCTAGGAAAGCTGCCAACCACGAGGACCAATTACAGAATGCATAGTCTTAACCACTGTGCTATACCAGTGTGACTGATCACCTGAGCTACCCAGGATTTTCCATGATACACGATGAGTAGAAAAACCCTTGCAATTTTGTTCACTTAAACTTTCAATTCAGGAATTAGAATGATCCTAGCTTTTCAGTACAGCATGATACTACAACAAATGTTGGGTCTAAACTTTGTGCTTTTCAAAAAATGTTAAGTTTTTAAAAGTAAAAGAATTTTTAAAAATAACAATAGAATATAAACAGTTGAACATAAAGCTGAAACACTACAAACATCAACTATAGGGCCACTACTCAGGAGAAAAAAAATACTGTAACCATGGGTGAAAAAGTGCTTTAAGAGAATAATTTCCTAGTAGCTAAAAAACATTTCAACTCACTTTATATTTTAGAAAATATCAATAAGACATGTTTTCATTATCCCCATATTCAACCAATATTTGATTTTATTTCCCACTCTCTGTATTGCACATTTTGATGATGAATTTAAGTGTTCTGAAGTTCAGTTTTATTAAAGAGGTCATACTACAAAACTTTTTTTCTGAACAAATATTTTATTAGTTCTATCCTTCTTGTTCTCTCTCTCTGAGCAACTTTCAATTTTTAGTCTATTAATTCCCAGATCATACAGTCTGAGAAGTCTATTTGCCTTCAAGGAAAATATTGAAATTACATGGTTTTGGCCATTGATTTCTGGAAAGTGTTTCAGAAATGATTTATGATACAATGATAAAATGCTTTTTCAAAGCATTATAACCAATAATGGAAACTAGGGCACCAGCATAAGAATGAAAGTATATGGAAATTTGATGAGAATATAAGTAATGAGCAAAATCAACATTTAAAGTCATAAAAATGCAACTTGTCAACAGATTCTTGGTCTAAGCTATCCATTATAAATCCTGGATAAAATAGAGAGTAATAAAGCAAAACGAATCTGCAAAACATAGTGAAGGCAAAATCCTATAAAAGAAACTGATGTTAAATATGATAAATAAAACTAAGCATTTTATATTAGTGTGTAAGTAATGCAAATTCAGTTTTGATATTCATATCTGATTAAAACTGCAAGAATATGTACATATGTATGTACGCAAAGTGAATCTGTTAATGTGAAATATGCGTTAAACCTATGCTGAAAATATCTCATATTTTAGGAATAGGACAATAAAAATAAGTAGGATCAGGGCTAGTGAAGAAGTGAATTAATTTGCAACACAATAAGAAAAACTGCAAGGTTTATTTGCCTGTCCTTTGATTTACTAGTTTTTTTTTAATGTGGAAATGATATAAAAATGATTTTTAGGAGACAGTGTTATTATAATTTATTCAGATGAAATAACAAATATTTATAGAATATCAAGCTAAGGGAAGTAAGCCAATCCCAAAACACCAAGTGCTGAATGTTCTCTCTGATAAGTAAATGCTCACCCATATAATGTGCATGGATGTGTGTGTGTGTGTGAGGAGAATGGAGAAACTTTGATTGGGAAAAGGGGAGGGGTAAAAGGGGAGGGGGCTTGGGGGCAGGAACAATGGTGGATTGAGATGAATATCATTACATCAGGTTCAACCAGAGAAATGAAAAGTTGTGCTCCATTTGTGTGCAATGAATTGAAATGCTTTCTGTTATCAGGTATAACTAATTAGAAAAAAATAATTAAAAATTAAAAAAATAAATATTTGTAATGTAACATATTCTTTATAAAATTTAACTTTATTCGATTTTCTTTAGATGTTATTTACTGAAATTAAAAAAATACATCTCTTGTATACACTTATCAGATCATACAAGATTGTTCTTAGTGTTTTAGACATATTACATATGTTAGCTAGTCCAATGCTCATAAAAACGTTATGAAATGGTATTAATTATTTTTCCTTAGTGTACAAATAAAGAAGTTAAAAGTAGAGCTTATAATAAGTAGCTGAGAAGAACTTAAATTCAGGCAATGTGATTACGAGTTTCCTTGTGCATACAGCACATCAGAGTAAGCACGTTCAAACCTGGTTGCCAAGAACCATTTTACCAATGACCTTCCTCATAAATCAAGTATGAGATCTTGTGGTTATATACCTTGTCTACAGTTATTATTTTTAGACATTTTATTTTTTTTAAATTTGATTGTGGCATAGTATGGCTTTCCCTAAATCTCAGTAAATTTGAGCATAATTCCCTATGCTTAGAAGCTGTAGAATGTTTCTCTAGATTTTTAATTATTAAATTTTCACCAATTATATAAAGGTGTAATTTGCGAACCAAAAAAAAAAAATGCCCAGAATTTAAGTGCAGAGTTTTAGTGAATTATGATAAATGACTCTTTGGTAAGGGATGGCAGATAAATCTGTGAATAGGGTCCTGTTTAACCCCTAGTCCAACCTATTTTCTCTCAATCAATCATATCCTTGGACCCAATCTGACACTAATTTTTTTTCTGTTACTATCAGATTTTTTATTTCTTATGTAAATTAAATTTTACAGCATCCAGTCCATTCTACCTAACTTTTTTACTCAGCATATTTTTAGTTTCATTTATGACAGCCAAGTTGGATTTATTCCAAGACTGGTTCAACATTCAAAAACCAAGAAATGTAAAAAATCAACAAACTAAGGATAAGGAAAACATACGATTGTATCAACAGACACAGAAAATATATTTAACAAAAATCTAAAACCAATTCACAATAAAAGCTGTATGCAATCTAAGAAGAGAGGGAACTTACTCAACTTTATAAAGAACATCTACAAAATGTTCACAATCAGCTTACGTCAGTGTCAGAAACTGGATCCTCCCTTATAATAAGGAATAAAACAAGGATATATCTTTCATTTCTCCTACTTGCATTATTGTGGAAGTCATAAGTATTTTATGTGCTATAAACAAAAGGGTTTTTTTTTATATTTTTCTTGTGATAATAAGAAACTGGATTAATACAAGTCAGAAAACTGACACTCTTTGCTCTAGGTAACCAAGACCATGTGATATTGGTGAAAGACTAGACAGATAAATCAACAGATCATGAAATAGAGAATGTAAAAAGAGTCCTATACAAATATAGTCCATTCATATTTGATAAAAGAGCAAAAAATTTTTTTATTGGAGAAAGGATAGCATTTTCTTAAACATTTTATTTATTTATTTATTTAGTTACACATGACATTAGAATTTATTTGGGCACATTATACATACCTGGAGTATAACTTCCCATTTTTGTGGTTGTACATTATGTAAAGTTGCACTGGTTATGTATTAAAATATGGACATAGGAAAGTGATGTCCAATTTATTCCACTCTCTTTTCCATTCCCATCCCCTCTCCCTTACCCCCAACTCCCCTGTCCAATCTAGTGAACCTCCACTACCCACCCCCTTAACCTTGACCTATTATGAGTCAGTATCCACAAATCAGAGAGTACACTGGGCCTTTGGTTTTTTTGGGATTGGCCTATTTCACTTAGCATGATATTCTCCAGTTCTTACCCGCAATTGTCATAATTTCATTCTTCTTTATTGCTGAGTAATAGTCCATTGTGTATATATACCACATTTTCTTTAAGGTATAGTACTTTTAACAAATATTTAAATGAAGAACTGGAAATTCCAAATTCCTTTCTTCCCATAAATGTTTAGACTGTGGTCTTACTTCTTTCACAAAAAAATTAACTTAAAATGGATCCTGGACCTAAATTTGAAATAAAAGATTGAAAAATCAAATCTTGAAAAGATGTCATTGAAGAAAATCCAGGTGATCTTGATAGGGCAATGAATTTTTAGGTGTGAAATTAGAAGCACAGTTGATGAAAGAAAAAATATGTTTTGCTCTATTAAAATTTAAATCTTCCTTTCTAAGATACAGCTAAGACAATGAAAAGACAAGCCATGGACTTGGAGAAAATCTTTTCAAAGCTTCATATGGATAAAAACTGGTTTCAAAAACACACAAAGAACTCTTAGAACTCAACAATAAGAAGCAACCATCTAAAAATTGAGCCAACATCTAAAGAGGTGTCTTACCTAAGAGGACTGACAGATACCAAGTAAGCATATAAACAATGCTCAGCATAAGTTTCTCTTAAGGAATTGCAGATGAAAACCACAAGGTACCACCATAAACATATCAGAATGGTTGAAAATAAAACCACTGACTCCCCCAATGGCAAGAGAGGGTGTGGCGCCACAGGCTTCAGTGTTGGAGTAACTCTCTAGCAATTTCCGACTTCCACACCTTTCCTGCTCACATTGGTGTACACTTAAATATTTCTCATACATTCTCTAATCCCTAATAGGGAAGTTTCTCCACATAAGATGCTGTATTTCTGGTAAACAAGTCAATAAATGAATACTTGATTTTTAAATATATCATCAACAAAATAAATGAGTGACCACAGTGTGCCATGGTTGAAAATGAGACGTTCCCTGTCACAGTCATGACCAGAATGTGAGCACTGTAGCAAACCTGCAGATGTCACCTGGGGATGTCATGAGTCATTCACGCTTCCTTTACCTTGAGGAGAAGGAGCAGCACTGAATACACTTTTCCCATCTCAGTACCACATTGTTTCAACATTTCCATCTCCTCCAATCCACCAGTCCACACGTGAACGGTGAATAATCACTTCTACATATTAATAATCATATATAATAATCAGTTCTACGTGTGGGTATGTGTATATACATATATATAGCTTTAACTTATTAGGAATAACAATTTCTCTGATTTCTCATTTTTTACTTGGAATATTTGATGTGGGTATACAAATTATGCAAAATTATTTACTTTATTAAGTGGCGGGTTCGTCCATAAATTCATCTCATTATTGACTTTGAAGTCTTCTTGAATACAGTACATAATAATATTCCTTTTTATTGAATACATTTAAGTATACAATATGAAGTTTTGGTACACATAACATAATGGAATGATTATTTCTGCCAAGCCAAATAATATATCTAGCATCACACATAACTATTTTTCTCTTTTACTATTCTCTCTCTCTCTCTCTCTCTCTCTCTCTCTCTCTCTCTCTCTCTCTCCATGATTTTATTTTTTGTCTGTTTATCCATCAGTGTTTGTGTGGGGGGGCGGGTTTACATATCTTGGCTCTTGTGTGGAATATTGCAATGAACCTGGGTGCACAGATAGCTTTACAACATGCTAATTTCATTCCCTTTGAGTATATGCCTGGCAGAGGGATTACTAGGTCATGTGGCATAATAGTCTAGAATATACTGACATTCTTAGAGTAAATTGTGTGGCTTTGCTTGGTCTTTGACAACTACCGTCAGATTGCGCTTGTATTTGATGCTTCTATGTTTTTCTTATTTCTTATTCTTTACTAGCAACTTTTGTGTCTAGATAGTTTCAGTTTGTCTAACTCTAATAATGCTCCATCTCCTCTCATTTATATTATTTCTAAGAGGGGATAAACACATTGCAAGGGCTACTAAAATTTTTTATAAGATCTTTAACTCTACATGAGTGTCAATGTGCCAATTGGGAACTTTACTATCTAAACATCTCCTCTAATGTCTTCTTTTGAGGTCTTTGGATTCATTTTTTGATTTTTTACATTATTGAAATAGAATTTAACACATCTAGCTGAGTAAATTGATACAACATTTCATGTTAAATACAATTATCTTTAACCCTGTTGGATAAATAAATATAACTGTTTACATAATTTTTCCAAAAGTGTTACCAAAAGTAAAGAATTAGGGAAAATTATTTAGATTTACCATTTTTCTCCTTTCTTTCAGTGTATCAGATTTTGATGACCACCTATCCCATTTCTGTCATTAGACTAGCCTTTAATAACTTTGTTCATTTTTTTTGTCAGCACTTAAACTGTTTCATGTACTTGATTTAACCTGTTTCTTGTATTTACTTTTTTCTCCTGTGTAGATAATAAGGATTTGGAGAGCAATGGGAACATTCATTTAGCTAATCAGTACTTATGAGAAACTTAAGTCTTTAAAATGTCACACTTATATCTTACACCACAGCAGAATTGATCAGTTAATTTGGGACATCCGCTGTTACCTGACTTAAGCATAATGTATATAATCAGCATTTCTATTACTGAGGCTTAGAATTATAGAATGATGTAAGTACATGTTTACTGAATAGCTAAATGAAACAAAACTAAACTTGTCTAGAATAAATACTTCTCTTTTTTTTAGATGGTGCAGTAGTTTGCCACCAATATTTTGCATGGGCATAGGATTCCTCAGAATAGAATTAGAGGGGAAGTTATTGAGATTTTATGTAGCTGCAGCTCAGAAATCATCAGTGTTTCCTTCATATTTATGCAAAGCATCATGGTGACCTCTGCTAACTATTTTTTTTGTGTGTGTGTTGGCATTCTTGACTTTTCTAAAATTGGATAGAAAACATAGTTGTTGCTTCTTAAAATAATTGAAGTAGCATGAACAATGCCTTCATATAAGAAAGAAGAAGGTTTTAAGATCCAAATAGTCTGGTCAGATTCAGATTTTAAATCCTGGCTGCCTACTTCATGACTACATGACTTGGGGAAGTCATAACCTTAACTTACCTCAGATTTTGTTCTTTAAAATGAAAACATTATTTGCACCTTCCACCCAGAGTTGTCAAAATGAAATGAATGAATGGGTGCAAAAGGTTTAAGACTTCGTGGTTTATAAAATCATTCATAAATAATAATAATAATAATAATAATAATAACCATTATAAAATACAATATGTAGAACTGAAGAAGTTTTAATAGCAAGCATTTGCTACATCCTAGTTCCTCAAAGGTTTCTATGCAAAGTAAAGAAATAATTATTTTGGTTTTCCGGCACTAGGTGTTGACCAGGTACAACCTCCCTGAGTACCCAAGGCACATGAGTTTGTGCTAGAAGCTATTTAGGTGATTTAAGTGCAGAATCAACCTTTCTTTGTCTGAATACTTGCAACTGTATTTCAGAACATAGGACGTGATTATGTACACTGTACTGAAATTCATACTGAGAAACTTGTTTCTAGTCCATTGTGAATCTTTTCTCTCTTAATGATTTGCTTTTCAAAACTGTGGCTTTGCATCTTATTTTTCCATTGTTCAAAGATGGAAAAGGAGAAGAGAGGCAAGAAGAGTAAGAGAAGGAGAGTGGCCTGGAGATGGATTGATGGTGTTCTTTCAGACTCGAAGAGTTCATTTGAATGGCAGCACTGTGCCCTCGATGCACAGTCATATTCCCTTACTCAAGTGTCAGCTTCAGTGGTGAAAATAGATCATTTTATCTTCTCTTTTGAGGTCGACCTCTTAGAGATGGAACAGTCCATCACTGTGTTTATCCTGAAATGGGTTTTTGAGCTGCACAGGAACATAGGTGGTAATACACTGCATGATTACATTTAATTTGTATTTCAATTCTAACTCTCTGGAGCTCTGGTTCTGCTTTCTCATTTTCCCTTTTTATGACAGTGGTGCATGGGGTGATAACTATAGATTTTCATTAGTAACTCCCAAATCCCTCCTCGGGTTGGTAAGCTAGAGCAATCTTTTCTTTACAATGTTTTTCTTTGAAATTTTTGGTGATTTTCTATCTCCCTTGCACATCTTACTTGGGTTCTAAAACATAATTCATTTAAGTCCAATTTCATCAAGCTTTATTTGTATCTATATATTCCTTTGAATTATTGTGGAATTCCATGTGCTTTGAAAATGATTCTTATTTGATCAAAATGGGTAACAAAATGCTATAGTTATAGAAGAGAGAAATTGAAATTGGAGCCTTGAAAAAAATCTCTTGTCATTAACAAACACGAAGTTTTAGAGTTTTATCATTATTTCTTTGACGTGTTCACTTAACAATGTTTTCTAAATTCTCACATGTTAATCAACACTGGCAAGTTTGAAACACCCAAGCCACATACCCCAACAAGATAAAGATTTCCCTCCAAATGAAACAATTGCTGTTTCCCTACAAATGAGCATGCACTTCGAAACAGGCAACAAAACTATTAAATGCTGGATTAAAATGAATTATTATAAATATTGTAAAGGATGAAAAATATACCATCAAATAACACTTAGATGCTGTGATGTCTGTGAACGTTGTGAATTTTGATAAAGGTCAAATTTTACTAAATACCTTCTCAGCCATGGAGTTCTGCATGTAAATCATATCAATAGGTATTTGCTGGGCTTCTGCTTTTTTTCCCCTGGAAATATACTAGTGTCTTGGGTACTTCCCCCACTTCCCTTTGTGTTCTAGTAGATTCCATCACTTGAACCACTTTCCTTCTGTCTCTCCCTCCCACCACTAAACCCCCTTAAGACTTCCACTGATCGATCATTTCTCTGCTTTATGCCTGCAGATTTCCGGGGTGGTCCACCCCTACTCCACAGCACTTCATGGTGTTTTCTTTGATGCCAAAATGCTTGTATCATTCTCATCATGAACTTTGAAAACTGTGCAGTGTCCCACCACTGCCTTCAGTATAGCATCCAAATTTCTCACCAGGATGATGCCTTTGTTATTGTTGTTGTTGGTAATGGTAAGAGAATGGTGGTGGTGGTGGTTTGTTTTGCCACAGCTCTCCTCCCACACATTTTTATTTTAGGAGAAGATACTGCTCCCATTTCATTGTCTTCTGTTAGGATTGTCAACTACAGTGTCTGTCCAGGGAGGAGTACATGAGCCAAACTTGACAAGCTCTACCAAGAATTTTAATCCATAATAGATAACTAAGAAGGATCAAAGGTGGTCAGAGCTGAGTCAATGGAATTATTGTCTCCCCCCCCCCCCCAACATGGTGTGGATTCCTATTATGGAGATCCCTGGGACTCTCTTTTGTTCCGGTATCTCTTGTGATTTAGCTACAGAGCTTCTCCTTTGATTATGTGAATTAGCCAGTTCAAATAAGTTCCTTGGATTTCCAAAACAATATCTCTAGTTGAATTGATTTGCTTTTGTTGCTTTGTTAATGGATTCAGTTTTTACCACTTCCTCCTCTTCTCTTACAATTTCCCACCATGCCTCTAAGACCCACTGAATTTTATGTCCTTCACTATTTCATCATCCTCTCTTTGCCTCTATAGAATGACTTCTCATGTTCCCTTCACATGGAAACTTTATTTCTTATCTGCATTTCTCTACTTCCTATACAACCTCCAGAATTCAACTTCTGTCATACCCAGCTGCTTCTACTCTGACCCCCTGTGGCCCATTGAGCACAGTGTCAGCTGTTGCTTATCTTCTATTAAAATAAACTAATAAGTTTAGAGTCTGTTTTTTATTATTCATATTTTGTTCATAGTACTTAACTCAATGCCTTTTATATAAAAATTTAACAAATATTTGTTAAATAATTAATGCATGAATGCATGGAGGGAAAACCTATGCAACTCTATAAGACATTGTATAATCATGTTCCAAACTGAATATAATGAAGGTCCAAGAAGTCCATCCTCTGCCTAAGAGAAAAATTGAAAAAGATCAGTGCTGGGCCCTGTTACTCTGGGAGGAGACACAAAGGGCATGGGTTGATTTGGTTCATTATAGATGGGATCAAAGGTGTTGCTAAAATGTTGAGCAGAACATTTTGACCCCAGCCTTGCAAACTGTACATTTCAAAATGTGCTTTGTCCTAAGGTAACATCACAACACTATGCAGATATGCTGACAAATAAAATTTATCTCATGTAAACTCTGAGTTTTTGTGGAATAATGAGGCCTCATGAATCCTTGGCATGAATGAGTGTGGTGACTGATCATCATTGGCTGCCTAGGAAGAGAAATCAGGAAGTATGTACAAGAGTCCATATGCTAGTATAAGGCATTACCCTCTATTTGCCTTTCAAATTAAATTGTTTCAGGAAATTCCCAAGGATACATAGAAAATGCCAGATTGAGAAATCTATAGAAAGCTGACTACAAAATCTTTGGAAAACTGATATAAAATCATAGAAACATTAAATTCCTGGGTTGCCCTGAACATAGTTATTCATATTGTTGATATGGAAGTCAAGGACTAGATGAGGTAAAAGGGTTTGCCCAAGACTGTCACCAATCCATCAGCAATAAAAATTATTTATTTTTTTCTATTTTGCAGTCTAGAGTTTTCAACATACATAATCCAATTTAAGTTTCCTTTTTAAATCAAACACTGAACTTTTAAAAGTCACTTATTAGTTGTGGTGACTTTCCCAATTAATATACTTTTGCTCCTCTTAAAATTTGTAAACTATGTTTATAATTGGATTGCATAATTCTGTACCTGGCAGCTAGCAAGAAATTAATAATTGTTGCCTAATATTTTCATTGTGATATTTTATGGTCAAGTATAACATTCAACTGACTCATCTCCCAAATTCCTCGAAAGAATGTGTCAGTTTTCAAGGCTGGTTAAATTAGGTATGTTTAAGGGATTTCGGACACATGTACTTTGTGTAGTTGATGAATTAAAATATTTGAATATCGTGTGTAGGACTTGGATCGTGGAAAGAAGTTAAGAGGACAACTGGGGACAGAAGGATGCCTGAGGAAGGAGGAAATGTGAAGAAGAAACCAAAATACCCATTTTAATTAAGTAAGGTTGTATCCAATTTCATCTCTTATAGTCTGGTGTTCAATTATCAAGGTTAAGTTTTCCTTTTCTCACTAGAGTATCAATTGTTTATTACATTTTATTTATGAAATCAAAGGTGGTGAGAGCAGCAGTCATAATGTTGGAACTCCACACAACACTCATAAGCCAAAAACATTATTAGAAATAAAATAGGGATGAGCAGAGTTAGCAAGTATAGGCAGCTGCTATATACCAAGCACTGAGCTCCCTGTTCCATGCTTGTTGCCTTATTTAATCGCCATTTTATTCTATGAAAAAAAAGTTCTATATGCTATGCTTGTATTTAGTTTTTCAATATAATGCTTTATTCATTTTTTTCAATGTGTATAGAAGTCAAAGAATGTTATTTCCACTTTTTAAAAATATGGAAAAATGAGGCTTAGAGAGGTTATGGGATTTAATCCTGTCCAGACAAAATTTTGGTCTCCTTAAAGTAGAATCCATACTCATGAGCACTGCACTTTATTCAATACCTTCGTGAATAGAAATAATGCAAAGAATAAGATACATGATTTTGGCCAGGCGAGGTGGTGTACAACTGTAACTGCACCAACTTGGCAGACTGACGCAGGAGAATCTCCAGTTTGAGGCCTCAAGGACAGTCTGGACAACTTGGAAAGACCCTGTTTCAGAATTATAAAACTAAAAAGAATTGTAAAACTAGTGATAGAGTGCTCCTGGGTCCTGGGTTCAAGCTACACACACACACACACACACACACACACACACACATACACATAGACACACAAGTGTTAGAACATGGACTTGCCATAGAGGCCAGCATCAACTACTGATTTTCTATTCAAAAATGCAATGGCTTAAACAGCCCATTTCCCTCGTGTTATCACCATATGCCCCAGTTGTCTCCAAATTGGCACTTTTGTCCTTCGGTTATCTCTCCCAGCATTTCTTGTCTGCTTATTCAAACCTTATGTTTCTATTTGGGGTAAAAGAATTAGCATTCATCCTCAGTTTCCAAGTTCACAGTGATGCACCCACCTCTGAACTCACAATACATTCTGTGGCTTCAATTCAGTGCCTTTCGTTTAAAAAAAATGTAAAATTGGTGCATATTAATCATACAGACTGGTGGGTTTCATTGCAGCATATTTGTACGTGTAAGTAACATCATTTGATGTTTGTGCTTTCAGTGACATTTTGTTGTTGTAAGAGTACAGTTTCTGCAGTCAATCAGGAGTCATAAGTGATAGCGGAGGCACATTAACATTGCATTCAATGCAACGTTGGGTTCAAATGTTTGATACATGTCCAGTTCCTCCATGCTGGGTCACTTGGCTAGTAAGAGGGAGTCTCAGGATCAGTGATAGGTTTAGGAGTGGGCAGATAACACCTGAGACCGTGGGCAACTGAAGGTTGTATTGACAGTGAAGTGAATAGGGGAATAAGAACAGAGAAAGGTGCAGCTAAATGGAAGGATTTAAGAATTAGAAATTCATCTAAACAGAAGCTCTTCCATAGAAGTTGCAGTAGACATGGGGTGGGTGAAGCACACCCCCTAAATCAGACATTCAGAGGGAGCTGAGAGCAGGAACTTGATTAAATCCATGCAACAGACAATCTTGTCAAGGACAATAAAAGATTCAACTTGCAGATTTCATTTCTGTCTTTAGAAATATTTGAACTTGAGGTAATTGCTGCCCTTGTCTGCTCTTGATAAACAGGTTGTTGTCATTTTCCTCCTGGATTTGTCAATGGATCAAAGACAGGAGATTTGACCACTCCTTAAAAGCAGGACCCCTTTACTCTAGAGGACATTTGTATTTCATGAAGAATAGCCAATGGAACAGTTGGGAAGGCAATACTCACTTATTTTTCCTGTGTTATACTCAGGTACCCAAATTCCATGCCACCTGGACCATCTAGCATCCCTGATGAAGGAGCATGGGGCCTGGCAGCCTGTGCACGGCTGCTCCCAGAGATGCCCGCGCTGCCTTGGGTGGCTCACAGCCTGATGGTCTCCAGACAATCTGTCGTTTCTGCAGTGTCCCAGTGACGCTTGGCAACAGCAAATGCAAACAGGTGCCTGGAGGCTGAGGGATTCCAATACGGAGGATTTGCCCTTTCTTTATTTTAAAAAAATAGGGATGTTATTGAGACCACAAAGAGTCCTAAAGTTTCTTTTAGAATCAAGATCACCTTTGGGCTTGTTATAATTCTAGACCAAAAAAATATGTGGTTACCACCTTTGTTATGTTTTTTACTCTGTCTTCACCAGGAGTGGAGAATAAGAAGAGATATTTAAATATTGACAGAGACAACAACTTATTTATCATTTTCTCTAGATTCATATTGAGTGTGTTTGTGTGTGTGTGTGTCTGTGTGTGTCTGTGTGTGTGTGTGTCTGTGTGTGTCTGTGTGTGTCTGTGTGTGGAGAGAGAGAGAGAAGAATCTTAAATACTTTGCATACAGATATACATATAAGTAAAAATATATAGATATGTGTATATATATAAAATTATGTCTTGCATTTTGTACATGTATGTATGTAGAGAGGAGAGATATCCTGGACTCTTTATATATACATATATCAATATATATAGGTACATATATACTCATCTATATATGTATGCATACATATATCATATGTATCTATATATAAAGATACCTTGAGTACTATGTAAGTATATCCATGATCTCTTCAAAGTATCTCTGATATAGTATTGATATATAGATGATATAGTTCATCTACTATGAATATGTATTTTCCCTTTTTTTATAAAACTAAAACCTATTTACTGAGGTTTAACTATTTTCCTCATATGTCATATGTATACACACATACACACACACACATACAGAGAGAGAGAGAGAGAGAGAGAGAGAGAGAGAGAGAAACAGAGAGAGAGAGAAACAGAGAAACAAAGACAGCTACAGATACAGAGACAGTTCAGACAGATTTATGAATATATAGTTATTATCTCCCCAAATATAAGACAGTTCTTCAATTATATGAATGAGGGACTTCATCAAAATGTTCAACAGTTCCATTTCTGTTGAGATCTTCACAGTGTTATACAACAAGGATCTCCAAATGCCTACAGGTTGAGAAAGATGACCTTGAACATGGCCAGGCCAGGGTGCTGGGTTTTGGAAAGGGTGATGCGGGAGGAGTGGGTGATGGGGGCTGTGGAACACTGAGAGCTTCATGCCAAGCCTGAAAGTGTGAGCAACCACTCACCTCCTGTCAGTCACTATGACAGTGCAGAATGCAGGTCCAGTTTTGCCAGATTTTCTTTCTATTCAAAAAAAGCCCATGAACCAGAGTGCACACAAGTTCTTTTGACTTACAAATGAGATTTTATTTCCTTCTGCACAAAAGTACACCAGAAAGCTGAATCTTGCTCTCGAGTCATTTTTTATATCCTATAGGTCAAAAAATTCAACTGACTCTAATTCACTCATTTCATTCTCCTTCCCCTTTCTTTTCTACTGAAATGTATCTTTAAAATTGAAAAATTATAAGTAATTTTTAATGAGCCTTCTATTATTCCTTTAGATTGGAGATGTAAGGTAAAATAAGCACAGAATTAAAAGATGCATTTGTATTATTCCTTGATTCAAAAGTCAATATATTTAGAAAATATATGTCAGAGTGGTCAGTCTCTGTGCTTAACATTTTTATTATCCAGGATCTCTTCAAAGTATCCCTGATACAGTATTTGTTCATCTACTCTGAATATGGATTTTCCTTGTTTCATAAAACCAAAACCTATTTACTGAGGTTTAACAATTTTCCTCATATGTCATATATCAAAATCTTTTCTTTTTTTTTTCTTTCTTTCTTTCTTTCTTTTCTTTTTTTTTTTTTTTTTGGTACTGGGGATTGAACTCAGGGGCACTCCACCACTGAGCCATACCCCAGCCCAATTTTGTATTTTTATTACAGAATTACAGACAGGGTCTCATTGAGTTGCTTAGTGCCTTGCTGTTGCTGAGGCTGGCTTTGAACTCTCGATCCTCCTGTTTCAGCCTCCTGAGACGCTGGGATACACCACCATGCCCAGCTCTTTTCTTGTTTTTGAGGTCACCTGAAGTTCATTGGTAGGAAAAATGCTGTGCCCATTCTCTGAGTCTCCCATATTCAGCTCACTTCATTTGATAATGATCTCTGCCCTACGACATTGGAATTATTTTGTTTTTGACCCATCCTAGAGAGTAGCAGAATTCTGATAATATTTATTGCGACCTTAAAGAATTTGTGCCGCTCTAATTTTTCCAGCCCAAACTCAGCATCATCTATTGCTCATCCAAGATCCCTTTCCAATTCTCTGCTGGTAGTTCTTCTTTACATGTGGTTTACAAGTTTACAACTTCCAAATTTATATCTACAATTTTTCATAGTTTCATCCTCACCCCTCGGGCAGTAGTCAATAGATAGGGAATGAGTAAACCTCCCATGTGAGTACATATTGAAGCAGAAAATATTGAAGTTTTGATTCCTAGAAAATTATATTTCATTTGCAGACTCACTGAACTCAGAGTTGGTTTTTCTAACTGCCCTTCCCATTTGTAGAAGAAGGCACTATTTTCTTTTCTTTTTCCTAAATACTTGGGGTGTACATATCATTTTTCTTTGCCCTAAAGCAATTCTTATGTTTTTTTTTTTTCAAATCAACTCTCTATATTTTTTTTCTGGCTCTGTTATGAAAACAGTTCTGGGGTATGGTATTTAGAATGTGGAAAGGACACCAATTCTTAATTCAGACAAAGCTTCCTGGCCACTAGCATTTGATTACCTACAATAATGTTATACTTGTTATACTTAGAGTGAAATCCAAGCTCATTACTACAGTAGGTGCTTCCATATTCCTGTCCAGTATCTCCTAAAACCTTTTCTCTCAGCCACAAGACTTAAGCAATATGTGCTTTATTTCTCCTGTAGCACCAGCTCCACATTTCTCCTTGATTCACGCGGCTTATTGTTGGGACTTCTTGTCTTTCACGCCTTAGAACTTCTGTTGACTTCCCCAGAGATCATCCTTGGCCAGCATGTGTTTTATTTATGTGGGTTTATGTTCTTAATTGTACTTATTATTTTAATGATTTTAATTATGCTTTTGTTATCTGCCTCTTCCACTTGAAAGTAAAGTCAATGAGGTTAGGAACCTGTATTATCTTGTTCACTTTGATGTTTGCATTGCTTACAACAGTGCCCGCCTATGGGGGAACAAAAATGTTCTTCCCTCTCCCCTCTTTCTCACTGTCTCCCAGAAAGTATATGAAGGCTAATAAAATGACTACCTCAGTTTTTTAAAAAAACACAATAAGCGTAAATGAGAATCCATTTATTAAGCTGTAAGAATTCATGATCTGCCCATGGAAAGCAGCAGCAGGTTCTCAGGCAGCAGAGTAAGGAAACAAAGACAAGCTGCTGTTATTATTTCCCCAATCCTACAAAGATGTCAAAAGAAAGATGTCCAGGACATCTCTGGTGTAGGTCTGAAGGGATGACATGGAGAACGAGGGCTTCTCCTTCGTGGAGTAAGAAGCATCTTTCTAATTCAAATGTAATAGAAGCAACCAGTTTCTTTTATTTGTGACCTGATTCTCAAGCATTTGGTCTCAAGACACCTTTGGCATGTAATAAATTATTGAATATGCAGATTTTTGTACATATGTTTTATACTTTTTATGCCTATCAATATTTACTGTTAAAATTAAATGAGGAAATATCCGCAGGGTGCCATGGTGAACACTTGTAATCCCAGCAGCTCTGGAAGGCTGAGGCAGGAGGATTGTGAATTCAAAGTCAGCCTCAGACGCTAAGCAACTCAGTGAGACCCTGTCTCTAAATAAATACAACATAGGGCTGGGGATGTGGATCGTTGGTTAAGTGCTCCTGAGTTCAATCCCCAGTACCTCCCCCCCAAAAATAATTAAATGAGGAAATATTTAAATGTTTATTACTAAATATTTAATGTTTACTTATTTATTTTCATTAGATATTCATTTTATAGAAAGTAATGAACTCATTAAATATTAAAATAAGTAATTTTAATGGAAATTAACTGTTTTTCAAGAAATATAAAGAAGAGTGGCTTGCTTTTTTTGGCAAATTTTCTTTGGAACTTAGTAGAAGAAGGCTGAATTCTCATATCTTACTCTCATTCATTCTTGTGCTGTACTGGTTGAAATATTCGAAGAAACTCTGGTTTCATATGGTTATACAGTTGAAAAGGGAAGGGTATTTATATCATCTTTGAAGATAGTCATAACTATTTTCTCCTATTACATAAAAACTTGACCAATTGTAGTTTCTTAAATGGTAGCTGCAATGAAGAAGCTAAAATGATATTTCTTAAATTTTTTTACTCTGCTGCATTAAAATTCAACAGTCTCTGTGGCACAGTGAATGGATATTTTAAAGGTACATAGCCTTATTTTTTTTAAATATTATGCACCAGTCATTTGGGAAATCTTGTTTCACTCAATGAGTTATGTAAGTCTCTCTTGAGAGGGTATATCCTATCATGGGCAATAAATATTATCAGTTGTTTTCCTTGAAGAGAGAGGATGATTCCATTCATTTTTGAGAAAATGTCTACCCAATGCCCAAATTTCAGTCTGTAAGTAGATTTTTAAGTAAAAATGGTATTCCACAAAACAACACTCCAGATGGGAATTCAAAAAAAATTTAAGTGCTTTTCCTTGAGACCTCGTGAAAATTCATCATGCAGCAAAAGTGTTTTATGTTACTATCCATTTTATCACACAGAATATTAAGGAGGGATAAACTCAGTGGCTGAGATTTAATAAATCATTTCATTGCTTTGTCAAGACATCGCTAAGTCAAACTGACTGTTTTTCCCCCTGTGAGGTGGAGTGGTAAATAATGCAATAACTATTACTACTTTGGGCTTCAGCTGTCCTGATTTGTTCTTGAGAACAAGCAGTTTTGTAGTCACAATTGCTGTTACATCATTAGTGCAAACATCAAGGCAATGAAACAAGGCCAAAATCTTAGTATCATTGTGAAAATGGTTTTGACCAAGTAGATACCCTTAAAGGTCACAAAAACCCCAGAGGGCCATATAGCATATGATATTATTACCAAACACTTGAACACATAGCAGGACAGATGGCTTAATCCCCAGTTTGTTTCTAGTCATTCAAACAAATCTTGGTTAGCACTGATAAAGTGTCAATCAATCTCATTTTGTTTTCCTCAATGAAATAGACAAAACTGGGATATCAAAGAAACTAGAATCATCATATCTGAAGTGAGCCGTTCCAAAAGTGTCAGTTAAAATATTAGACCACTTTGAAGAAAGCTAACAAGTAGTTCTTAAAGATTGGCTGCCAAGTATACCACCTGAAATTTTAAGGTAATAAAGTATCTTGATTCTGGAGTAATGGATGCTTGAGTGAACATTTAATATTTTTTTGCATGAATACACATTTATTTCTTATAAAGAGATATAGAAGATTTTTGCCATCCACCCTGCAGAAGGGAGCTTTTCTTCTATATAATATACATAAAATATGTCATTGAATCAATCTTTAATTACATTATGAATGTTCTTAACAGTTCCTTGTCTCAATTTCTCATCTTACAATCAAACTAGGGACTCAAAACAGTTCAGTGTGACCTAGAATAGAGTTTTTCAAGGGATAAAAGTAGTAGAACAAAATAAAAAATGTAAGGCTTGAAGGGAAGGTACTGGGGAAGGAGATTGATCAGATTATTTTATCAACTTTTATTATAAATGTGGCATAATGAATCCCATTATTATGTAGTATTATAAAGCACCAATAAAACAATCAAAACCTAGACTACTTGCACACTATAATGGATGTGTTTCAAACCTAAGTTCTACTACATATAAGAGTAAATATCACCCAATATGTATAAAAATTGAACTTAAAAATATATGACCTGTATATTTATTGGCAAAAATCCTGCCCCCAAAAAAATGGAAGACTTCAGGATTGTGACAACTGGAACTATTTAAGCAATAAACTCTCCTAAGTATTTCTATGCAAATGCAAGTCCCTATACCTTCCTTAAAAGGTTTTTTGAGAAGGAGGAAAAAGTAAATCAGGTGTAAATTACACGACACTTAACCATCTTCAAAGCCTGTTTCAAATGCTTATCTAAAGTACATGTACGAAGACATGAATTGGTGTCAACATACTTTATATGTAAGCAGTGATATGAAAAATTGTGCTGTATATTTGTAATAAGAATTGTAATGCATTCTACTGTCATTTGTTTTTTAAACATCAATAAAAAATTAATTTTAAAAAACTTCCCCTTCTCTCCTCCCCCCAAATAAATAAATAAATAAATAAGCAATTCACCTTTTTTTTTTTTTTAGCTTGGAGGTATAATTATGTACAAAAGCTTATACACACTAAGTATACATAAGTGTATGTATATATATCACTTGATGCATTTAGATAAACGTCTATACGTCTATAACCATCATTATAACCAAGATACTAAAAATATATATCGCCTCCAAAAATTTCCATGATTTTTAATCAAATACTTAGCAAGAGATTTATCCACCCACTTAATTTATTTTAAATTGTACAATATTGTAAACTATAAGTACTATGATGTACAGCAGATCTATAGAATGTATTCATCTTGTAAAACAAAAATTTTATATTCATTAAAAATGGATGCTAACTCACAATGGGGTAGGGGGAGAATAGAAGTACTTTGGATTAGATAAAGAGGAATGAAGGGAAGGGATGGGGAATGGGAATAGGGAAGATAGTAGAATGAATCTGACATCACTTTACTATGTTCAAAGATAAATACATGACCAATGTAATTCCACATCATGTACAACCAAAAGAATGGGAAGTTGTACTCTATGTTTATATAATATGCTAAAATATAGTCTACTGTCATGTTTAAATAAAAAAAAAAATGGTTCCCCACTTCCTTCTTTCCCAGTCTCTGGCAATCATCATTGTATTCTCTGTTTCTGTGAGTTTGAAAATAATGTGAAGTCCAAATGAATGATCTCACAATAACGTGGCAGGGATTAGAGGACCAGGGCTTTTGTCTGGAAATCTTTCTATGGGCTTTTAAAAGTAGGTAGAAAATGTGATTTTAGTAATATCCTAATGCAATCAATTAGAAAATAGTGCTTTGAGGGACATGACTTTATTTTTTTTTAAGCCTGCAAATAACTCTTGGACACTCCTGATGAAACAGTAAAACTTGGGTCACCATTTGCATTAGAAGCACAAATATGTGAGATTTGTTGATGATCTTACAATAGAAAGACAAAGCCTAGACAGAAACAAGTGCATCCAGCACCCTGGAAATAGCATTGCCTTGGAAGGTGAGATCATGTTTTAGACACCACCTTTGCAATAAATTGTGCAAATTGGGTAATTGGTTTTCCTGTGCTGTAGTGGCCTCATCTTTAAAATGAGGCTACTGCCCTGTATGTACCTTTCAAATTCCCATTACCTAAATTTTCACACTTCAAATAAGAGGCTCTGATTCCTGGTATTTGAATGCTTAAAAATGATCCATTTCAGTTTATTTATAGTTCTTTTTTCCATTATGGGTAAACAGTGCTTCTGGGGTTTTAATAAATAAAGGTTTTGGGGGTAATGCTTAAAATGATGAACATGAGCAGAATCACGAGGATGCTCATTTGATCAGAATATGTCATTTCCTCCTTAGCAAAACACGATTTTATACAGGAAATAATGTTTTTGCTTCTGCTGTACCCTTGTTTGATATTTAAACTTATTGTAAAGAATAGTTGCTTATGTACTTTTCAGATTTATGAGAATGAAATATTTGGTTTCAAATGTTGACATGTGAAAAATATATTGGATCCTAATAAATAGTCTACAAAACCTCTAGGTATTTCTATGAAAAACTCCTATACCATACTTCACAAGTCACATGCCTCACTACCTCAAGACTCAGGGTCCCTTTTCAATAGACAAGATTGCTAGTAAATTTTTTAAATTTGAAATTTTGACTCTTAGCTGCATAATATATAGGTAAAGTCTAAACCTATTTGCATTCACATCACTGAAAAATTAGAAGGAGCTTAATGACAGATCTGTTCCAAAAGTTGTTGCTTAGAGAGGACACTCATTCTTCCAGGGATAGGAGAATATATTTATGCTCCTACATTAATTTTTTAGGGGCGATAGCAAATTATCACAATCTGATGGCTTGAAACAACAGATTTTTTTTTTCTCAGAGTTCATAAATCCACATGTCATCAGGCATGCACTCCCTTTCCCAGGCTAAGTGGAGGATTCTCTCTTGGGTCTTCCAGATCTTAGTAGCTTCTGAAGTTGCCCAAGGCTGTATCCCTGGGATCTGTGTCTGTCTTCATGTGGACTTCTCTCTGTGTGTTGTCTCCTCTTATGTCTGTGTCAAAGCTCCTTATGCCATTTGTTTTTGACTTCTAAGGACTTGTCATTAAATTTAAGGCCAGATAATTAAGGCTGATCTCATCTTGATGTCCTTAATTATATCTGCCAAGAACTTTTTTTTCCCCATTAAATTTGCATTGATAGGTTTCAGGAGTTTGAACAACATGGACATGCATTTTTAAGACTAAACTCAACCCAATATAAATAGAATTGTGTTCATGTGTTCCACAAAACCTTCTTTGGTCTGTTATTCTGCATTCTACCCATGCATTCTTAAAGGGAGAGATGGCCCTGGAGAGAGAGGTCACATTATTGCCATCTTTCTCTTTCCTGAAGTCTGGCGTATTTCTTGACACATAGGTCAACTTACAACCTGTGTGCTCAATTAATGAATTTTCTGTAATATTCGCAGCAGAAGCCACATTTTGATTGCTTTCAACATTATTTTAATGTCATCTGGGTTAAATATCTTTCTTCTTCTCTGTAATGTGACATAGTTAAGGGTTAAGGCTGCACTGGGGAAGGCCAACATAATCATGTTTTAATTTCTTGTTAGAATTTGAGAAATGAGTATTATAATCCTGGATCTGCTTTTACCAGAGGACTTATCCATTATGACTTCAGTGATTTTTTATTATTTATAAAATAAAACTTATGAACATGACAACTGATGTCCAAATATGTGAACTCAGACTCCAGTTGTGAATTTCCCAACCCCCAAATAGTCTGAAAAAATATGACTGCTGATGAACCAAAAACTTTTGTTTACCTTTTAGGGATTGAATAACTAACTGTTAAAAAGAAGTACTTGACAATATTATGAAGAGGCACTTATTGTGTCCCTTTGGTATAATTGTGAAGTCAGAAATAAAAAATTGCATTTAATCATGTGGTATCTCAACCTTCAATAATAAACCTCTGGGTCATGGAATATTATTCTGTAATATTTACCACACTCCAAAATTAGAACATTATTAGCATATTTCTACACCTCACAGTTCAAGATTATAAAAATATTTAATAATTAAAATATCCATAAACATTCTCTTTCTCCTAAATAATGGAAAACTATATGGACAAAAGAATAGAGCTACAAGAACCAGAGCAGATGTTACTGTTTGACCTACAAATAGCTGTGCTGTCATGTAGAGAGAAGAGTATAATCTCATTTATAGTGTTGGAAATTGAGTTTCCCCTTTTAAGAACAAAGCAATTTGATTTTTGAAAATGTTTGAATTTAAGTATGTAAGAAAAGGACCTCTGTGTTAACAGGTTCATTGAATTTTATTTCTTTATTTTACAGGTACTCAATTTTCCATTTGTGGGCGGAATTTTATTCTAGTTACCAGGTTTCTATTGAATAAGACAAAAATCCCCACCATCTATTTTGATAGCTTTGAGTCACTTGTCATTTACAATGAAATATATGTTTTTCCTGAATAAATATTTTATCACTTGAATCCTCTGCCTTCCCTCTTTCCTCATGTCCATGGACAGTTGCCTTAAATTCTAAAATAAAACCAATTAATCCTAAATATAGACTGGGATATGTTGATATCATGTGATGATGTATACATTTCCTGAAATCTGTCCCATGAACCAGCAGCATCAGCGTTTTCTGGGGACTTGTTAGAAATGTGAATTCATGGACAACATCCCAGATTTGTTGAATTGGAAATTCTGTAGGTTGAGTTCAGCAATCTGTGTGGTGTCAGTGCTCCCAGGGAACTTGAAGCATGATTAAATTTGAGAACCACTTGTCTATAGCATTGCATAGCACTCAGGTACTGAAATCTCCTATTCCCTGCCCCCCCCCCAAAAAAAAAAGTCTTTGTTTGAGTATGGAAGCATGCATGAATGTGAAGGGAAGGGCTACATCTTTATCTTTCCATCAATCTTTTGACCAAGTTGGTTGGTACAAGCATACATGCGGATTGGATTATTTATGTAGATTGGTTCGTACCGTTCTTTAACCCTACTTTCAATTTACAGATGAGAAATTCCTGCCTACATTTAATTTTTTTAATACAGCTGGCCCATTTGTAACTTTTTCTTCTTTTTTAGCTCATTTACAGCTCTTTGTTGCCTGATGGAAAGGAGGGCAGAGCCTTGAAAAAGAACCAATATTGCAAAAGAACCTGGAGAACAGGCAGCATGCTGGATTCTCCTCCACACAGTTGATATCTGTGACTCCTCATAGCAGTTCTTCCCATTAGCTCTCATCATTTTCAGAACATTGTTGCAGGTTAATGTACAAAACATCTAAAGTACCTTTTAAGTGTACCATTCTGTACATTGTAGTAAATTCATAAAGTTGTGCTGCTATAATCCAAATGCAATTTTATCACACATCCTTTGTTCTAAAAAGATGCTTCATGTATGTGGTTCAGATTTCTCCACATTCTCTTTTGAAGATGGTTTATCATTTGATTATGGCCTTTCCTTGGGAACAAATTTTTATGTCATCATGGACTTAACTTACATTTTTCTAGTAACATAATGATATTGGGCATCATTTAATATGTGCTTATTGATCATTTTTTAATGTCAAGTGTTAGCCCACTTTTAAAATTGGTTGTTGGTAAGATCGTGTAGTTTTGTGATGCCTTTATACATTCTGGGAACATGTTCATTTTAGATTTAGTTTTCATAAATATTTTTTCTTCTATACTGCGGTTTGGGTTTTTAAAATTTTCTTCATTGTTCTAATGTTGCCTTTTAAAGCAAAGACATTTTTAATTTTGATTGAGTATAATGACTATTCTCTTACAAATTTGGGCATATTTAAGAACTGTTGACTTAACCTCAAACCATATTTTGCATTATATATTTTCTACATATTTTATAGTTTGGGGTCCCTATATTTTGACTTATGATTTAATTTGACTTATTTTTTATTTGGTGTGAGATATCAGTCTAGTTTTATATATGTCTTGTGTCATTTTTGTTCTTCTATTCCTGTTTTATTAGTATCATTGGTGTTTGATAGATGTTTCCTGGTATGCCATTTTAATTCCTCTGATATTGTATTGGTTTTGATGTTCTTTGTTTTTAACTTTGTAAAGTTGTATTGTTTTTAAATATTTATTTATTTATCTATTTATTTATTTATTTTTTGGAAGGGAGAATACCATGGATTAAACTCAGGAATACTCAACCACTGAGCCACATCCCAAGCCCTTTATTTAGAGACAGGGTCTCACTGAGTTGTTTAGCACCTCACTTTTACTAAGTCTGGCTTTGAACTCAACGATCCTCCTGCCTCAGTCTCCTGAGCCTCTGGGATTACAAGCATGGGCCACCATACCTGGCTTAAATATTGATTCTTAGTTGAGAAAATTATATAAACTATCATGTGCAACATGTTGCTTTGAAATGTGTAGACATTGTAAAATGGCCAAATTGAGTTCACTAGCATATATATTACCTCATATACTCATATTTTTGTGGCCTGACACCTTAAAATCTACTCTTAGAAATTTTCAAGAATACATCATTTTTAACTGTAGATATCATGTTGTATGACAGAACTCTCAAATATGTTGCTTCTAACTGAAATTGTGTATCCATTTAGCCAACATCTCACTGGTTCTACCTTTCTACTCTCAACTTCTTTTTAATTTTTTTAATTGGTTCTTTTTAATTATACATGAAAATATAATTCATTTTGATATAATTACACAAAAATGAAGTATATCTTATTTCCATTTTTATGGATGTATACAATGGTGGGATTCACAAAGGTGTATTCATATATGAATATGGGAAAATTATTTCAGATTCATTCTACTGTCTTTCCTTTTCTATCCTTCTCCCTTCCCTTCATTTTCCTTTGTCTAACCTACTGAATATCTATTCTTTGCCCCTTCCTCCTTATTGCGGGTTAGTTTCCACGTATCAGTGAAAACATTCAACCTTTGGCTTTTGGGGATTGACTTATTTCACTTAGCATCATAGTCTCCAGATCCATCCATTTACTTGAAAATGTCATTAAAGTCATTAAAGTAATACTCCATTGTGTAAATATACCACATTTTCTTTACCCATTCCTCTGTTGATGGGCACCTCAATTGGTTCTATAGCTTAGCTATTATAAATTGAGCTGCAATAAACATTGATGTGGTTGCATCACTGTTGTATGCTGATTTAAAATCATTTGGAGATATACCAAGGAATGGTGGTTCCATTTATAGTTTTCTGAGGAATCTCTATACTGCTTTCCATAATGGTTTTACCAATTTGCAGTCCCACCAGCAATGTATGAATGTACCTTTTCCCCCACGTCCTTGCCAGCATTTATCTACTTTAAACTTCTTTGAGTTCAACATTTTTTAGATTCTAGACAGGAGCAAGATACTACATTATTTTCTTTCTTTGCCAGGGTTTTTTTCATCCATGTTGTTGTAAATGGACAGAATTTCTTTCTTTTTGGAGATTAAGGAGTAGTCCCTTATGTATATAGTCCACATTTTCTTCATCTGTTCATCCATGAGTAGATACTAAGGTTGTTTAACATGTTATTATCTTTGAATGACGGATCTGCCCCTTTTTACCAGCAGCCATCCCCATTGCTAATATGCCTGATAAATGTTCAAACATCCTTCAAAACTTAGCTCAATTAATGCTTTCATATAAAAACGTCCCTGATATGATTCCCCAAGTATAGATCTCCTCTACCTGTGCATTTATTCTGTAATTTCAATTATCATTGGAAGTATTATAACCTTAGGTTTACATTTATTTTCTATAAAATTATGGACTACCCAAGACTATATTTTCATCCGGACAGAAAATATCAATAAATATTTATCTCCTTGCCATCATCTAGCACAGTCCTTAACACACTGCAGGGAATCTGCAAATACTGGTAGAATTTAGTGATTTGACTGAATTGTGGTTGTCAGAGTCAGGTGTTTGTTCTTATTGACTGTAAGAACTGCATAGATTTTAGAAAATACCAACAGACGCTTACAACTAACTGGTACAGTGAATTTCAAACAGATGGTCAGCAATAATGCCAAGTCCTCTCTTATTTTGATTCCTTTGATAATTATATGATGAGCCTTGATGTGGGTTTTTTTGATAGCTAAATAATCATAATTTACTACCTCCCTTTTTTCAGGAATAAACACAAATCAGTGAATGTGCTGGTTCAGCTCGTTTACATGGGCAGGTTTTTTTTTTTTTTTTTTAATTGAATAAGTCATTCTCTTGGAGTTCTTGTTAACTCTCTCTTGTTAACTCTTCTAAGTTCTGAATTATTTTTAGGAAGCTGAATACTAAACTTGTTAAAATGCAATTTATTTCATTTTCTCCTAGACACCATTTGATGCAGAAAGATTTTGTCCCTGTAGTCTGGTCTATAGAAATTGGGTATCATTTTATACCTATCGCTGAAATGACTCTTGGTCTTTCACGTGATAATACTTTGATTAAACTGATTACAGAAATTAAAAAATTCTCCACATAAACACGATAGAGTAATGATTCTCTACCTTGTCTGCACCCAGTGACTTGGGAAACGTTTAAAACTACAGTACCCAGACTGCACCCCAACACTGAGCCAGAGTCCTGGAAGGTAGATCAGAAACCCCGATTTCCTGTATTAACAATAGACACAAACAAGTTTCACTATGTTTTTAGCATTTTTATACTGTCCCATTTATGTTTTACAAAATTTGAATTGCTGCTGTTAATACCAAGTACCACATGTTTAATGAATTTCTATCTTTGAAGGAATTCTTTTATAATGATAGTTAAGGCTCTAACTATTGATAAGTCTCCAAAAATCTGAGTGGCCGAGGTTCCTGACAATACTTGGTACTCTCAGGTTCTTCTAACGTAGGTCAATAGATGGGCCTTTTGATAATGTGAAAAGAGAGTCAATATTCCATTTTATTATTGAATAATGTTAGCTTTATTATCATAATTGAATACAGTGTGACATAAAATTAAGAGCTTCTGCTAAACTCTGTAAAGCAATGCATGCATCTGCCATAAACAACCTTGACTCATATTAGGTTTTATTGCCACTTCACTGCACTGAGGTGCAATAAACATTCAGTGTCATCTTTAAAAAAGATTTCCTGGGAGTAAACAGGAACTGTCCTCTATAAGAGTGTATCTTTATTTTCAAGGAAGACTTAACTAGTATTACATGGTTTAGCAAAGCACGGTATAAAAGCTACATAGAATAATTTGTCTCTGATAACTGTGCAATCCATTTATACAATAGAATATTACCCACATATACTAACAAACTAAGAAATGATAGGAATGCAATCATTGCATAGCAGAAGCAGACTAATAAGAAATATTCACATCTAGTGAGCAAAATACAGACCAAAATTTAACCATGAGGAGTCTGGAAGGTAAAATGCTCTCAATAAACACATTAGGTTAATGTCCAAAAATAACAAGATAAACAGCACAGAAGTTAGAGCCATAATTTATCTTTATTTTCTATACATAATATCTACACATGATACCAGAGGATGAAAGGTCCTTGGTTTAGCCTTTATTGGCCTAGCTCAAGAAATTTAGGCAGGACCAAATTAAACAATGAAGCACATTTAAATGAAAACCAGAGTTTGTTTAGGAAAACACAGTATATTTTCCTACATCATTGGATAGCAGCTTTTTGAGAAAAACATTGCTCAAAACTCAGATATGGATCCCAACTGTCCTATTTGGCAATTATGCTAAAAGCTTTACATTGTATTATTATAAATGTGTTTAGACCATGACCTGTGGATTCTGAACACTAAATTTATATATCTGTGAAACTCTATCAGACAAAGGAGACTTCAAAAATACCTTCTGCATAAATATTTATCTCTAAAACATCTGGGCAGTAATGAAACAGACTAGAATTTTTATAGGGAGTATTAATGGACCTCTTTTATTTAAAGCCCTTACATAGTATGCCTACAAATATATTGCTACAGTATAAATGAAATGTAATAATATTACTCAATAAAAGCTATTTCCTGTACATTCTTTCATGTATTTTATATTGAATGCTACATATGGTACAGCACTTATTGAAATAGTTGGTATCAGCAAATATAGCAAGAATATACAGTTGATTTTCTAATTCCAACTAATGCTTCCCATTTTTTTTTATTTTACAATAGCCTAAAATAGGAAAATATGGTATGGCAGGATTTGAGCAGATAGCAACTGATCTACCGTTGAACACTGGACAACAGTTTGGAATTATCAGCTTTGTCTACATAAGTGGACTTCACACCCATATGTTTGAAGTACCATCTGCTTCCTTCAGGCTGTTCTGTTCTTAAATGCAGGCTCTGAATGTATTTCCATAGCATTTAACAACATTTTAACAGCTAAGAGTGGTGATTCCTACATGATATTTTAGGAACATAACTTTAAAAAAAGTAAAAAAAAATGTACAATCTCATGCTGAATATTTACAGATATAATTTATATATTCTCTTTTTTTGTTTTCTAGTCATAAATTTCAATCTAAAGCTTTTAATGTAGTTATATAAAAGAATACATTCAACAATTCTAGAGCTTGCAAAATATTTTTGCCCCTCTAAAAACATCTCCATAATAAGAATCTAGTGATTGTTGGATGAATGTGTTATCTGAAAATAGGGTGCAAAATAAAAATTAATTATCACTAATTAATTTTTAGTTTCCATTGAGAGAACATCTGTTAAGAGGATGCTTCATAGAGTCTAGTGGTAAAAGCTCAGATGGTAGCAAAGGAGCCTATTTAAAGCATTTCTCTCCACTGGATTAAATGTGCTCTACAATGAGCAATTGCACCTTTGCCTATGAAATTTCCATAAATTTTAAAATAGCATTTTAACAGCAAAATAATGCATTAGAGATTTTTTAAAAGGAGAAAGAATGGGCTTTTTTTTTCTTTTTTCTTTTTTTTTTTAGCTTTGGAAACAAAAATGTTAAAGCTTATACATCAGCTTAAAATACAAACAAAAACATAAGCACACCATAATTTGTGCAATAAATACATAGATTTTTAAATTTTTTCTTCATTAAACATTTATATTTTATTCTTTTAAACACCTTCACACAAAAATACTTTTGACATATACAGTAGTTTTTTAATAATATTTGGAAATATATATCTACAAATGATCTAGGGATTATAGGTAAGCTCTATTTTTCTTCAACTTTTCCTCCTATCATGGGAACTTCTTCCCCTTCCTTTCCTCTCACGTCTGTCTCCTTCTGATATGGTTTTGCTCTCCTGCGTCTTCTCTCAGAATCCTGTCTCCAAGCTGCATATTCTGCTCTGCTCTGGACTGCCACACAGGGGTCTCTTGTTCTTATGTGAATTATGGAAATAAGGAAACCTTCAAATTCTTTTAAGACAGAGGCAATAAAGCAGATGGGAATCGCTGCATTAAGAACAGAAAGCCATTCCCAGTTCAGGGGACTAAACGACAGAACACAACTATGAGAACCTATTGATGTGGTGTGGGAGCTTTTAGCTGAGGCTCTCTGTTGAGATATGTAGCCCAATAGACTAAGTTAAAGATTCCAAATAGCAGCGGGAAGGCTATTCTTGACAGGCGGTCAATTTTGCTGACACTGTTAAAGGTTTTCTTGGGCTCCGGTGGTTTCGTTTCCGGCTTGACTTCTTTGGGTTCTATGGTTGCACTTTTAGCAATGGTGGCTAAGCCGGGGTCACCCCTGGCCAAGTTAGGGGTGTAGCTTGTTGCTGTTGGAGCGTAAGTGTTGTTTTTCTTAATGAGAGGATCTTTCACCTTCTTTGGCTGTAGAAAGGAAGAATTTGGTTTAGTAAACCATGAGAAGCAGAAGTGTCAGCTGTTCAGCAAAGTGGACCTTGGTTGGGGACCCAAAGCTGAGTTTTATCCAAAATTTTAGGAATATAACAGATGACGGTCTTTGGGGATAAATTAAAATCGTAGATAATATTTTACACCCTCTTTTATCAAGAGGTGGAATCTATTTCATTGCTCATTGGATATACAACGGACTAGTGACTCTTGAGTATTTATTCCTATGCACCCTGAGGATCCTAAACTCAAAAGGCTTGTCAGTGTCAGCCTTGAGTTTCTGGAAATTGCCACTGCCAAGTGAAGAACCTCAGAGAAGATGGCTGAATGGCCAGAGCCCATGTGCAGTGACAGGTCCAGCTGATGAGCAGGATCAGGCATCAGCCTCTGAGAGAGACCCTCATAGATCTTCTAGCCTGAATGGAGTTTCCAGCTGACTGCAATCATGTGAGCAAGCCCAGGTCACACTAAAGAAATACCACAGGGTTGTTTCTAGGATAAAATCTAGCATCGTGAGCAAGTAATTTGCTGTTATTGCTGAACCAATTATTATTTGAATGAAGAAAACTTGATATTCCAAATGAGCAAATAATACAGCAGGGATGAGCTGGGAAGGCAACTCAGTTGCAGACTACTTGCCCAGCATGCGTGAGACTTTGGGTTCCATCTCCATAAATGTAAATAAATAGATAAAAGGATAAATTAAAAAATAAAGCAAGCAGGGTCATTTAGGGTATCTTGAATTCAATGCCTATTCAATTATCTCTGCTCAAAAGTGTCATCTGTGCAATGATTGACATCTAGAGCACTTCCCCATTTTCTTTCATAGAGACAGTCCTAAAAAGTGATCATGATTTAGAACTATGCAATTCAACACAGTTACCACTTAACCATATGTGCTACTTGAAATGTAACTAGTCTGACTTGAGACATACCATAAATACAAAATATACAAAAGATTTTGAAGACTAAGCATGAACACAATACAATGAAATAGATTTCCTTAATAATGTTTCATATGGATTACATGTTATAAAGCTAATATATTTTATTTACTGAAGTATATTATTAAATTCAATAATAAAGTTCCCTTGTTTGTTTATACTCTTAAATTGAGACTATTAGAAAATCTTAAATCACATATGTGGCTTACATTTTTTGGCTTACACTATATTTCTGTAGGACAATACAATTCTGAGAACGTGTTTTCCATTCTTTGGTTTGCACTGAATTATGCAAACATTTATAAAGAGAAAATATACCTGTCTTTGACTTCATTGAAAACTGGGGATAGTTCATATTGCAAACTCAATTAAATTAAATCATTACAGCAAAGAATTTATGATCAAAGTGATCAGGCTTGGAAAACAACCAAAAGACAATGATTTTCACATTATAAAATTTATAGTAGACTTGATGCAGAAGGTATTTAGGTAAGTTCATTTGCTTCTAATGTCAGACTGGTTAAAACTGTTCTCAAATCTCAGAGATCATAGATGAGCATATTCAAGTAGAAATGTTTACCTTCCTATCTCTCTTACCTCTCCTTCACTCTACCTACACTCCTACTCACCCAAACAACCTCTCCTTTAAACATTAAAATTATCTCTTCACTTTGTCATTAACACACACACACACACACACACACACACACACACACACACACACACACAAAGAATCCTCACTACCCGCCTCTGCATGCTTCATCAAATTCCCTGGGCCCAAGTATTCCAACCTAAAGGTTGAAAAAGGCATAACAGTGAACTAGTAAAGTCTTTACCTTCTCTGGAACCACACTTTTGCCATCCCATGCATAACCTCTCTTGGTGAAATAGTTTACTGTGGCAAACTCAATCAGAGCCGAGAACACAAAGGCATAGCACACGGCAATAAACCAATCCATAGCTGTTGCGTAAGCCACCTTAGGGAGAGAATTCCTGGCGCTGATACTCAAAGTTGTCATGGTCAGCACAGTTGTTACTCCTATAAGAAAAGAAATTAAGTGTGTGGGTTCCTACTACAAAATTTCATGCCCGGAAATCAATCTACTTGTGCAAAGGGAATCAATAGTATCAAGGACCAAACATGGATTTTCTTTCGTCCTAGTTTGGTTTGGGATGAGGGAATACTAATTTAACCCCATTTTAGGGTGTGGTTTATGGTATAGCAGTTCTAAGGGGGACAGTCTGTCAGGGAGCTTATTAACAGGATCATGAATTGCTCTAAATGGGCACCTTATACAGTTTCTTAGGTAGCATAGGAAATAACATTTTTCACTGTACCCAACACTTGAAATATAAATGATAGATCTTCAATGCCTTGGGTTCATTAAAAAAAATGAGTTCTTCAGTTTTGTTTAATATTCTGTATCCCAAGTGTAGAAACTGGAAAGCCAATGACATCTTGGTAATTGATAGATAATTAAATAATTTTAGATAAAGATTTGCCACATTAATACATCTTCTCTTACAATGTTTTGTTCTGATTCTAAAATTGACTCATTTGAAGAAAGTCTTGGAACCAATGTATGCATATATAGCAAGTTACATAAGTTTATATGTATAAAACCTTATACATATAAAATGTTCCCTTTATTCACAGAATAAAAGTTTTGTTCCTTTCTTATGGTCAGACAGCTAAAAGGTAGCAAAACTAAATTTTGAACGTGTTTATCTGATTCAAATATCTAAGATTTTTTTTCTCCTTTTTGCTAATGCTGCCTAATCTTTCCTACTCTGCAACTTTAAACCATGTGATTAAAATGACCCATGTTTAAGGTCAAAGCATTTTCAAGCCAGTTCTTTTTAGTCTATTTAGATAGTCAGATGCACTGGCATGTGAAAGATGATATCCTTTAATGTTCATTCAACAAATCAATGCTGTTAATGTCAGCCTACTATATGTAATGCACCGTATTAGATATAAGGTACTACGTACAATACTATAACGTCCCTTTCAAGGCATTTGAAAATGCTTAAAAACAATTCAAAATAACCTAGTCATAAGAGATCGTAATCCATGTCATTGGAAATGGCCAGACTTTTTCTAATGACTAGCCCCAACCTTAGTACTTAGTAGGTTTGTAGACACTGAGAGGGACCCCAGTCTCCACATGTGCAAAATGGATGATTAGTTCTTCATTCTCTTTATTGTCTACACCACCACTGAATTTCTCCAAGGGAAATTTCTGTCCAGTCACTCACAAGATTTTTAGATTTTTGTGAGAATTAAATGCAATATTCAAAATAATTTTAAGTATTTTCTATTACTCATTGCTGTGGAAAGTACTGTCATCCATGTGTGTAAAACATAAATTTGTGATTCCTTCTTTTGATTCATTATAGAAAATTAGTAGGATCATAGAGCTTCTAGGTGGCTAATGTTTTAGGTTGCTTTAAGTTGATCAGTATTCTTTGGTTTTTCTTGGATTTCAAGGTGGATTCCACTACATTAGGAAGTTAAATTATTAACTAAAAACAATGAGATTTTTATTTTTTATTTTAGACACATGGTTAGGGTTGTAAGAAATAGATCTTTTTTTAGCTCTGGAGGTATTTCAGAAAAACTGGGGGAAATGTCAATTTTATGTAATTGACAAACAGTTTAAGAAATATTGGCTGGGGAACTGCCCCCAAATTTGCATATTGATATTAACTAGAGCAAATAACAAGGTAATTAAAAGTCAGTATATTTGGGGAACACAACAATCCAGTTTCTAAGCTCAATTCTATAATTGCTGAATGACCTTGGGAAAAGTGTCTAACAATCTTAAGCTTCTGAGTTGTTTTTTTTCTTTGCTAATTGATTTTATTAAGTCTAATGCAGAGGGATAGTGTGGCGTGGATAAGAAATAAGATAATGTAATAAAGTGTTCAGTAATTACTCTGATACTTACTAAGGGCAAAACTAATGTTTGTTTTTTAATAAATCTCTAGTAAAGTTATTTTTTAAAAAATTTTGCTTTATGTAGGCTGTGTTCAGAACTAATTTGACAATGGGTATTTCACCAAATGTATCCATAAATCAAGATCATTCATGAACAGCATCAAGAGAGGGATGGGTATGTTTGTGGTATTGCAATTCCTGCTGTAGAGAAAAAGAAAGGAACAAAAATGTACTTTACAGCTTTTATATTCCAAGAATTAAGCCTGACAATTTATATAGTTTATTTTCCTAATTTAATTATTTATTTTAATTTTATTATTGTTGCTACTTTTTATGAGAAGGGCTCTTGCTCTGCTGCCCAGGTTGACCTCAAATCCCTGCATTCAAGCATTCTGGCTGCCTCAGCCTTCAAAGCGCTGGCACCACAGGTGTTTGCCTGGCATCATTTAAATCTTTAAGTAACACTACTTTACTTTCTTGTCTTTTCCCTTCAGAGACTGTGAAAGCTCAGAACAATGAAGCAACTTGGTCAACATCATAGTGCTGGTAGGTGATGAGATTGAACCTATAACTTGGATCTTTTTGGAGGAAAATTTATATGACAACATTGCCTCCAATTAAAAGTGAGCACATGAAGCCAAAAGTATGATCTTTTATGACATAAAATAGACTTCAACTTTGTTGAATTCTGGATTCCTTTTAATACAGTGCTAAAAAAGTACAACATTTTTTAGTTTTTTTTTTTTTTCCTTTTAGTATTTCTTGGAAAACCATTGATTCACTCCGGGATCTACAGAAATCAGAACAACAACTGAGTTCAGATTAAAAAGATAGAAAAAAAAAAAAGAATAGAGGGGTTGGGGTTGTGGCTCAGAGGTACAGTGCTTGCCTAGCACATGCAAGGTTCTGGGTTCAATCCTCAGCACCACATAAAAATAAATAAATAAAATAAGGGTCTTGTGTCCAACTACAATGAAGAAAGAAAGAAAGAAAGAAAGAAAGAAAGAAAGAAAGAAAGAAAGAAAGAAAGGAAGGAAGGAAGGAAGGAAGGAAGGAAGGAAGGAAGGAAGGAAGGAAGGAAGGAAAGAAAAGAAAAGAAACATTCATTCTAAATGGTCTAGGAATATTGCACTTGTGATTTCACTGAACTTAAACATTAGAAACTTATAACTTGATACACAGAAATACTTGTCACCACTGAGTTTATAGATATGTACTTATGTTCACCAAAAGGGCACCAGTCAATTGAAATGTAAGATTGTTGAAAATGTTGAGAACAATGTTTATGACTTATAGACATTCTGAAATGCTTTGGAGAATTTCCAAATAGAAGGGGCAGTATTTGTTGCAGTGAGAGTGTGAAAGGCCAGCATTTAAAAAAAGAAAGAGAAAGAAAAAAAGAAGAAAAATATAAAAATATATATATTCACTATATTGCTGGGCTATTTCTTCAAAAATAGAATAAAGCAAAGCACATAAAATAAATAAGTTGTGTGATCCAATTTGTTTTTTATTTCCTGGTGAATAAAAGACTCAAATGGTATATACCAATAGAGGCAAACATCTTCCCAAGAGGTCAGTCTTCAGTAGCTTCAATCATTGTCAATATTGACAAATGGTCATAAAGAAAAATTAATCTGAAATGATCTGTTCTTTGTCTCTGCTGCTAGAAATCATTCTGCATCTTAATTTAGCTGTGGGCTTAGGCTACCATTGGAACACCAGAGCATGGATTTGGTGGTTTCCCACCTGGAAGAATTCCAAGTTAAGAAGAAAGTCTCTTTTCTGTCCCATGTGGCAGAACTGCTTTTTTTCTCGGGTAACTGACTTTTTGCTCCTTATACGTTATGGAGGTTGATACAGGAATCTATGCACATGGATAATCCTCTCTTTAGATCATGAACTTCTGAAGTCTATTTATTTTGTAGCACTGGGTTTTAAACACAGCAGGTACCTAGATGGCATTTGTGGAGTGAGCCTGGATATCTGTATCATTCCCTAGTGAATATGTGCTTATTATTTCTAAATGAACAATGCTGACCACACAACCTTGCCATTACAGCAAGATATCGCACAGGTGACAATATTGCATCATAATTAAGGGCCCAGGACCCAGAGCCAAGGGCCCGGGCCTGACTTCTCACTCCTTCACCTAATAGTTACTGACTTTGGATAGGTCACTTAATCTTGTGTTCTTGTTTGTCGTGTTTGTATAATAGTGATCTTGGTGGTATACAGGATGCTTTTAGGGTTCAATAAGATCACAGGCTAATTGTCAGGGACTACCCTTTTTATGAAATGCAAGCTCTAAAATGCTACATTAGATCAGTTTTTCCCTTAGAAAAAAAGAAAATAATTTAAATAATTCTTCTCTAGATTACCCTTAACTGGGAATATTGAAGCTAATAAAGGTTTTCAATTAAAAAAAAAATTATAACTCTTCAGGCATGCACACATTAGGTAAAGGTCATTAGTGACATGGTCACCAGTGAGTCTCCGGACTTAAGGCAATCCTGTTTTTATATACATAAGGAAGAAATTCTGTTGATGTTTCCTAAGATTCCCCCAAAACTGCACAGATACATGCTATGAATTATAAATACTGTTTTCTGTGTACATGTGTTTCATCGAGTATGATGTTTTTTCTGAATGCTATGTGAAACTATCAAATCAAATGTTCATGAATCCCATCCATTCACAAGCAGTAAAACAGTTTGCTATTTAACAATGTTATTTTTAACCACACTACCTTAGGGATGGCATTTCCGTGAAACTTTCCATTGTATAACTTTAGATTTGAACACATAGCAATCTTTTTTTTTTTTCCTTGAAAGGTCACAGACATGGCATAACTTGCCCTCCAAACCTTGGCATGCATGTCTTGACTGACACTTACCAAAGACAGTTCTTGCTGGTACAGACTCTCGGTTGAGCCAGAAGGAGACTTGTGACAGAATGACCGTCATTATGCATGGCAGGTATGTTTGAATAACAAAATAACCAATCTTTCTCTTCAAGTGGAAGTGAGTAGTCATAACAACATATTCTCCTGGAGGGTAAAACAGACAGTGAGGTTGAGCAATTTGACCTTGAAAAGAACCTATTCTGAGGTTTCCTATTAGCAGCAAAGACCTGGAGCTCAGACACATCCTTTCTCCATGTGACATTCAGTCCCTGGAGAGAAAAGCTTCCAAGAGAGAAAAGAGACATTTTAAACAAACACAAAAATGGCTCTGTGGATGAGATGGAGGCTCCAGAGGTCTCATGGGTATCCTTACCAACTAACACTGCTGTGTCACATATTTAAGGGACAAACTCTGAGCATATATTCACACATTGGTTTTCCTGATCACAAAGGCAATGCGCTAGGTTCTGTGACCTGCATTAGGGTATTTTAAACAGAACAGATATCCAGGGTGACCTTTGCAAAACAGACTCAGGCTGCTCCTTAGCTGCTCTGGTGGGCAGATCAGTACAGCTGAATTCTACCTCCAACACTTCTTTGGATCTTAGGTGAATAATTTAGTCCGCCTGATCTGCAAAATGAGGAGCAGGGTAGAATTTCATAGTTTTTTATAATCTATATCCTGGAATCACCTGGGAAGCTTTAGAAAGATTCAGTTGTTCCAGTCCTACTACTTTTACAAACCACTCTTTGAATTCTCAGGGAAATCTGGACTTATAATCTGTTTTTCCCCCCACTTCTGGGGATCCACTTGCTGGGCAGGTGCTCTCCGACTACCACTGAGCTACACCCCAGCCCTATACCAGCTTTTGAGCTTGGCCTGCTTCCTAAGCTGAACTGGGAGATGGTAGCATAGGTAGGTACATTCCATGGTCTTTCTATCCTCCAAATCCTGGCTTCATTTAGAGGACCTAAGCAGTAGACACAACCTAAATTGCAAGAGGCTTTTATTTTCCTTCATGTGGTATATTTTCAATTACAAATCTTGGAAGTGTTTTAGCCTGATTCACCCAGAAGATATGCTTAGCTCTCTGTGGGTGGGCAGGAGAGAAATAGATGTGTTCTGGATAAGAAAGCATCACTCTATTTAGAACTCCTCCCCACCTTTCTCCTTCTTTCCCCTCCAAACTTCTCCCTTCTTGAGTTAGCATCTTTATCTCAGTTCATGGGCATCTGATCTCAGTCCCTATACTGGGAGGGCAGCTGCTCAGGAACTTTAATCTACAAGACTAAAACCTCTTCCTCATCTTCCAGCTGCTGACTTCCTTCATTACAGCTGAAATTAGTGATGTCCCTATTGTCACTATAGTACACTCTCGATTCCTGCTTTCCTTTTATCTCTCGTTCTCAATTTCTTTTGCTAACTCATTGATAGTTTCCACCAGAAATTTCTTATTGAGTTGTTCATATTTATCAGACGTTGGTTTTCTTATCTCTTAAAAGCAAATGTGGGGGTTCCTGGGTTTGCTTGACTCTGATAATGTATTTTCCATCTCACCCCTGCTCCTACTGCTACCTGTATGTAGGTGTACAGATGGCTGACAAATCTACATCCTTGTGAACAGGCTCTCAAAGTAAAGAGATATATCCCCAAATCCAAACAGGACTAGTCTCAAATTTTCTGTACTCCCAAGTCAAGGCTAGACAGTAGCTGTCTCACAGATATTGACTTCTCATTGGCACCATCAACTATGTTTAAAATTCATATTAGCTAACTTTTCACAAAAACAGTGAACAGCACATCTCTGTCTATTGCCTCAGGCTGAAAACCAGGAGTCAATCTTAAATAACAGAATGTGCTTTGGAAAGACAGGAAGAAAGGAATCTGTTGGTCAAACAATTTCAGTGTTACCTGTGTGGTATCTTGTAATCTGACCCTGAATATGTCATTGTCACTGCCCTTATTAGCTTTATAAATTTATTATAATAATCTATTAACTATCATATGTGCCTCCAGTTGCATATTTACTATAAGTTTCCCTAAACTTTCCTGTAAAGTGATTGTTTATATGTGATCATGTAGTCTCATTTTTCCCACCAAAAATATCTTAATGTATTCTCATTATGATGGTTGATCCTAGTTGTCATCTCTAGTGGACTGAGAGACACCTAGAAAGTTGGCAAAGTACACGTCTGCATGTGTCATTGAGGATGTTTCCAGACACCATTGGAATATGAGTCAGCAAACTGAGCAGAGAACCTGTCTTGAATGTAGGTGGCACCATCTAATAGGCTGGGCCCTGGATGGAACAGCAGGTATGCATAGTAACTGTCCTGCAGGGGTCCACTTTTGCTGCTGCTATTACTCCCCCAATATCAGACTCTACCTTCTTCATACTTCAGATATGGACTTACCCCAGTACCTGCATTATTGGTCTGACCTATACTGAGACTTCCAGGTTTTTGGACTGAGCAGCTTTGCTCCATCACAGGCTCCCTGCCATGATGTTCTACGTCACCACAAGCCCAAAAGCAATGGAGCCAGCTGACTATGGACTGAAACCATGGGCCAATATCTTTCTTACTTTTAAATTCTTTATCTCAAATATTTTATCAGAGTAATAGAAGACTGACTAACATGCCCACTATTCACATCAAGGATTCCTGACCTCTGCACTCTTGGAATTTTGTACTAGATAACTGTTGTAGGAGACTTGTGTTTTATATATTGCACAATGTTTAGCCACATATCTGTCTTCTCCTCACTGGTTGCCAGTAGCAAAGGATGATTTTCCCTTTCCCTATCTATGTTCTTTTCACACTAAGGAACAAATGCCTTAACCCAAATTCAAACCTCTCCACTGCATACCTCTAACACATATTACAGGGATTTGTCTCGACACACATTTTCACATTTCACTATCTTGGTCTACAAGACTCTACTTCACATATTCTGTGATGGAATATTTGTTCATTTGTGGTTTGGGCCAAACACAAACACCAGGTCGTGAGTGAAAATAGGAAGACATGTTCTAACGGAAAAGTATATTAGCTTGGAAGGCTATGGACTTGAGTTTAAAATCCAGATCTGCTATTTTCTTGCTATATAGCCTTGGGAAACTCATGCAAGCCTCTATTTTCTGATCTATAAAATAGTGGAAACTGTGATAGAGCAGAATGAAAACTAAGAGATCTAATTAGGATGACACTACAAAGCATGCTAAAATAAGTTTCAGTTCCTTTCTTAATTTTCTTCACCCCCCTCCCAAACAGAATTGAAGGAACTATCAATCAGAATCAGTGGAGCTACTGGCAGAAAAGATGGATTCATTGTTTACAGATGCAAGTCACCAGTGCATTTACTTATTTATTTCATCACTGTTATTAATGGTCAGACTGGCTATTAACCAAGCACTTCTTAAGTGCTTTATTTATAGCTCTTGTTTATATTTACAATAAGATCTCAGACTTTGTGTTTTAGTTATTTATATGTATATTCCTCCCACCAAACAGAAAGCTAACTGTGCACAGGGCACCTCCTTGGGATACACCATGACCTCACAGATTGTCAGTATCTGGTTCCTATCAGTGGTGAAAAGGTAGCTTAAGGGCTCTCCATCCCTACACAGTCTATGAGCGTCTCTGTCTGGAAAGGAAAACAAAGCATTAACTAATAATTGCCTTTTATATTTTTTCTTATGTACTTCTGGTGATGTCTGTAAGGTCATTTGAAGGACAAGTAAGTGATCCAAGTTTGAGGAAAAAAAATGCAGAGAACCAGTTTCCCCAGAGTTTTCATCTAACATGTATTCTTGGGTGGACAAATCCATGTTATAATTCACCATCTCAGGGTACACATTATTATTCCTAACCATTCACTCACTTGTGGCCTGTAAAATGTCATTAGCTCAAAGAAAAAAAAAATTCCATCTTCCCTATAATGTCAGTAAGAAGAATGTCTACATCTACTCCATTATCTTTTGTTATTGGAATCTGGCATTTTTGTGAAGATTGTGAAAAGAATATGATTTTTTGATATCTAAAGAGCCATTATTTGACATCATATTTATTTTATAAACAACCTTCATTCCCTAACAGATTGGAGAAAGAATAGAAGGGCTTTCAGTATTTTGAAGCCTTCTTTCTAAACTAAATGAAAACTAAGAAGTTTATTTATTGGCACAAAACTTTTAGATAAGGGGAGGAAACGATAGCAACATCAGAATCAAGTTGTAATCATTTAAATATGAAAGGAAAAAAAGACAACATCAGAAAGCCCCACTCTCCTATATTAGATTGAAAGAGTCTAGACAATAAGGGCTTATGCGCTAAGCATGTCAATTTCTTTTCCTCTAATTCAAAGGTCTAGAAGAATGGCAATTCAAATATCTTTGCACAACATCTATCCCTGAGGGAAGCTTGTAAATTATATGTGACAATGTTTCTGATATATTACAATATAAAATTAAGGAAAATGGAAGAAAAATAATGGGATATAATTTTGCAAAATGCTATTAAGGGCTTGTGTAGAGCTGACTTCTAATCTTTGCTTCTTCCAATGTTAGTTACTAAAAGATTACTACCTTGCTTAGCTTTACTTGGCTTCAGTTTCTTGACATGTCGAATTCATGAGACAGTAGTTAGCTATCCTGCCATGCTTTAAGGCTAAAAACAAATAATAGATGTAGAAAAAAACAAAAATCCTAAGTCCTACACAAATTAACAATGTGAAGATGGAAAAGGCAGCTGTATATGTTCTCTCCAGCTTGGTAAATCAAATGTCCAGATAGTGAATAAAATTTTATTGGGCACTGATTCCTTCTACAGCTATCATGTGCCTTCTAAGTTTTTAAAATTCAATCTTTTCTATAAACACGATTCTTTAAAAAGAAATGATGTATCATAATATTACGGATGGGTGGGGTGGCTGGAGGTATTTTAATAACTGCTTCAAATGGTACTGAAACAGAAATAAGGAGAAAGAGAAATAAGGAAATAAGTCTACAGTGCTGGGTCACTTCACCTTTCTGAGCCATTTTTCACGCTTGAATTCTAAAGTGACTGACCAGATGACCACAGTCTTTTTTTTTTCCTCTAGATCTGTAAGTTTATAATTATTTCCCTGGAGATTATGTATGAAGCTTTTATAAATGGTAGCCCTTGAGGTGCCTGTGGTGAGTGCTGACCACCACTGTCACTTCATGATCAAAGACAGTTGCAGTCCTCATTGTTTTGACATTGTAAGGTCATCCTTAAATCAACTCATTCAGAGGAGCCTCTTGAGCTCAGAAAAAGGGCTCCACAATTCTTCTTAGCCATTTTATTCTGAAGATAAATAAATGATCGTCATTCAGGAGAAACAGCTTATTGCCAAACAAATCATGATTTCCTTTAAAAAAATTTACTTTGGTGAATACAGAGAGCTTCCAGTCAACATTATGTGCTTCAAAAACCTTTTATGTCATTGCATTCTCATTGTTTTCTTTACACCAGTATCTTTCTTATGACTAGTGGCCAATCAATTTTTTAATGTGTAAGTTACATCTCATGCCCTTGAATCACTGTTGTCATTTTTGAATGAACTCCCCTTAAAACTTTGCTTAGGAAATGTCATGTGATGAGATGTTAGGAGAAGGGTTCTTGCCTAGAATCTGGGTCCAAACTTTCTTCCCCAATACTTCTAGCAGAAAAGACCTCCTTCTCCATTTCTTCACCACTTAACTTTTGTACTAGCTCTGCCATGACCACAAATAGTAACATCTGCTATTTTCTGCCTGGTTTTTACACAGCAGACCTTGTTCCTAGTGATTGACATGCATTTTCTCATTTCAAATTCACAATAGTTCATGAAGCATATACCAACTATGAGTAAAGATGAATAAAGATACGAGAATATTTGCCAAAAGGAACAATTCATTAGTGCTCAAGCCCACAATATAGCCCTTGTTACATAATTCCGGAATTCACCTCCCTAACTGTGCTTCCCTGTATCACATGTCTGTGTTGCCTCTTACTCTTGTGCTTTGTAATTGAAAAGTACACTCTGTAGCCAGACAGCTCAGATCCAAACCACAGATCCTCCTCCTCCCAGCTGTGTGATCTTGGAAAACTAATTAAACCCTGCTGTGCCTCAAATTCCCATCTACAAAACCAGAATAACAATACTGCAAAACCCCTAGGATTTCATGAGGATCAAAGATGAGAATACTGGCTATGATGTTAGCTACTTATATCACTCAACCAGGAGCTTCTTGAGGGTAAGGGCTGTGTGTCTTTCATCTCTCCTATCCAGGCTCAATCACAAGTTGGAAGCAATAAAACATACACACACACAAACACACACACACACGCACACACACACACACACAAAACCCAGATTGAAGGAATAAGTGGATAAATGAATGAGTAATAGAAAACTATATTGGATTTGAAAGCCCATGATAATTTATCCTTTCTATGTGCATATAATGATTTTGCTCCACCAGGTGAATAAGTATTCTTCAAAGTGAGACACTAATGAATTTTCTTCCCCTAAATTTGATGGCAGACTCCAAGGAAGGGATTGCATCTCTAATGTGTTTGCACTGAAATAAATAAATATATATAGTGTTAGAATTCCCATCATTTCCCCTTTGGTGTCAACAAAAATGACTGGAGATATTTTGACCTGGGATTGTGTGCTTACGTGTTCAAATGTGTGCTGGTGGCAGGCGAGCAGGACACCCTCTAACCTTGTCAGAGGTGTCTGAACTCATCATCCCCCAAGGAGAACTCCAAGGAAGACAAAGATGTCCCTTATCTACCCATTCTCATTGGGAGGCTAGCTCTTATCATCATTTTCTAGTCTTCTGGTAAAAAAAGGGAAGGGGTATTTCACTCAATGCCAGTTATCTTAGTGTTTTCAGGGCTACACGAAGAGATGTGACATAGAGCACTGCAGACCTTACACCGCTTCTTTGTTTCTTCCCCTTTAAATCTACTTGGGTGGATTATTGATGAGCTGAATTCAGTGTCCTATTTGGAGTTGAACACATGCATCAAACTGAGCTCCTATCCTTGAGATATTATTCTCCCTCTTCCCCAATACTCCTAAGGGAATAACAGGGGAAAGTTCCTGTTTCATACAGGCAAATTAGCTGTCCCATCACAGAGTGACCACTTCTGATAGACCCAATTTTCTTTCTTTTTTCTTTCTTTCTCTTTCTTTCTTTCTTTCTTTCTTTCTTTCTTTCTTTTTTTTTTTTTTTTGAGTAACTGAAATGCAGTTAGTTTGGATCCTTAGGAAATGAACTTGGGATGGATTAGGATGTGGCTCAATGGTAGAGAGCTTGCCTAGCATGCACAAGGCCTTGGGTTCAATCCCCAGCATTGAAAAAAAACAATAAAAAAAAGAAGAAAGAAAGAAAGAATTGTGAGGGAGCTTTTGGAATCTGTCTAACAAAGCCAATTAATTTTGCACACCTGGTAACTGGGGCCTAAAGTGGGTTACAGTGACACGCTGAAGGTTGCTAGGGCTAGAAGCAGAGTAGAGGCCTTGCTCCTCTGAGCCAACGTCCAGGCTTGCACACTGTTGCATACATACTTTTAAATTTGAATGCTTTTCCTGACATACTCCAACTTCCATTTTAATAATAAAGGTGGCCTTTTTGTACCACAAAATGTCTGCATCTATTATTTGAAATGCCCTTGGCTTAGAACTGTGATTATTTGTCTCTCACCAGATGTAGACTAGCAAAATGAAAAGCCAACTTCTGAAGCAATCCTTCCTTAAATATTCTAGTCTATCTTCATTTATCTATTTTTTTATTAATTCAAAATATTTATTCAGTGCCTCCTATGTCTCCGCTATTACAGAAAATAATAGAGGTACAGAGGACATTGTCTCTGCTCTCACAGAAATGTTAATCACAGTGCTTACCATCCATTTGGATAATTATGGTGTACGTGTTCATGTGCTCTTAGACTTTGGATTCCATGAGAGCAAGACCTGTGCCTTGTCTGTCATTGACTCTCTAGCGCCTGTCATAACATCCAGGTTATAAGAGTGTTAGATGTTTAAGAGGTAAACACCGACTTTTTTTTAGTATCGTTTTCAATATAGAATGTTTTGAAAGAGAAAAATCTTCAGCACTTTCCATGTTTGGGATATGTTCAGGATTAGAGTTACAGCTACTACATGCCATTTTGATCACCTACCATGTAATATTCTGCAGTATTTCATACTGTCTCATCTTTAATGCAAAGCTATGACTTTCCTATTCCTTAGATGAGAATACAGTTTCTGTTTGGATAAACGATTTGTCAAAAGTAACAAGACTTCTAAGGAATAGGACCAGGACTTGAGTCTCCATCTTACAGCTCAACCCAGGACCTTCTACCACTCCATTTCTAATAAAAGCCAAGCTGAGGAACATTCTTGCCCATATATTTTTAAACAAGCAGCATAACTATGTAAGATTCTAAGGTAGCTATGGAAGCTTTAAAAGAAACAAAAGACAGATCCAACTAAGCAGAACTCACCAACAATCACAGTTAAGAGATATCAACCTATTATTTGAAGGTGTTGGAATTATGAGAGTCCCAAGATAAAGTCTGAAATCTAACAAAAACTTTTTTTTCTGATGAAAATTGTATTAAAAAAATTGTACAAAATAATCTTTCTTTACTAATCCCAAATCAAAAGGAATAGACAAATGTAAATTATATAAGACATTCATAAAAATAATTGTTGGTTCATATTAAATATTTCAGTAATTACACATTTTAAAATATTGAGCTTTGTGGGTATAAGTTTTCTTAATTTTTAAATTCCATCTTTTAGTTATAGCTATTCTGGCTTGAAGATCACATTCTCAGGTAGTAAATTCACATAATTAACCCTTAGTGTTTGAAACGCTTTAAGAACCCAGATATGGCTTTATAATAGTATCTAAGCTAGTTCCAAGAATATCATTAGTGAATCACAACACTCCAAAGGAGGGTACCCTACCTACTTTCAGTTCCAACATGGAGGATCAGTACCATGGCTACAGCTCCATTGACTTTAGCTGTGGAAGATCTTTGGCTAAATCCACAAATAGATTTATAGAATGAATTGTTTTATTTATTTACTCATTTATTGGTACTGAGAACTAAACTCCAAGGCACTCAAACACTGAGCCACATGCCCAGCCTTATTTTGTATTTCATTTAAAGACAGGGTCTTACTGAGTTGCTTAGTGCCTTGCTATTGCTGAGACTGGCTTAGAACTTGCTACCCTCCCTCCTGCCTCAGTCTCCCAAGCTGCTGGGATTATAGGCATGTGCCACCACACCCCACTCAAATTGGATTTTTGATGTCCCATGTGTAACCATCATTGTCAAAACTTCACTGAGAATCATTTATTCATGGCAAGAAATGGAGCCTGGATGATATTAATAGCCAATATTTATGGAAAGTTTTTTCCTATGACAAATAATCTTCAAGGGTTTAATTTCTTCTTCCAAAAACATGCAGGGTAATGAAACCAGCTTGCAAAAGTGGAGAAATAAGGAATTAACCCAGACATTCATCCCTAAGAGTTCATGTATTTACCTGCTATGCTACACTGATCAACCAGAACCATCTCCTTATTTTGCAAACATAGCAAGAAGCCAACTGTCATCCAATGACAGGTCTTACATCACAGGTCTACAGAGTTTACATCTAATATCAGCTCAGCTCACCCCGAGTTTTGTGTGATCTTCTGGAGGAATCGCTGAGTTCTCACATCCCCACAGTATATTTTTCTACCCCTTCCTCATACCTGGAGTAAGCAAATGGTGCTTACCTGTGCTGGACTGGACAATTCCAGAGTCTACTGTTTGTCCAAGAAGATCATACTGGTTTAAGCGTGACCCATCTTCTGCTACAACCACGGAGCGTGCTGGCTCTCTGGTCCACTCATAGACAACTTCTGCTCTGGTATAAGCATCTAAAAGAAAGGATGTAAAATTATCCATGCATTTACCACTTTGATTTTCTTGTTAGTTAATGTTTCACCAGCTTCATATCTCCTCTCACAGCTTCAGAGGAAAGGCTAGCACAGGAAAAAAAAAAACCCACATTTCTTAGTTTGGGAACACCAAAACACATTTTTTCTGATTCTTTCAGTGATTTGGTCACTCTTCCAGCAAATTCTTGTTAAGAATCTACAAAGAGCAAAGTACTGTGCTGGGGACAGTAATGAATGTAATGAGCAAGGTTGCCAATCTTAGGGGATGTGCACTTTAGTGGTGGGGACAAAAGCAGATGAGCAAATAAACATAAAATTCCAACCATGTTAAGTGCAATAAAACCATACACAAGGGCTAGTGCTGCAGCGCAGTGAGAGAGCACTTGCCTAGCATGTGTGAGGTACTGGGTTCCATCCTTAGCACAACATAATAATAAATAAAATAAAGGCATTCTGTCCACTACAACTACAAAAATAAAATTTAAAAAAATACACAACTGGATAAAGGGATGGAGAGTGATATGGGAGGAGGGGACTATTTTAAGGCAGGTAAAGGATTCAGAGAGTCTCTGAGGAGGTGGCATTTATATTAGTATCTGATAGAAATGGAAAAATGACCCAAGTGAGGTCATGGGGAGGAGGTCACCCAATGCAGGCTAATGATATTTTTCTTCTATTGAAGGTAAAATCTTGACAAATATAATATGACTACAATGAAGGGCATGAGGGATAAAATAAGATCAGAGTCAGTAGCTTGGTTTCATACTATGTTAAGCTACAGGAAGTTTATGATAAATATGAAAAGTAACATTATAAATTTTGCTACACAGCTATCTGCAAAGGAAGTTTGATATTACTCCCTTTTATCAATTATGCTTCTTATGGATATTTACCATCATTATGAAGAGGATGCAAATGCTGATAATGAGTTACATTATACAGCTTTTTTTCCCAATCGCTTTCATATGCCATGTCACTTTTAACCTAGCCATCTCCTAGGCAAGTGGTTTGGTCATAAATCTTTACTCCACTGCAGGTTGGAGGAAGAGAGTGCATAGGTTAAGAGAAAAAGAGGAGAAGAAATTCCACAGCTCTTCTGGAAAAACGAACACAACTTCCGCAGAACACAACTTCCTATAGGCTGACATGAGAGTATATAGTCCCTGCTGTTCAGATGCAGGGTGATGTTAAACATTTAAGGAAAATCCCATTAGAGACAGTAGGCTGTGTCTGGGGAATTTGCTGGGAGAGCTCGGTAGCAAAAGTTGGCCTTAATGTATAAACTGGACTCATTGGCCAAGGGCCATCTTCTCCATTAAACACAGTGGGCACAGTTCCCAGGCCCTGAAATAGTTTCAAAAGGCCATAAAATGTTTTAATATTTTTTAGATTAAAGATAATAAAATAAATATAACCTCACCTGGCTTACATTCATCTTTAACTAACATAGTCATAAAATATAATTTCATATTCACCTGTATACTAATATAATCGTAAAATAAAATTTTAATTTTGTTTTGGAGGAATGGTCCCCATAGGCAAAGATGCTTAGGGCATACACACACACACACACACACACACACACACAAAACATACACACATGCACACACACATACACACATGCACACACACACACGCACGCGCACCAAAAAAAAAAAAAATTCATGATGCAGCCCTTCTTGCCCCAACCCTCATCCCTGGGTGATCAGGCCTGTGACTTGCACCCAAACATGGGTGTTCCCAGCCTCAAACATTATGCAATGTAACATTATGGATGACTTTTGAAAATGAAGTTGCCTTCAGGAGGACGCACACCTTGAGCCTTACTGTCTGAAAGAAAGCTTCTTAAAATGACCTTGTTCCTCTGAGTTGACTGACTCAGAAAATGGAGTCAGTGTCCCCTGGTTCCACATGAGTGTCCTGTCATCATTTCTGGATCAATTTGCAATCATGTATCTCTTAAAACATTTTTTTCTAGAAGTTTAAGGGAAATTGATTTAGCTGTTCATGAGAAAGATTAAAGTGACAGATGAATATTTTGGAATCTGTCCTTATTTACTTTTCTACTTTTTAATTGTGATTGTGATTGTCCTCACTAATATACATTGGTGTTGTAGACAGTAGGAAGAATGTATGTCTCTTATATTTTAAATCTCTTAGAAGAAGGCAGAGCACACTAGTTTGAGATGGAACATATTTCACACAATTCGTAGGAAGCTACATTTAGTAAGATATTTTTCTGGCATCTTGTTCTCTTACCTAAGAAGCCATTCTCAGATGATGGCGGCATGGAGTGATTGAATACTCGACTCAGAAAGACCTTGAAGGCCGTATGATTTCATCACACTATGTAGATGGTAAATTGAGGCACAGAACATTAAGTGACTTTTGTAAGCATATATCATATTTATTGAGAAAACTAAACTAACAACTTAGGATGTGATTCATTCTACTCCACTTCTGTTTTAAAAATTTTTTTTAGGCAAAAGCTGTATGTGTGTGTGTGTGTGTGTGTATATATATATATATATATATATATATATATATATATATATATATATTTCATAAGCCAAGAAAGGATAGTTGGTGATCATTCAGTTCTAGATCTAAAGTCACTTCACAAAAAACTAAACCCCTTGCTACTATATGACGCTCCTATTAGCAATAATGGTTTGTCATGTGTTGTCACTTGGATGCTGATATAGTTGTGGAGAGAAAACTGTCACCCATTGATTTTTCATTTCTTCTTATTATTATTATTATTGTTACTAGGGATTAAACCCAGCTGTGCTTTATTACTGAGCCACCTCCCCAGCCCTCCACCACATTCTTTTCCTTTATTTATTTATTGTTTGTTTATTTGTTTGAGACAGTGTCTCACTAAGTTACTTAGGGTCTTGCTAAGTTGCTGAGGCTGTCCTGGAAATTGTAATCCTCCTGCTTCATCCTCCAAAGTTGCTGGGATTACAGGGGTGCATCAATGTGACTGATTTTCCTTTCATATAATTTTTAACAACTCTTTTCCTGCAATTTATTAGAAACCACATTGGGGGTAAAAATATGCATCTGCTACCAACATGCCATCAATCTAAAGGTGCAGATAACTCATTATTCACATCTGCCCACAGAAATCTCCCAAACTAAAGAAGTGTAAACTCACATGATGAAAGACAATGTTTAAGATAGAGAAGACAAACATACATAAGGCCTAAGAACAGATGATAGGTACTATTTGTTTCCTCAAATTCCAGCATCTGAAAAGATGAAAGCTTACTTGATTTGAAACTTCAGCATTAAAAAAAAAGGATTAAAAAGTATTTTCAATTATTTGATCAAAAATTTTAGGCTATGATATCAAATAAATCATACAAACTCCTAAAAGTTTTTTTTTTAAGTTTTTCTTTTTTAAAGGCAGGAAGATTTTGATTGGGATTATGAAAGAACTTTGTGGGGCTCAACACTAGGAACATAGATTTAGTATCAGAGAAGCAACTGATAATTGATACTATTGTTTCATGTTGATGATCTCTGCATTTCCATTAGCATGAAGCAGTTAAGCTGTATAATGTCCAAAGTTATGCACTTTGGAGAATTCATTTAAATTTCTATGCATTCTCCTCTCCTTGTTTGTAAGGCCCTGAGATTGACAATCAGTTAAGAAACATTCATTTATGAAGGTCTTCTTACTAGATCTAGTACCTGCTTGGGTCTTAGTGTCAGAATTCAAAACCTTTATGTTTTCTTTTAGAATCAAGGATTTATTTTGTATCTTCCTCATAAGACAGTTAAGCTGTAACCCATGCACTGTCTCTGGGTTAACTGGCCTTATGAGGAGGTCTTCATCCCCAACCAGCCAGAAACATTGTTCAGCAACTGACAAATGGAATCTAATGGAGAGCAGGAAGGAAAACATCTGGTTTTCCAAGTGTAATGCTTATTAACATAAGGACAAAGTTACTCTAGAAGTGTCAAAAACATTCATTGTCTAGAACTCAACTCAATCTCTGGAAACTTGTCTTGCTTATCCTCTTCTCTGACATTTGAGTGAGACATCCACACCAAATATTGGGTCAAATACTTTTTTCACTCACTTTTTCCTCCTTTTCTTCACCTTTGAAATGTACTAATGAGCCCAGGGCAGAAATGATCAGACAAGGAACAGATCTCCTGCTGCCTATCATGACAAGGTCAGGCGATAAAAACTAGTCATGGTGGGCTGTCCCACTGAGCAAGACAGTCTGAGCCTCTTTCAACATCCATCTCTGTTTTAGTTTAGTTCCCCACAGATTTTACACCCTCTTTTCTGAAGTCCAAAAATTGAAGGAGCATTTGAAGTCTGGTTAGTGTAATACTAATACTAGCTTCATTTTATTAACCTCTGCACTAGGAAATGCTGAGTAATATATATATATATATAAACTCATGAAGTTTCCAGTCTTCAGCCAATAAAAAGTACTAACCAATAAATAAAACGAATAATTCATGCTGTGATAAATAAACTTGTGTTGGAATCAAGAAGACTGATGGGGTTGTGTGTAAACTCCTATAAAGTCATCAGGGAAGGCTTGAGGAAATGACATTTATATGGAGATGTGGGAAGATAGAAGAAGCCAGCCATGATAACATCAAGGGAAGAGTAACCGAGGGAGACAGACGAGCATGTGCAAAGGCACTGAGGTGGAGTCTAATATGTTTTTCTTTAATATCAGTTTTTCTATGTGATACACTATTTTCTACTCATTACCCATTTCCTTCTTCCTAAAATACTTCCAATATTTTTCAGGAAAATGATTTGCCCAAACAAAAAAATTTTCTTTCCAATCTCCTTTGCAAATTACGCTGTCAATCTGACACACATTTGATTATTCTTAGGATTTCAGGAAAAGCTTTTATGTTTTTCATGCAAAACTGAATTCTTTTTTAGCTTTCCCTTATTTTTGAAAGCAGAGTTTCAGCAGCCACCTTTAGACGAATATCTGGGGACACTGTAACACATCAGGTTTGTTAACATGCTGAAATAACCACTAATCAACCAATAATGATTTGCCTCCATAATCATATATGAATACAAAAATGCTTCTTTTCTTCACCTATCCTTACTGCTGAAAAAAATCCTGACTAATGTAAAAGAATATACAATTCATTGCCCCAGTAAGGACACTTCTAAAGATAAATAGGGGCATAATTAGCAATTTTACTAAATCAGTATTATCTATGATATATTAGGGGTATATCAGTACAGCCTCAGGAAAACTACCATCGGTAATCTTCCTAAGTATAATAATATGTTGTAATAATATGTGAGTTTATAGATGCACAGACATTTAATATGCTTCCTGGCATACAGGTAACCCATAATATATATTTAGTAAAAATGGAACTGGTATTCAGGATAACACATACTAGTCCATGATGTAAAATTTATGTTAAATTGAGGAAAGTGTGGGAAGAAAGAACTTATCACCAATGGCCTGATTAGCTGACAATTGTTGAGGCAGATTATCCTTAATTTTCTCCATAGAAGGAGCTTCAGAAATAGAGAACATTGTCCCTCTGTGACCAGTGTTACTAGGAGCATGAGGGCCCCTTTGAGTGCTGGGTTCCTACACTACCGCTATTTTTCTTTTCTTTTTTTTTTTTTTTTAAGAGAGAGTGAGAGAGGAGAGAGAGAGAGAGAGAGAGAGAGAGAGAGAGAGAGAGAGAGAGAGAGAATTTTCAATATTTATTTCTAGTTCTCAGCAGACACAACATCTTTGTTGGTATGTGGTGCTGAGGATCGAACCCGGGCCGCACGCATGCCAGGCGAGCGCGCTACCGCTTGAGCCACATCCCCAGCCCCCGCTATTTTTCTTCATGAATCATATCTTCACCAAAGTAATTGCTCAGATGCCTGTCTAGTGAGAACACAGAGCTGGTTCAGTGTCCCAGGAGTGGACTCAGTCCAGGTATGCAACACCTGTGCAGAAAATCAATTCAGGTGCTCATGCAAGTCAAAAGCAAAAGGGCAGAGAGAACACCAGAGAATCCAGTCCCCAGGCCACTGTTCTCTTGGCTCCTCTCAGATGCACCTAAGTGTCTTCAAACAGCAGAAACCCAGAAAGTCATTATGAAGGAGATATATCTAGAGGCCCATCAAAAGCATGAGCAATTCATGAATTCTATGCAATGTCCCAACCAATCCAGAAAGATTAAAGAACTATGAGAATAGATTATTTTCTAGAAATCTCCATAAAGGCAGGCTTCATTAGTAAGGAAAAACTTGCATATTGTTCTTTGCTGCCTAGTAGTATTTTCCACTTGTAATTATTCTTAAGACCAGACACTGCCAGTGATGATACACAATGAATAATCTCTGTTTATTAAAAGGAATATGTTATCAATGAGGTACAAGCCTCATATCCCATTCTTTTTCTCAAGAATACCTTTTCAACAAAAATAGAATTTTTCCACTAAATACCTTAATCTATACTGTATAGTCTGATAGACAGAGAATTGCCCTGAAATAGTATTAGAAAGTTATCTACCAGTCCACCTGACTATAGCAAAACTTTTGAGAATTAATAGATAAAAGCAAATAAATACTTGCATTATGAGGTGAGAGGTATCCTAATTAGCCTGAATGATTATGACACAATGTGTATGTGCACTGAGACATCACAGTAAGCCCCCTAAATATATATATGTATGTGTGTGTATATATATATATATATATATATATATATATATATATAAAATTAGTATGTGTCAATTAAAAATAAAATGAAACTTGAAAAAAAACACATAAACAGGGATTACTACTTATACGAAATCTCTGTAGCAGGTTGCTTTTTTCTTCATATTTTTTTTGGGGGGTGTGGTGCTGGGGATTGAACCCAGGGCCTTGTGCACACTAGGCAAGCACTCTACCAGCTGAGCTATATCCCCAGCCCAGCATATTGCTTTTTAAAGCCTATGTGTCTCCCTAACAGATATAACTAATTAGGAATCTCTTAATAAACTCTCAGAAAAATGAGAAATGATATCCCATCTATGTATGATACATCAAAGTTTATAAGTGCATTCTACTGTCATGTATAACTAATTAAAACAGATAAATAAAAAAGCAAAAAAAAAAGAGTAAAGAAACTGTGAAGTAAATTTACTCACAGCTTCCAAATTTCAGCGGGCAGGCGTGGGCATCCATGGGGAAGTCCTCCAAATGCATCGGGCACTCAGCTCTCACCGTCAGCCTTGTTAATTAAGAGAAAGAAGAGGACAAAAACAAAAGCTCTGTAGGTTAAACTCTCTCCAACAATCTGAGTGAGATGCTATTAACAGTAGCAGAGATACGAATAAAACAGGAGAGACAGGCATAAACTATAGATCACGCTAATTTGTTCATGATCTAACATCTAAAAATAATTATTTACAACAATGACAGAATTCTATTCATTTTTTATTTGCTTTGAGAAAATAGGCAATATTTGGTTTTATGCAATGGGCAAGCATTGCCCAAGTTCTCCTAATAAATAGCATCCACTAATCCACCTGGCTAGAGCAAAATTTTTGAGAATTAAAGTAAATATAAGCAGATATATATGCATAATGAGGTATGCTATTTACCCTCATTTGATGATTACATAATGAGTATGTGTATTGAAACATCACAATGAACCCCCTAAAATATGTAACTATTGTGTGTTAACAAAAAATAAAATAAAACTTAAAAAATACATGCATAAATACTAATTCATCCTGGGTTGGGAAGTAGACATCAAGATCAAGGAAGAGAAGTAAAATCCTCCTGTCCTAAATGAAGCTCTGTCTCCTTCCCTAAGTATCATCAAATGCATCAACCAAAGAAGGAATGGGGGAAGGAGGAAGTGTCTTCAGGTTTCGTGAGGCCGAGATTAAAGTTTTCTTGAGAATTTCTACATGACATCATTATATTCCAGTTGGTTAGTTTTATTTTCAAACCTATGGCCAAGTTGGAGCCAGGTCTCAGCTGTGCTTCTCTGTAATCTCTGGGATGTTCTGGGGAACTAATTTCTAGTCATGTTTTAAAAGAATAAAAAAGTATGTCAAGGAAAGAAATTCACTGAAATACATTTGCTCTCCATTTGTAGAATAATGAAGGAATTTATATTCATTTTCTTTATATGATTTTGGCAAGTTTTTATAACCCATATTATTAAGTCACTAAAAAATGTGGTGGGATGTCTTTAGAGCCAGTGAAATTATTAAGTGAGTATAACACTGATTACAGCAAATATGAAATGTATAGGTTAATGACTAAATTGCATTCTTAAATCAAACTGCTCAAGCAGTAACTTGTTAGCAAAGGTGGTGAGAAATTTAGGAGATGGTAGTAATATGCTGGTTATTGATGAAGAACTTCACATTCATCAGAAAACCATTATCATAAACTAGTCAGCACTGCAAATCCTTGCCCAGAAAATCATCTCCTGGGAGGAATGAACACTGGAATTAGGTTCCAAAGCAAATGTATGTTTTGTTTGCTTGTTCGTTTGTTTTATTGTCATTTGTCTTTGTCACCAATGGACAACATCTCAAATTTCACATATATTTAGTTTTGGGTGTTTTTTGTTTGTCTGGTTTTTTTTTGTTTGTTTGTTTGTTTTGTTTTTCATTCTGAAGTTGTATTACACTTTAATAGTTGGGTCCAATATCTAACTGGCTTTTAAAGTAGTTTTTCTTTTCCATTTGGATGTGTGTATTTGAAAAGATAGGTATCCTGGAAGCAGTTTTCTCTAAGGCCAAAATATCACTCTATTCCCATGCTGAATACTACCCGCTAAATTGAGAATTTTGCCTCTATTACTTTTTTATACCTAAGGAATAACTGGATGTTGGTCAGGTAGGTCTATGAAAACATCATTCTAGCAAGTCATCTGGAAATGAAATACTGCTGCTCCCAAGAATGAGTCCCGGACAATTCAGAATTTTCCATAAATAGGGAATATTCTTAAACACCTCATGTTTTTATTTAAAATATTTCTTTAAGATGTTTCTTTAAAATAATGAAAACTTCTTTTGATTTGTGCTTCCTTCATTCAACCTTAAACATAGAGCACATTCTAGATGCTGAATTTTGTAATCATCTTGAAGAGGGAGAAATATTTATATACCAGAAATATATATATGTGTGTGTGTGTGTGTGTGTGTGTGTGTGTGTACTATATAATATATTATATATGTATAGTCTTCAGCTTAAGCAAAATTAAGAATATCCATCTATATAGATATACCTAAAATTAAGAATATCTATCAATACCACTTGAAAATTCATGTGCTATTTCATGTATGTATTTTCATATAAATTTATATTTTCCTTTAAGAATTCTTTAACATTCTCTATTTCTTATTTTTTTGTTCTTCTGAGTAGAAAGATTTTTCCAATCTACACCATTAGATCACTTTTAGAAATTTAATTTAGACCTTGCTGAACAGTTGAACTTCACGAAGTTTTAGTGAGGAAAGGAAGCCAGTCCCTCATATAGAATTAGAGAAGGTCAGAGGGATACATTGTTCTGCATTGTATTATCTAATCCATACCACAAACATTTTTTTCTTATTTTATATAATCATTTTTTGACATATTCATGCTTCCCTAATATTTCAGCAGACTAAGATTTCAGAGAAGAGTAATTTTCAAGGTTGAAAAACTGGAAAATCAGCGTCCCACTGTGGCACCTCAGCTTGAGGGTCGCCTGCAGGTGGAAGGGAAGCGCAGAAAGTTCAAGGCTAAAGTGCCTCTGGGCTCACCTCATGGTGTACAGTAAGGTGCCGTCCTCTGTGATCCGCAGTAGTTTGTTGGGCATTGTCATGTTATGGGCCACAGACTTCTTTCCGTTGTGAAAAAAGGTATCTGGAGTCCAGATCTTACTTGCCATTAGGTTATTTAACCGGAGAACTGTCATGGGTCCTTTAAACTTTAATCTCTCGTCCTTCCAGCTTTGACGGAAAAACACATCTATTGTATATTCCTAGGTAATTTTGAAAAATGGCAGAGTTTACTGTGCTGTGATCTGCAATGCAAATATCTGACAAACAATGCGTAATTCTTCTAACTTTAGAAGACAAATGTGGGCTAGATGATGTTTTAAGTAAACTGTGGTAGTATGTACATATTAGTGTCAGGTGAATCACTGGTTGGTGTAAAATATTTTTTTAAATACCTATAGTATATGATAGATTTCTTTGTGATAGGAAAATGTTTCCGATTCTCTCCTGAGATACACAAAAGGAAGTGAACTCTGCCGCACTATGCCAACCACTGAAAGAAATAGAACATAAGACTGTTAAAACACAATCTAACGCTAAAGGATATCATGTGTAGGAAAATATTTAAATTAAATATTTGCAGCCACATAGACAAAGTGTGGTCTTTTGGAGAATCTCCCAGGGTCTCTGAAAATGTCACACCCAAACCTGTCAATCACAGGTCTAATTTAGGTGTGAAGATCCCATCTTCTGTTTGGCTAGGTAAACATTTTATTTTCACAGATAATATATAGAGACTTCCAATTCTCTGTATATAGACTTTCAGTTTTTCTATTGTCCTACACAATGAAGAAGATTATGAAAAATAAGGAATCCATTTCCACTTCCCAAAAAAGGGAAGAAGAATACAGAGTATGTACAGGCTTGGAAGTGTATGTTTGTGATAGTATGTGTGTCTAAGTCACATGAAAAATGTGTGAGGCTTATCATCATTCACAGCCAGGGAATCTATTTATTTGAATAAACACAGCATTTCTTAGGGCCATACCCAGAGACAAACATCTGCTAATCTGAAAACAAGCAATTTGACTTACCAGCTCCTAAAATTGAAAAGGGTAATATTCATCTTCCTTGCAGGTCTTGCTACACTGGCACTAAATTTGGAACTCAATGGTTTGAAATAAAGATCACCACATTCTCCATTAATCTTCCCATGCTCAAAACCGGAAGAAGGACTAACTTGAAAACACCATGTTACATTTTCCTAATCCTCTAAGCCCTGACACATCTGCAAGCAGCTGTTTTGCAAACCTTACACATATCATCTTTAGGATGTACAAGATAAATAATGTGTGTCTTTAGGCATTTTGTGCACAAATTTAACCACCTGTCTCTTTCCCAGGATTTAAGCAAGACTGGGCAAAACCTGAATGGAAGTTCCTCCTTCTAGCACATTTTTGATATTGCTGAGTCCTTGCTGATCAAGAAACCCACAATTATTGGTGGATGGTTTGTAATGTAACAAAAGCATTGCTAATTGTTGGCTGAGACACAAAAAAAGACCCATAACATGATGCTGTTCTGTTGATGTGGGTAAGACAAGTTACCTTGTTTACTGGTAAGGTTTTTCTGTATCTGGAAGTGTCAGGTGAATGTCATTGTGATACAAGATAGGATTTACTCTAAACACTGGTTAAGCATTGCTAAATTCAGCAGAGGGAAAACGATTTAGGCTCAGTACTGTCAGAGAAACTCATGGAAGAGTAGGATGGGCATACAATGGTAATTTTCCATGGAGAAAAAAATGGGGAAGAGACTGAATTATAGCAGGAAGTGATATAGGGAAGCAGTGTTGTCCTGGAAATAAGGAGACTGAATCTCTAGTCTGAGTCCAGCATGTTCTTCTTTCTGAACAGCAGACAAGCATATGAAGTAGAAATATAATAGATGAGGATATTTATTTTATCACAACCTGCTACATAAGCTCCATCTATCTGATTGAACTTTTTAAGACTTGTCAATAATAGAGGGAATGGCCACTTGTAAATGAAAATTCCAAGAATGTCTAAGCTGAACACATTATCATGAACTTTAACATTTGGTTCACTTGTTTGCTAGGTCCAATGAGATTTTTAATAAATTAAATACTAAGTATTAAATAAACTTAAAATGAATTTCTAAGCAAATTTATTCAAGGTATAACCCAAATGCAATGACCGCCCCCCCCCAAAAAAAAGAAAAGAAAATTATATCAAAATTTGCCCAAGGCCTAATGTTTTTATGTTTATTATGTTTACAGCCAGCTTTGCTTGATTACCTGTGTTAGTGGCAGACATTTCATTTCACATAGGCTGTCTTCAAATACTATACTAGTCATAAATGCACACAAAGCAACACTAACTGCCTAAGGTTGATTTCCATTTTCCACTGTATTACAAGTAGAATTGAAAACTGAAATCAAAGCAGTTGATGATGATCAGCTCCGGCCTAATCAAGAATGTAAATATTTAGCCTCCCATTTTCTAAGAACTACCCTTGCATGATTACCATGGCAGCAGTAGGTGGCTCCTAGTAGCTATTTATATAGCAAAACCTTGTTCCAATCGCCAAAATTCATTAGCTCAAGATTGGGTATCTTGACCAAGATGGACAAACCCCCTTACTCAGAACTTGGAATAAGAAGGGGGAGTGGTGAAAATCTATAAAATTAGATATTATAAATATAAATTTTAAACCTGCTGGCTAACTTATCTCCAGGAATTTTGTACCCTATGTCCCCATGTTCTAACCTATGAAAGTAGGAAAATTTAAGTTGACAATTGTAAGAAGTGAGTCACTACATGTGAATAGAATTTCTAGAATATAGGAAGCTCACAGTATATGTTAGAAATTATTCTTTGTCTCATTATTTTATCAACACAAAATTTTATTAGATTTCTATGTAGCTGGTAATTTTATATATATATATATATATATATATTTTTTTTTTTTTTTTTTTTTTAATAGATCAGGGATCCTAAAGAAAATGAGAAGGTAGGTGATGACCATGATCATGCCAAAATAAAGCAGCATGCAAATGAAGGAACTCCGTGGAAAAGAGTCTGAACACATAGCCAAGTCTGCTGAATTTTTTTTTCAAGTTTCTGGGTTCCAGCACACACAAGTAAAAACTCTGAGTTACCCCATTCAGTAAAGTAGGTCTCTGGCGAACATCAGCCTTATTCTGAAGATCTGGGACAAAACATCTGCTATGTTCCTAAATAAATATTGTATTGAAATGTTATCGCTTGTACACTTTATTACCATCTGTGTGTACTTTGAGTTAATACATTTTAAGCACTACGAAAAACAAGGCTCCATGATTGTGCTGCTTAGATATTTCTGTCACAACCTAGTGCCCTGGGAATGTGTTGCTTGATGGCCAATTAATGGTTTTTAAAATAAAGTTAAGGAGTTGTCCTAATTTTGTTTTCTATTCCAGATGAAGTCAGATGCCTTGGGAACCACGACTCCCGTAGGGGTGGATAGGCTGGAATCTAGTTGCTACAGTTAGCTAATGGGTCACTTTCCTTCTCTAGAAAATGTGAATATGATTAATATTTAGGTAAAATGTTTGCAATGAGAATTAGATTAAACATGATTTGTAAAGCTTTTGCATAGTGCCTAATGTATTGTGAGCATTCTATGTTGGTAAATGCTGTTGTGGTTACTGTTATTCATTAGGTATTTCATTAGTTTTCATTTTAAGTCCTACAAAGCTTTCCCTGTTTTGAAAAATAGCTTTGTCATTCTGCCTTCTAATTTTGATTGCCTCTAAATCATACTGCTTCTTTTTATGCACCATTCTTTCATAACATGGTTTAAAAAATTGATCTCCTAAAGCAAAGTGATCAGGTACAATTTCCACTAGTCACTTAGTCAATCAGTGGCAAACCTATGGCCAATTTGATGCTTTGAAAGCAGAAATCAAATGTAGTCTGATTCAGAAGTTTTAAGCAGTAGGCAGGACCCTGGCTTTGAAAGTGTTATTCCTATTTGATGTTTGACCAAAGGCTGTATATAAAATGTTCAAAATAACCATAAGGCTGATGTTGTATCAAAAATCCTATTGTATGCATTTATTCTAAGATGAAAAAAAAATCTCATTTGAGAGATGCCTTAGATGCTTAAGAAATTTGCCCAAGGACATGCTACTGCTGGTGGTGAGATTTGAATTCTGCCAGTCTGAATCCTAGAACTGGCCCTACCAGCCTCCAAGATTGATTGCCTCATAGGAAGAAAATTGTTAACAGGTGAGGAGGTATGACAAAATCATTTGTGGATTATGTGGAAGATAGCTAGAAAAGGTTTGAGTTTGACCTGAATAATTCTGTAACTTTTATCCTGACTCACTCTAAGCTACTTTGAAATCAAAAGACTTTTACACTAAACACCAATCAAGAGGCATTAAAAAAAAATAATTCCTGTTACTATGTCTTTGAAATATTCATAATGTTATATCTTCCTGTCCTCTATGATGCTTTCCTTATGTAGAAGCTTGGCTGTTGTGAATTCAGAATATTATATAACATCTGCAATGCTCTACTGACTTACCACCTCTGATCAGATGGGCTAGGAATTCATGTTAATTTATTTGAATGGAGAAGAGAAAGGACAGGTATATATCCATTTGATTTGCACTTTTGGTAATAATTTGGTGAATCTTTTTTGCAATGAAGCTGAATAGTAAACACTAGTGTATTTTATTTTAACTATTTCTCTGCCTAGTTCTGGTCAAGTAGTCACTCAACTTTTATATGCATTTCCTCTTTAGAGCCAAAATTAATTCAGAAATCACAACAGCAATAGTTATTCTGTAAACATTACTAGCTACCTGAAAAACACAATATCCTAGAATCAACATGGCACCTAAGTGAAAGAGAACTTGCACATGACTCCCAGAACACAAATCAAGACAAAGTAGTCACCCCAGGGATGGAGGAAAACAAAGACAAATATGGTTAAGAACCATGTAAATAGCACTGATCTGGGAAGAAAATGGTTATATAGAATATATACATATACAAATACACACAATATTAGATATCATATACACAGAGACAAAAAGAAATATTCAAGCTTTTCAACTTTCTCCATAAGTACTTATTCAATTCATTTTTTCAAAACTTAAATTTAAAATATACCGAAGATGCTGTGTCACTTACCATATCGTGGTCTGAAACGGGTCCGAAACTGGTGACGAAGATGTCAGTCTTCACTTCAGTTACACGCTCTGATGAAGCAGGAAATTGGGCCAGTGAGTGTCTATCAACAGCTCTTATTAGATCTCACCACCACATACTCACACCCAAATGGGAAATTTATTGGCTTTGATTAGCTATTTCTAAAATTGGTCCACTGTGTAGTCCTGATAATTTACTGCTTACACATGAAATTTCACAGTTAATATTTTCAATGGAGAATAGAGTCTAAATATGCCACGTTGGGAAGCAGACTTTATGGACAACTCAGCTGCTTCCTAATGAATTCTTCAGGAATGGACAAAGGTGCCTAAAAGATACTAAACCACTTCTTATTCCATTAGCATAGGTGTATGCCATAAGTTTAAATATTGTTACCCAGCTAGAGAGATCCTGCAGGTATGTAGGCTACTCTTGGGAAGTATATATTATGTTGTGGCAAGCTTTATTAACTCTTTAAGATCTCAAGAGAATGTTTTATAAATGTTTGCTTTCTTGCACTAAATCTTAACCAAATTATCTGAATTCCTCCCTGGGAAAAAATATGACAACCTATGTAAATATTTTCAATTTTGAGGATAAGTAGAACATATTATGGCATAGAAAAATTTCATTTAACTCATTCTAATTCATGTTCAATGTAATTTTATTATATGGGCCTCTGATGGCATATATATCAACCAATACAACATATTTAAGGTGAAAATTACAGAGTCATATTTCTCATTCTCACCCCTCATCAAATTGTTTCTTTTTTTGCAAGCAACATTTTTTTTTTCAATTTCTTGATGAGTGACTGTATTTCTTTGGAAGTGTTTGTGTTGAGTTTGTCAGAGAACTACAATAAATATGTTGTATTGGTTGATATATATGCCATCAGAGGCCCATATAATAAAATTACATTGAACATGAATTAGAATGAGTTAAATGAAATTTTTCTATGCCATAATATGTTCTACTTATCCTCAAAATTGAAAATATTTACATAGGTTGTCATATTTTTCCCAGGGAGGAATTCAGATAATTTGGTTAAGATTTAGTGCAAGAAAGCAAACATTTATAAAACATTCTCTTGAGATCTTAAAGAGTTAATAAAGCTTGCCATAACATAATATATACAGTTGTGAACAACCAATAAAAAAAAAGAAATAATAAAAAAAAGAGGAACCACAATTTGGCTCTTAGCTTCAATGGAACTCAAGCTGTATTGTTATTTCACAATATTAATTATAATCAGTATCAGAGATGAGATATAATGTTTCATAATTTTAATTATAAGTGGTTAAATGTCTTTGCTTTTTTTTCACCAATTTACCTAAAGCAAACCATTTTCATTTGTAAAACTCCAAAAAAATCAATAAATAGAAGATGCAATAACTGAAAAAAAAAGAATTAAAAAAAAACATTATCCTTTAAGTGCAAAAATAAATTCCCTTGAAAATTAAAAGATAGCCTGTCTCCTTCAACTCACTTGTGAAAAGTTAAGACTTTTAGCATAAATTCCTAGCAAAGAGGTCATGTCATATGCTACACATTATGCATATCTCAATTGATCAAACTTTTTTGGAGTTGGAGATATTCCCTTTAGTAACGAATCTAATGTTTTTTTGTTTGTTTGTTTTCTGCAAAAACTTTCACTGACTCCAAAATGTTCAAATAAGCCTCTTGACACAGAAATTATCTGGGATTTACCCTTTAAACAAGTCAAAGACATAGCTTGTGACAAAGAAAGTAGAGTTGTCTATTTAGAACTCACTTCCAACCTTAACATCAACATGCCGCAGTAACTGAGCATGAATTGAGAGGCACAGTTGTCACAGTGAGTCTCAGTTCTCTCACCCTCTGTCCTCAGTAAGGTCCTTGCTCTTGTGCCCTCAAGCATTTCCCCAATAGATACCTCTCTCTCAGTATGGATGCCTCTTTCAATATTACACTCTTGCTCTCTACATTTTTTTTTTACTAGACTAACACATTTACCTAGTTAAAACATCTTTATTACTTAAGACTTCATCATGAGCTCACATTGTATTAGAATATCAGAAACACTTTTCAATTAAAAAAATAAGAAAATCTATGCCACCTATTCATAAAAGCTAGAATATATCATATTAAATAAACTCATTTTTTCCCTTTTATCTTTCAGCATTTTCATTTGTAGATCAAGCAAAAGAGCCAACACTAGAATTTTCTTTGATATAATAAGATACACATTTATGGGTATGAAAAAGAACAGAAACATGACAAGAAATAATGATGTGGGCATATTTTCATGCTAAATTATTTTGTACCAAATCTGCCCCTTATTGGAAATAAGTTTGTTTCTCATCATTCATAGATCAACTTCCTGAAATTAAATACTTCTGAAACAGACCAAGGGGAGAATTAATATCAAAATTATCCCCTGACCTTGATATGATCAAATGTTCCTGTTTTACTATTTTTATAATTAGTTGACTCAACCTCACTTTGCTTCCAAGGTTTAGTTTTTGTTTTTTCCTGATTATGAAACATAAGATTAATATTAAATATCCCATGGAACTTAGTAACATGGATGTAATCAAAATTTTGTCCATTCTTTTCATTTTATTTTTTTATTTGAGATGCATGCTCATTTAAAAAATACCTATTGATCCCATCTTCAAACTTATACATGCGTGGTTGCCTGAGGCATCTCTCTTGGAAAACTTCATCATTCTATTTCTTGAGTGTGGGAAAGCACAGTTCTACATTATAAAGAATGGGATAGCTAGTTTTAAAAAATTGGCCCACCAGGTATTTTAGAGCAACTATTTTGTATTATTTTGCATGAAAAAGTGCCCTGAAGGAGTGAAGTGTCCAGTTAGCAAATGTATGGGTCATTTTCCCTCTATTGTTTTTAGATTGTTAATAGATGACCACACTACAAAAGCAGCAAATTAAAAGCCTATTTATAAAGATTATGGAACCAAACAGGACATGGAATATGGTTAAGTTTAGAAACATTTATTGCCATGCATAATTGTTACTATGCCATACAGAGATTAGGCATAAATGGAAAGCAATTTACATAAATGACTATAACTTCACTTTTAATTCTTTTTTTTTTTCATCTTTTATCTATTCTTGGCCCTAAACTTATTTACCATACTGGTTCACTGCCTTCAGATATTTCATCTTATTTCATACCAGCCACTTGCATCTGAGATATTCCAAAACACACCTTTACAATATTCCAAGGCAAAGACTCTGACCCAGAGCCCCTATATCACAAGTCTCTGAAATGACCTTGTCACCAAGGACTTTAATAACAGATGCATTCTTGTTCTGCATGTTTTTCTCTTCCTCTTCCAAACATTAAGAAACATTCCATGTCAGAGAACTTAAGGATGTCTGTGAGGGACTGCAGTGACCAGTCAATGACTAAATGGGAGGGGTGAGGGAGGGCAGAAGAGGGGTAAAAACAGAGTGAAACAAGGCTCTGCATGCCTCTCTGTTCCTGCAGGGCCAGGATAACTACTGGAAGAGAGCAACCACTTTCCCCGCTCTCCCTTCTAATGTACTTCCCTTGTTACATACCCAAACAATTTTCTTTGATTTTTTTATCAGCTGTTACAGTGAATGCCCACTGGAACAAGTTTCCATAAGAGGAAAACTCTGCTTATTGCCTATTTCCTGTGGAGGATTCAACATTAACATCTTAATGTTTCTAAGAAATTATGTTTTAAGAACATATAGTCAGTTTTGTTTTATCTGTTTCCCCAAGTTACTGGGGAATGCTACTTTAAAATGTTATCAAAGCTTTAGACTAAATTAGAGGACAATATAATACAACATGGTTTTGGTAAAAAACAAAACAAACAAACAAAAAAGTCATAGTGTAAGTTTTGAAAACTCAGATGTGGGAAAAAAAATCCCTGGATAAATAAGTAAATAATAAATAAATAAATTCACATTTTATTCAAACTATACTTCATGATTTTTCTCAAACCACATTCTCTCTCAGATCAATATAATTTCATTGACAAGGGATAGTTCCGGCCAAAATAAATCTTTCCCTGTAATGCACCAGGAATTCCCTGAGTGCTCTGTGAGGTCATCCTGCTTTAAGACAGGAGGTTTTCAATCCCAAGTGCAAATGTTCGAGAGAGTATTATGAATGAATTTCAGCAAAATTGCAAATAGCAGCGGCATGGGTAGCTTCCCTTCTTGGTAAAGAAATGGTGGCTTCAAATTAACACCTTGTTAGGCCCAGGACCAGTTCTAAAAGGAGAATATTCTCATATTATATGCTATAGTTGAGATGTACGGAAATTTTTGAGGAATCTTCCTTTTCTCGAGGGCTGGGAAAATTTACTGCTCTCCATGAGCTACCTTCAAGAAGAGTCCCACAGAATATCTATTATCTAACACCTATCATTATCTCCATCTCTTAATGAACATTAGAATCTAAATCATGTTTTCTTAATACCAAGAATTGTTTGACTTAGCACCAGACTCTAAAGTGTTATTAGATATACCTGGAAGGTACTCAAGACCTTTCTGTAGATCACATGGTGAAAAGTCAACATGTTTTTGTGCTTCTACGTATTCTATTTAAGAGCATACAACATGAGTCAGGAAAGTCAAATGAAAATTAGGTAAAATAATTATAGACATAGCCAAATCTATATATTACTGAACTCCTTATGTAACTAGGAAACTCTTTAAAAATTGATAGCAAGTAAAATAAAAACTAAAAAAGAACTTATCAATCAAAGAATTTTTTCAATGATATTTTCTTTATGCTAATCTTTCCATGTACAGCATAAATGAAAGATGACAGATAAGTATAAATGTACACATATGTGCAAATTGTCAAGGGGAAAATATGGAAAAGAGTTATACAAAATAGGATCATGAAATTATGATGATAAGTGCTATTAAAATTGTTGGAAATATTTCAAAATAATAAATGTGTAAAGTGTCTGATGATAAATCAATCATATTCAGTCTTTAAACAACCACACCCATTCAATGCTATGTTGTGTATGTACAGATACATACAAGCATATGTATAAATATGCTCAAGTACAATATTATATATTCTAACTGCTAGACAGAACTGTTTTTACTAGGAATTTCCTACAATGATGATATCCTGTTGATACGTATTGAAATAACAGATGTTTTGAAGTGATAATTCAGAAAGATGATTAGTATCAGAGGTATAAATGAGAAAAGCAGTATATTAAAGTAAGTAGTAAGCACATTGGATTAAGACTCTAAGTGCTCAGGTTTTTAACTCTGATTTCCCTTGAGAACAAGCTGCATGATTTTTAGGTACAATCCTGTAATCTCTCCGAATCTATTTTCTCATTCTTTGAATATCTAAATACCTATACAGTTGAATACATAGTTTGGGTGTGAAGGTACAAATATTGAAAAATCAGAAAATTATTTGTCAATAAACCTAATCAACAACTAATTTCTAAAAAAAAAAAAATTGCAATGCCAAAAACACTTTGAGAAGCATTTTTGGGGTGTATTAATTTAGTCAATGAATGTTTATTTAGGATTTTCTGTGTCCCAGCTAGGCACAATGCTAAGTCACCGTGATATAATAATGAACAAAGGTGAATATGCTCCTTCTCTAGCATACCTCAGAGCGTTTCTTAGGGAAAACATATTTTTCCATAGATTGAGTAGGTAGGTAGGTAGGTGGATACAAATAGGTGTAATTTTAAATACAGGTGTGCATAGACATATAAACACAAATTATTCTAATTAAATTCAGATAATTTTAAAGTGTTCTAAAAGAATGTCCTTGAACTGAGATCTGAAAGATGAGGAAAAGTCATTCATGGGCATATCTAGGAATGGCATCAAAGAGGATAAATCAAAACAAAGGATCTTACGTCAGAATAAATGTGTCATGTTTAAGAAAGAGAAGGTGGGCCATATCTGCAGCGGTGATGCAAATGATTATGGTACAGGATGATGCTCTTGAGACAAGTGGGACCACATTTGAAGAGTCTTGCGTATTTCAGAAAGCCACTGACCTTTATTCTAATGCTGCAGGAAGCCTTTGGGTACTGAAGTAACATGATGTTACTTGCAGTTTAGAAAGACAGAGGAAGCTATGTGGATAATGGATGATAAGACTGTAATAAAAGAAGTGAAATGGAAAACAAAGAGGAGAGAATTGTAGTTGGTATATGTTAACAATACCTATCACCACAATTTTTTTAATGTGGCACTGGAGTGTTTTCACTGGAAATACTATTAATTAAGGAACTCAAAGAGTAATATTCACTAGACCAGCTTCCAGGGACCCATAACTTAGGAAGATCTATTGCCTCCTTTAAGCTACTCTATTAGTCCATAGAGACAGACACCACATGGAGGCCAAATGGACTAATGTTAATAATCATAATAAAATTTATCTCAAAGTCCTACTTTAAAATATTCTTGTTTGGAAAGTGAAAGTACCCTGGGCTCCCACAAAAACATCAATGTATACTTCAATGGATTGGGCAATGTTCTAGCACCTGGCCAACCTGCCTGGAGCAATGTTTTTTGCTCCCTGTTCTTTGTTTTTATTCTCTTAATGCCCTAGAATATTGGCATATATTCCCTGATTGATATATAGAGCTACTTAATTTTGGCTCTAATACTCAGCTGCTAAGTTGGGATATGAGACAGATAGTGAAGCTTCAAGATGCCTCATCAATCCTGCCTTTTGTGTTTTTGAATTCTAAGAACACAGATGATACAAGCATCTCAAGGAAGAAAGGTCAATTTTATCATAGGCATTTATTCCATTTTCACTGAGAAATTTCTGCCTTCCCTCCTTACATTATAACGTGAACAGTTTCTACTGGGAAAGGGCTAAACTTAACCTTGATGGGTTTCTTTGGGTCTATATCAACCTTGACCTAAATTGTACAAGTTATTATAGTTTTAAAGCATTATGCTTTCTGATATAGTATTTTAGTGATGTGAGAATGATAATATAAAAATCTTGGAGGAATATTCTATCACTTTAGGTCTTTGTTTTCTGTTAAATTTTCCACAAATAACAGTCTGTGATGTTTAGCAATGACATTCTTGTCTTAGGTACCATACATAGTTTTCCAAATACAGATTTTAGATTATGCCAGGAAAAAAGTCAATAGAATATATAAAAAATAACTGTTTTAAAGATCCCATGTTGATACTAGAATCAAGATGGGAAATAGAAACGATTAAAAGGTCCAGAATAGATGCAGGAGAATAGAAACTATAGCCATTTACTGAGACTGGCCTTTAAACTTGAGTGTAGTCTCAATGGCTTTATTTTATCTCAAGAAATTCTTGGAAGCTTCTTTATACACAACAGAAATGGTGAGAGTAGAAAGTTTCATACACAAGCCAGAACATTCCTTTGGGTATCTAAGTTGGATATATTGCACAAGCTAGATTCATGAACTGGCTAGAGAGCTTGGCCAGGGAAGGTTAAAAAGGTGCTTTCTGTTCATTTTAACAGTTCTTCTTGGGTTTTTGGTAGTTGTCTTTTCTGTGAAACACAACTGAGTTATAAAATGTTTTGATATAGTATTTTTGTGAAAATGGGTTGAATTTGCCAAAGTGTGCGCAGCTGCTCTACACCCTATATTAAAATACAGTAGTTTCAAAAAGAAGGATGCTTGTGAGTTGAATTTTAAAACAGAATACTGAAGGCTATTTTCTGGTATAATAATAATAATGATGATGATGATAATAATAATAATAATAATAATAATAATAATAATAACAAAAACTATAATAACAACAAGAAAAAGGGATTGGATAACCCAAAAATGTCTATATCTTATTTTTACAGATATTATAAGTGGAATTCTTTTATTTTATCTAACAGTAATATAGTATGACAGAAATATCTTTGTCCTCTCTATTTTTGAAATTCTGGCTTTTTAATATAAGCAGAAAATGCATGTTTTAAGTTTAGTTAAACATGAATTCGAGGGGCTGAGGTTGTGGCTTAGTGGTAGAGTGTTTGCCTGGCACGTGTGAGGTCCTGGGTTCAATTCTCAGTACCACATACAAATAAATAAATTAAATACAGGTCCATTATGACTAAAAACATATTAAAAATGAATATGACTCTTCTTTCTGATCTCAATATCACATTGGATGCAAAATAATAATAAAAAATGTTTTAATGACATTTTATAAAGTGGAGGTAGACTAAATTTCAGTTTTAAAAAGTATAAAGCTATATTTCTTTCCCAATTCTCTAGTGACCCAAGCTTCACAAATTTGCAAAAAATAAATAAATAAATAAATAAATAATTCTCAAAAATTAATCTTTTCACTCTCAACTTTCCATTTTTTAACCTTTTTTTTTAAATAAAGAAGCACAACCCAAGGTCCAGACTAATTACCTAAAAATAAAAAAAGAAAAAAAAGTCATTTGCCAGCTGCAGAGAATTTTCAACTGCTTTGACTCATTGTAGGAGTTGCGGGATCTTGTGGTTTAAAATGGAGGTTTCTTCCAATAATTGGGCTAAAGATTAGGCCAAAAGGTTTTATAAGAGTATGAATAATCCAAGATGAGGTAAATTATAAAGAGACTGTCTGTTTGGAGGCATAGATTATTTTTTAAATAATATTTTAGTGCTAAAATGCTTTGAGAGGAAATTACAGCTGCAAATGTTCTTCTTACACTTTCAATTAACTGCTTATATTTCAATTGCTCTAGAGCCTTCTCCCAATTATTTGTTTAGATTTGCTTAAGCAAAATCTAAAACAAAAACAATCAAAACAGTCAAATCTATAACACTTACAGCACACACACAAAAAAGAAAACTGTAAATATTATGAAGTGTACAGTAGGGTAAGTTCCATTCTCTACTTACAATCCTATCCACTTCCTTATCCACTTGGCCACCCATCCCTCTGGGTCTGTTACACATTCATCTCTCTTTCCCTGGCCATCTTCATCGACGTGGTTTGATGATAACAACTTTGAAAGGCATCCATTGTTCTATACATCATTTACTAAAATCAAATTTAAAATTGAATTTAGCAGTAATGACAGTTTTTCCCAGGAACTACCATAAACAGGGATGGAGTCGGGGGAAAGTTCTTCTACAATCCCTACAAGTCCATCCTATTTGTGCTCCACCTAAAACTGGATGATTTTTTTTCCTGATTTGTTTTTAGAGAAATGAAATGAATTTGGTTATAGAAGAACATGTCCTTTGAGAGCTAGATGAGGGAGACTGAGCTCATGCACAGGAGGAAGGGGAACTCTTAGCTTTGTAACAAGACCTGGACGATGACTGCTCTCACCCTGGCTCACCCAGGATTCTGGCACATCTTAAACTACAGCTGGTACATACAGAAGGACAAAGAAGAAGGAAAGGACGTCATTGGAAAGGTCTTATTTGTCCTTGACGACCTGCAGTGTTTCTTCAGGATTAAGCTTTGGGTGTGTTTATGATTACCTTTTCCTATTCCCAAAGTGTGGGAGGAACCCATATGAAAGTGAAATAAATTCACCTCGATGTGTGCAGTTCAGCAGAAGTATTATTTAATTTTTCATGAAGCTAGAGCATACACAGGCTTCCTCTATTTATTATAATCACAAGTAATAGGAGGAAACTTGGGACAATGAGTTCACTCAGAGAAATTTTGGTTTGGTCATGATTGAAAGTAAAAAGAGAAGTCTTAATGATCCCTGTGCCCTCACGTCTATCTGTCCTAACGGGATGGATTCCTCTGCTTTATAGTTTCATCTGTTTCTCTCCAAGACCTCAACCCCTCTCAATTTGCCTTATTCAGATTCCTTACTTCTATCTTTCTGTTTCTCTCCTTTTTTCCTGAACTTTTACTTTCTCATCTTCTCATTTTTCTGACTTCTAACCAGCTATATCATTCTTCTATAAGCTGACCTTGTTTTAGACAAGATTTTTCAAAAATAGTTTTCAGCTCCTCGTTGCAAAGAGAAAGCAACCCTTCATATCTTGTCACCAAAGAAGAATATAATAAATGAGAATGAATTAAACAATGATCCACAATCCCAATTTGTGTTTTCTGGCTACTGATGATTATTTAATTAGAGTTTATTTAAAATTTTCTTCATTTACTTTGTGCTTAAAATATAAACCTGGTTGAGTTTTCTCTTTAGATTTTCCTAGTATATTAAAATTTAAAATTTCACATAATCTAATCTGTTTTAACTGTCCAACCTTAAAAAAAAGAAAGAAAGAAAAAAGAAAAAAAGAAAAGAAATCCTGCACTAGGGTTGTGGAGCTGTGGTAGAGCACTTGCCTCGAACATGTGAGGCACTGAGTTCGATCCTCAGCACCATGTTAAAATAAATAAAGTGAAGGTACTGTGTCCATCTACAACTAAAACAAAAATTACAAAAAAAACCAAAAACTTTCCAGGATGTCTCTTTTTATGTTATCCTTATATTTTCAACTTCATAGGCTGTCTCTTGACACTGAAAAAAAATAGCCTTTTCCAATACTGTTGTAATATCTGCCAGCTGATTTCTATTATCTGAATCCACCCCTTTACGTACTTAGGTCCTGGTTTGTACCCACAGTGCACATCCCTAAGGACCAATACTACACTTCTGATGCAGTGTGTTTCTAGAAAACGAGTCATGATGAATTTGCACATACAACAATTTCTTATAATATTCTGGAGTCTCGGGTTCTCATATTTTCTGAGGATTTTCAGAACAAAATATCCATGCTTTTTGAAGAGTTTTGTTATTTTTATAAAAATCAGACTTTTGTCATAATAAAGAAGGCAGACAGCAAGATGAGGCTGTCCTAGCTGTGATCATGAATCAACTGAAAGGAATCTTTTACCCTCTTAGTAAATAATGATAATTATTCAAGTATATAATAGTTTTGTTTTTTTTGTTTTTGTCTGAAAGCCAATGATTCATGTCAAAAAGTAAAAGGAAGGAGATTCTTTTTGCAACAGGAATTTATCAGAATCCATGTCATACTTAAATTGAAAGAAATGCATGGCAATCCAAGGAAATAAAAATATATTCCAAAACAGTAATGTTAAAGATGAACTAATGTACTCATTTCTGGAAGCAAATCTCCTAGTGTTGCAAGTTCTGAAAATTAGCTTTTCAATCTATGCTTAGCCTGGTTTACAACTCCACAAATCCATGGTTCTCATGGTCTAGGTATACATATAAGGAAATGGTTCCTGCTCAGACTATATTTGAATACTGAATTAATGCATACAGTTATTAAAAAGTTACATACAGTTAAATAAATATTAACAATCACGGCTTGTTATTTATATTTAGAACTATCATACAACTATGCAGCTGATCATTGAAGAAGGTAATTATATAAACATAAAATTGTCCAACAAAATGAAAACTACACACAAATCTTTCAGAGGATATTCATGTGCACACATTAAAATATTAAACAGAATTTCCTGAAGTAGGATGAAAGGAAAGTCCTTATAAATGTTATAAAATTCTGCTCATTTTGTAGGGAATGATATGCTTCAGGAACGAGATTCAGTGAAGGAATCATACACATTTTTACGAACTTTCATAAGTCTTACTTTTTAAAAACTTACATCAGTAACCCATTCCTTAGTTCTGTATATACCTCCTCTATATGCAGTCTTTATAATTTACTTCATATTTTATGCATCAAGAGAAATTTTCTTGGAGCCAATGCTGATGTTATGTATTCATAGACATTATATCAACATATGTACACTATCATGCTCTCTCATTTTGTGATGCCCCAGGTCTAGTTTGTTTTTCTTTTTGGAGACAGGGTCTCCTTATCTTCCACAGTCTGGCCTCAAATTACTGGGCTCAAGGGACACTACTGCCTCAGCCATCAGATCAGCTGAGACTACAGTCACCTTCACCTGAGTCTAGCACCTTTAGGATTTTTTTAAAAATATTTTTCTTAGTTGTAGATGGACACAATACCTTTATTTATTTATTTATTTGTTTTTATGTGGTGCTGAGGATAGAACCCAGTGCCTTACTCATGGGAGATGAGCACCCTACCACTGAACCACAACCCCAGCCCCTAAGATGTCTTTTTTTTTTCAACTGAATGAAAACTAAGGGAAGAAGAAGTCTGATGACATTTGTGTAGCATGTCCTAAATATGAACATTTGAAATAGATAAGAATGGACACCTGGTAAGACCTTTGACATATATTTTAGTTGTGAGTTTTAAAAAGCAGTTTCTCTTAAACCTCTAAGACAGTAATGACATTTAGCAGCTTGAAAATAGACCCATGATGCACATCTCTGTGATTACACTACACAAAATATTTTTTAAATGATTCTAAATCCATGCTACTCTATTTGGTTGTAAAATCAGTGCTTGACTCTTAAGCTTCTTACTTGCTGTTTATCTGTGAAGAGGTGTCTTTCTTATTATTGACGATTAGTTACTATTTAAATATTACTATTAGTTTCTACAGGTGCTTTGGAAAAGGTGCCATATCAGCTAAAGCTGGGAATCAAAGATTCTAATATTGTTATCCTATGTGACTTCAAACGAGATAATTAATATTCTTGCTTTACTTGTTTTACTCTTACAATATTCTGACTTGGTTTCAGTAATTTTTGTTTAACCAAGTATAATAGTTTGATTATTTTATTCAAATAGATGTATAATTTTTGGAACTATTAATTCTTATTGTTATACATATTTATGTATAGTAATAAGTTCTACTTTCTTCCTTAGAAGAAATTCTTCAGTATGACCAATGAATTGATATTAAAAAAAATCACTACAGAAAATTAGGGTGTAAGTTCAAATGTATGGTTAAAAAAAACACTACCATTTATTTCATTCACCTTTGATCCTAGAGGTGATGGTAATCTAGCATAGCATAGTGGATCAATATATATAAACGTTTAAGGCGACAGATTCAGTGTATCCTGTATGAATTCAGTGCAGATTTAGCAAAAACAGGTGAGGTTGATGTAGTTTTTAAACTGGAAGGGACAGTGTCCTTCCCATTGCTTTCCCTGTATAATCAAATTATAAGAAAACATTGTGTTTGCCAAATAGATGTAATATCTCTTTCACATCATTATGAGAACTTTGCATCTTTTGATCCATAAAGTTATGTGGACACAACTATCATAGGGAATTGAATTAACACTGAGCAATCTATTAAACTAGTATTAATCATTGAACTACATGGTACCATTCTCATTATTTTAACACTTAAAGGGAAAACAAGACTATCATCATAAAGATTTTCATATTATTCTTTAAAGTAAAAAAATACAGTAACACAACCCACCTCCCAAGCCTGGTCTCAGGCGATTGTCATAGCCATCTAAGAGTCGGTCCAAAATCCTAGTGAAGACAGTGGTGTTGTCTTTAAGTTCATCTTGCAGTGAGGGCTGTCCGAAGCTGGAAGTAGCATAAAGATAAGTAGTGTCTGAGTTAGATACACGTTTCCACTGAAACTTCTTTCTGATTAAGATTTTCCTAGGTTTTCCTACTTTTCTTTCTATTGAATCTTTGAAAATTCCTCCTGATATTTTTTTTTTTTTTTCAGAACTGGGGATTGAACCAAGTGCTTCATGCATACTAGGCAAGCACTCTACCACTGAGCTACCTTCCCAGCCCTGATTTTTTTTTTCTAAATATGGAAGGGAGAATAGAGGAAATGAATACTACCTCCTTACTTATGAATTCTCAGCAAAATATTATGTCATAATGTGTATCTTCTCTGAGCAAGCAAAAATATTCACACATGTTAGAAAAAAAACTGGGAAACTTCTCAAATTAAAATGTGTGTGTTCGTGAGAAAGACAGCAAGAGAGCCAGGCAGTAAAAGATATTTATAAAAATGGTTTTGTTTTTAATTTAACATGTAGCAAAACCCTAAGTTTTACCTATCATTTTTTCTTCCAGATCCTAAGGATCTGTTTTGATTTTTTTCATGTTCTTTTAAGATATTTAGATGAGAAGAAGATAAAAATGTTTACATTAATTATATTTTAACTAATGTTCAAAATTTCATTCATCTTAAGATTTATGCTCCAATTTGAAAAAAAATTATCTGATCAGTTACCTAATTGAATTTTTGTCATTGCTGGCCTTAGACATGAAAGTGTCCTTGAAAAAGAGAAAGTTCAATAGTCTTAATTTATAGTTTATAAACTGTAGCAAAGCTTTAGTGTTTAAGAAGACAGCAATTTGTAAGCAAAGCTCATTCTAGAACCCAGCTTTGTTCAACTTTTAAGCAAAACTTTATCTCCATGTTTTTGTATAGAAATAATTATTTCTACTTAAATTGTACTGTTTGAGGATGTAGCTTGTATCTCATCTCATTATCAGTCTTTGATTTTCAACCATGTCTTGACCACAATTCATATACTGTTTCTTTTATGAACTGCATTACTGTCTATGCTCCTTGAATCATATTTTATGTAATGATTAGCATGACATTTCCAAAATCCTTTGAGAGAAGCATTTTCTATCTTAGGATGGATCACACTCACTGATAAATTTCAATGATAGCTCTGACCTTGAGTAAAAAAATACATGAATATAGGGTATAAACTAAGGAACTTCTACAAATCTGTCTTTCATATTTCCTACTTAATACACTTTTTATTTCACTCTTGTGTGTTCTTATTACTAATAAGTATTAACATTTTAAAGAAGAATTTATTTGACAGTAGCAAGAAATACAAAGTATCATTTTGAAAACACTGTTTTGCAGGTAATTGATTTTGTATTAGTCAAATGCAAAGGCCTTTTTTTCTGAAAGTTTTATTTTAATAAAGTTATTAAAAATGAAAAGTTAACCAGGATATTAAATATGTTAAGTGTGTTCTCATAAAACAATTTTTTTTATTCTGCTAAATTCAACATTAATATCACACAGATTGAGGGCTTACTCTTTTTCAGTAAAATTAAACATCTTTTTTTAAATCAAATTTTCAATGAGTTCTGTATCTTCCAGTATGTCTCATTGACAGATGGCAAAAAATAATTTTCTGAATGCAATTATTTACAAAAACTCATTGTCACAAAACTGACTGCTATGCTTGCATCTTTCAAGGGTATTGGAAGGTCATCTTGATAAAGATGGAAAAGAAATGTTAGCACACCTTAAGCTGTAATGAGCTCCTGATAGACAGCTCTAAAGAAGAAAGTAATAAAATAGCAAGGAGGAAACAGTGAGATGGGATGACAAAACAGAGTGCAGTTAAGTTGTTTGCACAAACCTTAGAATAAGAGCTGTCTATTACCTTTACCTGCATTCCCTAAGTTTTTATAGCTCATATACAATTCAGGCAATGTTTTTCTCTCTGGTTTTGTCTTATAAGTGTTTTCACCAATTCCTTCCATTGATGTGCAAATACCAAAAGAGATTTCCCCTTCTCCCAAGAACATTAGCTCCCCTGTCCCTTTTAGGATAGAAATCTCTTTTTTGTGTGATTTTTTTTTCTAATCAGGTGCTTCATCTTTGCTTCTAATTGACTATGACAAACTGTAATTGTCAAAGTAAAACCTTAGAAAAAAATATCAAAATTATTTATCTGGTAATAAATTATCCATGCCACCGCTGTGTTTCCTAAACAGAATGTATATTTTGAGGAGAAATGTCAGTTACAGTACCTGATTTTGATTCCATATGAAGCACTATAGAATAAAACACTGTGCACTAACTCCATCTACAGGTCATTACAATAGTAACACTTCATATAATTTTTCAAAAGCAGTCAAGATCATTTAACTTCTCAAATTAAGAGTATCTGACAGTAATGTATGTCTTGTTCATCTGGTAGTCATATATACTATACAAAATGCCAAAAAAAATAACAATAGACAACTTCTCAATTAGAAAACATTCCTCCAAATTCACAGATCTTTCCAGGATACTCTGTTTCTCTCTTTCCGTTACATTTGAAGAAACTCAGGTTTTTAGATCTAGTTTAATAAGTTCTTATGGGCTACAGGAATAAAGTACACAAGAAATATTCAAGCAAACAAAAAATCACTCTCAAGTATTTGGTCATATAATTTTACTATAATATCTTATAGTCTTGATTGGATCATTAATCATATTTTGAATATGCTTAAACATTAATATTTCCTTTAACTTTTATATAAAATAGTTATGCTTAATTAGATGTTTGATTTTACCTAATGTTTGTAAATATTTATTTAGTATATTCCACCGTTGTTGGTTATATAAATATAGTTTTGAAACACAGTATGCACCTGTATTCATAGAGGCATGATTTTCAAATTAAAAATATTATGTTAAACTTTCCATTTCTATATATTCACAAATTATCCTATGATCCTTAAATTGGCTAAAATTTTTCTTTTTGGAAAATCAGCGTGCATGGTATACAGACTTTAATTGGGGGAACTTTTTCTATGAATTAAGAAACCGAATTTTTTTTCAGTTACAACCGAATAGTGAGAAGTTCAATCCAGGACTCAAATGTTAAATTAATACATTTCTTAACAAAGTCTTAGTAAGTGTATTCTAACTGACATGCAAATAAGATGTTTATTTTTCCTTACTACTCTTTAGTCTTAGCTGGAATTTTATTGCACTTAAGTTTTTTGTTTTTTGTTTTTAATTCCCTTAGTCATGAATTCATCCATGGACAATTGTCTTCCCCCTAATGGAATAAATGAAAAGTTACAGAAATTCTCATGCAGATTTAAAATAAAGTGTCCCCACCTTCTTCCAGTCAACGTGCTCAGAAGGAGGGTCCAGGCCCAAAGATAGTCAGAGAGACCTGGACTTCTCTTCATCGCGGACTTGAGCAGCTGAAAAGTAGAATAAGTAGAGATCAATGTGTCTTGCAAGAAACATCAGGTTATAACCACTAGGGCTGACTGAGGCAGTTCAGATGAATGCTTTGAAGTCAGGAAATGACCTCACTGGAATATGACACCTCATTGGAAGCAATAGAAACCTGGACCATCCATTCTCCACTTTTCTTTCCATTTCTCCATTCAGAAATCTATCAGTACCTTAATTTCTCCTGTAAAAGAATACAAGTTGAAATGCTTTCAGGTGACAATATTGCTCAATATTAAAACTGTGAGTTGTTTTCCCTGGGATTTTTAAATTTCTATTAAAATTTGATTTTTTTCTCTTCTTGTTGTTTTGCATGAGAAAATGTTGACCTTTCTGATTTGAGTCCCCATGACTGGACTCCACATTGAAAAATTTAAGCTTCCATTATTAATAGGGAGAAAAATGTTTGGGGTGGAATGTGGATGGTTAACCTGCTCTGTTAACTGAATTCATCTCTGGATTCTAGATAGTACCTTGATTTTAGAAGCAACTGTATTTATCTCTTTATAAAGCCCATTGGAAACACACTGTTGAATGCCAAAGTCGTGCTTCTATTCTGTGTCTGTGATTGCCTTGTTAAATAAGCTCACAAATGTTTCTGTGAAGCTAAAGGACACACTTTATAGTCAAGCCATGTACTGATCTCTCTCACATACCAACCACACACACACAAATGCACACAAACATGCCCACACATATCTTTTAATCCCTTTCCAATTCTGCCAGGTTGGTGCTGAAAAATGTTTCATTCCAAACAGATGGAAGCTGGAGTGCTTTGCTTTGCATGAAAAGGGGGATCTTTTTTCCCTGTTAGGTAAAGTGCAATCCATCACTATTGATTGTTGAATTTAGACCTGGTAGTGGGATGCTGGAGGAATGGAGGAGTGCAGAAGGCTTACAGAATTAAAAATATACATAACCTATTTATGGAGTGCATTTCAGAAATTCAGTGCCCTACCTGGTTAAGGAGCAGATAGTTACATTTTATTTCAGTGAACTGTCATTAATTCCAGCAATAATATGAGAAATGTTAGAAGTATGTTAGCACTTCCCTCCATCTCTACTCTTCAGTAGGATCCCGTGATTAATGAATTGCAAGTATTTTAAAGCATATTTTTTCATTAACCAGTCTATAGTTTAATGTAGTATACCTTTAATTATAGCTACAAAATGCTTTCCACACTCTTGGGGATCATTTAAATCAGTAAAAACCATTACAAACAGGCAAGTAAGCAGTGAAATATAATTAATGTGTTTGGAGTGAAATGGTGTAGAGATAAGAACTGTGAGCCACATCATAGCTTTTACTTAATTTAGTGCCTGGTTTTGACATAGATGAGTAGAATGTGACAAGAAATCTTGTATAAACATTATTATGTTAAAATATTGCATCTAAATGGCACAATTATTATTCACCCTTTCATTAATCTTCATTAATGTTAGGAAGGGAAAAACAACTTCTCTTAGCCCTATTAATTTTCTTTGATCTTTATAAAAAGGGGGAATTCCTGAAGGAATAAACACAAAAACAAAACAAAACCCCAAGGCAAGACACCATAGCTTTTTGCTTTCCTCTGGTATTTTTTAAAACAGAAAAACAACGCTTCAGTTGTTGGGTAAGAAAGTTTCCTGCAAATACAAACATAATAGTTTAAAAGAAACGCTAAACTGCCTCCTTACCCCTTTCCACCTCCAACCTTCCCCTTCCAGACACTCCAAACACCCTTAATATCCCCTGCCACCCATTTCAAATAACAAGTTGAGTTTTTCATGTTCAGAATGGGAGAGACCCCTACACCAGAGGGCATTTTAGCAGCGTCCACTAGAAAGGAGAAAAGAGGCAATTTTTCATCCAGAATTAAGTGTGCCTTCCCTGAGATGGAAGAGGGAGAGAGGATTTCTGTCCCAGCGTCTTAACTTTAGACCTTGCCCCCCAACGCCCCTCCCAAACTCACCCCAGCTCCCCCTGGCAGGGAGGAAAAAAAAAAAAAAAAGACCAAAACAACATGTCACCACCCACCCCGCGGAATAAATTCAAATCTGCCTAAGAAAGCAAGAGAGAAAAGAGAGGGAGAAAATAAAGCTCCTAGATCGCTGCAGTTTTCGCCCTGAAGAAAAACATTCGTTGCTGCTACCTGCTACAGGCTCAGGCTCCTGTCCGGCTCCCTCTTGCTTTCCTGTTTTCCCACCACTATAGCATTTCTGTCTCCCAGGTTAGGAAAAGCCATGTTCAAAGCGCTGTGGGTCGCGGTCCGAAGGCGCACTTACCTCGGGCCCCCTCTGGGCACCGGATCGCTCAAGACCGGGGGAAAAGTCTGCGAGAGAAAATCGTGGAGAGCCGGAGCCGGCGCGAGTCTGCGAGTCCAGGCGCGCCGCGAGCTGAGGGGCGTCCTCGCTCGCTGCCTCTCACTCACTCGGTCTGAGCCATCATGGACTCTGCGTGCTCCAGAGCTGAAGATTTCACACCCAAATTTGCTTCCCAATATCCAATCTGCAGCTATACAACAAAAGATTTCTCTTTACCAAGACAGTAGTAATACGTCCCAGGGCAAACCGGATGTGAAATAGGCGGTGACTTCATGCCAGAGAGATTTTATTTTAGAAAGGAAGGTGGTACCAGCCTCTGGATCTGGAGACCAATCCGCCCATTTTTTATATGCAGCACAATTTAACTTGCACCGCTCTGGCCCTAATCCCCTTCTCTATAGCTGCAGACTCAAATCCTTCCACAATCTGCTGCATGCATTCCGTTTGGGGGCAGTGGAAATGGGGAAGGGAAGGGTAGAGAGGTTTGGAGACGTGGGGAAAACACTTTGGATCTTTTCACACTTGCAATTGACGAACACCCTGTTTTAAGGTGTGCCCATTAGAAATACAACGGATCAGTATAACTGTTCCACTTTAGATCAAATATTTAATCACTGCATACATATGAATGAAAGCAAGCCATGAAACAGGGAGACGCAGGGTTACACGTGTGGAGAGCGCACGGTCCTCTCGCCTCTCTGGCTCACACACACTCCCACACGTATGTCTAAGTCTCTGTGTCTTGCAGAGTCATGATTGGAGAGTGACGGTAGGGAAGAGTTCTGGCCGGTAGGGAATTGGCCACTGGGGTAGGAGTCATTCGCACTTTGGCAGGTTTGGAGCGCTTTCCAGCCCACCTTCGTTGGTAGCTTAGAGGACAGCAGGAACACGCTCCTGAACCTGTTTTTTTTTTATTATTATTTTATTTTCCTGTAGGCAACTGCTTGTGTACGTGATCACGAAGAAAACACAGGCGTCGTTAACTCTGAATTGTGTTGGGTTCCCTGAAGAAGCAATATTTAACTTTAAACACATCATTCTGATCATTTCTAGGTTTGAGAGGCATATCTCTATTTCTGGAATCCTTTTCTTTTCTTTCTTTTCTTTCTTTTCTTTTTTTTTTTTTTTTTTTTTTTTTTTGCCTTGAACTCCATCATTTCTTGGAATGGGAAAATGGGAAAAGGATGGAGGGATTTTTAGAAGTCAGAACAAAACTCGCTTCCCCTCTTCCCCCCCCCCCCCAACACACACCCTGTCCTATTCTATTACACTCCCTGGTAGCTCTCCACCCACGAATAATTATACACTCAGGGAAGGGGTGTGTGCTTCAACAGCCTAACTAAATTTTCAAGGAATCAGGGATGATTGTGGTTCGGGTTTTGTGAATGGCTGTTTTTAGCAGAGTGGATGGGTGCTGTCTTCTTGGGAGTGCTTACTGAAAAGACCCACACCACCAGGAGCTGTCCTTTCAGCACTTTCGTCCAGATTCGGTAGGCGGTGCTGAAAAGATGGGAAGTCCCTGTGTAATACATCTGGAGGAAAGGTCCAAGCTTTTGGAAAGCTCACCCGCCACTTTCCCTGAGTACGCTTCTAGCAGAAGAGACGTTTGAGATGGGGCTGAGCATGGCTAAGAAAATACTTAAACAGTCCATATCACTTCTGGGGTTTTGATTCTACAAGTGCTCCTTGACCCTGTGCTGCAATGATCAACTTGCAGGAATAAACTTAAGTAAGGTGATTGAAAGGTGATAAGGGACACAAAATTGAAGAGCAAGTTCAGAGGGGGGCTTAGGTACCTTCTGAGTTTTGAGGTTAAGTATTACTAGCAAATGGTTTTAGAGATAAATTTTTGGAAGAGAGGTTTGCAGATCTTAGGATGATCCTTTCTATAAGCAGTAGTTAGTTGTCAATGAATGACATGACAAATTCAAAAGTTTCCTTAAAGATATAGACTGAAGGAACATCACAACTTCCCTTTGTGGCATTACCCAATTTTTGTTTATTTACTTAACCATTAATTAATTTATTTGTCTATTGAGCAATTTTAAGAACAGAACTGACTTTAATGAGGTCTTGGAACCCTGGGGTAAACATTAGAAGACATTGTTTTTTAAACTTCCCACATATTATAAAAAAAATTTATAGTTTTTTGTGCTTTTTTAAAAAAATCAGTATTCATAAAATGTGTTATTTTATTCTTTTCTTCTCCTTACTAAATTCTTATAACTCCTCATACCTTCCTCTTACACCTCCTTATACCTTCCTCTACAAATTGAGAACAACTTTATACCCACTATCTACTACCACACAACCAAATCATTCTACTGATTATTATTATTATTTTTAACTCAGTCCCCGTAACTTTATCATTTGAACTATAGTCTCTAAGAACAATGCCAATAACATCTGGTTCAGACTAAAAATATTAAGTGACTATGCAGTCGGATAAAATTTATTTTCATACCCATAAAAATAAACATTTATGAAATACAGCATTTAAATGGAAATGGAAAAGCCCTTTAAAATACAATATTGACAATGTGGAATTTACTAGATGACTTCCCATGGATATCATCTTTATATACATTTGCTTTGGGGAATCCATATTTTTACTAAATAAAATACAAATATTTAAGTACTGATAATCTTACTATTTCCAAAACAGTAATCACTATTCCCGACTATGAGTGTATTTGTTATTCCCCATCTGAGACATCATTACCACATAGACAGAGAATACAAAACAGCCGATTAATTTAAAAACAAATGGCTTTGTATTGTCTTGTTATTTTGACTCTTTCAGATAACATTTTGCTAACATTTATTTTTTCTCTTATACTCAGAATACATGTCTTCAAAGTGTGTGCTCTTGATGATATAAGTTATTGAAGTAATAATAAACATGATGGCTAATATTCACTAAGAGCTATGTGGTTTCAAATAATGTACTAACCACTTTGCATAAATCATTCAATTTAATTCTCAAGAAAAAGTCTATGTGAGAAATAGTCTTAATATTCCTTTTTACAAAATATTCAATAAATTATGGATTAGAGAAAGCAAAAAGACTTGCCAATTTAACACAACTAGTGAGTATCCATGCTAGAATGCAAATCCAAATCTTCTGACTTCAAAGCTTATTCTCTTAACCACATTTTAGATCACTCTGCTTCCCCACTATAAGGCTATGAGTTTATATTAAAACCTTTTTATTCATTATATATTCATGCTTGACCATTTTTGTATAAGTCACATAAAATCTTCTCTGGCAATTTTTTATTATTTATTAATAGTAAGAATCTTTCCTTTGATATTTTAGTGTGTCCATCTGCAACATACGTGTAGGCTTACATTTGTATTTCAGATGTTTCTGCTATTTCCCCTTCATTCCATCAAGCCAGTGACCAAGACCCTCCTACTAGTTATTAGTTCTTGACAGCAGGAATTTGAGGTCAAATCTAGGAACAGAGATCCTGAGAGGCCTAATAACTCTATCTCCAGTGTTGCATCTGGTACATTTTGCTTTTTCTGTCAATTTTAAATGGCAGGAAGCCCTGACCTAATTGAAGAAGTGGTGCTGATTCTATTCAATGGAAAAATGTTTTTACTTTCTCCAATTAAATATGAATCAAATGAGAAAAAAAAAATAGCAAGAGAATTTCCAGTTATGCAGTGGAGCTTTTTATCATTTACAAAATAATTTGGGGTAAAGAAGAAAAGTGATTAGGAATAATGAAATTTGAAATAAATTTCAGTTGAAATGTAGAATAAACTGATCTTTTAAAACATATTAGTGGGCTGGGGATGTGGCTCAAGCGGTAGTGCGCTCGCCTGGCATGCGTGCAGCCTGGGTTCGATCCTCAGCACCACATACCAACAAAGATGTTGTGTCTGCCGAGAACTAAATAATAATAATAATAATAATAAACATATTAGCATGGCTCAGATAAATGAACTGAAAATATTTCTTAGTGTTAACATATCGTGAAACACCATTACCAATCTGCAACAACAATGTGAAGTTTGCAGTTGAGCACCTATGTTTATATACATCTGGAGTATTCCATTATATTCAGACAATTAGTCCCACTTTTCTAATTTTCCTGTATTATACACACCATCTTGTTCAATGAACTGTGTTAGTATATCCAGAGGGATATCCCTTCCTTTATAATTGTTGTTGAAATATAGCTCCGATGGGGGGGGCAAGAAAATGTGATTTAGGAAATTAGGTCACTTTTTGTACCTTAATCTAAATACCTTTGGCATCTGGATCATGCAGACAAATCATATTTCTCAGACTGGAGGGCAATTTGGGCATTTCTGTGTATGGAGAGACACAGTAAATATAATGTAAAAATTATTTAGATTTGAGTCACAAATATTTGGCACTCTTGGGAAATAGAGATTATTTACCCCAGATCATAAAGAATTTGAGTGCTGCAATCTTTGTGGAAGAAAAACTGGGTTTACCAGAGCACAGCAGTGATCAAGCAAGGACATCTACTCCGAATCACTGATACTCAGTAGTATGGCTATGGGTACCTTCCTGAGCTTTGCTGAACCTTATTTTGTGAGTACTAAAATGAGGTAATTACACCTCAAATTCTAGATGAGATGTTACATGGGAAAAGGCATGTTAATCATTTAGTCTTCCAATGTTAAAACTTGAGAGGCAGCTATTGAATACTAGTTTTTTCCCTTTCTTTTGCCTCACCGTGGATTCATTATTATTTTTTGTAAAGCCATGACCTTTTAAAAAATATTATTAGTTGTAGATAGATGCAATACCTCTTAATTATTTATTTATTTTTATGAGGTGCTGAGGATCCAGCCCAGTGTTTCACAGAAGCTAGGCAAGCACTGTATGACTGAGCTACAGCCCCAGCCCCATAGATTTATTCTTTTCTCAGAATTTTAGTGCCTTATTTATGAAATGTTCATATAACCCAGTAGTAGTGATGGTGTTATCCATATTTTGCTTAAGATATAACTAAAACACAATTTTTTTAGTTATTAGACAAGGCACTCTGACAGCTAGCTCCCATGCCACTTTGGTCCTAGGACTATGTTCTCATTTCTAAGGTGTTCTGAGAAAAAGAATGATTCCCAGTACATCTGCCTTAGGCATAGAGTGTTCTACATACACCCCAGTCCAGGAAGATTAGATTAGGGTACAATGCCATGGAAAGCCAACCACAGCAAACACTCTGTAGCTGCTACAGTCAACCCTAGACACCCGCAAAGACATATTTACAACATTATTTTGTACACAAAATTTAAGAAAAAGCGGAGAAGTACCTGTATGTCAGAGTCTATTTAATAGTTATGTAAGTAGGACACTATCTAATTTTTCCTCTGTTGGCATTTTTCAGCTTATCAGCAACTCATATGTAACCCAGATTCAGCCATTTTCTTCCAAAGACGTCTCTTTTCACAAATGTCAAATCCACCAACTCAAGCAGATAAATGCATATTTATTCAGAATTAGGGAAAGTGATAATAAGTGAATGGCTAGCTGCAATTTCTTTTTGAAATAAACAAAAATCAATCATATTCCACATTTTGAAGAGGGGTGTTTTGACTATGTAGATTCAATTGGTAACTTGAAAATTGTACCATAAATCAGGAGAAAGATAAAATTGTTAAAATTCTGTCACTAATTTAGATATTTTAAAATTCTAGTTCCTATAACACTTGGTTAAAGCAATGAGCATTCCCTATTTTTACAACAAAATTATAGCTTTCATGATATGTGTGTATTTTGTTAAAGTGTGTGTGTGTTGTGTGCGTGTGTGCTTGCATGTAAACTCATTTTAAAATATAGGATGTATAATTCTTCTGTTTTTGTTTTATAATAAATATGGTATGAATAGACAATAAGTGATAATTTTTAAGTGTCAAGCATGCAGGAAAAAATGATCTGAGTTAAGGAAACAATTTGGAGAGATTATCAGAAATAATAAAAAAAAATATGTTAGTACCAAGAGACTTAATTTAGTATGTGCAGGATCTTCTGCCATGATTAGTTTAAAAATTTTGAAGGGGGCTGGAGGTGTGGCTCAAGCGGTAGCGCGCTCACCTGGCGTGCGTGCAGCCCGGGTTCAATCCTCAGCACCACATACCAACAAAGATGTTGTGTCCGCCGGGAACTAAAAAATAAATATTAAAAAAATTCTCTCTCTCTCTCCTGTCTCACTCTCTCTTAAAAAAATTAAAAAAAATAAAAAATAAAAATTTTGAAGATTTTAATGTAGTTTCCTTATTCTGTTGGACATTTGCATTTACATATTTGTTTAAAGTCATAAAACACATACAAAAATGATACTACCATTAAAACAGCATTTAAAAAATCATTCATTATTCTTTAAATGGCCACTGGATTTGTGGAAAGGATATGAAACAGAAGGATTTACTAGAACAAAGATCAAGAATTAAGACACTAATGCTCCATCTGTTCAATAGCTCCCAATTCTTAATGTTTACAGTAATTGTGTTTTGTGGAATAAAATAAAAACGAGTCTCTGAATATGGATGCTTTTTTATTATAATGGTACATAAATATATCCAAATATTAATGTGCCCTGTGTTCAATGTAGAAAATGGAAAAAAAGAATTTATATACTATAATTTATAAGTACACAAAATAACTTATCTTAACCTAATGCTTTTTCACTTTTGCCTATAATAACACTGACCAAGATTTCTCTTTAGAGAAAAATTCAAAAAAAACCTCTGTGTATACACACACACACACGCGCACATAATTACATATATAAAATTGTAGACAGGGAAGCAGAGAACTAAAGAGTTTTAAAGATGAATGCCAATTGCTTTTTCATGATTACTCACAAAACAATGACTAGTTCATGCAAATTTCAAAATAAAATAGACTGTTCCCCATGGGAACTTGGGATATGTTTCAGGGGAAAAAAAAAACCTTGCAAAATAAATAAATAAATGGACAAAGAAATATCAAAACCATATAGCTCAGGCTGGGGCTGTAGCTCAGTGGCAGAACACTTGATTAACATGTGTGAGGCACTGGGTTAGATCCTTAGCACCACATAAAAGTAAACAAAATAAAATAAAAAGGCATTCTATCCATTGGCAACTACAAAAATTAAAAAAAATATAGCTCAAGGCCAATTTAACATATAGAGTTAAGATTACAAAAGACAAATGAAGATATATTTACTTATCCTATAATTTGCTTATAAGGTGTCAGCACCTAATTACCTTTGATAAAATGAGATTTTTCAAAGCAATTAAGTGGACTTATTGCCTGTTGCTACTCAAATTCTATATCAGAATTCAACATAATGTAGATCATTCTTAAACTCTTAAGGCGATGACAGAAGGAATTTTAAAATAATATTCCCTTCCCTCATAGAAGAAATCAATTCTTATTTAGTAAAGAGAATATACCAGTCATCATTCTAGTTTAATTTCATTTTCACAATAGTGCTGTTTGTAGATGGAGACAATAGGTTTGGAAAGAATAAACTACTTTGCCACAGATTGCCTTGTCAATCAATCTTGAATTTGAATACAGTCATAAATTTTGTTGGTTCCAAAAATTCATAATTATAATTCAGTGAAGATACATTTCTTTCCTATAGCACAGAGGTGGAACAGTTATGAGAGATGGCTGAAACCTTTTTTGGTCACAAACATTTGAAACAGCAAAATGTAATTTTTATGAAGTTAAAAACATTGAGTTTAGGGAAGCAGTCTTGCACAATATTTAAACAATATTTAAGAAAGAAATTGTCAGGTACAACTTTTCTGTCTGCAAATAAGTTACTTTTATATTTGTGAATAAATTAACTGTTTGCCCACATCTCTGAGCTTCGGTTTCTTTATTGAGACTGGGGGTGTTCATATTTTCATATGATGTGGAATATTTACAAAATGATATCTGCAAAGTGATTATATACATTAAAAACTCTAAACAATCCTTAGCTCTGGTTATTGTAATAAAATCCTTACAGTTTAACAGTCTGTGATAACAAGTTATTTTTTCTGAGATATTTCTTAGCTTTCCAATACTTAAATTAAGTCTTTGGACATAGTAATCAATTCACTGAGGTTTCAGTTGAATCAACACAATCAGGTAAAATTTAACAAATACAGGATTGACCATTTGGTCTCATTATCATATAGTGGTAGCCTGGAAGAAGGAAGGCTTATCCTTTGCAAGAAAAGTGAACTCATTATTTCAGAGAAACTCCAATCAGGAGGTGGTGGAACACAAGACATAAAACACTTAAGATTGAAACCATGGCAAAATTCAATGATGCCCTAGAAGGAGGAGAAAATTTCTCTAACTTCTTTCAACTGATTTACCAATAAGACAATGTAGGTTTAATGGGGAAAATTGCTTAATATTAATATTTTAAAAATGGAACAAAAATAAATGGGCTACAATGTAATGAATCAATCAGCGTCTAAGGGATATAACTCACTCTTGCTATGTGATACACTTTTACTGACAATTGAAGTAGATGATGCTGCAGTCAGAAACAATTCACAAAACTCCAGAAGGAAACACTGAAAGACAAGCTATTAAGTTTGAATTCAGCAAATTCTGAAATCGGAAGGCAACTTTTGTGAGACAATGTAGAATCTAGAAAAACTATTGGTCCATTTTTACACCATATCCTTATTTAAGTGGTGTGGAAATATTTTATCAGAGAAGTTCAAACAATGATGAACCAAATGAATCATATTGATGTTCTGAAATTCAAATTAAACACAAACATCAACTGGGAATGCATTGAAAAATCACACAAAACATTTTGTTTTGTTTTAGCTTTCTTTATTTAGAACCACTTGAATTAAAAGTTTGTTGATATTTCTTTTAAATATCATAGTGGAATGAAGACAGAATGTAGAATGAAGACAGGTGTCCATAAAGCCGCATAACCAGACTGCAGTTCTGTTCTTATCGATCATCACTAGCTCTGTGAGCCATGCTAAAATACTGTAGTTAGTCTTCTGGTGACCTTGAGAGATTTTCATACCTCTAGGAAAACTAGCTATTTTACAGATTGAACCATCTTAAGTTAGTCTGACAGTCATATGTTTAAATCATGATTTCAGTGCCTAAAGAATTTTTATTTTTTTTAGGCTCCCAAACAAGTCAGCGAATTCAGTAGAGTTGCCCTGTGGCTTCAAGAAGGGGAAGGTCAGTCAAGGTTCAAAAAGCCTTTGTCAAAAGCTAAAGGAGAGCTCCCATCAAACCCCGCATTCAGACAGAATGGCATCTGTTTCTCATGCACATGCTCAAGGAAGGCTCCATAGATTATCAAAAATGAAAAAAAAAATTCATTATAAAATATCTCCTAAGATTTCCTAAAATCAGTGTGTAATTTGACTCTGAGCATTATATAAACATAAAAAAGGAAAAGTAAAGAAAAGAAACAGAAGATAGGCTAATATATTCTTGGGTAGGACCTTGTCAGGTACTAGGTAATGGTAGAAGGGAGAAAATAAAAATTTTAGGAACAGATTTTTTTGAGACTCTCCTACTACCATTATGGGTGCACCCAGCAAATGTGTTTATAAAATTTAAAATTATGGTCCTAAATTTTCTTGTTTTTGTTTTCTTCTCCCTCTGAAATGTTATTCTTACTCTATTTTTTTTTTCTCTTTCTGAACATCAACTCAGACAAATGGGAATACACTTCTCAGATTTCATTAGGGCAAATACTAAGGAAAAACATTTTCATGTAAAATCTAAAAACAGGGTTTACATGACAATATAAGTAGTTATCTGTTCATCTCTATTTTTTTTTTTTTTTTAGTCAGGGATTGACCTCAGGGGCACTTGACCACTGAGCCACATGCTCAGCTCTATTATTTTATTTTATTTAGAGACAAGGTTTCACTGAGTTGCTTAGCACCTCACCATTGCTGAGGCTGGCTTTGAACTTGTGATCCTCCTGTCTCAGCCTTCTAAGCTGCTGGGACTGCAGGCGTGCACCACCATGATGGCTGTTCATTTCATTTTTATTTGAAAGAAGCCTCAGTAATCTTTATACTGATCATTTCTTTAGTTTCCAAATCTCAGCCCAAACTTGAATGTTCCTTATCTAGCCTCAGGAAAATGAGAGAAGATGCCTGATCCCATGGTTGTGGCACTTTCTCGTGTCCCTTGGCACAATTCATACCTGCATATGTGTTTACTGCCTTGGGATTTCCAAACGCTGTTTCATACCGTTTTAAAAAATATTGCAGGGGGTGATGATGCACACCTGTAATCCTAGTGGTTCATGAGGCTGAGGTAGGAGGTTCTCAAGTTCACAGCCAGACTCAGCAACTTAGCAAAGCTTTATACTTGTCTCTAAATGAAATATTAAAAAGGGCTGGAGGTTTGGGATTGTGGCTCAGTGGCCGAGTGCTTGCCTCACATATAAGGGACACTGGGTTCAATCTAAATGCATTGTGTCTATCTACAAATATATATGTATATGGGATGGAGATGTGACTCAGTGGTTAAGCACCCCTGGGTTCAATCCCTAATACTACTACTATTAATAATAATAATAGAAAACTTTACTCAGATTTTTTTAAATTTTTCAGACTAATTAAGTTGATTAAAAAGTTCTTTGAAGGATATAGTGAACTAAAAGATGAAGAAATTTTGTAAAGAAAGTGAAGCATAGAATTTTTTTCTGCCAGATATAATAATATACATGAGGCTATAGTAAATAGAACTCAATAGTCATTGGTACAGAAAGATTTGCACTGCTGAAAACGAATAAAGAATTGAGAAACAGATCCATCCAACTGTGAGAATTTTATATGAAAAAATATATTCCAAATCAGTGCAAATTTTATTATTAAGTAACACATAGAATGAATTATAGACCATATGTTTAAATAAAATATGTAAGAGCAAAAAAAACTTTTAAAATTAGATTGATGCTGGAAAGAAAAATGGATTCCTGGTGAAAGAAGAAATCTACAAATACTCTATCCATTCATTAATAGTAATAATAATAAACAGGTTGAAATGGTAGGTCAATACAAAGTTTCTTTTCATGTCCAATAAACATGGGAACAGACATTGGACTGCACCTGTGATCAGGGTAATGCAAACTAAAACAATTTGATGTAATAGTTGTCTAATTAATAAAAAAATTGTAAAGAATTGATAGCATTCAATATTCATCTGAGTCATTTCATTTGTAATAAAATTGGCAATCTGTTAGTGCACATCCAAGGACAAATACATACAAAAATGGAACTAGTTTCCTATTTCTAGGAATCTATAATATAGGTAGCTAATGCAGTGTGAAAAGATATGTCTGGATGGAGGTTGAAAGTAAGGTTATCCATAAATACTTCTAAAATTATTGGCATATTTAATATCTAAAATTAGAAGAATGGTTAAATAAGGTCTGATATATTCACATCATGAAATTCTATATACCATATTAAAAAAGGAAGCAAATTTCTACCCAAAATATAAGATTGAGTATCTATACCATATATATACAGACACACATATACACATATATGTGTGTGTGTGTATGTATATATATATATATACCTTTTTGTAAAAGATGTGCAATGTATTGTTTATTCAAAAAGCAAGGGCTGGGGATGTGGCTCAAGCGGTAGCGCGCTCGCCTCGCATGCGTGCGGCCTGGGTTGGATCCTCAGCACCACATATCAACAAAGATGTTGTGTCCGCCGAGAACTAAAAAATAAATATTAAAAATTCTCTCTCTCTCTCTCTCACTCTCTCTCCTCTCTCACTCTCTCTTTAAAAAAAAGCAATGATATAAATAGTTTGATTTTTTTTTAAAATCATGTATATGAAGATAAAATGTAGGTCTGAAATACACACATTTCAGGTATCACATACGTAAAAATGTTGACAGGGTCATCAGTTTTTATTTTACCCTTTCCATTTAGCATGATTCTTGAAATGAGTATGTATAGTTTATGAATTCTTTTTATAAGACAATAACAAACACAAAGGAAAAGAATGTGATTTAGTTTCCTGGATGCAGAAGAAATGACTCAATGACACCCAGGGTTCACTTAAAAATCCCAAAAGTAACTTTTTGCAGAGACAGGTTTGTTATAATTATCACCCAGGAAGAGTTGAATTCTCAAAATTGCTGAGATTTCATGCACTTCTGATAGTTGAGGAGGAAGTGGCAGCTTAGTGCTAGAAGCTCATACTCACTTTGTCTTCTTAATTATATAGTCATCCAGGAGTAACACTTTCCTTCAGAAATAAGATACTTAGTCACTCCTCCAAATAATGTGCTTATAGGCTCACTGTAAATTCAACAACAAATGATTGAAAATAGAAACTGTCAATCAGTGGAATAGATATACTTGAGTCTAAGAATCTCTGCTGCATACTATAAATATCAGCTCATTTTTGCAGCATTACATTACTAGTATGGTGACTTGCAGTCACTTCTTTTTTTTTTTTTTTTTTTGGTTTTAGGGAGAAATCATTTTATGCCTGCAAATACCCTAGGGAGCATATGTTTAAGTACGTTAACATCACATTGATGGGAACCAGAGTTCTTAGCCTACTTCCCTGTCTACACCCTTGGGAATCCTTCACTAGTCACATAATTCTCATAGTCTAATAGTTAAATGAATCACCTTTTATGTTCTACAATAAAAGACATATGAGTTTAGTTTTGTGATTTTGCACAACATTTTTTAAATAAATAGCTCCAAAATTCTATCAAGAATGTTCTTTTCTCTCACTGACAAGTACTTGTCCCACACATCCTCAGTGAGGAGAATATGTTTCAAAATAGAGTATAAATTTAAAAGTCTCACTTTCCTGTATTTTTGCCTCTAGAAACCATGCCACATCAATTAAGTGCTTTCAGAGGCATAAACAGTTAATCTCAGAGTCAAGAAGAAAGTACAATTATTCTTGCATCATTGTACTGAGACAATTCTTCCATTTATGAATAAACATTTTGGGCTTCTATTTTCTGTGTTGAAAGTGTTGTTGTCTCAAGGATGAAAAGATCAGGCACAATGAATAATCAATATTATCAGGATTTTATTGAGACACTTCTAAGTGAAAACTTTGGATCATTACATTTTACTATGAGGTTAGTCGATGAAATTAGCATTTCTTACTGTCAGTCAGATTAAGTAGGTTTGCATTTCAGAAGTATAGGTAAATTAAGATTAACTTGATTATGGTCCCATGAAGTATGTCATATGTCAGTCTGCAGTCTGGCTATAAAGGGGGTTTTCTTTTGCTCTTGAGATTCAATGAGGTACATTTTGGAGGAAGGGACTGGATGTCTAGCCTTGGATAGACATAAAAATACCAGAGAGATTTTATTCAAGACTCCTGCAATTTAAAAAATGTGGAAGTAGAAGTATAGCAAAGCAATTTCAGGCAAGCGTGGGTTTATATCCTTGCTCAGCTAATTACTGAACTGAGATAAACTACTTAACCTTTCTGTATCCCTGATTATTTTCACTAGAAATTAATAACAATTACCACTTCAAATGTTTTCTTATAAAGTGTAAATAATATAAGGTGCTTAGCATAATGTGTGTCACAAGATAAATGCTCAATACCAGTGTTCTAAATTGTTTCTGATGATATAACTATTCTTATTAATACTATTGTCACTACTGCAAGGAAACCTTTGTGACACTCAGTTTCTAAATCTGTTGGTGGGTAAATAGTTCTTCCTCGGTAGTCCAAGGGAAATCTCACTGAGGTCACCACTGTGGAGGACTCTTGAAATCACAGTATTTTTTTCTTTAGGGAATACATTATGCCACCATCATATGAGAATGTGCAAAACAACTGTGTAAATACTGTGCGCCAAGGAAGACACATCTCTCTGAATACATGGCAATTCTATTTAGGATTTCAGCTACTTCAATTATTAATTATGATGCAATTTAGGATTGAATGGATGTATTTAAGATGATGTTCTAGGAGAAATGATGCCAATCTATATTAGCATGAACAGCCATTATGGGCTCCATATTAGCATGAATAGCCATTATGGGCTCCAGATAATCCTATCTTAAAAACCATACACTATAGTCACTAGGGCTTAGAAAGATCCAAGTATAAGACACTGATGTTATATCAGTCAGAATGCAAAATCATTTCTAATTTTGGACCCCATGAATCCCTGTATAGGCAAAATATATCCTAATATTGCAGTTTGCAAACGAATATGTCTCCCTCTCCTTCCTCGTTTCTTTGTAGAGTAAGAATGATTGTGATTATCATTGCAGAAATTTAGTGGGACAAAAAAGATTCTGTACACATCAGTCCATATATTTCTTATGAATAAAACAAAAGGCCTTAACATACAGTTTCAAAAACTTCACAGCTCAGATATTGGTGCCTAAGTTTCCACTGAACCGAAAACTTTCTTCTTCTAAGCTTGACTTAATAAATATAAAATGTGACTGTGCTCTAATGTCAGAGGCACATTTCCAACACTAAGGTATCGGAGCTTTGCTAATTGGGGACATTCTGAATATTATAAATACCAATACTAATCGTTTGCATAAAGTTCTTTCCCAATGCCTTCATGCTCTAATTTCTGCTGTGTTTAATACTTCTAATGGCTTCAGAGTATAACCAGTTTTCCATTTTCATCCAATAGAGAAAACTACCTCCTTTCTGCTATACATAGGGAGACAGAAAAAGAGTGGCAGCAAATTAAACTACTTAAGGAGCTGTGCTCCTAGTGTTGGGTTAGAGCAGGGAACTGAGCTGGACCTTTTATGTTTGCTCATTAATGTGAGACTGTCAGTTCTATGAGGCCCAGGAGCAAACAAGTGAATTGAAAGAATCGTCCTGAAGAGTACCGTAGACACTGGGCTGAAGTTTTAGGGTTAGAGGAACCTGTTTGGAGAATATTGTGTCTGGCATTTCTGTACATCTCATGAGCAGAGCATTGACTTCCTTTACTCCAGGTTATCTTTTGCTGTGGATGTTTCTGCGGAGATCATATTTCTCTCCAGAACAAAGAACACATTTGCTTACAGCCTTGGAATGCAGAGATAGTGTTTCCTTCTGGAACAAAAGGAAGGTAAGTTGCTCTTCTAAAAAAGAATGTGGATTCCCAAAGTGGAGAGTTCCTCTCCTGGTGTGTACTTCTCCAGGTGGAAGTGCAATCAAGACCTTCCATGTCACCTTGTGGGAAGTGAGGGAGGGGAACTGACGTAGGTGCTGCTTGCTGTCCCTGGAATAACACAATCTTGTGTCTTGGACCCAGGAATCTTCTACCTTCAGCCAGCACAGAGGAAACTGAAGCAGGATGAATAGGGTTAAGTATCTTGGAGATTTCATAGTTCTTGACAGAAACACAGTTAAATAAAGTGATACAGGAATTAAAAGAAATCTAGAAAGGAAAAGGATTTTAAAAAAGATAGGCTGAGATTCCCTTCCTTTATGTTTAGTGAAGGCCTACTTGGAATTAATTCATTTATACATACATTGGTCACTTTCCATACTGCAGATGTTATTCTACATACCAGGAATATAGTACTAACTATGGCTGATAATCCCCCTCCTCTTGTGCTACATAGGTACTATTCAGCAGAGTAAAATCCATATCTCCTAACAAACATCTATTTTAACTCCATATGATTATAAATGATATGAAGCTAAATACAACTTTGTGCAATGAGGGAAATTTTCATTCATTAGGGTATTCAGTGAAGGTCTCTTTGAAGTGATAGCATTTGATATAATGTCTTTGATGTAGAATTTTGGGGAAAGAGCATTCCTTATGATAAAGGAGGGGGAGGGAGACAGAAAGAAACAGCAATTGTGGAGACCCTGAGGACTGAACAATTTTAATTCTTTTCCATAGAGAGAATAAAAAGTACAGTGGCTGGAATAGAGGACGTGAGAGGAAAAGGGATATTGGATGAATGCAGCTATTTCTGCAGGAATCAGATCATATAGAAAATTATAGACAATCAGATAGGGAAGCTTCTGTCTCTTTTCCTTTATGAAGTTAAATTGGCTCTCTTTCCTCATTATTTTTAAACAGACACAAAGCTTATTGATTACATGAGCATTTTAAAAGTAAGAAAAGTATTTCCATTGCAGAATGCAGGTGTATTGATTTCGAGGACAAAATTAGGGGGAAAAAAGCTTTTACCTAGAAACATCTGGAGAATGGAACTAAGAATAATTGCAATTAACCAGTACTGTTACTGTTACTACTAAAACTTCTATAATCCCAATACTACTAAAAATGACAACATAAAGATAAGGCAGAGGAGGAAGTAGAAGGAAATAAGGAGAAAACCAACAAACCCCACAAATTATAAAGAGACACTTCCATGTCAAGAATTAAGACCAGGGCTGGGGTTGTGGCTCAGTGGTAGAGTGCTTACCTAGCATGTGTAAGACCCTGTGTTCGATCCTCAGCACCATATAAAAATAAATAAATAAAATAAAGGTATTATGTTCAACTACAACTAAAAAGTTATTATTTCAAAAACAAAAAGAACTAGGTCCAAAGTATTGCATACTTTTCCCAAGTTTCAAAATCGCTCCGTAAAGTGCCTTGATGTTTTTTGCAGAGATGAAAATCCAGGATCCCAGGAGTAAAGCTCATTGCTTGAGATTCCCCCAGCTAGCCAATGTCTGTGCCAGGATTGGAACCTTGAAACTCTCTGGCTCTGGAGCCAGAATATTTGCACAACATGCATCCCCTATTCTAATGTGGCATCTTTGTGCTGCAGATGTTCCTTCCCTTACAAGGCAGGCAGCTTTGTCTTCAGTTGATAGAGAATTGCAGTACTGCAAAGATTGTTAGGTTCCATCCTGGGACAAAATGATTGGTGGTTTTTATCTACATTGTTTGAAATGTCTGGCTCTATACAGTGGCTGAAATACAGCACATTTTTTTTCCCTCAGTGGATGCCATAGCAGAAAACAGATGTAAAATGTCTTATAATAAGATGGGCAGAAAGGCCTAAATCCATTCTCTAGCATGGGTTATAGCTGACCCATGCTTTATTCCAGGTGCTTCTAGACTTCAGTCTTTTAAAGGAAAATGATGAATTTCTAGAATATATCTCTTAAGAGAAAGGATTATTCTAATCCTAAAAAAATACTTCATAAATACACAAAGTCAAAGGGGACATATAAAATTACCAGAAAAAAGCAGATATTTATCTAACAGAATAACAAATCCATGGAAACCTGAAATTCATACCTTGAAAATTTAGTAACCCATGACAGGTTGCTACACTAGAAATCTTAAAAAGATAGTCTAGACATTGGTTCCATACCTGTGTTGAAAGGAATGCAGGTTTCTAGAGAGGGCAGTGTAAAATTTCATAGTTTGAGAAACATTTAGCAGGATTTATTTGTCTATACCCTCTTTTCTTATCGGCAGGACCATATTTAGTTTTATTTAGGGAAGGAGTGTTGTTGAATCTATGCTGTCTATGTATCTGCATTTCTCAGCCTACATTTCATTGTATGAGGCATTAAAATAAAATTTTGGTCTATACTATGAGAAAGGTTCTCTAAAGGGCTCTCTATGGCTTGGAGGGATACCATCTTGCTGCTTGCATTTGGTTTTTCTGTGTGCAAATTGTGTGTGGAGCTCCAGCCATTGGATTACATTACATTGTTTTTAGGATAAAACCCACAAGTTAGCATAATAAAACTTATAAATGAAACTTGGATTGATTTTGTGGCATTACCATATCTGCTGTGATGCACCTCTGCCAGAATTCAGTTTTACTCAGAATTAAAATCCTAGGGTGTTTAGCCAAGTCTCTGGCACTTACCAGGAATTGGACACAGTTTCTGATAGATTTTATATATTCCATTTTTTTTCTCAAAAATTTGAGGCACATTTGATGATTAGAGATCTTGAAAAGCACAGTCATAAATAATATGTAGGTAACTAAAAGAACTGTTCAGTGATTCCTATGTGCCAGACATTATGCTGGATGCTGAGGATATGATCAGACAGAAGAAGCAGATCTACTCTGAATCTGTTATAAAAGGAAGACTTTCTAGGAGGTTAGTTAGGGTTTGAAGGGTTGATAGGAGTTTTCTAAAAAGAGAAAAATGAAAATACAACTCAAGTAGAAAATATAGTAAATGAAAAAGAGACATAGATGAGATGCTTCCCAAGAATTTCATCATTCTGATAGAGCTGGAGATTACAACAGAGTTGATCTTGTGGCTGGGTGCCTGATCCTGGAACAGAGATGAAGTTTAATGAGATAGATAAAAGCCACAGTGTGGAAGGCTTTTTATATCTGTCTAAGGAACTTAGGCACGGGGCTCTAGTCAGTAGGCACCATTAAGAGCTTCAGACAAAGAGAATCAAGATTGAATGTGAGTTCTTGAGTGACCTTTCTGGCATAGATGTGGAGGATGGGTAAGGGAGGCTGTTTGTGATAGGTGGGTGAGTTTGGAAGGAAATCGGATGCAAGGAACCTAGATGGAGTCGGCTGAAGTTGCAAATATCAAGAGGATGGAAGCCTCTGCCAAAGCAACTGCTTTGACTGACTAATAAAGGACCACATGATCTTATTCATGCGACAATGCCATTTCCATGAACCTAATCAATAGTTGTCGGAAATAAGAGGACACTGACTAACTCAAAGCAAGCCTATATTTGAAGAAATTTATTTCATAACTTGAAAGTTTAAAAAATATCCTCCTTAACATTCCCAGGTTGCTGGCAGAATCAATGGTTTTTAAGTGCACAAAAATGCAGGCACCATTTTGATCTAATCTGGTATTCCCACAAACATTCAGCAGCTCCCATGCTGAGAAAGTGGTAACTTCTCTGCTGCTTTGGAGATCTGTCACTACCCCCATGTAAGAGCACATAACATGTAATCAAGAAGGCTTCCATCTTCCCAGAGCCCCTGTTCTTGGCATTTAGAAGCTGGTGCATGTCATTTTATTGTGGCATTTATCACCATGCCCTCTCGGGCATTCTGACTGAAGCCAAGATTGTCACTGGAGTCCTATAACTTACACTGAAGATCTAATGATGACAGCACCCGTGAAAATTTGCATAGTTCTTATTTCAAAGGAAATCATTTCATTGAGATATAACCACAGCCTTAAAATCCATTGGCATCTCTGAAATGATTTAAATCCATGTCCAGATTCACTAGCTCTTTGGCACTAGAGTCCTACCATCAAAATCTGAGTGCTCCTGAGGTTCTGTACAATTCCAGCTCTGCATTGTGTAATGTTTACTTTGTAACCTTTTAAGAAGGACTGGAAAATACTTCTGAGTGAGGTCTGCAGCTGAAGAGTTCCATTGCCTCAGGGGCTTCCTGCAGGGATGGTTGGAGATCATTTTCATTATTGTAGGGGTGGTGTTTTGCTATCACTTATACCCTATCCTATCCACAGACCTTAGTATCTCCATGTTACCAGAAGGATTTCTGGGAGAAATCAGTCAGTGTGAGAAGGAAGTTCTCAGGTGCATCCATCATGCTTTGCCCACCTTGCACATTCTTTGGTAAAGACTTGCCTTTGACTCTAGGGATGCTTTTTCTTTCAAGTCCATGAGATGCCATCCTTTCATGATAGAGAATATACCCAAGAACTCAAGGAAAATTGGGCATTAAGTAGCACCACCTGCATCAGATTATAGCAGCTACTGAATAAATAGATGTGGGTGTGTGATTGTTTTGTATACCTGGTGAGCTTAATACATAAATATTTTAATTAGGAAATAATGATTAGGTAGGTGTCTTAGAAACATAATTCTCTGTAATGGCCTTTTTTTTTTTTAAGTATATTTTCACTTATTTTTATTTTGCCTTCAGCTTATTTCCAGAGAGAATTAAAAGTGGCTAGTGGTGCACCCTACTTGAGCTTTAATATTATTATTCTAGTAAATGTTGTGTATTGGCCTCCTATAGTACAAATCCAATTTAAAAAAAAAACACTACTAAAAATGGTAGAAGTCTTTTTTCTCTTAGTCTTATTAAATGCAATTTGTTATTTCCATAAAATGCATGAGACAAAAGGGAAGGAACCATGAAAAACAATTTTTGTTTTTCACAAATGGAGAAGAAAACAGTAGTATAAAAAATCATGGAAATTTAAGAAAATTTAAGAAATTTATAGAACAAAGCTTTTCAAGAAATATAGGAATTCTGTCATGTCTAAGACACATCCTGACTTTAGGCTTAGAATAAGTAAAAGTCATAAAATCTGTTATATCTTGAAATGAATCAGTTTATGTAATGATGATTTTTACCGAAAATGTAATTCATTGACTACACCTTTCAGAGTAGGCAACAAACATCTCAGAGTGGTTAATTAACCTTTCAATGTCACATAGTAGCAGAGGCTAACTGAGGCTCTCTGAATCAATTTCCAAATTACTAGTGAGCAATGTACTCATGGGTAACTGATTCTAGGCCAATGTCCTGTGCTATAATTCCCCTTGTGCCCCTTCTACAAAGTAGATAGATGACTAAATGAAATAGGACACTTTTTTTTTTTACTTTTTAGTTGAAGATCTAATTCTGATTTCTAAAAATCTAACCAAAACCAGCTAAAGAAACAACATTTGAACCATTGTCCCAGATCAAAGACTGAAAGGTCATCTACTTAGAAATTAAATGCAAAGAAGTTCAAATCAGATTTTTAGAACCAGACAGCATACTTTACACAGTTACTTCACTTAAGGTAGGGAGATATGAGGATACAATATTTCAAATAGTAAAAGTGTCCTTTATCATATTCAGTTGAGCCTCTGCTGGTTAAAAGATTAAAGAATCTTCTCTCTGTTTCTAGCAATACTTAGTAACCCAGTTTCATAAGATCCCATTATATCACAGCAGGGTACTTGTTTGAGAACTCTTGGATGTAAAAGTTTTGCCTCAGGGGGAAAAAAGCCAATCTACTGGAAGAAAAGCATTCACATTTTTTTTTCCAAGTTTCACCTTTAGTAATTAAATTAATCAAATGGATATTTTTCACTTTTCTTTCATAAAGCACATTTTTAGAGACCATGCAAAGACAAATTGCTCTCAGAATCATGCTAATTGGCTCTCTGGCAATTCAAGAGATGACTTCTTGATGAGGAAGATAATGACAAGCTCTCAAGGGAAGGTAAGGAAAAGCAGTCCCACTCATGTTTTTTTTTTTTTTTTTTTTTTTTTAAGGATATAAATAAGAAGCACTTAGCACGGAATCTAGATAGGAGTTCCTTAAAGAGAAAATAATGTGACATTCCTGGTCTTTTGGTCTTTTAGGGTAAAAGTTGAACTCTAACCTTATATACTGATCTACTTTCTACTGCTGTGATGGAAAATAAATGTATGCATTTTGTAGAGCAGAGAATTCAGAATGCTTCTGGAATCCATGACTCCAGTCCGCAGCCTCAGGAGGTTATCTGATCTGCTGACTTCTTAGCTGCAGAACCTCAATCAGTTTGCATGATCACCAACATAGAGCTGGGAAGAGGGGGAGGTTTATGGTCAGTTTCACTTTTTTTTTTTTTTTTAGAGAGAGAGAGAGAATTTTTTTAATATTTATTTTTTAGTTTTCGGCGGACACAACATCTTTGTATGTGGTGCTGAGGATCGAACCCAGCGCTGCGCGCAAGCCAGGGGAGCTGGCTACCGCTTGAGCCACATCCCCAGCCCCAGTTTCACTTTTGAATAGAGTGATAAGGCATGATATGTATGACCCGATCCCCACTAGAGGGACAGGAGGGAAAATCTACCAACATGGGTTCACAAGAACATGTAAGCAGGAGAAGAAATGCTCTCTTTTTCAAGAGGTATAGGCTGCTATAGTTTGGGTATAGCTGAGTGTCCTCCAGGGTCCCTTGTGGTTAAAGTTTTAGACACCAGGCTGGTCCTCTGTGGAGATACTGGAACATTTGAGAAGTATAGCCCAGTGAGATATCTTAAGGTCAGGAAATGGGCCCTCAAAAGTGATAAGTGATTGTGGTATATAATGCAAAAAACAAACAAACAAACAAAAAGTACACGTATAAAGACATGAATTGGCATGAACATACTTTATATACAAAAATATGAAAAATTGTGCTCTATATGTGTAATAAGAATTGTAATGCATTCCACTGCTGTGTATTTTTAAAAAATCAATAAAAATAAAGTAAAATTATTTTGTTAAAAAAAAGTGAATGTGGGACACTAGTGGGACACTAGTGTGTCTCTCTCTCTCTCTCTCTCTCTCTCTCTCTCTGTCTCTCTCTCTCTCTCTCTCTCTCTCTCTCTCTCTCTCTCTCTCTGTTTGCCACTGCACACTCTTCCACAAACATGCCCTCATACCATGTGCTGCAGTCCACTACCCTCACCAGAAGCTAAACCAAGGCCTTCCCCACTTGATCATAAACTTTGAGCCTCTAAAACTGTGAGCTAAATAAACCTGTTTTCTTTATAAGTTGTGTTATGTTTTAGCAACACAAAAGCTGACTGATACATGCACGTAAGCCAATATTATATTTAAAAAACTGATGCAAACATCTTGCAACCATAAGTAAAAACACTAAAAAAAAAATTGCTGAGGAGAACAGAGTACAAAAATATTGTCTCTGGGTCCATGATGATATTACTGATTTGCTAAATCAACACTGAAATTCAAGTGCAGGTAGTTTTGTTCATTTTCCTAATGGTTAGTGAATTACTCTAAGTGCTGCAGCCATAAGATTTTTTAGAAAATTTTTTTTCTCATGATCCTTACAAGGATGCATGTATAATAAATGGGTTTCACAGGTACAATGTCTCCTTCTGGAACAAAGGGCTGTTCAGTATGGTAAAGATGAAGTTTAGGGGAAAGAAAATGGATCCCATTACAGATGACCATGGATGGTGTCATCTGGCTCTCTGCATTTCCCTGTGAGAGTGGGGCTCACCACCTTCCAGGTTTTGTGTTTCTGCAATCACCAATGCAGCAAGGTTCAGAGTTAGAGTAACTGGATCATGAGGACTCCAGCCACATCAGTGGATTAACAACACATGGGGGCTTAGCTGGAGTAGGTAGATTGCTGGGACTGTACCTGGAATTATTTATCTTGTCCCTGGATGCCTCTCTCCATCTTCCACCACACCCTTCTTCTATGAGGTTTTGCCTCACCTCAGGCACAAAGCTGTGGAGTCAGCCAGGCATGGAACTAAGTCTTTCCTCCTCTGAGTGTTTTTCTCAGGTATATTTGTCCCTGTTCAGGGATGAAAAGCTGATGAAAAGCTGGGAATGTATGACATGAGTTTTATACATCACATTGTACCTGCCATTAAAGTAGCATACAGTAAATACTGGGACACGTCAAAATGAAACTGGTGCTAGTTTGAATAGGATGACTTGGGCATCAAAATCAATAACAATAGCAATGGATTGTGGCCTTATTAATAAAATAGGAAACTGTGACTTTTATACAGACTTATATAATAAATGAGTGACTTAATAGCCTCGTGGCTTTCATCACAGATGGATATAATCTAGTGTTATTATAAATGGATAGATAAATTAAAAAGTAGAGAAAAAAATTCTTACATAGACTAGCAATGAATTTAGAAGGAATAATGGAAATAAGAGAGTTGCCATTTAGGTAACTATGAAAAATAACGGTTAATTAAGGCAGCTGCTTATCAATGGATATTAAAGCCATTTGGTGGTGATTTGATAAGGAACTGTTTAATAACATAATTATAGAATTCTTTACTTCAAAATACTAGTCCATTAAAATGAGAAACTGGAGACTGGAAGAGGTAAGCTCTTGGCAGAGTCTAGTACCACTAAGTAATTCATGCTAAAGTCACCAGAGAAAGCATTGGCGCCGCATCCTCTGCCTCCTAATGGAACTGAGTTAAGAAGGGAACGATATAATTTTTATGAAACTCCTACCAGAGAAACTTAACCTTAGTCAGGACAGGAAGAAAAGTCAGATGGACCCAGGATGAAAGATGGGATCCAGAAGCTAAGGCCTGTTCCCTTTGAACCTGCCAAGGACATGAGAAGCAGGGAAATCCTGAGGGACTCCTTCAGCAGGCAGTAATTTAAGAACACTGGACAATCAAATGCAACGTTGTTTCCTGGGTAGAACAAAAACCACCAAGAGAAAAATTACTGTTGGAGCAATTGACACTGTTGGAATGGAAACTTTGGGATGAATGGTCCTACTGTGCCAATTTTGATTTCCTGATATGGGGGATTATTGCATAATTGTCCAAAAGAGTATTTTGGTGAGAAACATGTAGACCATACTATTTAAGATAAGTAAATGTTGTGTCTACATTTTACTCTTGAAAAGGTGAAGAAAAAATAAGAGATAGTGGTTACAAAAATTCTAACAATTGAAGGATCTGGATAGGATAAATAGAAGTGGTTATTGGAATTTAAAAAAAAACTTAGAATGAAGTATGTATGTGCATATACTGAAACTTAAGGTAACATAGTTATTAATAAGATTATAGTCTCTTGCGTTTAATTTAAGTTGGTATATAGCACATCATTCATTACCCCCAATGAATGCTGAGATTTCACTAGGGTTGCTCCAATGTTTTAGATGCAGAATTGAACAGAGAAGAACAATTCAATCACACGGCCTACACATATCTAAGTCTCTAGCAGAATTCACATAATCACAGTCAAATTCTTTTAGTTATTTTCTAAAGTAATTAAGTCATTAGAACACTATGTTCATTTTATTATTTTAAGACATTTTTGTGGCCTCAAGAAAAGAGGTGAGGAAATCTGAAAAGAAATAACAACCTTCAATTGAATAATAAATACATTAACTCAAGCTGTTTATGGCAAACCTATGCTATTTCCTAATTCCTTGGAACTTGAGCCTAAGAGGTATTTCCTATAACCTGGATTATGAATGGAGATTTTTAAAAGATCTTTCCCAAGTACTTTCACAAGGAGGATCTCATTTATGAGAGCTGCAAGCATTCTGATAGCACTCTGCTTTCTCAAATCATAAATACTGCATTTTCTTCCTTTCAACTCATAGTTTCTTAAATTTCAAAGGTCAGCAGCCTTCTGAATAAAAGAATAAAGACCAAACCCTTATAAATTGTGGTGGGGGCCCTCAGTAGAAATGGTATTTTTAAATTGCTTAAACCAAAGCAATAAAGAAGGAAGTATCCACAGGACATTGGCACGTTGCTTCCCAACTCTCTCTTTAAAACAATAAACCTTTTTTTTTATGAAATTTATCCTTTATCTTATACATGCCAGAAATGTGAACTCTAAAAGCTACAAAAAAATGTAGCAATTCAGCTGAGAATCTGGGTTTTGTTTTGTGAAGATCCAGTTCCTTTTTTATAACAGGGATTTGACAAAAGACTAAAAATAGTTAATTTGGCTTCACTCTTCATGCATAATATGAATTTGTTTTAGTTCCCTGTGTATATTACTTATTTAGAATATCTAGATTTAGGAATTTAACCTAAAAAACACAAATACACACACATGTATATGTATGTATGTGTATATATTTTTTTCCTGGTTATCAGGAACTGAACCTAGGACCTCATATGAGCTAGACAAACACTCTACCTCTTAGCTATCTATCCAGCTCCCAATCACCTTTTTTATTGTGAGAAAGGGTCTCATTAAGTAGTGTCCAGGCTAGTCTCAAACTTGTGATCCTCCTGCCTCAGCCTCCTAAGTGGTTGGGATTATAGGTTTATACCATTGCACCTGGCTTAGAATAAGTTTGTTTAATGGCTAGACCACCTGGAGCCCACATGAAACATAAAACAAAAGAAATGCAGTTCCTCCACAGAAGGCTCACTTTTGTATTGTGTAAACATAATTCAATAAACAGGTGCATTGATATATCTATGATTAAGGTATAGAGAAAATTTAGAGGAAAGCAGGATTGCCTCCATCAAAGAAAGTACCAGGAATGGCTTTCTCAGGAAGAGGATGATGACCCGTTTTAAGACTTTAAGAAAGTTTGCCAAACAAAATTTAAAAAGAAAGAAAAGTCTCAAATGATCCAAAATCACAGGGAAAAATCATAGAATGTGGTAAATACATTCATTATTGCCTCAGTACTGTGTGCATGTGTTTGTGTGTGTGTGTGTGTGTGTGTGTGTGTGTGTGTGTGTGTGTGTGTGATGAGTAGCAATTGCTGATGAAAGCCATCATTAGCAACAGGACAGTATCATACAGGAAAAGTTGCATTTTAACCATAGGAAGTATACAAGTTGCTGTTGACTCTGTTTAACATACAAAATTATTGCTAAAGTAGAGTTCCACTCACATTGCAGTTACTGTCTGCAGGCGAGGTGGCTTTCAATGTGAAGTCATTCACACTACTTCAGAGGGCAGGCAGGGGGGCAGTGATAGAAGGAGACAATAACATCTGCTGTCAGAGATTTGAGATGCTATCCCGTGATGGCCAAATTCCCTGTTACCATGCCTAGATATACAAGATACTTCCTTTTCCTATTCTGCATATTCCTGCAACAGCAGTGTGTGTGGTACAAAGGTGTATGCACATATACATAATTGTTGTATTTATATTTGCCATTTTCTGTCCAATAGCCAGAGTGACCTTTCAAAAATTCATATCCAATTATGTTATTGTTCTATTGAAGATCCCCAATGCCTTCCTTCTTCATGTAGAATAAAACCTGAGTTCCTTACATGGCCCAGCTTGCCAGTTTCTTCAATCTCATTTCAAACCCTTTCTTAGTCACTTGCTAACTTCTGACAATATTGGCCTTCAGTCAATGTTATGGTTTAAATATAAGATCTTATGTGAGGCAATGCAAGGAAGTTTAAAGGTGAAATGATTGGGTTATGAGAGCTTTAACAAAATTGGTGTGATCCACTTGAATGGGTTAACTGGGTGGTGACTGCAGGCTGGCAGGATGTGACTACAAGAGATGAGTCACTGGGGGCATGACTTTGGGGTTTATATTTTGTCCCTGGTGAGGGTAATCTGGTTTTCTGCTTCCTGATTGTCATGTCCTGAGCTGTTTTTCTCCTCCACACTCTTCTATCTTGATGTTCTGCCTCACCTTGGACCCAGAGCAATGGAGTCAGCTGTCTATGGACTGAGACCTCTAAAACCATGAGCACCAAATTATTTTTTTTTCTCCTCTAAAGTTGTTATCTTCAGGGCTTTTGGTCACATTGATGGAAAAACTGACTAAAACAGTTTCTAGAATAACCATTGTTCTTATCTAACATATGAACCTTTGAACTTACTGACTCTTCTGCACAAAAATATCCTTCCCATTAGCAGGGTAGCTCCTTTATAGACTTCATGTTATAGATTAAATGCCACTCAACTCAGAAAAACATTCCATATGGTTCAACTTAATACTATCATGCTGCACTCCATGGTCCCAATGACATGAACTATTGGAAGCAAGGTGGGAACAGTTAACACAATGGGATACCCACAGGGTTTGGAATCAAATTCCAGTTATACAACATGCAAGCTGTGAGTGCTTGGATACATTCCTGAAAAATCTTACACTCGTTCCTTCATTCCTTCACTCAGGCTCTGTTCTAGACATCAGGGAACAAACAGTGAACAAGAAAAATAGTAACCCTGCATTTACAATGCTTTCAGGATGCAAGTTGTAGATATCTGTTACAATTTCAAGGAGTGATGGATGAGATGAGCAGGAAGGAGCGTCTTTTGCATATTTTGAATAAGAAAGGTCTTTCTTAGGAAATGGCATTTTAGCAAAGTGGAAAATAGCATTTTTTGCTTCTACTACAGTGTAAACTGAAAGATTTATAGAGAAAACATCAGTGATGATCAGTCCAGGAACAATATTGGCATACTTAAAGATTAAAATGTGTAGATACTGAGACCTATTTTTCAGAGTTGCTGTTCTGGAGAATAAGTGAAGTGTAGGGTATGCTGTACAATTCAGGGAGCTTAGCACTTGAAAATATTAGTCTCCTACCCTGCTTTTCTTTTCTCCATCCTACTGCCTAAGATTAAAGAGAACTGAGGAATAGATAAAAGCTCACTGGTATTGACCAGCATTGCTACCTTTTGCAAACTCATTCTCTCACACTGTTTCTGTGCACGTGAATGTGGTCAGTTAAAAGTCTCACTGAGACATACACATTAGGGGAAAAGCCAATTCTTCCCATATTCTTGATCACATTTTCTAATGGCATAATGGTAGGTGTTGCTCAGAGTTAGAATGTTCCCAAAATGCAATGCATGGTCCAACAAAGCAAAACAAAGAGAATTGAATTCAATCCAATCTTATTGTAAGTCTATGATTCATCATTTGTTAGCTGTGTGACATTTGTTTCAGTCACCTCAACTTTTTAAGACTCAGTTTCTTCATTTGTAAAATGAGAAAAGGATTTTCATCCTAAAGTTAACTTGCGGGGTTCTTAGAGTGTCCCAGTCACTGTGTTAAGGATGTTGCATGTGCTGGCACGTGTTCCTTGTAATCACTTTCTGATTCACGTGAGCTGTCATTATTCCGAGGGTACAGGTGAGGAACCTGATGACTTAAGTCACTTGCCCAAGGCCATTTTTCTGATAAGTGTCAGAACCAAAATTGGAAGCCATCCTACATATAACATGAGTGGAAAATAAGTGATGTTGAAAACTCTTGATACTTTTCATTGTTTATTATCACAACAGAGTTGTTATGTTGTTTTTTAACTTTTAATAAGTACACTCATACATTATGACATTGAGGAGGGAGCTGCTATATGAACTTTGTTCCATTGTATTTTATTTAGCAAATTAATGCAAAATGACTATGTATAGGCAAAGTGTTCAAAACTTGATAAATATTAACTTTTTAAATATTCCATGTCAACACTATGGTGAAATGATCCCACTTCACAGCTAAGGAAACTGAGGCACAGAGAGGAAATTTAACTTCCCCTTGGTCACATAGCTATGTCTAGCTCAACCAGATTCTAAAGGTTCAGAACATGAGGTTAAGCTCTTGACCACTATGTTATGATGTCTTCCACACCACATATGTAATAACATGATCCATACATCTGAGACCAATATTTTTATGAAGTTCATATGGTCACTTCATAAAGATTCTAAATGTGGATTCCATGAGTATAGAATAGCCTCATAGTTACAACCTCTGTTGGACTCTCATTCGCTGTACAAGTACACTCTTGGCTCCTTTTTCTTTCCTTGAGTGAGGAAGATTTCTCTCCTTCAAACAGAATCTTGACTATGTGTTCTAGTCTTTCCAATTTACTGGGTATTGTACAGTCAAAACCTTTATGTGACTAAAATTTTGAATGATGCTACTTGGTATTTTGTTAGAATATAAATACAATTCTCAACTCCTGAAATGATTTCATTAGCATTTAGTAAATTTGAATGGCATAAGGTGCAGAAAGAAAATGTGCTTTTTAAAAGCTTTTCTGACTTTGAAATTTCAGAGTTATTGGAGTGTTTTTAGAACACAATCCCTTAGCAAATTGTGTGTATTAACAGCTTTACACTGGCACATCATGAATAAGAAAGCTTTAAATTTTATTCTGACCAAATAATCTAAAACTCGATGCAATTTCTGAAACCCAAAGCAGAGGAATAGTTATTACTGTGCTTTAGCAAAACAAAACATTTATTTTAGAAATAGCGTGAATTCTGATTTTCTCCCTCAGGATCTTCCTATAGCTTCCAACCATGTGATGAGAAGTTTTGTTAGTGTATAAGATTGATGGAGTAAAAACAAGCATTGTCCTTAGGTCTATTCTATCCCAACAATATCACCCTGTATGGATACTGCCACAAATATGTACTTGTGGAGTATCTCAGGAGAAATAAGATGAAGTGTGAATCTGAAAGTGTCAACATCTTGAAAAATGTTTTGAACCACAGGGAACTGTACTTATTCTATGATGATAATTGCCAGCTTTGCAGAGAGAGTTGTGAAGGATGTTCCTGACAGTTTATGCAACATCCTTAGACTCGGGGTCATTTATACTTTTAACCAAAGCATTTCTTCATTGAAAATCATTTGATCTTGTTCATCCCATTTCTCCACCCCACCTTCAAGAATACTTGCAGCCCTTGCTGGTATTACAATGGATCATTTTAGAGCATGAATTCCATATGTGAGTGTGAGGATAACATCTTGAGAGAGTGGACTCAAGAATAGACCTAAGGACATGAGTGCCGTCAGCTGAATTAGTGCTAATTCATATTATTTTTTTCAGATTAATATATAGAGACTGCCAATGATAGAATAAGATTGTGTGGTACCTTTGAGTTTCACAAAGCTCAAAATCATGATGAGCCAGGAATTCTTTCAGTGAACATTTAGGCATTAAACATGTCAACTTTAACAATTGTTTTATTAAATTAAATAGTTTTAAATGTTTTTCAATATTTTTCTTTTACAATTCATCCTCAGTCCTTTACTATGTGGTTCTAAATCACACCCAGTCTAAAAAAAAAGAATCTGTTGATTCCGGGTACAGTGGTGCACACTTATAATCCCAGTGACTCAGGAGGCTGAAGCAGGAGAATTGCAAGTCCAAAGCCATTCTCAGCAACTTAGTGAGACCCCATCTTTAAGTGAAAAATTAAAAAAAAAAAACAGCTGGGGATGTGGCTCAGTGGTTGAGTGCCCCTGGATTCAATTCATTGTAACCCCCCAAAAATTGCTGAGTTAGCTTTTTTATTAATTGTTGTTTTATCTTCTTTTCAGTCATGGTTGTTTTTCCAAATAATAAATATAAACATACTTAATCTAAAATCATGAAACTTTTGAAAATCTAAAACTTGAAAAACATGTAACAATAATCTCACAGTTGAAGTATGTTTTCCATTAATATTTTATTTCTTGTTTTCTTTAATGTTTTCTGCAAACAGCAAAATAAATACCAATGTACACAAATAATCTCTTTCCCTGTTTTTAAATATCTTAAAATAATGGGCACTTCTGTAAATCCAGAACTAAGTTAATAAGCAATGTAGTAATTTTCCTTTAAAATTAATTCAATATCCCATAAACAAGAAACATATTTTTGAGATATGTGGCAATTTAATGAAAATTTATAATTAATTGATAGTTTCAAAATATCTTTATATTTTTAAGGACAAGTCAGAACTGCAGTCTTTTTACTATCATTGACATTAAAGATTCATAACTTTACTTCAAGAATATCAATTTCTTTGGTTCATCTTCATGATGAGAAGTTGAGTTAGTATCATAAGAAAGAATAACTTAACACCAAAAAAACACAAATAATCCAATCAGTAAATGGGCTAAGGAATTGAACAGACACTTCACAGAAGAAGAAATACGAATGATCAACAAATATATGAAAAAAATGTTTAACATCTCTAGCAATTAGAGAAACGCAAATCAAATGTTGGTGAGGATGTGGGGGAAAAGGTACACTCATACATTGCTGCAAATTGTTGAAATCATTGTGGAAAGCAGTATGGAGATTCTTCAGAAACTTGGAACGGAACCACCATTTGACCCAGCTATCGCACTCCTCAGTTATACCCAAAGGACTTAAGATCAGCATAGTATAGCTGACGTAGCCATCTCAATGTTTATAGCAGCTCAATTCACAATAGCCAAACTATGAAACCAACCTTTTAACACATGAATAGATAAAGAAAATGTGGTATGTATACACAATGAAATATTACTCAGCCTTAAAGAAGAATGAAATTATGGCACTTGCAGGTAAATGGATGGAGCTGGAGAATATAATGCTAAGTGGGGTAGGTCCTTCCCAAAAAGCCAAAGGCCAAATGTTTTCTCTGATATGCAGATGCTAATTCACAATAAAGGGGGTGGTTAGAAAAAAATAGAGTTACTTTGGATTAGATAGAGGGGAGTGAAGGGAGAGGAGGAGGTATGGTGGTGGAAAGGGTATTAGAATGATTCGGACATTATTATCCTATGTATATATGATTACAGAACTGGTCTGATTCTGTATCACGCCCAACCAGAAGAATGAGAAGTTATATTCCATTTATGCATGATGTGTCCAGTGTCCATATGCATTCTACTGTCATGTATAACTAATTAGAACAAATTAAATTAAAAAAAAGAAATTAAGAAAAACAGGAAGAATAAGATGTGGGATACTTAGAATCTCACAAAGCTCAAAGACCTGATGGAACATGGGGGTTCTTTCAGTGTACAGTTAGGACATCAAACTTGTTGTCTTTAACAATTATTATATTAAATTAATCATTTTAAAATATTTTGACATTTTTCTGCTACTGTTTATCCTCAGTCCTTTCCTATCTGGTTCTGAATCACATGTAGTTAAAAAAAATCTGTGAGTTTTCTTTTGTCTTAATTGTTGTTGTTTTGTCTATTTTTCAGTCATGATTGTTTCTCTAAATAATAAATACAAACTGACCTAACCTAAATTAATGAAAATTTTGGAAATCTAAAAGTTGAAAACCATGTAACAATAAAACAACTATAAAATCTCCCATTTAACATTTGTTTCAAATAGCATTCTTGATTCCATTTAATAGATGAATTCTACCTGCTTCCCAAGAAGATACAAATTAAATATAAAACATGATCTGTTTTTTTCTTATAAGTCTATAACATTGTGGGCAAGGCAAGCTAGGTGCCAACAAAGCAGTGAAATAACAGAAAATTGCTAAGCTTTGGTAAAAAAATAAATAAGCGAAACACAAACCTGGTCACTTCATTTACCTACAGTAATTCATACACTGTATTGCTGAGATTGAAAGTGGGAATTGTTTTGCCTGCAGCCAGTGATAGTCTCCAAAGAAGAGGCATTATTCACAGGACTCTATTGTATTTCTGTGTGAAAAGAAAAAAACACATAATTTCCCAACACATTACTATCTTTAAAAGGGTGAGTTGAAGTGGGGTGTGGAGTCAAGTGAGTGGAAATTGAGCAAGCACCGCAGGTATAGGCTGTTCGAGAGCCCACCTGTAGGAGCAAATTGCTCTCTCCCTGCTCCTTAGTGGGGGTGGGGGGCTCAAGGTGTTTCTTGAATGAATCAATGAGTCGGATTTGTGATTTATATGGTCATGAGAACAAAAATGGATACGCAGCATCCATGAATATTATTGGTATTGAGATAATGAAGTTTTTAAAATAAAATTCCTGTGCGTAGAAAAAGTCCTCTGGAATTCTACACACATAGCCAAGGTAAATTCAAGATTGAAGAACTGAGGTGTTTTTTTGTTTTATTTTTTTCTATCTATATATTTATTTATTTTTGGTATTCAAAAAGTGACTTAAATGTTCTTTGGCTTTTAAATGATGAGATATTGAAATAAAATATTTTCCCCTGTAGACTTCTGCCATATGGGGGACAGGGAGGTAGGAAGAAATAAGACATGGAAATAAATGGAAGCCGTATGCTTTCTAATCATTGCTGTAAATATAGTGAGAAAAACTTTTCTGGCTCTGATTCTTTTTTGTCACAGCAGACACAACGTTTTTAAAGTAATGTCTATTTGTATTAAAAATAAACAGTTTTTCACTCTCTTTATATAACTAAAATGATTTCCCCCAGTATTGATATGGTATGCAATTTCTGCCTTAGTTAAATTATTTTAAAATATATATAATAAAAATATAAAATCCTAGTATAGGTTATTTAGTAAAGAAAAACTGAATAAGGATTTATTTTAATAGTTTCTTTCCTGAGCAGATTTTTAAAATGTTATTTTACTTACAAATTTTTCATACCACATCACCTTATAATTTTCTTATGTTCCAAAACCACTTTAAATAATCAAGAAATTGGACCAGGTGTGCTGGCCTACTCCTATAATCCCAGAGACTCAGGAGGCTGAGGCAGGAGGATCTCGAGTTCAAAGCCCTCTCAGTAAAAGCAAGGCACTAAGCAACCCAGTGAGACCCTGTCTCTAAATAAAATACAAAATAGGGCTGGGGATGTGGCTCAATGAGTGCTCCTGAGTTCAATCCCCAGTAACCGCCCCCCCAAAAAAAAAAAATCAAGAAATTGTTCTTAAAATGAGTTTTGTTGAAAAAAGTAAAGCAAAAATTCTCTCCTGAAAGTAATGTCTAATAATAAATATTAGCTAATAAAAGAGGTCATAACTCTGTACTGTGTTTATCTAGCCATGGGCTCTTCATTCACTTCTTTCCTTTGAGCTTTGTTTCTTGATCAATAAAACAAACATATTGGACTGGGGATGTGGCTCAAGTGGTAGCGCGTTCGCCTGGCATGCGTGTGGCCCGGGTTCAATCCTCAGCACCACATACAAACAAGATGTTGTGTCTGCCGAAAAACTAAAAAATAAATATTAAAAAAAATTCTCTCTCTCTCTCTCTCTCTCTAAAAAAAAATTAAAACAAACATATTGAAGAAGAAATGGTCTTAAAATATTTCTACTTTTTTCTTTCCAATTACTCTTAACAGTGTCCTTAAACCAAATAATCTTCTTGAAATTTTGAGAAAATACATCTCATCATTTCACTTCCTGCCACTTCCATCCCACCATTTGGATTTTGTCTAGTTAATTACTCCCACAGCACATTAATTGGTTTTCTCCAAGAGCACCTACGGTCTCCTGCCTTATTTAAAAATCATTTCCACCACAGCTGCCCCTTAGGACCACAGAGAGTCACGACTTGACTTCATAGTCCAGTATTTCCACGGAGAGAGCAGTGTTAGGAGAGGTACAAAGGGAATTTGCAGGGTACTGTCATGCACAGCCAGAGGTTCAAGTGCTTCTCTACTATAGACTGTAGGTTACTTAAGGACCAAGATTCTTTATTTGCCTTGAAGATGGCGCAAGCTAAGCATAGATTTATTACATGGTGGGCTTTCACTAAATACATACACACAAAGATGCAGGATGAATAACTGAGTGAAATGCACAATCCATTATTTGGCATTTCATTCCTATTCAGATTTGAAGTGAAAAACAAGTTCATACAACAGTTTTGATTGCTAAGGTAGATAAAATATCTCTGAAAACAAATTTTATGAATCTGTGCCCACTGACAATAAATGCAGGCAGATAAACACAGGTGGCATAAAGAATGCTAAACCAAGAAAGAAAAGAGAAAGCCTTGAAATCGGAGATTAACATGCTGTAGTTTTCTCAGGATCTAATTCTTTTTGTTTTTGATTTTCCTGTTTCAGGTGTTTCTGGTGAAAGACTGAAACTAGATAAAACTCTATCAAAATTTCCTTTGTGTTCTTTTAAAGCAAAAGGGGAAAAATCCCTTTGTTATGGAGAAAATATGTTGCAAGAAAAAACATCCTTTCTAATAAATAAATCTTGCAAAAAAAGAAATTTTGAAATGCTTTGGAAACTGATAGCCACATCTACTACAAATTACTCAGTTTGACATGAATGCAGTCAGGTACATTTTAAAATAATTGTCTAAATCTGAAATTAGAATATTATAAGATTGAAAGGATTGCCTTATCTTATCACTTCTGTTAGAGTCCCAGATCATGAGCAGTTTTCTAAATTAATCTAAACCTTATTCAGTTAGCTATCTATAGATAACCTTGAATTAGTGACAGTCACTCAACATATTTGTCTGCATTCCTACTATGTGTGAGACTGTGTACTAGGTGCTGGTAATATAGGAGAAAATATTTGCATTTTTTTTTTGGAAAATTTATCCAAATGGAAGGAATCACATGAATGATACAAAAATGGAATTCAATGTTGTAAGGTATTAAGTGCTAGAATGAAAAATATAGCAAGGATAAGGGAGAGGAAGTTCAGATAAGGACCTGATGTTTTATTTATTTATTTATTTTAGTTTTTAATTTTGGGGAGCACTGGGGATTGAACTCAGGGGCTCTCAACCTAGTGATGACTATTCCGTTTGTTCTTCTGCAAGGTTCACTTTCTGGTTTCTACAAATGAATGAGAACAAAGTGATATTTGTTTATCTCTGTCTGATTTGAGTCACATAAACTAATGACCTTCAGGTCCACACATGTTGAACTTGAGATCCTTCTTCCTCAGCCTCCTGTTCTGGGATTATAGGAGTGTGCCACCTTGCTGAGCTTGGTATTTTAAATAGAGCTATAAGACCCTATTGAGAAGATGACATCAGAGCACACATTAAAGTGTGGAAAAAAGTCTTGTGGCACTTGATAGTACAATATTTAGAGATAGAATGACATTGATGCCCACAGCTATCTCCAAATATTATATTGGAATGCCACAAGAATAGAGAATAATCACTTTTATTGATTCATTTACTTTTATTTGTACATGTTTCTGGTTTCCATTATAGTAATTCAATACATATACACAATGTGCAATAGTCAAATCAGGATAATAAACATTTCCACCTTTTCAATAATTAATCATTTTATGTGTTGGAAATTTTGTGCTTTTGTTATCTAGTCATTTCTAGATACATTATAGGTTGTTTTAACCAATAGTTACCCAACTGTGCTGAAGAAGAATCAAAAGTAATTATTCTACTCTGTGTTCTATTGCTCCTTAATTAATTTCTTTCTGTCCCTCTTCCCTCTGCCTGTTCCAGTCCTAGTGATGACTGTTCCATTTGTTCTTCTGCAAGGTTCACTTACTAGTTTCTACAAATGAATGAGAACGAGTGATATTTGTCTATCTCTGTCTGACCTGAGTCACATAAACTGATGACCTCCAGGTCCACACATGTTGCTATAAACGGCAGTATTTAATTCTTTCTTATGACTGAATATTATCCCATTGTGTAAATATGCCACATTTTCTTTATCCATTCAGCTACTGAAGGGCATCTTGGTTGACTCTATCTTTGGGCTATTGTGAATAGTGCTATCATAACAAGGTAGTTCACATATTTTCCTGATGTAATGATTTCATCTCCATTGACTATGGATACCTACTAGTGGAACTTCTGGATCTTATGGCAATTCTATTTTTTATTTTTCTGAGAAATATCCATACTGTTTTCCAAAATGGCTATACTAATTTACATTCCAACCAATATTGTTATAATTTCCCTTTTTGTTTGTTTGTTTGTTTCTGCATCCACACCAGCATGTGTTATTTATTTGTAGTATTGGGGATTACACTCAGGAGCACTCTAGCACAGATTGACATCTTCATTATTATTATTTTTTTAAATACAGGGTCTCACTTGGTTGCCAAGGCTGACTTCAAACTTTCAATCCTCCAGCTTCAACTCCAGAGTAGCTGGGATTTTTAGGCCTGCTCCACTAAACCAAATTACTTTTTGCCTTTTTGATACTCTTCACTCTAACCAGGGTGAGATGATATTTCATTGTCTTATTGATTTGCATTTCTCTGACAATTAGTTCTTTAGCCCATTTTTTTTTCTACTTGAATTGTTTTTAGGTTTTCTTGTTTGTTTGTTTGTTTTCAACTTTTTGAGTTTCACATATAGTTTGGATATCAATCCCTTTTTCAGATGAGCAGTTTGCAAATATTTTCTCCCATTCTGTAGGTTGCCTATTAATTCTGTTAATAATTTTCTTTACTGTGCAGAAGTGTCTTAGGTTGATAGGGGAAGTGGCTTTTAATTTACACCCATTGATGGAGAAGTAAAGTTCAGATTAAGTTTACAAATCCTAATTACAAGACAAGCATTTGTAAATTAGATCAAGGACCAACAGCTTATATTTTCTGTTTCTTTTCTTCAGGTTTCTTCTCTTGCATCTATACTGCATTCAAGTAATGTGACTCACGGGCATTGTTATTTGGTCACATGTTTTTCTTGGTACTGCTCTGCTGCAGTCTGGCTGGGCACAATTCAGGTGCCACTTGTCCAAAGAAACGAACTTTATTTTTAGAAAACACACCCACCACGACCACGACCACGACCACACAGCTCTTCAGGAAAACCCTCAGAGCCCAACTGCCACCACCTGCTTCCCACAAGCCTCTCAACCTCCCCCCCCTCCTCCTGCTCTTGAGGCCGATTGGCTGAGTCACATGGGCGGAGCCAAAAAAAGTCCCTCAATGAGCAGCTCCGTGGTCTGAAAAGTCAGGGAAACAGCCCAATGAGCATCACCGCAGAGGAGCCAATCAGTTGGCAGCTAGAAGTTTGCTTGGGCACTGTGAGCCAATCATCAGCTGGCAGCTGGAAATTTGCTGGCAGCTGGAAGTTTGCTGGGGCCCCTTGGGCTGTGGCTCTCAACACTGCTCCAAGGTGGAACCCCTGCTTAAAAAATGCAGTAGACCACTTTGATGCTATCCATATAATACAAGCAAGCAAAAGATCCCATCAGTCTCAGTTGACAAGATAACCAGGCGGTTATTTCAACAATTTTCTCTTCTCACTATAAAATTGAACAAAGCTAGGTCTTTATTTACTCCTTCTGCTTCTTTTTTATAACACCCTTTAAACTAAAAATCGGTTGTATCTAATGCAAGTTAGTAAGTACCATACACCCCGAGAGGCTCGGAGCTTCAGATCATGCTATTCTGTCAACCAAAGCCTGCAGCTTCTGTGTAGTCTCTCATGGAAGCCTTTGCTTGGGATTCTGAACTTCACACCCCTCTCACTTTCTCCCTAATCCTTTTCGGACCTGAGAGATAGGCATCTAAGCCTGCTCCCTGAAAAGTCATTCTCGATAAAATATAAATTAGCTCTTCAAACAGTATCTCTTTTATGGATTGATGTCTTAACAGGTGGTCAAAAATTTAATGTAGAAACTCAAGTCCCTTGGTTACTAGAAAAGAATTTGGGGAGAAGCATATGGTAGGCTACTTTCCCTCCTGTTTGTTTATTTCTTTCTCTCTCTCTCTCTCTCTCTCTCTCTCTCTCTCTCTCTTATCCTGGACTCTTAAAATAAAAAGCTGAGCTCCTGGACAAAAGCAACCCAAAACTTATCCAAACTCCCCCAACCCCATGCTGGTTATTTTCCTTTTGGGGATGGGGGCACTGAACCATTGAACCCAAGAGCACTTAACCACTGAATCACATCCCCAGATCTTCTTAAGTTTTATTCTGAAACAGGGTCTTGCTGCTTGCTTAGTACCTCACTAAGTTGCTTAGGCTGGCTTCAAAGCTGGGTTCTTCCTGCCTCAGCCTCCAGAGCTGCTAGGATTACAAGCATTCACCACCAATGTCCAGTTCCCATGCTGTTTTCATTCTTCCCCCCCCCCCATGGGCACTTAAACAAGGGCACTGAGAATGCCAGAATCTTCTAGGAAAAACTTATGGTTAAGATATTTGGGCTTACTATATAATGCAGTATCATAAGGACATTGGCAGATACCTTAACAAGAGAAAATGCCCAAGGCATAAGGATAAGTAAAGTAAGCATGATATAATGTGGTGTGTCTTAATAAATACATACTCTTGTGTTTTTATATAAGAAGATTATATAGAAATGTACAAATTTTGAGACAAGCACACATGCATTAAGGAAGTAAAACTATCTGTGGTAGTGAAATTGCAGGTAACTTTTTGATAGCTATTCTTTGTCCTAATCTTCTGCAGTTTTCCAATTTATATAGCTCACAATTTCAATTTTACAATTAGGGAAAGTAATCTTTTTACATGATATGTTGTATTAACCAGTTATTTTTTATTTTTTTGCTTTTCCCCTCCACAGGAAAAAAAAAAATATGTGAATCGAATAGGAATGTCTCTCAACTGCATTAATCCCTCAGAGGGGAAAAAAACATCTTAAAATCAAAAAGCCTCCTCCCAGCCTTTACAGCACCAACAAGAGAGATGCTCAAGGAGCTGAGGTCGAGGAGCATGTGCGTGCTGCTGTGCACAGACTTGTCCCCAAGGGGGTAATTCAGAGGACACTCAGCCTGAGAACATGCAACACAGATGTCCTTTTTTCTTATACTGTCTGCAACATTTAAATGCACTTGGCAGTCTAAGCACATAGATTCTTTCTGAAGGAGGTTTTCTGCTGAAGGTTATGCTATGCTTTCCATTAAAACATAAATCCGTCGGCTGTTTGTTAAGTTTCCTGTACAATGAAATCAAAGAGGTCGTCAATGTATATGGTTCTCCAGAAAATGTAAACTGGCTTCCCCACCCCAAGAGGAATGGATTAAATAATGCAAGTGGTTTTGCACATGCTCTGTACACACATCATCTCTCTTTGAAAAGGAAATTTTGACTGGAATACTTCTCATTGCACCTGCCAACTTCCTCTCTTCTCCTAAAAACACAAATTCCCATTGCACATCGAAGAATAAGCAATGACTCTAAAGTGCTCAGAATATGTTTATAATAATTGATATTTCATTCTTTGGTGCCAGGGCTGCACGGATGGAATAGTTTATGGAAAAGGCTCAGGCTTGTGCTTTTGTCCCTTTGGTATTCTGCCCAGACTAAGCATTCCCACAGTCAGTAAGGGCCCAATGCAACCAGAATGCACAGGAGACTGCACCCCACAGGACACAGGAGTGCCAGAGGCTTGTGCAATGTATCACAATATCCAAGCTCTCTTTGGGGAGATAAAAAATATAATATAGCAAATGCCTGAGGGGGAAAACATTTGTTTTTCTAAGGAAATCAGATCTATATTGCTAAGAGCAGCCTGAATGGAGAATAGAATCAGAACTTAGCATACATCTAAATATCCTTTAAGTATTTACATTTATTGGTATAAATTCTTTCTTCTCTCTACCAAATTTTTCTCCATCGTTATATTTTGCATCAGAATGGGGTTTTGATTAAGCTAATATTTTAATAAAGTGCTTTTATGTAGACTTTCCATGTCATTTGAAAAAATGAACTATAAGACAGTCACTTCTTTAAGTAGTTTTACCACAATTAAGATTATAATCTTACTGATGAAAGAGAATAAAAAATGCAAAAGTCAAAATGATCCTTCAGTAATATGAAAGCTAGTATACAATATCAAATTTTTTTCTTTAAATAGCGGAATATTGAAGGATGGAGATTTTTTTATCATTATATGACTTTTTTATTATTTTATGAACCTAACTTTATTAATTAGAATATATTTTGTAGAAATTGTAAAGTTTCTTGTGGAAATATTTTACTCCAAATATAAGTTATAAATATTTCAGAACAAAAATTAACATTTGGGAGTAAACCTTATAATGTAGTTAATGGCCAATTAGCTATTACACATTGATATTTTATTGTTAATAGAAAATTGTTAATTTTCTATGACCTTTGCTTTCTTACCTTCCCTGTTTGTACCTCTCCTTACATCCTTACACTGCAATGTTTTGACCAAATCAAAGAAAAAAATAGAAGATTCACCCCAAATACCATGAATTAAAAATCAAAGTGCCCAATTATTATCCTTTAAAGGTATATCCAGTTACTACCCCTAGAGAGTTCTAAAGCAGCCCTTGGAATAGGAAGTGAACAAACAAGATCAAGAATGAGCATGATGTTTGTTATGTCTGTTTCTCCATACTGGACAATGGGTGACGTATCTCCCACCAAGACATCTCAGCTTTCTGATTTCAAGGGCCTGTTTTTGCACAAATGCCAGTGTTTTCAAGTTAACAACCTATGGAAATACAATCGTATGGATCTATGGACCATGTATCTTAAGCACAGTTAGAACCTGAGCTCCACTTTCAAAATCAATCCCTATCCCTAATATTAGTTTCTAGTATTAATGCTTCCTCTGCTCAAAGCTAGTTCACTGGGCCATACCAAGATGGCCCTGTTGCCAACTCTGATCTCACTAGTGCTCATTCCACTTCCAATGATCTAATTTCATCATCTTAAATTTGTCCACCAGTCTTTTTCTCCAGGTTACTCAACCAAGCCTGAATATATACCTAAGTAATTTAACAGTCCAGCCAATTATATTGTGCTATGAAATCTAATTCTTGGATTTCAAGCCTTTGTGACAGGGCATTTCCCAGTACACAGTGTTAAACAAAGGAGAAGAATAGCCAGAAAAATAGAGGCCAGTTATAGGGGAGGGATGGACATTAAGTAGCTGTCATGGGAGGTTATCTGAAAAATGATGGCTGATGTTGTATAGCAGGAAATGTCCTTTAGCAAAGGCAGAACAAGCCAATGCAAGAGTCTGAGAACAGGCATTATATGAAACTAGGATTGATTTGATCCATCATGAATTTCAAAAATCAGATGTATAATTATTAAAGTTGGAGGAGGTATAAAACATCTTGACAAAGGATCACCTTTTTTCCTATCACCCAATTGTATGTTATAGAAGAATAGCCATGATATTGACAATAGGCCATTAGTGCAAACCAGTGTAGATACTTGTACTCTGTGAATTTCAACCAAGTCTGTTTTTTCCATTAATACTTTACAAAATTAAATGGATAAAGCTAAGGTTGCTTGAAGTTTTACTCCTCTTATAAGTAATTTAAAAAATTGACCATTTTTATTTTTTAATACTCTAAGTTGTTGATATTAGCTTAGGGCTTTTATCTTTCTTCATTTACTCTATTAATTTTACAGGTATGTTTTAGCTATGTGGCAGTGCCAGTCACTGGTAATGTAAAAGTAAACAAAATAAGGCAGATTTCCATTTTCAAGATTCAACTAGTCCAATGGGAAACAGACATTAATCAAATACAGCAAAATATCATTGGAAATTTTGTCTAGTCCTATGATCACTAATAATAATCTTCCTTGAGGATTTGATTTGTGCCAGACTCTAGTATAAATACTTCAACAGTATTACCTCATTTAATCCTCAGTACCACCTTCTGAGGGTATTCAATTATTATGTTCTTTTTATAGGTAAGGTAGTGGAGGCTGGAGAGATTGAACAATGTAGTTAAATATCTAAGAATCAAATAGCAGAACCGATATTGACTCCAGGAAATTTGACTTTAGAGAAAGTATCTATTAGTGTCATGGTATATTTTTTTAAGCATGCTATCTCGATGTATTAGTCAGCTCTCACTATTGTTATGATCTGAGTTAATCAATACAAGTAATAAGTTATATGTTATAGATCAGGAAATATAGATTAAAGAATTAATAGGGATAATAGGATTATAAAATAAGTATTATAGATTTATTTGTCTTAAGTTACTTTAGTTTGCCCTAGTTATAAGGCAGAAGAAGCAACTGTTAGAAGAAGTAACAGTACAATATGGCTGGGGATGTGGCTCAAGCGGTAGCACGCTCGCCTGGCATGCATGCAGCCTGGGTTCGATCCTCAGCATCACATACAAACAAAGATGTTGTGTCCGCCGAAAACTAAAAAATAAATATTAAAAAAATTCTCTCTCTCTCTCTCTCCCCCCTCTCTCTCTCTCTCTCTCTCTTTACAAACAAAGGAAAAAAAGAAATAACAGTACAATAATGTAATATAGCAGTAAGACATAAGATTTAAGGTTGTTATGAATAAGAAATAGACAATATAAGATGATAAGTGTGTGCCCATAGGTTACAAATAAGTATAGGTTAAGTTACAGGTAAGTATAAGTCAATAGAACAATAGTTAAATATAAGAAATAGCTATAGAAGTAAGTATAGCCATAGTGACTCCATCTTTATGGTTCCCATGTAAAACTGTTATATGAGCTATTTTTAAGATGATAAAAAATAGGTATATCTGTGCTTTGTGAACCCACCTGCACTTTGTGTGCCCACAACTGTAAAGCCTGCAGTGTGTGGTTGTCTGTACTTGTTCTGCTAACTGCATTCTTAGCCCCATACTCTGTTTGCTTGCAATGTTGCAAAATTCCATAGGAAGTGGTTTTCTTCCTTAAATATTGGAACCACAGGCAGCCTGACATGCTTCTTTTGGAAAGCCACTTGAAATCTGTGAGAAGCATCCCTGGCCAGGAAAAGATAGATAAAATAAAAGTATTTGATTTGTTTCGAATTCAGACTTAAGGTGTTTTCTGAGTGGTCGCTCCATAACACTATGGTATGCTGAAGTGACAATTATACACTATGTTTCAGTGGCTTGTGATAAAAAAAGTTTATTTATTTACGGCTCAAGTTAATATACCATATGAGTCAACAGCTTCATGTCCTTCTTTCTGGAATACAGGCCCCAAAAGTGCTCCTTTCTTAGCTGTATCAGTTTTAAAGTCCTTAAAGTCCTCATATGGACATGATATAATTACTTCCACTTACATATAATTTTTTTTTTTTTTTGTATAAAGTAAGGCTCAAGATGAAATTTGATATCAATGGGGTTGAAAACATTCTACTGTGTAAATAGTCAGTAGAGGCAGGTTTTTCCAGAATGAGTCTAGAAGGCAGAATATATTTTGAAGAAATAATAAATATGATCTGGGGTAGACATGTGAAAGGGGTTCTGGGTGTCGTGGGAAATCTGGGGTAGCCGTCTCACTAGTGTTCTCACGGAGGAGAAATGGTTAGCTAAAGACTGTGATGCACTGAGAACATCCCATGTGGTGGGAACAGCAGGTACAGATATTATGAGATGTTTGCTTGTCTTGGAGAACAAAAAGCACTTGATAGAAAGAAAGGCAGAGATGGGGAGACAGCTCTTGTGGGCTTCTTTAAGAATTTAGGCATTTATCCGAAAGGGGAACTACTCGATTATTTTAAGCAAAGGGAGTGAGATAATCATTCCCTGGTAATACTGGCTGCTTTACAAAAGAATCATTCTATCTGAGCTTCACTAACTTAGCTATCTCCTCAACCCCCAGATTCTCTGAATAGCGTTGTGTCAACTGTTTAAGAAAGGAAAACGGAACTGTATTTTCTTTTAAGCTACTCCTGGAAGAGCTCACTATCAGATCCAGGGAAGTAAAATGAGCTGGAGCAGATACTTCCTCCCTCACCCTCCCAGGGAGCAGTCTGTACTCTTGTCATCTTCACGGTTCAGGTTCTCTTTGTTCAGGAAGCCTTGTGTAGTAGTGTGCGTGTGTGTGTGTGTGTGTGTGTGCGTGTGTTTGTGTGTGTGTGTGAGTCACCTTCCTAACAGATTGAAGGGCAAAGGGAGCCAACACTGACAGCAAGTCTGTGCTGAAGCCCTTTGCCCTTTATTTTAAGAAGGAAGCTCAGCGGGGAATTGTAGCAGGTTGGGATTGGGAATATGTGCAAATTACCTCTAAATAGAGCATTCAATTTGGGAAAAGGTGCAGCATGTACTTTAGATGTTTTCAGCAGAAATAAATGCCCCCACCCGGTTGTCGTGGCAACCATCATTACACTCTGATGTGCACTCAGGTCTGCCTTCAGCATTCTACAGGGAGTTGGGCTGACCCCAAAAGGGTGTGCAGTTTATCCTAGCCTGACTTCCTGCTATAGGTAATGTAGGGCAGTTTTGACTCCAACTGTTGCCATCAACTGCCAGATGTTGGTCAATTAAGAAAAAAACAAACAAACAAAACGAAAAGCACCCACCATATGTTCTCACTAGTTCAGATGCTGGAAAAGCTATCAGTCAACACTTCTCTCTGCCTTGGAAAGCACACTGTATTTGTAAGGGTACTGCCAGTTTCTATAACTACTAAGCATCCAAATTCCAAATTCTACTCCATGTTATGTGACCAGAAGTGGCCCAGTGTGACTGTTAATCTTCTGAGTGGGTTATTCAGGGAAGCTGCTTCTTGATAAAACTCTTTATTTGTCTGTTATGTTCTAGAGTCGTGTCATTCACATAAGATGAAGAAAAAGCATGAAGTGCTCACAACTGAGGGGTTTCTTGGAGCAGGTGTGGAAGGGTGCACTTCAACTTCTGCTCACACTCCATATGCCATGAGCTACAACCAGCCATGTGGCGACACCAAAATAATAGAACAACTGAGAAGCAGTGTACTGTGAATACAGGAAACAGAAAAAAAAAAAAAAAAAAAAAACAAACAAATTTGGAGAACAGGAACATCTCTACCATGTAGGCTAATTCTTTAATCTTAAAATTTAGGGGTACAATAGTAATTTGGTTATATATAATTTATTAACATTGAAAACAATATTAAGGGAATAAGATTTTCAGAAACAATCAATTTCCTTTTCCAATGAAATTTACTAAAGCTATTCTTTGGGTGGACCTAGTTCTTACTATTGTAAATACATTCAGTTAGTTTGTTTTCCTTGTTTACATAACACAACATGATTCCTAATTTCTGGTATCTGGATTGAGAGGACAGAGTCTGAGTAAAACTTTTAATCATCAGAAAAAGAAATAAACATGATTCAATATTAAAGGATGAGGTTGTAACATCCTTTCTGAGAGCTTATAATGGATTACAACTGAAACATGCTCAAAACCTGCAATGATGTTACCTTTAGTGAAGATGATTGCCAATACTTTCTAAGTTAAAATTGGCTCTTTAATTAAATATTGAACATTAAGAGCCCATTAAACTTTGGAACATTGTGAACTTTAGGTAGTTAAGGCCTAAGTTAATTAAAATTCTTACTTTCCCCATTCTTACCACAATATTGACCATCAGATTTACATGCATGGGAGGTTGAGGAGGAATTGGATGTCCTTCTCTGCACCATGATCTTGAATAGTTTTCCTTGAAAAAAATCACTTAAAATTACATTAATGATAAGTGGATATTATTTTTCTCAATATCCATCACCTATGTATTTTTTTCCAACACATTTATTTTTTAAATGTCTATTCTGTTCAATTGCTCTATCAGGTAATGGGAAAATAGCAATAAATAAATGGAATCATCCCTGACCTTGCAAAGTTTATATTATTTAGAGGCAGAAAGATATTACACAAAGAAAAAAAAAACACGCACAGTTAATTAACAACTCTTTGATACTCATTATAAGGAACCCGGACTGCAGTGCATGCATAGAATTGGGAAAACAGCCACAGTCTGTATCAGTAGCAGTGACCTGTAAGAAAAGGTCAAATTAGTTGCAAAGAGCATTTGAGGCTATGCTGGAACAAAGGCTTGTTGGTTCAGAGCAACAGAACAGAGCAACGTGGTGAGGAAGAGGGACCCAAGAAAAACAAGGGAACATTAGATAAATCCACACAATGCAGGGACGTAAAAAGGATTTCGGTCTTGCTTCTGACGGTGGTGTGGGGCAGCCTGTCAGTTATAACTTGGAAAGATGTCCCGTGGTTGTTCTTTAGCTAATGCAATAGAAGGGTACCCAGGAGGAGGCACTTTTCTTCAGATAAAAAATTGACCAAAATAAATGCTGAAAGTTTACTGGCAAAGAAGAAAGGAGGCAAAGGAGAGAGAGAGAGATAAAGGGTAGAAGGCAGGGCTGATGATCATAGATAATGATGTAGGAAGCAGACAGACATAGAAGTGAAGGACAAAGGTAAACAATCACGGAGTAACCCTCAGGCTGGCCTCACCTCTTCCCTTGTTAGCACACGGGGTTTACCTTACCTCCAGTGCCAAACTGCTTCTAAAAAACAACTCTGTAGGCTTTAAACCATCCTTTCTTGTTGACTCCCAAAATATGCAAATTGAGGACAAAGTTGGCTTTCTCTGGTCCTCATCTCTCCCTTCAGGGTTCCCCTGGCTCACCTACTCAGGTGCTTTAATAGGTCAGACCTGTAACAGGAAATGGGCTCCATCCTGGGGATAAAGGAGAAGGACAGTCAGGGTTTCTTCAGTCATTGGTTTCATAGACCAGAGGGTTTCCAGGCTGCCTCTACTGAGACAATCTCATCCAGTTATCGTTCCTTCCTGCATTTCATTCCAGGCCAGTTATGACATTTGAAATGAACAAAGTGTGCATGCTTGGGACCCATCAATTACTTTCAACAAATTAACCAGGGAGGAAAGTTGAAATCCAGGAGTGACTGAACCAATCAGAAAGAACACCCACGTTACTCACCAAATGCACTGTATAAAAGTACTTACCTTCAACTGTATGGAATTTTAAAAGCCACATAGCTATCATGGCATGTCAAAACATCCTGGTTCCTTCAATATTTTAGGTGGAAGAATCAACTCCGTGGACTCTCATGATGAAAGTCCAGAGAACTCTCTCTCTCTCTCTCTCTGAGCACTATCCAGCTTCTTTCCTTTCTCTTCAAACTCTCCATTCTCAGATATTCCTCTTCTATAATTTCACTCCACAATGAAATTCCCTAAAACAATCTAACATAGTCTTCGTTACATCATCAATTCTCGAGACAATAGTTTTTATTTTCATTGTATAATTCTTACCTACCAGTGTCTAGTTTGTCAGTTACAATCTGATTTAGTCCTCCTCATTAGCCACTGTAAATAGCTCAGATCAATAGTGACCCCTAATTACAAAATATACTGGGCAATTTTAATCCGTATTTTACTTGATCTTTCTGCTGACTTGATAAACTTGGTCTCTGCCTCCTTAGTGAGTTAGTAAAACACTTCTTTTTAGCAGCACCGATTTTTTAGAAACACTGATTGGTTCTCCATCTCATTTAATGGCTCCTTTCTTTTGGACAATTCATAAAGCATTTATTACTCTTAGGGTCTCATTTTTTTCCATATACTTTTTTAACTTCTTAGTCCCCATTGATATTTTGAAACATGATTGATGATTCATGTATGTGATTTTGACTCTCAAATTGTCATCCTCAATTTCCACTTCTCTACAGAGTTCCAAATTTATGCACACAGATTTGTATTAGACCTATCTTTCAATCACTTAATAATAAAGCCTAGCCAGGAGTCATGGCCTACACCTGTAATCTCAGTGGCTCAGGAGATTGAGGCAGGAGGATAGCCTCATAGCCTCAGCAACTTAGCAAGCCTTTAAGCAATTTAGCGAGATGTCAAAATTTAAAAAAAAAAAAAAAAAAAGAAGAAGAAGAAAGAAAAGAAAAAAAGAAAAAAAAAAAGAGGACAGGGGCTGGGGATGTGGCTCAAGCGGTAGCGCACTCGCCTGGCATGCGTGCGGCCCGGGTTCGATCCTCAGCACCACATACCAACAAAGATGTTGTGTCTGCCGAGAACTAAAAAATAAATATTAAAAATTCTCTCTCTCTCTCTCTCTCTCTCTCCCCTCTCTCACTCTCTGTTTAAAAAAAAAAAAAAAAAAAGAGGACAGAGGATGTGGCTCAGTGGTTAAGCACCCCTGGGTTCTGGGTTGAATCCCTGGCACCAAAAGCAAAACAAACAAAAATATTAATAAAGCCCAAACTGACCTCAGCTTACTCTATATCATGTTCACAGATTCATCATTTACAAATATACCTACTGAAAAAAAACTCAGCTCTCCATTTTCTATGGTCCACATCTAATTGGTTGATAAGCATCATTGATTTTATCTCCTAAATATCACCAAGTCTCTTTGCTGTTTTCTGGGCTTCAGCTTTATCAGTACCTCTTCATCTTTCCCTGGATGGTTCCAACAACCTCTAATTTGCCCCAGTCTTCTGGGGCTTGTTCTTGCTTTCAGGATAAATTCTAAGCTATTTGACGTGGCAGACACACTTCACTGTCTGGCTTAATCTATCTTTTCTTTCTCTTCTCTGGGCACAGACTCTACCAGTTTCTTTGGTTTGTAACAAGAATTGCAATTTAAATTCTTAGACAAATATCATTGTCTTGCTCTAGGAAGCCTTTCTTTCTTGTTTATTGGGGCAATCATCCTTCTTTTCCTTTTAGTGCCCACAGCTCTGTGTGTAATTTTCTTTTACATCACTTAGTGCACTGTAATGAGCAGCCTCCATGTTTGTCTCCTATGATGCATTTTGGAATTATGTAAAATGTTTCATTCATATTTGCATTCCTAGTACCTAGCACAGCCTAAAGCTGAATTATGTGATTTATTGAGAATTAAATCAATGTAGATAAACAAATGAATGAAAAATTTGAGGGCTGCATTGATCATCTGTGGTCTATTATTCTATGATGTTAAAGTGTTAAGGAATTTTAATTATGTTGTTTGCTTACATTATTGCAAATTTGAAAATAATTCCCAAATAAAAATATCTTAATTCTCAATTAAGACTATGTTTCAATACTTCAGACATTAATAACCTTTCTTTCACTGTTCAGAAATCCCTTCTTTGTGTTTCATAGAAAGTCTCTAAGGGTCAGAGATCCATGACAAGGATAATTTTGAAAGTGAAAACTATGGCTTCTTATATGGTTACTGGGAGTAAAAGTAAACATGATTTTTTTCTGAAAAAAAATGGCAATATATTTTGACAGTCCTTAAAAAGTTCATGCCAATTCACCCAGAAATTTTATATCTAGAAATTCACCCTAAGGACCTAATCAAAGAGCATAGAAATATTCAGGTAGAAGAATTTATAACAATGTTACTGTGTTATCAAATCTGATAAAGGGATTAGAGGGCAAGTCAGAAAAGATGATACATTCATTAGAGAAAATACCATACAGTCATTTATGTTGACATTTTAGGAGAGGAGAAGGCTGGGCTCTTCAAACATAAATAAAACAATCATTGTCCCTGATCTTATGGGTCTTAGAATTCAGTGAAGGAAGGTAAATTCTAGGCACTGACAATAAAGAAAGACTAAATTAAACATTATTTACTTAGTTGCTTACCAGGAAAGTGGGATCTATAAAAATAAACAGACTGTGATCTCACATCTATTTAAAAATGTTTATTCAGTTTTGGAAATATGTGTGTGTGTTTATATATTATATATGGAAAAGGTACGAGAATACAGATAATGATTTATAATTATGGAGATACTCATGAGTTGCACTTAATCGTATTTTGATTTTATAATCTAGAAAGACAGCTGTAACGAAATCTTTTGTTTATACTAAATCCATTTTGTGCAGCTCACTTCACCAGGATTTCTTTTCAGAGAATCTGTTTGGACCCTGATGAAAGGTTGGCACGCTACAGGACCCTGGATGGAGGTCCCTAGGGGGACTAGCTACTGACTTCTAGAGAAGGTTCTTCACTTGGCATTTAAAAAAGAGGGTATTGATGGTGTTAATCAGCATTTGGAATACAGGGCCTTTCTTTAAAGAGAGGGGCAAAGGAACCCAAGAAGGGAGAAAGGATACACAGCTGTAACAGATTTAGAGGACAAAGTAGCCTCCAAAGTAAGTTGGCAGCCAGAGAGAACAGGACTGGCAGGGCAGGGTACTAGACTGACATCAGCTCCTGAAACAGAGGAATCAGCTGGGTCCACCTCTGTCTTCCTCTTCTTAGAATTCTCATCCAAATGGCTCTCTCTGTGCCTCAGTCCTCGTGAAATGCACGTCCTGTTATGAAAAATTCCCTTTATTTAAGATTACTTTAGTGTGGCACTCCTGCTTGCTATAAAATAATTCTTCGTAAAGTGAGTTTTTTCATTTCCTTAGTAAAATGATTTTTTTTCAGTTCATATAGGTAAGATATCAGAGTATGCTCATGAAAGATTCAATGATTCTTCATTCCTATTGATTTAGTTGACATTCACTTGTTTCTATTCTGACACCCCCAGGAAAGGATGAGGTACATGCTGTTCTCTTCTGCTCTTTATTTCATTTATTTATTTACTTGGTGCATATTTATTGAGCATCTATTTCTTTCAAAGACCAGACATTTGTGCTAGGCTCTTAGGATACAAACATAAATAAAACAATCATTGTCCCTGATCCTTATGGGTCTTACAATTCAGTGAAGGAAAATAAATTCTAGGCACTGACAATAAAAAAAGGCTAAATTAAACATTATTTGCTTAGTTGGAAACTTCAGACATTTTTAAATATTTCAAATAAATGCTATAATAATTTACCTAAAATGAAATTATCAGAGTAAATTCTGTCTCAATTAGATTTTTATGTTTTGGGGTAAAGAGTTTTGCCACTCTAATTTTTCTTTCTGTCACTGATAAGAATTTACATTTTACTGTTCGTAGAGTATCAGAGAAACATGATCCATGAAACTACACTAAGTATTATTTGGATGCTGCCTACAAAGCTCACAGCACTTGGCACATGCTGTTGCTACTCCCTACAGTAGCCTAATCTGACTGCTTCATAAGATGTTGATACCATGGCATTCTGTTATTTGTTGGGTGTTAGCATTGTGATGAGGTTTATTAAAAAAATTCTAACGTGGGCCTCCTCCAAATTTAGGAAATGGAAATGATAAAAAAAGGAGAGATTCATATCTCTAGGAGACTGGTTAAATATTGTGTGTATATATGATCACTCTTGTGATGGAATTAAAAATATAGAGCTGTACTTGATGGTGTTACAGATCTTGGAGATACATTATTATGTTCGGCTGGAGAGAGACAGCAAGGAACACTTCATGTGTACATGTGCAGTGAAGGTTGCAAATTGTCCACTTAGTATCTGTAGCTTCCTTCTGTTTTCTTAACAGAATCCAAGTTGTTTTGAGGAATTCACTTTTTTTTTTCGTGACTCACATGTGTTGCCATAGAAAGGGACCCACCCACCCAAGACTCTGCAAATCCATCTTTCTTGCCCATGAGTGGTTCGGAAAGTGACCCAGAAAAATCCACTCTGCCACCAGAAAAAAAAAAAAAAAAAAAAAAAAAAAACTTCTTGGGGCCTTCTAGGAGTGTTCTTCTCCCTATTCTGGAGGGTTTCTGAAAGTGGCTTTCACTTTTTCAGGGTGCTGCTGTATGTTAAAGCTGAATTCACAGAGCATAAAAGCTTCACTGAAAATCACAAGGAAACGGAGCTAAAGGCACTGCATTAGATCATCCTCAAATACTACCTTTGTCTAAGATTTTAGGTATGTGAGCCAATAAATTGTCTTAGTGCACAAACTAGCTTCTTTTGTACTTGCATACTAAAACACCCTGAGGTTTTAGATGTGGGTATAGGGTATTAGCTCATTAATTAATTGACTACAAATCAGTAGAACACATATCAATTAAGAAAAGAAGTATGGAAAAGGTGGGATTGTGAGAGGGGAAAGGAGTCCTTCACTTTTTCTCCTATGTACTTCTTTATGAAAACCTAATGGTTATGTATTGCTTTGTGTTTAAATGAAGATATTAGGAACATTTATGAAATATTTTTCAATATTATAGGTCTTAATTTTTTCCTTGGAAAATGACATCACTATATCTTTTATTTCTAGTAAAATTGTTGATGAATCTACCAGAGAATCTAGATGGGTAAATATTTTGAGTTTGCCAAGTTGGCACCATGTCATGTTAGAAAAGAGTCAGCAGCCAATGTCAGGTGACTTGGGTTTCATTTGGGTAGAGCACAGAATCTGGTATCTCTTGTCTATGGAGAGATAAGTATAAACACTGACATCTATTCTACAGAAATTCCAACCTTCTCCAAATCTTTTAGATTCATACTTATATCCACAAATGAAATAGTTTATGTTGAATACTGACTAAAGTCAAGGAAACGGATAAGATGAATTGGTATTATTTTCAGTCATTCCAGAAGTGCATTGTGGCAGCTAAAAAATGATGGGGGGAAAAAGTGCATTAAACAGTATATTTCATTAATTCATTTCTTTTCAGGCAAATGCTTTGCATTGCCCCTTTGAAATAAAAATGTTCAAAAAAAGTAACTGGAATGTTTTACCCTATTAACTCTATTGTTTGGTAGTTTTCTAATCTCATCACCATAATGAGAGATTCTTTCATCAGCTCAAAAATATATTAAAAATTTATTTTAAGAATTAATTCCACTTGTTTTCTTTCTTTCTAATTTATTCTAAGTTCTTTAACAAGACAGGCAGTAAATCCTGGAATCGACAAGGTTAACCCTGTGTTAAAGGATAAACTCGTTCACTTACTTTATTATCATATTCTTGCTCAGGATAAATCCAATTAAAAAATATTTTACATTAGCAGAAAATATTAACATATTCCAGTTGTATTTTATCCTCCTGTTTTATTTTATCATACACAAAAGCATGCATATACAGTTGATTAATTATCCACATAAATTCTGACTATAATGTAATTAACTTCTTTGTTGGCTATTTGTTTTTAATTTGCACAAAATAATGGATGCTAATGATTACTTATTAGATAACATTTTATAATCCTCAGCTATCTCTTTCATACACTTTTTTCTTAGAAATTGAGTATTCTTTAAAAAATTTGTTCTAAGGAAATAGTCTCCAATGCACACACGATGAACAGAAAATCTTAAGATACTAATTATTTTTTCTAATTAGTACCTAATTATATGGCCAGTCAATCTCAGATTTTATTAGAGAATGAGATTCATTCAATAGTATGATCCCCCTACTCCTTGACCTTATATTTTCTGATGTATTATTTAAATTATTTTCTTACAAAGAAGAAAAAATGAAGTTAAAATGTGTCCAGACATTTGCAAGTATTACTAAAATGTGCTTGAAGTGAAAAAATACAACTGTTTCAGTTAATAATATTCTTGTATTCATAATTAATGCTTGTCTTTCATAATAGCAGCACTGATAAGACAGTCAGATGATAGGAGCAGAATATTTCATGTGGACTCCACTTAAGTTTATAGGTGATGCAAAAATGTCCCAGAAAATGATGAGAATTCTTGACAGAAAGATGGAATAGACTTAGGGAATAATATGATATCCTTTTATGAGATTACAATCTGGCTCATGCAGAACACACCCAGAGAGAGGGAGGGCTGTACATAATCCGCAGGGCAAAAGGCCCAGGTCCTCAAGTGTCCAATATGGTGCCCAATGGCCAACAATACCACAAGGCCGACATCCCATCTGATCCCTCAGGAAATTGAGATTGGCATTGTCAAATTGAATGGCACAGGATAAAGAAAGATCACATTCATCTGGATCATCCCAATTCCTTTTGAGACACTTATAGAAATGCTCTTTCAGGCAAATAATGAAGAACCACCACTGATATTAAAGGGAATTATAAATTTTGGTATGAATCATGGATTTCTAAAGCATTTCTCCCTTCAGTCCACCTAAGATATGAAACATCTACACAGCTAATGCAAATTTACAGGATTTCTATCTACATATGGTTATTGCTATTAAAAGCACATAACAATGCAGTTAGGATTTTCAAAATAATTATGAATTTTAAGGACCATACAATGTACTACTCTATTTCCTTAAAGTTAGTAAAAACGGCCATCTGCCTTTTTCCTAAATTAGTAAAAATAGCCACCTTTTTAATAACTAAAGGAATAGGTTATGCTAGACTCTCTTTAGTGGAAATTTCATTTAACCAGATGCTCATTCTCATCATTGTGCAAGTCATTTGTACCTTTAACTGCACTGATCTGTGTTCACCTACAAAGACTCCTCAAAATGCTGATTTTCAATCTCTGTTTGCTTTCTTGATTTTGATGGGTGTCAATCAGAGTAGATTTTAAACACCAAGTTCTTCATAGAGGAAATTCTTAAATAGTCATGCTGTGTGCAATGCTAATTCTTTTGAAAGTTAAAAAAAAAACCTCACTGTGCTTTATATAACATGATCTATTTATACTCTGACACCAAGGAGAGTCAGCTGCATTTATGTTCAGGGTGAATTGAACAGTTCATTTGCACCTTCTCATCCAATGGATGACTTCATGTTTACCCAACTCATGGACAACAATGAGTTAGATAATGAGAATTCTTCATAGGAAAAAAAAAATGTTTTGAACTGAAATTCTGAAAGTTGTAACACCAGAATTCTGGAATCCATCTCTAGTATCAAATATGATATTAAGTTTCACCAGAGGATATTATCACATGACAACAGTTACTAAGAGACTATTGTAGTCTCATTCCCCAGCTACATGCTTTCAAACTTCCTACAATATGTCAGGCACCTGGTAGTAACTAATAACACCCATGTGAGTTTTGCAACCAATAAGAAGTTTTTTGTCTGTATAACACATTCTTTAATCGTGAATATAATTTAAAAGTTGGGGTTGTGGCTCAGTGGTAGGGTGCTTGCCTCACATGTGTGGGGTACTGGGTTCAATTCTCAGCACCTCTATAAATATGAATAAAATGAAGATCCATCAACAACTAAAAAATAATTTTTTAAAAAGTCTATTATTTAAGTCTCTTTCTTTCATGTGTAGAAACCACCAAAATATATCAACTGCTACTGTTATTTATAGCTCTTTCTTCTCTTGGGCTTCTATTTGATTCTTGTACCTATTTATTATTTAGCATATGGTTTCTTTTAGTTTTTCTCATGATCCAGAGCTTATTTTATGTTGCAGTGTGTGGAGCCCCTTATGTGCTATCTTTCAAAACATCTTCACAGTGACCTTTTACAGTAGGGACTAATGTTCTACAGATGTGAAAACTGAGATATGGAAAGCTAAGGAGCTTGCTAAGGTGATACAGCAAGTACATAGTGGAGAGTTGGTCTGAACTCTGACAAGCAGACTTCTTATAGTCCTCACTTCTTTCCCTATTTTTACCCTCCAACCCCAATATGACAACAGAACCCAAGTCTTGCAAATCAAAGCCCAGAACAAAGAGAAGCCAGTGTCTACATAATGAAAGTCACTAACAGAATTCAAAATGAATTGATTTAAAGTTAGACTTTATTTCAGTATTTTTCAACATTTCTACCTTTTCTGAATTTGCAAAGACACCAGGGTGCCACTGTCATATAGGTGGAAAATATGGTTCTCCTCAACCTGGCAACTGGAAACCTTGTGTGCTGGAGGGCACTTTGAGAAGGCTCCCCACCTCAGCCAAACATATATTACACAAAAGAACTCTTGGGAGATTTGCTATTAAATCCTCTGAGTCTTTTTTTTTTTTTTTTGGTGTTGTTTCCTATCTCACTAATGGGTTTCACCTTAATTCAGTTTTATTTATTCTTTGCTTATTTTATTACAGTAAAAAGATGCCATTTATAACCTCACAAATTACATCTCTTTATATTTGTGCAATTTTTTTTCCTGTAAACCTTACAAAGAGAGGTAAAATGAAAAATGGACTGCAATTCAATAAATTAATACGAAGAGAAAAGTGCTTTAAAGAATGGAAACAAATTCAGAATAAATTAGTAAAATGTACTGCCATAAGCATATATTTTAAGATATTTAATTAGACATGATTTTAAATTCTTCAAATCAATAATTCACAGATGGCAATGGATTTCAAATTTTCTATGTTCCCACTATGTACACACACACACACACACACACACACACACAAGTGTGTGTATATGTATGTGTGTGTGTGTGTGTATGTGTGTGTGTATGAACTCAGAGGACTTAATAGCAAATCATTCATTTGAAATGATGATATTGCTTTGTCATTTGCAATACATACTTCCATCTCCACCAAACTAGGAAATAAAATAAATTAGATATGAATTAAATACTGCCAAACTATTTAAATTTATTTGTCTTAAATATAATTGGAATGTTCCACTAGGAAACATAAGATATTTGCTGAAAGAAATATATACACATTTTTCAGTAATCTGAAAACTGAGACTTTTCTGAAGGTGAAAAGACAAAAAGCTAGCTCTAAACTTTCTCATCAGTCCATAGCTCATGGAGTCCTAAGCCTTTCTCAGTAGTGTAAACACTATTTAACTGCAACTGAGCCCAATAAAGAAATTATGTGAAAAGGGGTGTGAAGAGTCAGGATATAAAGTATTTGCATAAATTTACATCACATACACATCCAGAAAAATTTCTCTCCCCAGCCAAATTTAGTTTAGCAGACAAGAGCACTTGGATTCAAATTCTAATTTCTGACTTCAACGTTTAGTTAGGAGACCCCTTTATTATCTACTCTTCTAAATGCTTTGCTTCTCTTTTTTTAAAAAATAATTTTATTTATTTTATTTTATTTATTTATTTATTCTAATTAGGTATATATGACAGCAGGAAGCATTTTGATTTACTTCTCTTTTTGCACAGATATCAGAGCCTAATACCTTGATCTTGGGGAAAGTATTTGCTTAATGATAATTTCTCTCTACTAAACTAATAAATTCCATGAGGACAATGCCATTGCCAACTTCCCCTGCTTAGAGCAGGTGTTCAATAAATATTTTTGATCAAATGAATACATGAGCATCTCATCAACCTTCTAGAAAAAACACAAAAACAGATCATCCAATGGTCCTAATTGAAGTCTGTTTATTCCAACACAATGCTCCTTCCTTGACAGTCAGGTTCGTTCTCTGGCAGGAAATAAAGAGTTTAGAGTCATCCGAACTGAGAAAGGGGATTAAAGCTACTGACTCACTGTGAATGGTTATGGTTCAGAATAGATTTTTAAATTATTTACACCACGTCTAGGTTTGGCAAATTAATATGAGATTAACATTTGAATGGTCCTAATGAGAAATGTTTCTAACTGTGGTAAGATTTTGGATTTAATAAAGAGGAGCATTTTGTTGCATTTTTAATAAACAATTCCTATTACATACCCCTTATAACTTTAGATCAAACTTATATGAGCATATATAAGAATAAGACATTCTTATCTTGTATTTCATATATGTATATGTATTCAAATGTGCCATCTCTTTCAGAATGTGTTATTGTCAAAATAGTGTAGAAGGCAGAACCAGGAGCTCTGTGTATACTTGGAGTCAATTCTGCCTAACTCTCATTTATGTTGCATGATAATGATGTTTGATCTAATGAAATGTAAATTTTCTAAAGAAAAGATTAAAAGCTTTAAAATTCTGTAAAAATATCTGTACAGGCTGTATTCATGCCTGTGTATACACATTTACCTTGTAGTACACCAAACAATGATACCTATATACTCAAGAGTGTAAATGCATGTGAACTTCTAGATAGCAAATTTTGTATTGTTAGACTTATTCCATCTGGCTATATACTTTTATATCCCTCCAAGTAGTTTTGATTACAAAATTTACTTACGATTTATGAAATCAGAGAAATATCTCTATATTAATTTGTCATTTTTAATTTCACTTGGGACAAAACTTAGAATTCTTCATTACCTACCCAAACATTTAACTCCATCTATGGAGACCTTTATGTGTGTCACTTCCTTTAAAACTACTCGAAAAAAACTACAAGTAAATAGCAGAAAGACTAGTAGAGGGACAGGAATGGGGGAAGGGAAAGGGAAGGAAAAGGGGAAATACTGGGGACAGAATTAGAGTAAATTAGAACTTGCTTTTATAATTATGTCAAAATAAATCCTAATGTAATATATAACTTAAAAAGAACCAATAAACAATTAAGCAAAGACAATGAACTATGATTGAATGGTGTGTTCAGTTAATTAATACACACATTTAAGTCCCTCATTTCATGTTTTAATATTTTCCTTCAAAGCTAATTTTATTGATGTTTTAGGAGTGGCCAGTTTCCTAAAATCATTTCTTTTTTTTTTTTTAACCAGCAAATGTCTGTTGTAATTCAAAAGTTGCAAACACTTTAGTGTCTTTGTTTGCTGTTAAGCATCCTGCCGTTTTTTTCAAACAGTGCCTGAACTGAGCCACAAATACATGCTTTATCCTGTATGAGCCTCTCAGGTCAATACCATTTCACCAAAACCTCACTGCTTCTGAACTCACAACAGGACACTCACTCCATAATTAATCATGCCTGCCTTGTGACATTTCTGATAACATATGTTTAACATTGCATGGTTATATGATTTGTCAGTGTATCCATGCCCCCCGGCCTCAATTAAATTACAGGTTACTGGAGGCAGATTCTCTCACTTTCCTGCAGAATGTGTTGTAAACAAGGAAAATGTGTGCTGATTGATTACCTAATTGATTGACTATATTCATTTAGATATGAAAAAAGTCAAGCAGCACAGATAATGGAAATTTAGAAGCATTTTCCCACTGGCCAGGTGTTCTTGAGTGTTTTAGTATCTAACAAAGTGAGAGTTCTCAACAAGGTGGCCACAGACGTCTTTGCCTTTTTCTACAAAGTCAAGAACAAGGATAAGGTATAAAATGAATATGGAAGAATAATATTCATCTCTTTGACTTTCTATGGTTCTACTACAAATCCTTCAACACAAGGAGATGCCATTTTTTAAAATGGTATTCATTAAACCTTTTAGTGTCACTTCAATCATGGGACCAAAGGGACAATGCATTTGAGATAAACTAGTATAAACACATTAAACAGGTTTCTTTGCTGTGGGAGTTCCCAGAGTCTTTAATATACTGTGTCCACTGTATATTTCTAAATGGATAGGATAGAGATGATGGTATATCATCTTCTCCTTAATCTGTGTATGCAAAGTTCTTTGTTTGTTTTAATATCTTACAAGGTATGTATTGCATGATGCTCACCTTTGGGAAACCTGAGGTAAAATTCCAGGGATATCTTACATAATTAACAGTGTTTAGGAATTGATTATTAATTGCAAAATAGATTGTGTCTTACTTGGTGGGAAAAGTCCAATATTAACTTGAGGTTAAAAACTAGGAATGGAACCACCATCTGGCCCAGCAATCCCACTTTCTTGAGTCAGCAGTATAGAGCAGAACCCTAAATCTTTCTTAGCTATATGACTATTTTCTCGCTTGGTAATAATGAGGTTTATTTACCATGAAATGATGGGTACCTTGTCTAAAATTCATCTCATTTACCAGTAGGTTTTTAGGAACTCTATTGCTTTTTTCCCCCCATAGTATGATGAATGTTTTCAGATTGTGTATGGGTATCTATGTTTGTTGGACAGTAGTTTTAGAGGAAAAATTCTCTATCAAAATTTTGCCATATATTTATTACCTGTGTGACCTAATTTATCCCTTTCCATTCTCTTTCTAAATCACCATTTTACCTTTTCACAGGGTTGCATTAAAAAAGGTACACATGAAAGTTAATAGTAAATTGCAAAATACATTTCACATATATGGTATCATTTTAATGTCATCTTATAATTAGCTTCTTCCATTTCTTTGTATTGTGTTTAGAACAAGAAATTTAGGAGTGGCACTGGAGGTGGTAAAAGCACAAGGGAAATGTCCACAAACATACTTCTCTGTGTCCTTACAAATTTGGAGTTTTCTCAAAACACTAGGAATGGAACCACCATCTGACCCAGCAATCCCACTACTTGGTATATATCCAAAGGATATAAAATCAGCATACTACAGTGACACTGCCACATCAATGTTTATAGCAGCTCAGTTCACAATAGCTAAGCTATGGAACCAACCTTGGTGCCCTTCAACAGATGAGTGGATAAAGAAAATGTGGTGTGTATACACAATGGAGTATTACTCAGCCATAAGCAAGAATAAAATTATGACATTTGCTGATAAATGGATGCTAATTGAAATAAGCCAATGCTAATATGTGGAAACTATTCCAAAATAAAGGTGGGGAGGGGAAGAATAGAAGTTTAGTACATTGAATAATGGGGAATGAAGAGAAGGGAGGGGGAATAGGAAAAGGAAAGACAGTGGACTAAATCTAACATAGCTCTCCTACATATATATTTGAATATACCACAGTGAATTTTACCATTGTGTACATCCACAAGAACGAGGTCCTCATTAGAATAAGATATATTCCATGCTTGTAAAATTATATCAAACTAGGTCCTAGGATCATGTACGACTATTTTTGTTATAAAAATATTTTCCAAAAGTATACAAAGAAACACTCTTATTTCAAAAGTAATGTTGAGATAACAGCTTATTTCAAAGGACATGAGACTAAAGCTATAATGTAAACAAATATGAACATGCAAGGGCAAGACTCAGTATTGATCTAGAATTAAAGGCCATTTGGTTGTTCACAGCTCAAGACTAAAGAGGGTGAGCTAGGGGCCTCTCTAAACAGAAGCACAATGGTCTGCCAAGTCCCAGTTCTCAGGCTTGTACATCTTTCACAAGGGAAGGTAGTGTCCTCTCTATTAAAAAAAAATGAAGAAAAACATTTATCACGCCTTTTGTTTGTGTTATGAGAGCATCATTTATAAAGGAAACTCTTTTCTGTTTCTCACATGCAGATGCTAATCAATTATGTCTTTCTTTATCTTTGGATAAAAATCAACAAAACATCCATTAGCAAATTATTTTATTAGACTCTGGGGAAAGCATTGAACAACATTTCCAGGAGAGATCTTTGCAAAAGTAGCACAGATCATGGGGGATGAATATCAGCGAAAATCTATTTTTCTACCAAAGATTTTTTAAGTGATTCATTTATTTAGTTGGAAACATAGTTTTCATATCTAATATTAAAAATCAACTTTTTCTTCATGTTGGCCTTAATCCTTTGAGAGAACTATGGAAATACAGTCTGACACATTGCTTATGTCAAAAAATTGGTTTACATTTTGTTAATGCTAATAAGAAAAAAATCATCTCATTGTTCCTCTAAGTGTTAAGAATTTATGCATATAATAATTATAATAAGCGATCAAAATATATGATGAATCTTTTATTTTAATATTTATTTTATTAAGATGTTAATCATTAATATTGATGGGATTCGCTGTGATATTTCTATACGTGCTCAGGCTATGCGTTGATCATATCCATTGACCCTTTCCACTCTCACATACCATCCCCATCACAATTCTCAGTCCCCAGTGATAGTTCTTCTACTTTCAAATCTACTTTTATTTTCTCTTTAGTTTCCACATATGAGTGAGAATATGCTATATCTGTTTTTGTTTGTCTTATTTCATTTAATGTCTTATCATTACATACATTTTGAGATACATAAGGAATTCATCTTTATGGGTGAAAAATATTCCATTGTGCATCTGTACCATGTTTTCTTTCATTGTTCTGGTGGGCATCTAGATTGATTCCCTATCTTTGCAACTGAATAGTGCTGCAATAACCATCAGCGGGCATGTATTTCTCTCATTTGCTGTCTTCATTTCCTTTGGATATATACCCAGGAGTCCTAGAGCTGGATCATATAATACTTCTCTTTATTAACTTTTTGAGGAGTCTCCATAGTATTTTCCATAGTAATTATACAATGAGTATTTCCAACAATAGAATGTAGGAATTGCATTTTGTCTACATGCATAATAGCATTCATTACTTTTTGGTTTTGTTTTGATAATAGCCATTCTATGGTATGGAATGGTATCTCTGTGTAGTTTTTTTTTTTTTTTTTTTTTTTTTTAAGAGAGAGTGAGAGAGGGGAGAGAGAGAGAGAGAGAGAGAGAGAGAGAGAGAGAGAGAGAGAGAGAGAGAATTTTTAATATTTTTATTTTTTAGTTCTCGGGGGACACAACATCTTTGTTGGTATGTGGTACTGAGGATCGAACCCGGGCCGCACGCATGCCAGGCGAGCACGCTACCGCTTGAGCCACATCCCCAGCCCTCTCTGTGTAGGTTTGATTTGCATTCTATGATGACTAGTGAAATAGAGCGTTTAAAAACATACTTATTGCCCATTTGGGTTTCTTCTTTTGAGAGATGAATTAAGATTATTTTCCCATTTTCAATTAGATTATTTGTTTTTTTTTTGTTTTGTTTTGTTGTTGTATTGAATTTTGGGTTTTTCATACATTCTAGATATTAAGCCTCTGTCAAATGAATAATTGGGACATACATTTCCCCATTCTGTAGGTGTCTCTTCATTCCTTTGCTTCTTTCACTGTGCGCAAGTTTTTAAACTTGGTGTAATCCCAATGGTTTATTTTTGCTTTGTTTTCGGTGCCTTTGTAGTTCTATCCAGAAATTCATTTGCCGTACCATATTTTGAAGTGTTTCCTCGGATCTTAAAATTGTTTCCATGTTTCTCCTGGTCATTTCCAGATTTCTTCCATGACCACTCCTATCAATACCCTGCTACACACCTGTTTCTTAGAAATCTTGACTCTATTTGCACACATGCTACCATTGAAATTAAATTACAAAGAAGAGAATTTGTTTAGCCATTTACCTTCCTATCTGTCCCAATGCCTAGCACAGGACATTTTTTCAGTGGGTGTATTAATCCTCACAGTTAACAAGCAAACAGAAAATGAGCAGACTTTTTTTCTGGTTTATGAAATCAATCAGCGTATTGGTAGTGTCTGATAAATGTTGAGTTTAAAAACATAAAAGAAGGGGCTTGCATTGGGGCTCATCAGTAGAGCAGTCGCCTAGCATATGCAAGGCACTGGGTTTGATCCTCAGCACCACATTAAAAAATAAATAAACAAAATAAAGGTATAAAAAACAAATCAATCTTAAAAAAAAACATAAAAGAAGACAAAAGATGTGTACTCAAAATATTTTCTTTTATATTTATGTGGAAAGACGGAAAGAGAAATAACAATTTCAGTGAAAGTTTTTTTCCTTGTCCTCTCTACACAATGAACTAATATTGAGGGTAGAGGGGTCACTAAAAATAATCAAATTATATACTATTTTAAAAGATTTATTTGTTTACCTACAAAAGTAACTATTAATTTTAGAGATGTATAAAATATTCCATTTTCCAAAAATTTATATCACACACATTTAATATAGTAGTACATATAAGTGAACATTAAAACAAAATAATACCTTTATATTAAAAAATAAAAAGCAGAATAATTATTTCACAGATATGTTTGTATGTTAGTAGTTTAGCTCTCTCTCTCTCTACAATTGTGATTCACCAGCCATTCTATGATTTGATATTGCAAGGAATGTTTTGACCACTCGCTCCCAAAACCAACAAACAAAAATGGATCTTTTTCCTTTAATAAAAAAAAAGAAGAAAAATAAATTATTTTAAGCTCACAGCATTTCCTTGGAAAAGAGGGCTTTTCTAAAGCTTCAATTCAGAAGATACATATAAAACTCACAAACTTGATAACCAAACATATTACACATCAAGAAGACCTAAGTAGAGGCCTAATAATTCTGTTAGGTAACCTGGCATTTTATGATTGTTTTACTTACACAAATAGAGTTTTTAAAAATCCATGCCATACATGATATTATAAAATTTTAGGTTCTTTGTATAAACTCTTGTACAATCTAAAGGCAGATTCTGATTTCAAAATCTGTTTGGCTTTGCATATCTAGGATGCTAACATGTTATCATTGTTACCTTATCATTTCCTTTTCCTTTTCAATCAGAAGAACATTTGTTAGTGATGATGTTAGGGAGGTAGTTAGAAGTCCAGTCACGCAGGCCATTATAAACTGTGGCAAAGAGGTAACACTCCATGTTGGATAAATGGGAACCCATTGAAAGGATTTAGTAAGGTTTATGTGATCACATGTATTTTATGAAGACCATTCTAGCAAAAGAGTAAGGAATGGATTATGGAAGGGCAAGTCTGAGTCTGGGAGACCAACTTGGACAATTTTGAAGTAATGCCAGATGGCACACTCTGAAGAGGGGAAATGAAGAGGTTTTTAAAGAGGAGAATCAACAAATTCTGTTATGAAATTGTTTGTAACTAGGAAATTCTGTTATGAAATTGTTTGTAACTAGGCTGTCAAGTTTGACTCCTGTGCGTGGGCACCTGACGATGTGGAAAGAGGTGCCATTAACTGTGTCCTCTCTTTTCAAGGTTCACAATCCTAACTAACATGCCAGCCAATATTCACAACCAGTTTATTTATATATTTTATCCACTTTTCATTATGGGACATTGAGTCTAGTTCCAGTTGCATCATCACAGCCAGAAATGCCACACCTGATTGTAAACCACACCTAGACTCTCAATTGTTTGATTCAGGAAGATGGTATGATTTTCTAATTATCATTTTTTAGTGGCAAATATGAATCTGGAAGATTCATCAAAGCCACTTCATTTTCCCATCTATAATAGGAAGTAGCCATGTACCTGCAAATGCTATAATTTTATTCTCTTTTAATGCTGAGTAATATTCCTTTTGTATATATACCACAGTTTCTTTATCCATTCATCTATTGAAGGGCATCTAGGTTGGGTCCACAGTTTAGCTACTGTGAATTGAGCTACTATAAACATTGATGTGGCTGTATAACTATAATATGCTGTTTTTAAGTCCTTTGGGTATAGACGGAGGGGTGGGGTAGCTGGGTCAAATGGTAGTTCCATTCCAAGTTTTCCAAGGAACTGTGATTGGGCAAAGGGGAGGGAGAGGAGGGGAAGGATCATGGGGGCAGGACAGATGGAATGAGATGGACATCCTTACCCTAGGTACATGTATGACTGCACATATGGTGCGATGCTACATTGTGTACAACCAGAGAAATGAAAAGTTGTGCTGAAATGGCGTACAATGAATCAAAATGCATTCTGCTATCATACATACCTAATTAGAATAAATAAATAAATAAATTTTAAAAAGAGAAGTAGCCCTGTGATTATTATCTGTCCAACAGATCATGCATGGAAATGGCAATAAATACTTCCAGGCTTGTCCAATAAAATACTGCCCCATAGGCACATACCCAATCTCTGAATCTGCTTTTTGGATAAATGGAGAATACTTGAAGGACTTGCGAAATGGGTTTCCAAGATAGAAGCTGACTGGTAAAGAACACCCCTATTGGACAAGTATAATAAATAGTGTTAAGTCTCTGAATTCTTGGGGTTTTAGCAGTTAGTCTACCTTGAGTGAATATGTAAATAATCTCGTCAATGCAAAACGTTGTTATTTTTGTGTTAATGCAATTAAAATAGCTAGAAAGCATATTTAAATAGATCCAGTAAGAATCTCCTAATGACACCTTTTATTGTCACTGTTATTCTTACTAATTTTATCATATGACTTATTATTTTCAGTAAGGTACAATATTCATTTTAAATAAACATGAATAGGTTAGGTAATATTTTATAAATTAAATGCCAAAAATTATATTTTATTGATAGATTGCAAACATATATAATTTAATAATATTGTTGTAATATTTGATAACTGCTTTTGAAAATGGGAGCTTTTGAAGTTGGCAATGATGGATTCATCAAAATCACCCTATTTTTCACCACATGTAACTATGCTAGAGACTATGGCCTTGATGAGTCCGTGTGGCCTCTCAGACTTCCTATGTGTATTCAGTATAATCAGAAACATTCACCTAGAAGTTGAGGATTCCATGTGGCGGAGGAAACTATTGGAAGTAAACATGAATCAATTCTGATGGCCTGTGAGCAGAGAGGAATAATTATTTCTTGTTACATCTCTAGGATTTCTCCTTGAGGTGTGTCTTCCGTTATTAACAATTAAGTAGACTTAAGAATGTCACTTGAATTCCCCATCTCAGCACTGTACTAGCATGATTAAGCTGCCATAAGAGTTAGTAACGATCTGAGGCTTCTTGTAATAACAGCTGTGTTTAAGTCAAACAGGGTGAAATGGGTGTTTAGCAAAGCAGCCATTACCTTTGTATTAGATAAGACAGGGCACAATGCCCCATCTTGCAGAAGGTGCTGGGCACTCTTGCTCACTGCTGCATGTCCAGATCATTTCTGATTTATGCTAGTTCTCCAATAATTGCACATCTTGAATACACAGTAAAAGCCCAGCTGGCAAAGTCACCTACTGTTTGTAATATGGTAAAAATCACACAATTATGAGCCAAATTATCAAAGTAATTAGCTGTCAGTGATTTTCCAGTCTTGGCACCTTATTTATTTTAATGGTTTCAGCCATTTCAGTTTTAGTAAAAAGTTAAAAAATGTCACAAAATTATTTCTTTATGTCTTAGAAAAATCTGTTCATGTTAACAAGCTTAGATGAGAATTTTTTCAAATTCTTCATACTTTAAGGAAAAAAATAAACATTTTTCTATTGATTAAAAAGAAAGTTTTCTAACTTTGATGACCCCTGGTAAGTAGCTAGAAAAGGAGTGTGTCTCTTAAGAACCACGGAAATGAAATCTTAAGGAGAGGAAGTCAGGACCATGTTCATTTTGGGATAATTATGCAAGATTTTATTTCATCAGATATTTAGACTGTATATGGAAAAATAATGATGCATTAAAGAACATTTGAATCTTTAAATTTTGTAGAAAATAAAATGTATATCTTATATGTATTATATATATTTTAATGTATATATAAAAATAAAATACATAAGAATCTTATAGTAGATCCCAGTTTTAATGGCTTAACAAAATTATCTGGTCAAAGTTGGTTGACAATTCTCCTGAGTTTCTCTCTTTCTTTTCCTAAAATTTTCTAGAATCTGAGCCAGATGATGGCCTCAAACATGGAAAGTCTTCTCTTTCATAGAGCCATGACTTTTTCCTTAACCTCAAGGATCTTTCAGTTTGATTTGTCTTTATTCTTTAACAAAGATTTGGCACTTTCCTGCAGTGTGCAGGCACACTTACTTCTGGAAAGATAATTGCAAAGCAAAATAGGCAGAAGACTTTTTTTTTTTTTCTCATGGGAGTGCAAGTCAACATAAGAGATGAAGTTATTTACCAAGTTCACACAAATATGTAAGGTTACAACTATGCTAAGTGCTATTGGGCAGGAGGTACAGGTCAGAGGTAGAGTAAATGCTTAGCATGCACAAGGCTTTGGATTAGATACTCAGCAACACAAAAATAAATGAATAAATAAATACTTGCTCTGATGACTTGTTTGTGGTCGTGTGGAAATGTAAATTGGTGAATTTTCATGGATAGGAAAAGCAGGAAACACTTTCTCCAGAAGGGGATGATTTATTTAAAATTTACATAAAATAATTAACTAGGCAAAGATTAGAGAAAATATTTTCCAGGAAGGGGAGCATACTCGTATGTGTTTATTTCACTGTGTTACAGATTTAGTTTTTTTCACATGGATTTAAAGCTCTCATCACAAACATCAATTCTACTGCTCTCATTTTTAGAGCATTTAAATAAACTTGAATAAAGTAAGCAAAATAAATCCTAAACCTCAATCCTGCTAAAAACTACATTATTTTGAAAAGCCAATAATGTTTGTTTCAAAGATAAGCTGAATTTTCGGCAGAATTATTCCTTCGGCAAGAATGCATTTTGTTTTTATATTCATTTGCTATCAATTCCTCTTTCTACTGACAAAATGAATTTAAAAATAACATACACATAAAAAATTTGCAAAATTTCCTTCTTGGATATTGATGTTCATGCATTAAGGATCAACAGAATTTTACAAGGCTCATTAAAGAAATTTGACTTGCAGTGTCTCATTTGCTCACAAGATTATTTTCAACAAGTTTCAGGTCATTATTACTCTGAGATGTACTAGAGGAAGAGAAATATTCAAATCAAATTTAAGTCACCTAACAATAAGCTGCAGATAAGTTTAAAACTAATCCCATATCCTCATTTTTAACTGCAGAGAAATCAAGAGGGTTTGCTACTAAAAATGATTTCCTATAACACGGGAAAATCTAGTATTGGTGGCCATCAATATTCCATTGTAAAATAGCAGATTGGTGAAATAATGACCTCAGTGAGGCAGCTGATTTGATGATTTTGATTAATAAAATAACATGTCTTCTATCTGTGTGGCTCATATTGTTTAGTAAATAATCCAAGTACTTGGTGAACTTCTAATTGTCAAACTGCTCTGCACATTAAATATTCTTCTTGTCCTAAACAGTAAAACTTATGCTCACATTTCATTCGAATACCCATAAAAATTTTTGCAATGAATCCATAGATCCTCTATCTTATAGAAAACTTTATTTTCCCCAAAACTTTAATTGGTGACTTTTAAGCCAGTGAATAGACTTATTTGATGATTGCTGGCAATATCCTTCATAGCAGTTGATATTCATGGGTTACAACGACAGAAGAGTTTCTTTTTCAAAAGCAGCAAAGCAAACTTGTTGCCAAAATCACAGATGGCCCATACTTTTCTTTCAGTCAAAACTTTGCTTGGCAAAGAAACTTTCTGTCATTTCTTTTTTTTTTTTTAAGAAAGAGAGAGAGAGAGAGAGAGAGAGAGAGAGAATTTTATTTATTTTTTAATATTTATTTTTTAGTTCTCGGTGGACACAACATCTTTGTTGGTATGTGGTGCTGAGGATCGAAACCGGGCTGCATGCACGCCAGGCGGGCGCGCTACCAGTTGAGCCACATCCTCAGCCCCTTTCTGTCATTTCAAAAATCTCAATTGCCTTTGCAGTTTCCAAAAGGAGTTCACTAAAACAGGGAAGTGGTGAGGCTGTTAGCATGCATGTAATAAAGGAAAATGAAAAGTTTGTTGCATTAAGAGAAGTCAGTCGTCCTCTACTGAATGATGGAAGAAAATGGTGACACTGCAAATCCTGTGTCAGTTTTTGAATGACAGCAGACACGTGATGGGTGTCATCAGTTACTGGAGGTTTGTTCAATTTCCTTCTTTGCTCTGAGTCACAAACAAGTAGACCCCTCAGTCTACTAAGAGCCCCCATGTCAGAGTGCTCACCATGACAAAGCAATGCAGTGTCATGTAAATTAAGTCAAAAACTTTTTTTTCCTATTTGGGCAAAAACAAATATTAGAAAAATTTCCAGCAATTTCAGACTGAGACTTCATCTGTTCCAACATGACCCACACTATCTACTGTGTTTCCCAGGATAGGAAGAGATGAGATGTTTCTTCATATTTTATTATTTCAGGCTTCCATTTTCAGAAGACTTTCTATGGAGTAATTCATATTTTATAGGTTCCTTTATTACAGAAAATAAAATAAAAACAAAGCATATGCAACTTGTCATACTTTGTTTTCTGCCAGTTTCTGTCTTAAGCAAGACCCAAAGCGAACAAAGTCCAGTATCATAATCATAACAGCCAAGCAACTTTTATTCCCTGACTGTGTGTCGTGGTGTGTGATTTACATCATGGAAATAATGGAAATTGTGCATTAGATAAGTTTGCCTCCATGCTGTCCTGCACAGTCAGGTCTGAGTGTGTGACTCATTGGCTACTAGTCCCTTGCTTAGCATGTGTGAGGCTTGGGTTCCATCCCCAGCAAGGGAAAAAAAAATAATGATGAAAATTTACCCAATCAATATTTTCTCCCAGATACAATTCTCAAAGTGACAGGAAGACAAAAGCAGGAAGAAATTGTCCTTGCATGAGTACTCCATAAAACCCATTTCTGTTGACACAATTGAGGTGATGCTCAGCTCTAACTCTCATTTTGTGATATTTCATCAATTTAGCTTTACAGAGAAATGGATTTCATCAGCTTGAAATTAAAATGAGTCCCTGAAGATAAATTAATATAATCAATAGTATTTCTGCATGTAGTAGTTGCTTCCCTGTGGGATTTATAACTGTCTCATCTGAACTCTGATATATATATATATATCAGGACTATGATATATATATATCCTGATATATTTAACCTTAATTGGATAAACTTGTTTGTGGAGTGCCTTATTATCACACTCATTATTGTTGTTGTCACTGATGTGCTGAGCATTGTACTAATTGCTATGTCAATCTCTTTTTATATTTGTTTTCGGTGTCTACGTATCTATTCACTGAGGAGACAGGGAAGGGTGGGGACAAAAAATTATGTTCATTTAGAAGTAAGAAAACAAAGTATTCACCTCTCAAAAACTTTAGGACCTGTTACCTAAAGTGATTATTCACTTTTTGGCAAATATGCACACTATGGCTTACTAACACATTTCTATTTTCTCATTGGCATCATAATCTCAGAAATTAAAAATCTGTGTTTCTAAGTAATCTTCTATTTCTTTTGGCGTCTAATATTTCAAACTCAATTTTCTCTATACATCAGACTTACATAAAGTACTTTATATAAAGTAATACATTTCCAATAAACTTGAATATATAATCTATTGATAAATTAAATTTTCTTGTCATGTTAAGCACAGCTACTACCTATTGTTTCCAAGTTTAATCACTAAGTGTGTGTATGTATACACATATGTACATATATACCACATATACGTTCACCCTGGTTCACCCTGTTTATGCATATGTGTGTGTGTGTCTGCATGTGTGTGTGTATGTGTTTCATTTCTTTTTCCCAAATATACTAAGAGGAAGATACTCTTATTTTTATTTTACATATGAGAGAATGGAGATTTACAAGGATATATGATTTGACTGATATTACAGAGCCAGCCATTTTATGAAGGCAAATAAGCAGATATTTGAAGCCAGATAAGACTCATCCAAAATCAGAGTTCTTAAACATAAAACTTTGGTCCACAGTAAATATATGTGTTAATTTATATTTGTATTCCTACCATAAAAAGTATAGCCTAATTATCCAGCAATTACTACTATCCTAAAAATATTCATTTTCCATAGTCTCATTTTCCACAATAGTAAAATTAAGATTGATTGACCAGACCCTAGGATATTTCTTGGGATTGCAAACATGTGAGTTGTTTCTTTGGGTTGTTTTCCTTTGCTTTAATTTCTAGAATAGCCAGTCATCTTCTTACTTAAAAAGTAGTTCTTTAGGATCCAATGTATTTTTTCCAAACCCAAGGGATTCAACGATCAACATAATAAACGGGTGCTGCCCTTATGAATTTACCACCTGAATATGAAAACAAATAAATTACAAATACATTACAATATGGTGGTTTTTTTGCATGCTGTTTTAGGTTTCTAAAATATAAATGCTAGAAAAAATTAACTAGCTTTGATTCTTATAAATTTACTGTGATTATTAGAAACTCATGACTTAGTTTTTATAATGAATGTCTTAAAAAGCTCATCCAGGTATCCTCTCAGTAGTGCCTGGTATGCTCTCATAATTTATGCATCTTTGCCCTGCCTAAAGAGTTATTTTGCAAATGAACCTCCTCCAAAAATAAAATATAGTGTATAATTTAATAGATCATTAGTAGTTAATTTTACTTGAGATAAAACTTAAAAAGAAAAGAAAAAATACATTTTCTGGTATAGGAAACTTAGGTTTAGTTTATCATCTTCACATAAAATAAGGAATTTCCTTTATACTAGCTAATTACACTTGTTATCTGGTCAGAGAGCAGGTGTCTATAAGACTGACCCTCTCCCCCAAATACTTAACTGTATTTTCTAGAATACTTTGAATGCAATTCACCTTTTGTGTTCTCAGGTCTTAGCATGAACCATTTAGCAAACAGATAAATTATATCTATACTACTATTTAAGGTACTAAGTTACTCTGGTAAATTTCTTCTCCAATCATAATCTAGAAGCCCATGTGCTTTGCAAAGGAAAACAACTTATCATGGAGCTATGTCTTAGGCATTAAGAGGACAGCTCCAAGGACCTGCAGGTAGAGAATATGGAGATGTTGGAGCTAAATGTATACACTTGCAGTTATAAATTCTTGACAACTACTGTACAGCATGCTGACTCAGATAATAATAATGTATTAGAAACTTAATATGTGCTAAGTAAGTAGAGTGTAAGTCTTCTCATCATAAAACAAGTTAACTTGATTGTGGCTACTTATTTCAAAATTTATACATACATCAAAATATTATTTTGAAAATTCTGAATATATACACTTGCTATTTGTCAATTATACCTGAGTAAAAATGGAAAACAAAATATAACAAAGGTTTCCTGGCTTACAAAACAATAAGGGATAAATTAGAAATTACTCTTTAAGGTTCATTTCCCCTTTTATTTTTAATTACAAAAAACATATAATTTTAGTTGACTCATAACAATATGAAAGAGTGTTACAGTGGTTGTGTTGAAGCAGGTGTTGAACAATGAACCCAATACTAATCTATTGGCTTGCAGTCAAGTTCAGAATCAGCTCTCCGAACATAAAGCTCTTCTCTCTTTGAATCATGACTCTTGCAGAGTTCAAATAGATTTTCAAAATTGCTGACACACTTCATTAGAACAGCTATATATAAAGCATTAGGAAACAAAAGTCCTGAGATTCTAAAAGTATGTTTTATTTCTGTCATTTGTGTTTTAGAAGAAAAATATTTTGATTTTAATATTTCAAAATGGGGAGCTAAGTAAAGGAGCAAAAATTTCAATCACCCTCAAGGAGATATTTTCATCATAAAGAGCACATTCTCACTGCCATGCACATTGACAGACTTCAGGCTTCTTTATCACTGCAAGCCTGGCCTTGGAATCCACGCCCAGATCTTTCAGTAGACCAGTAACTACATATCTGGGTTGTCAGGGAAGCTGGGACTTCATTGACATGCTTGTTTAGATGAATCATAACTCTAAGGCATCCCACGTGTTTTTGTCATTCATCACAGAGCAAACCTTAAGGTGATAACTTTTGGAGAAATGTAAAATCCGTATTGGTCTTTCATCTCCCATGTTTTCTCCATCCAAATATAGAATCATTGAGTTCTAGAGTTTGAGGTGCTTTCAGCAATCTTCACATCTCCATATTTTCTAGTTGTAGATAGACACAATATCTTTATTTTATTTTTATGTGGCGCTGAGGATCGAACTCAGGGCCTCTCACATGCTAGGCAAGTGCTCTACCACTGAGCTACAACCACAGCCCAAGACTTTTTTTTTTCTTTTTACTTTTTTTGTGCCAGGAATTGAATCCACAGGCACTTAACCACAGAGTCATATTTCTAGCCCTTTTTGTTTTGAGACAGGGTCTTGCTGACTTGCTCAGAGCCTTGCTAAATTGCTAATGCTATCCTAGATCTTGCCATCCTCCTGTCTCAGCCTCCTGAGCTGCTGGGATTGCAGATATGCACTACTGTGCTCAGCTGGAGTGTGACTCTTTTCAAACAGCAAAAATGAGTTTTCTCATTTTTACACTTCACAAAGAATTTAAGTAATCTCTGTTTGCAGCTAGAGGCTTTGTATTGAGAGTTACTTCTCTGGGATGAATGCATCCAGGGCCTTTGATGTTTTTAACCGGACATTCATTCTAGGTTTTTCACCATCTTGGATGCTCTCACCTGAGCTCATGTCAACTTCTCACTATTCTTTTAGATACAGAGCCAACAATATCTTCTATATCATTCTCTTGAAAAGTAGCTAAAGATCTCTAAATTACAGAAAAAAAAATGAAACAATTATCTAAACTCACTTTCTTTCGGGGGATGCTTGCTTCAAGTACATTGCCAGAAGCTTCCCACTTCACTAAGAGGAGAATCTCATTTTTCTTTTTACCATTTCCTATATTGTCCTCTATTTGTTTCCCTAAACTCATCTTGTTCTTCATTATAATCCACCTCGTGATTCATTAATTCATATCTCTTCACTAGCAGAACACTCTGAGAAGCTCTGTTCTCTTTTCTACCTCTTCCCCCCTCTTTTTTCTTCTCTTTTACCATCCTTGGACCCGGTAGCCTGGTTGGATGTATTTTTGTAATGTGTGCCTTTGCTGTGCTATCAGAGATTTTCTGACCTTCCTTACCATGATGAATAAGAGAAGCATATTTGGTTTTTTTCCTCCTTTATTTCCCTAGAGAACTTTCCACAATTTCCATAGATCCAGACTTTTTTTTTCTTTCTTCTATACCTTTTGCAATCACTGTTTTTGAAGGTAAGCCTTTTCCTTGTGATCGAACCATGCTTTATTATCAGTGAAGCTAGCTAAAAGAGTCTGTCTGCTTTCCGAGTACCTACAGAAGCTGAATATTAAAGAAGGGTCCAGTGTGCAGGGAAGTCCGAACACTTTCAAACCTATTCCCCTTCTTCCTGCCTTCCCCCTTTATGTCCATAAATACTCAGACCTATAGTGTATCTTATTGGGGAATTTTTTTACTAGTAAAATTGTTTTCCAAAAAGAATATTAAAGTCCTTTGGGATTAATGGATCATAAGTAATTTTAATGAAATAGAACTGAAAAGATATATGTGAGTACAGCAAACACAATATAGGTTTCTGTGTGTGTGTGTTGTTGTTGTTGTTGTATATAAAACACAATTTTGGTAATTTGTCACAGTGAAGAAGGTTTAAAGCCATTAGTTTAGCCAGTGGCTTTTGGGCACTACTACTAATTTTGTCTTTTTCATTCTAAGATGTTAGAGTTCTGATAGAGAATCGGGGTGCCTCTGTAATTTCAAAGCTGGACCAGTTGGGATCTAAAAGATAGGGATGCTGATTTGATAGGCACACTTCTGTATCTCCACTGTTCCCTGAATTTTCTGAAATGTATGTACTTTAGGAAAATAAAGATTCCTCAATTCCCCCTTCTCCCTCTTACCTGTGGGGAAGAGGTTTCTAGAGATTCTTTTAAAGATAGGTTAAAACGTTCTCCTCCAAGGCAACCCTGAGGCATCACATTGCTCACTGCTTTGACTCTAGGAGAACAAAATGTCACCCGGGTTTCCAAGAACCTGCGGGCTATTATCTCCTATAGTTCACACTAGGACACAGCAAAGGCCAGGACTCCAAGAAGAAAAGGACAGTGAACAGCTTCTTAGGACTGAAAATATTCTGTGCTTTTGGAATAAAATCCCTTAATTATGGTTGTGAACTACTCTTCTACATTTTAAATCTGCCTTTTTTAAAAAATATTCTTTAGTTATCAATGGACCTTTACTTTAGTCATTTATATGTGGTGCTGAGAATCAAATCAAATGCAGGACCTCACACAGGCTAGGCAAACACTCTACCACTGAGCCACAACCTCAGCCCCAAATCTGCCTTGTTTTGAAATTTACTTTCATGTAGAATCTCTGTGTAAAATTATTGGGACTATTTGTATTGTGATGACTTGATAAGAAAAGGAAGTCCCTATACCAAGTGATCAAAGAGCAGACCTCTGTGCTTAACCAAGGACTACAGTCATTCACGTAGAACTGCTTAACATGGTACCTGACACCAGAAAAAAGTTCCTTCAGAAAACAGCCATGGAGGAGAAAAGGAACAAACCATAACTCTTTTTCTTTTAGAAGCCTACACGTTTTTTTTTCTTTTTATGAAAATTGAGAATATGATTTGCCCATTCTTATTAGCATAAGTGATACATTTTCCTAGTGTGTGGTGAGCATAAAATGGCCCCATGTTTTATGAGATCCTTCATAATTAGTTAAGTCATTTATCTTACAAAAATCTGATGTCCTACAGAGAAGTAGTCCATTTAGAAATCTGGATTCAGCAGTTAAAAATCTGCTTTTCAGAGCATCCCGTGTCTTATTTTTAGCAAGAGAGGCTAATCTATGCGATTATCTCCTCCCTCTCATTTTCCTTCCCTCCCTCCTCCCCATTCCCTACCATGGAATTTCTCTTTCTGCCACTTACCAGTGTGTTAAGATGCCTCTCACACTTGGAGAGCTGTTATAAGCCGTGGAAAGGAAAGAAATAGCAGGTGTAGACTGGAAGGATGCAGTGTGAAGATTCTGGAGAGAAGATGGTGCTTATAGGAAATTCAGAAATAATGAGGCTGCTAAACTCTAGCCCAGGCCCAGCTCCCTTCAGACAAAAATAAGTCAGTCTGGAGAAAAGCCCAGTACAGAAGAATCTAATGGCACCCACATTTTCATATCCCCCACTGCATTTGCATTCCCTGTGGCTTAAAGGCAAAACTTAGACTCTCTTTATATGTATGTGAACCATTTCTGTGTTGTCTGGACTTGGTCCCCATTTGTCTCCAGTAGGGGTAGTTTATTTACCTCTGACCTCCTGGTCCTATGCCTAAGCTGGTATCAAAGATAAATGAAGAGAACTGATTTGCAGCATGTAGGAACCACCCAGGATTCCTCTCCATGAGCTCCATGGAAGCTACCCACTTTTAGGCTTTCCTTATTCATCCTAGGCATGGAAGGTCTGCTTCCTTTCTACCCATTATGTTGTGAAGGAATCCAATTTCCTCTTCCTCATGAGAACTGACTGAAAACCCATGACAAACAGGTAAACCACATACAAAATTCCAAAATCTCCAGGATCTTTGCCTGGACTACATCTCCACATCTTCAACCTATCTCCACAGACCCAACGGGGATCTCAAGCCCGCTTGCACCACTAGAAATGCCCTAAGAGTCACCATACTTTGCAAAATAACTTATCTCCTACCCACAGACAGGAGAAAGTTTTCTCTCATTACAGTCCAAGTCTCCCCTCCCGAGTTTTCATTTTTCTGTCCCTTGACTGACATTTCAAGATTATTGAGATTAAAAATTTCATTCTGTGAGAAAAATCAATTCCATCTTTAGTCATTCACATAGATTTCTGACCTTACTACTTTTCACTGGAATTCTGATTTAATATGGCTCAAATAAAGTATCTGTGGTTTGTCGAGAGGACAATTTAGGTGAATCAAAACAAGCTAATATCAATTCCTTTTCAATATCACTTTATCAAGCTAGAAGATATTTACAAGATGTGGACTCACTGAGGTTTGACATCTGGAGTCCAGTAATATGGAGTTTATAGATTTTGAAGAATAGCTCACTGGATGTTATTCTTTCTTCAAACCATGAAACGTATTTATTAATTTATTATTTAAATTTAAAATGCCTACCATTTTAAAATGTGTTGCAAGAGATATATCCTCTGATAAATAAAACATTTTCTCAGTTCTCATTGAAACAACTCATATTCCTATTACACAATATTTTAACCTAGTTGTTCAGGCAGTTTATTTTTTTTTTTTTTAAGGAATAGCTGCTTGATATAGTTTTAAAAAGAGGCCTTCTTTCAGAAAATTTGTTTAATGATTACTTTCCAGAAACATGGTAGCTAATCTTTATGTTCTCAGTGTAGAAAACATTTGTAAATAAATAATATTGTCAGTCATGAAAGAAAATGTCTATATGTCAAAACACATTGAAATATTGATTCACACACAAAGAGGAGATACTTGTAAATCATTAAAGTGAAATAAATTAGTATCCAGAATTAAAAATAACTACAAATCAAAAACAACTCAATAGAAATACAGATTAATTGGATATAATAATATATAATATAATATATAACATATATATATATATATGTATTATTAGATGGCCAGTGAATATAAAATTATGTTCAACCACATCAATAAAAAGAAAACTTACAATTTAAAAAATGTTTGATTGGCATGTTAGAAATATTCCAAACACAAAGAAATAATAAATGTTTGAGGTTATGGATACGCTAATTATGATGATCAGGTTATCACAGATTGAAACATGTATTGAAAAACCAGCCTCTACCTCAGAGCAAAGCCTGTCCAAGGAAGGGACATGACCTTTATCCTTGGAAAAACCCACAGAGCACTCCTAAGCACATTCCCACCCAGCTAAGTTGTTTATCTACAAATAACAGGAGAGATCTGCTGCTCCAGGTGTCCCTGACTCAGTGAGGCTAGGTGGGGTTCCATAGCAGCCCCCTAGCAGCCACCAATCAGCATGAGACAGGGAAATACCTGGGATGCCAGATGACCCTCCCAGTAGTTTATGGTGGTTGATAACAAGTTGGGAAACCATGTAGTTCAGCATGTATACCCCACTTGGCTTAAACCAATCAGGTCAAACGAATACCCCTTTTGTACTGACCAATCACCCCTACCCAACTTGTTCTCTCCAGTGAATGTGCTAATCATGTTTTAGAGTTGTTATTTGATTTTCCTGTGGTGTGTGATGATTTGCTAAAAGAGGCTATGATGTATGTGAAGACCCTGCCCTCTCCAAAAAATGTATAAAACTGCTGCAAACCCTGGGCTCAGGGCCTCTCAGCATCACCAGTTGCTGTGTGTGTGTGCGGAGGATGGAGCTAGCTCGCAATAAACACCTCTTTGCTGCTTGCATCGATCTTGGGTCTCTGGTGGTCTTTGGAGGTCCCAAATTCGAGTATAACAGTATTGAAATGTCTTGCTGAACCTTCTATGGACATAAGGTTACCATTGTTAGTTTGAAATAAATATGATAAAAATTTTAAAATGATAATATGGCCAGTAGAAAATCTAAAATTGTACATGTGGCTCACGCTTGTGTCTTACATAATACTTCTATTACACAGTAGTGGGACATTTAAAAAAAAAAAAGGCTTAGGTAGATAAAGCATGTTTCTCCAAAGCCAACATGGAGAGAAGAGCTGGATTCTTACCTTCCGGCTTGTAGATCCAAATCTTCATAATTTAGGTATAACTTCATTAAATATAGGGAAGGACTGGTTTCATAGAGATTTATTTTTATATTATAAAATGTATAAACAAAGGGAAATAAATTTAATAGTAGAAATAGTTTTAAAGTTTTCTTTTTTGCTCATCATAATGGGTGACCTCATTTATGTCAGTCTGTAGCATGACCTTTTATTGTCTTAACAGGGTCTTTTGCACCATGAAAGTTTTTAATTTGATGAAGTCCAATGCTAATTTTTTTCTTTTGTGGATTGAGCATTTAGTGTCAAGGCATCATCATATACATCCATGAGAAATAAATTAAAAAATTAATAACTATTGGTAGATGGCAGAAAGATCAAGAGAGGGAAGGGAACAGGGTTGAGAGAAAGAAGGGGAGAAGGAGAGGTTCTGGGGACTGATTTAAAACACGATATAATCCATGCTTTTCTAATTATGTCAAAATGGATTCTATGGTCATGTATAAGTAAAAAAGAACAAATTAACCAATAGGAACCAATTTTTTAAAAGACAATTTATAAGAAAAAAAGAGAGAACATTTTATCTGGCCTTAGGTTTTTAGATTCTCATATATATATTTATGTATTTTTTTTCATAAAAGACAGTTTTACATTTCATAGTTCGCTCTGTGATCTACTTTGAACTAAATTTTGTACAAGATGTGAGTCTCAGGTCAAGTGTCAATATTTTGCCTATGGATGCCTAAGTGCTCTGCCACCTTTTATTGAAAAGTCTATCTCTTTTCATTTAATTGTTTATGTATTTTTAAAAAATCCTTGGTCCTGATTTTTGGGTCTACTTATTGGTTTCTAATTCTACTCCATTGAGCTACATGTTCATTTTTTCATAAATGTTATAGTCTTGATTATTAGTTATCAATTAAGCCTTAAAAAACAGAATTATTTCTGATATTTCCTTTAAAGATGGCTTTAGCTATTCTAGTTTATATGACTTTTATATAAATTTTAGAATAGTCTTGTCTATGTCTATACATTTACTAGTAGGATTTTGGCCAGATTAGAGTTGAAACTGTGCATAAATTTGGTGAGAATTAATTCTTTATTGTGTCAAATATCCAAGCCATGAACACTATGTGTCCCTCTAATATTTACATTTCATCAGTTGTGCACTTTTCAGCACATGTGTTTTGGTAGATTTAATAATGAGTATTTACAAAAATGCTTTGGAGATACTCATTTTATATCTTGCACCCTGTTGAATTCACTTTTTTATGCTCAGATTTTGTTTTGTATATTCCTTGCGCTCTTCTCTGACATTCTCCAGGGATGGTTTTATATCCGCCTTGCCTTGCCTTGTGGCACTGTATAGAACTTCTAACACCATGCTAAACAAGAGTGGTGAGAATGAACATTTTTCTTTGTCTCTAATTTTAGTAGGGACATTCCGTCTTAATCTATTAAGTGTAAGATTAGCTGAAAGTACATTGCATATCTTCTCTGTCAGTAGAATACATTTCCAAAGTATTCCTACATTTAAAGACTATTTATCATGAATGAATGCTGCATTTGGTCAAATTTGTTTTTCTGCATCAATTAATATGATTATTAATTTTTTAGCCTGTAAGCATGGTAGATTCCATTAATAAATTTTGAGTTTTGAACTAATATTCCATCCTTAGAATAAACCAAATTCGTCATGATGTTAATTGTCTTTATATATTGATAAATTATATTTTGCTGATTATTTCTTTTTATTTTGCATCTGTATTTATATTGATGTATAGCTGTATCTTTTCTTCTTTCATTCTTTTGTCTTTCTCTGCTTTTTTAAGAGGATATTATAACCTTGATAATATAAATTGAGAAGTCTCCAAACCTCTTCCATTTTTTTAGTAAGGATTTTATTTTATAAAATTAGTGCTAATTCTTTAATTGTTTGATAGAATTATTCAATCAACGATTGGTTCAGATTTTGTGTAAGTACTTAATCTTTAGTACTTTGAGATCTGTGCTAATTATCTGCCTCATGTTTCGTGAGTAGTGGTGGTGTGCATTCTGGAGAAACTGGTGCGTTCCACCGAACTAATCAGACTCCCAGACAGAGTTGTCTGCAGTATCCCTAATTTCCCTCTTGTTGGTGGTGCTCTATAGCAGTGTCCTGTTTTATGTCTGGTATGGGTAGCTTCTGTTTCCTTTTCCTTTGTCAGTCCTGTTAGACATCCATTTAAGCTACTGATCTTTGCAAAGAGACAGCTCTTTGTTTCATTGATTTTCACTATTGTTTTCTATTTATAATTTCATTGATTGTTGCTTTTGTTTGTATTATTTGTACCTTCTTCTTACTTTGAATTTATTCTGCTGTTTGTCTAAGAAGTTTACTTTACTGATTTGAGATCTTCCTCTTAGTGCTAGTGATGGTAGATGTCCCAGTTCTCCTAGGCCTTCTTCAACATCAGTGCCAGTACAGAATGATTGAGGTCTTGTCCCTTGTTTCACATGAATAGGTCCTTGTTGCTCACCAGCTACCTGTTGTTCTTCTCTGACATTCTGCAAGCTGCAGATTGGTTCCCTCATTCCATATTGGCAATGGAGAAGTCTAGGAGTTAGCCTTTCCTGACAGAATGGGGGTGAAACCACTGCTATTTCCTCTGATATTTGGCTGAAATAAAGCAATTGTTAACAAAAAGGTTTTTGTCTTTCTAGGCTGCCCTTTTCTTGATCCTTTAGTTAAATTAAAAGCGATCATAAACCTATAAGAGTTACCCAGATTTTGATGCATATGTTTGGTGCAGAATCATATTATCTGTCCATGAAAAATTCTGTTTTGTTCATCTGACTGGTAAACATGATAGTTAATTTTGTCTCCATCTCCTGCATTACATACAAACCAATGATTAAGTCTATGGTTTTACTGAGTTTAATTATTTTGGATAAACAGTACTTTTAGAGGTGGTCTTGGATTTTATTACACTATTTCAGGAGAGAGATGAGTTCTGGCTATTTCAGCTTAGTGATGTTAAGGTGGATTGGTGAGGTTGGGTATCCTCAGTCTGTATGATTTACTGGGTTTTCCCAGTAACTATTGGCTTTAGCCTGTGTCAGAGCTTATGAGTTCTACCCTCTTTTCTGTGATATTCCCAGATTGAATTATTTCTTGCCTCTTTTCCATTTTAGGAATGTGAAGCATCCCCTCCGGGTCAGTGTGACATGGATCTACAGTGTGTCCTGAGGGGGGTTTAGGAGTCTAATTTAGACTGTGGAACAAATCCTAACAGGTGTATCTGTATCTGCTGGCTCAGGAGCACTCTTTCTTCCTGACTCTTCGTCCATCTCACTCCAAGACACAAAACCTAAGGAAAAAAACTACTTGGGAAGAGAGTTGTTAAGAGTATAGCATGCACCAGAGCCTTGGCCTTGGCCTTGCCACCTCAAACAATTGTCTAGCCAAGATAGTTGATACCTTTGGGGGAAAATAAGATGCAGACAAAGCAAAAATATTCAGACATTTGAGGAAAGCAAGTACAACAAAAGAGACAACAAGCTGAACGTCTATATAATGTTAAGGAAAGCAAAATCAATGGGAGAGAATAATCTATAAATTAAAATAAACATAAAAATATCCTTGAAGAGATAAAATAATTCTGTTAACAGAAGCAGAAAGAAGCATTTGTAAGAGTATGGAGTAGAATACTACACATCTATGTGCCATAGTCAACACAGGGCGTTCCTGAAAACCTGGTGTGTAGACTTAGGTCCCTTCCTGCCACACACAGCCTCTGCATCCTTTGAGACAAAGTGCTACTTGAGCCTCAAGATAATTGTTTATGGACAAAAGTTAGGGAATTTCCAGGGACTCAAAGGTATCAGTACTTCTTCCTATCATGGGAAGCCACTAACCTGGGGTGCACCCAGAGGTGGAGCATCCCTAATGAACATAGCAATAGGGAGTATGTGAGCTTCCAGAGGCAGGTGTCTGTCATTGCATAATAATGTGCTGTGTCCTGCCCACTGTGCCCAAGGCCAAGAGCAGCTGAAGCAATGGCCTGAGGCTCAGATCAAACTAAAATAACAAAGAGTGGAGAAACTTATTCCAGGTGCCATAGAAGATGCCCTGTAAATTCACACCATGACACCAGCTAAAGATTCCCACAGTTGAAGCCACCATAGCAACCAAACTTGATGAGCTAACTTAGAAGAACAATACTTATACAGGTGCCAAGTACAGGAGGGAAGAGGATCAAAATAAACAATCCCAAACACATCCTCAGGAAGGTAACCTTTGGAGGAATGAGATGAACCCTTGAGTCAAACTGATAAGGATGATAACAATAAAGTAATAATGAAACCAAATACCAAATGTCTTCTTTGATATAATGAGAGCAACTATGAACAGAGCAGGGAGGAAGAGAAGGAAGAAAAGATTAACATTAAACAGAGACATGAGATGGGAGGGAAAGGGAGAGAAAAGGGAAATTGCATGGAAATGAAGGGAGACCCTCATTGCTATACAACATTACATATAAGAGGTTGTGAGGGGAATGGGAAAATAAACAAGGAGAGAAATGAATTACAGTAGATGGGGTAGAGAGAGAAGATGGGAGGGGAGGGGAGGGGGGATAGTAGGGGATAGGAAAGGTAGCAGAATACAATAGTTACTAATAGGGCATTATGTAAAATTGTGGATGTGTAACCGACGTGATTCTGCAATCTGCATTTGGGGTAAAATTGGGAGTTCATAACCCACTTCAATCTAATGTATGAAATATGATATGTCAAGAGCTTTGTAATGTTGTGAACAATCAATAAAAAAATAAATATAAAAAAATAAAGTTAGTCAGTTTAGTTAGGTAAATCTGGTCTAATATTGAGTAAGATCTAAAATGGAGCCCATGTTGAGAATGAATTCCGGAAACGCAGGACAACTCATGGAATGTTAATGAAGTCCAGGAAAAGCCCAAGGCCCAGAGCCCATCCCAAAGAAGTGTTAATGAACAGCCCCCAGCAAACTTGAAGATGCTGACTCAGAAGTCCTTCCTGCCCAGATTATTACTTTGGCCCACCTGTGTCCCACCCTTCAGGCCTTCCCACCTACATTCCATCACTGAAAGAACTATAAAAAGTGGAACACATTCACCCTTCAATGGATTCCACCTCTTGGGTCCCCTTCTTCCTCCTGGAGAAGTCTTTTCTTCTGTCCTTTAATAAACTTCTATTTTCCACTCTGACCTTGCCTCAGCGTGCTTCTCTGGTGTTATTCTTCAACATTGGGGAAGCGAGGACTCGTCACTGGTCAACAGCGGTAACAACAATAGAAGATTCAATATAGAAAAGAGAAAAAAAATACAGATTCCTGGAGTTTTCAAATGTTTCCAGATATTAGCAATCAGCAAAATTAATTAAAGGAAACTATTAAAGGTGAATTTCATTAAAGATGTGGTGAAGCAAATTTCAAGATACAAATAAGATCCCAAAGCAGAAACCAAAACCATACAAGTATATGCAATGCACAGTGAGGACTCTTGGAAATAGGAGATAAAGATTTTAAGAAAAGTCCTACTTAGATCTAAATTCTCTTAAAAGATACAAAGGAATTAGAATTGGCAAAAAGAATGAGAGTACAGCCATTCCTTTACAAAGGTCTTATCTTGGGGAGGAAGAAGATGAGGTATGGGAAATATAGCATCTCA